>NC_134207.1:36950249-37578374 GCF_965140235.1 Caretta caretta
TGTTTGAAAAGAACATGGGACCTTTTACCAAGGGGCCTACTTGTCACACACACACCCTAACAAAACTGAACACTAATAACCCCACCTTCACTGCTGCCCAGATGAGGAAAGGGTATGAACAGGTGCAGGGGGACGGAGGGGGGAAAAAAAATCAGGCATTGGTGGGAAGTAGTACTGAACCCCATATATAATCTGGAAGATCCTCTGGTTTAGGAGGCTGAATCCCATCACCGATCAAGTTCAGCATTTATCTCTGTAACCTGTCCTCGACCCACACAACAAAGACTACCAGAAATCACAAGAGTTGAAATTCAAGGAATTTCCGACCCTCTGTAGAAAAAAATTCATGAGAGAACATGGACCTTAGGTTAATTAAGAGTCTGTCATGTCACAAAGTAAAACTGGCTGGGTTAGCTACAAGTCTACAAAAACTCTGATCAATCTAGAAAGAATACACACAAAGCATCTCACAGCCACAATGCAATTTGCATAACAAAGATTATTTGACTCTTATTTTGTTTCATACAAAGAGAATAACCTAACTGGTCTTGATAAAAGTATAGGATTTTAATAACTATATATCTCCAGAAAGCTCGTTAATTTTACCCAAACTGTGAAGTAACTTTAAAAGAATCCAATTAGAGAGCTGGCAATCAAGTTACGCTGAAGACAATTTCCATTGCTGATCAGAGAGATGAGGGACAAAATCAATTTTTCTAAAATTCATGAAATACTTAAAGTTGGCACAGAAGTTTTCAGTGTTAGGTTTCAGAGTTAATTTAGATCAAAACAAATGGCTACTTTAGCAGAATGATAACGAAAAATTTCTCATGCTCTGTTCCCTTAAATGAAAGAATATTATCTAACCTAAAAGTACATCTTTCTAATTCAGCAGCACTGCTTAAGTAAGGGTAAGTAAAAAGGTCTTACCAATCAACTTTCAGGAAATGAAGCACTAACAGGGACCAACCTATTTGGAAGATGTAACACCCCAGCATGATGGCCTACTTAATAATAAGGAAACTTGGTGTTCACTAATTAGCAAAATATGTACAGATCTTACAGAGTATGTCTACACAGCAAGCCTCCTAGCATGGGTCAACAGATTCAGGCTAGTAGGGTTCGCACAAGCACTGTAAAAATACTTGTATAGATAGCGCTTTGAAGTTGCGGCTTGGGCTGGATCTTGAGCTCTGAAGCTTAGGGAGGTGGGTGGGCTTCAGAGCCCAGATTCCAGCCGAAGCCGCAACTTCAAAGCGCTATCTATACAAGTATTTTTACAGTGCTAGTGCAAACCCTGCTAACCCACATCTGTCAACCAGGACTGGGAGACTCACTCCAAAATGCTGTGCAGACATATCCACAGAGACCTGACTATACACTGCTCACCTATGGAGCAGAGGTCTACTTACATCAAATAATGATTGAGGTACACTAAGACTGACACCTTCTTTTGAAATGGCAATAGAAGGCTCTCAAAGCAGCAAACATCCTGCCCTAAGTGAATTGTTTATGATTGGACAAGGGAATGACAGAAAATAAATTTGGAGGTTTGAGAAAGCAAAACCATTATCTGTTTTGAGAAGCTTTGGTGCACAGTTCCTTTTGTTTGACAACTTAAAATTCACAACTTCTGGATTTCAAGATGCAAATATACACTGCACACATGGCTCCTAACAAAAATTTTTGCAACTCACTAAACTTATGTTGCAGTTTAGCTACCTTCTATAGACTAACATAGGCCCCTATCCTGCAAGAGGGTCTCTGCATCAGTAAGGACCAGTTTGCAAGTTTGGGGCCTAAAACTGAATTCTTAGTTTCGCAAGTGCACTGACCAGAGTGAAAACTATACAGGATGCCCCTGTTGGATGACTAATCTGAATATATAAAATTACACAACTAGAGATACAGCTGAAAAGAACAATGGGAAAACATTTTTGGTTTGGTTTAATTTTGGAGACTGACTGTATGACGACTGCTGTCTTTACATCTATGTAGGATCTACCAACTGCTGTACATTTGAATCCAGGGTAATTTTCTATAATACCAGTGCTTCTGGGCAGGGCCATCCTTAGGCACACGCAACATAAGCAGCTGTGCAGGGCCCCTGCAAATCTGGGGCACCACTGGGTCTTAGTGTCCACCCTCCTGGCTTTCCTAACCCTGTTTGACCCTTCCTGCAGGCTCCCACAGCTGGCTGCTGCAGCCTGGTGAGTCTTCCTCGGGAGAGGATCTAGTAGTTAAAGGTGAAAAAACATTCCAGCCTGCCAGACCTATTAGCACAACACTGAAACTGTTAAAGAGCCATTCAAGGGGTAAAGAAACCATTTAACAGGCATTTGCCAAACCCCAGGTATATACTGTCAGTTTCTGAATTTACTGACAAAAACAGTTGTGCATTACTGTAATATTTACTCAGAAAATGTCAGTCTACAGGACCTTATTCTTAAAGCAAATTTTAAACTATTTCATTAATGTGTTGGTGAAGATTATAAAAATCACATCTCTAAAAAAATCCTTCTATAGATTTTCAGATGCACAATCATCTTTAGCCTTAAATGCTTGGATCTTCAGACAGTTTAAATAAATTCTTCAAAAGACTACCCTTATCTAAAACACACATTTTAAATTACTATAGTAAAAAATACTTTCATCCAAAGTCTTCCTGTCCATCCCTTTACCCTTCTCCCGCCCACCCCCCATTGAAGAGGTCCCTTTAAGGGACAACACCCCTTTCTTTGTCCAGCTTTCTTTACTTCTGACTATCTGAGGAACTAGTTTTAGGAGAACCCTCCAGAAAAATCAGTACCTTAGTAAGACATAAAATCCTTTGGAAACATTTTTTTAAAAAGTATCAGAGAGGTAGCCATGTTAGTCTGGATCTGTAAAAGCGGCAGAGAGTCCTGTGGCACCTCACAGACCAACAGACATATTGGACCATAAGCTTTCATATTCAACCACAAAAGCTTATGCTCCAATATGTCTGTTAGCCTATAAGGTGCCACAGGACTCTTTGCCATATTTTTTAAAGTTTGTGAAATTTCATAAACCTGTTTCTTGTTATGGAGATCACACAAAGTAAATTAGTGTTCCCTTTTTCTAAAAGCAATGAACATTGTTATGAACACAGTAAATCTCTGTCACTGATTTACTACAATGTCTGTTTCAGTGAGTTAAATATGTAGTAATCTGGAATGATTACTTTAAGAAGGCTTAAGAGTACATTTAAAATATAAAATCAATTTAGAAATACTGATTAAGAAAATGTAAAACAAGGAAGAGCTGCATCATGTATTCCATAATATTTAATGTTGTATTCAGCAAGACAGCTGATTCAACCTTACTACAAAGTTTTTGCAAATAAATGTCTTACAAACTTCAGGGTGTATCAAAAAAACTGTGACTGACATTTTTTATTCCCAAATTTAGTGCTTTTAATTAGGTACCTTCTGCATGTCCATTCTTCAAAGAGAGGGTACAGAGGCGGGCTGGGTGTTTTGTTATCCTTTGCTGCCTCCCCCCTGCCAACGGGTTGCAAGCTCAGGATGCCATCGGGCATAGAGGCACCAGTTTAATAATACTGCTTAGGGCCCCATAAATCCTAAGGAAGGCCCTGTTTCTGGGATGAGAGTTTACATTACAGTGATAGCAGACAGAAACACAAAAACAGGTCTTTTCTTCAGCTTTAAGTAGATTTTCTCTGTAATTAATGTTTGTATAGGGTTTTGAAAACTTAAAATATGTGGTAAGTACTGTTACCGCATCAGAGTGCGCCACTGAATTATTTTACTTCAAAAAATCCATTTGGGGCTAGATTCAAAAGAGGGACTTGGGCACTGAAATGCTGAAAGTTACAGCACCTAATCTTTAGGTTCGCACATAGTGGAATTCACAGCAGCAAGTTCGGGGCTCAGGCTTCCCTCACAATGCATGGGGAAAGCTAGGTGCCAAAAAAGGGATTCACAAAAGTCAGCAAATTGAACTGAGAACCATCTAAACAAGCAGTAGGAAATGCCAATGAGAAGAGTTTCAGAATAGCAGGCATGTTAGTCTGTATTCGCAAAAAGAAAAGGCGAATGGCATCCAATTGGTTAGTCTCTAAGGTGCTACTAGTACTCCTTTTCTTTTAAAGGAGAGGAGTGTGGCCTAAGCCCCATCCCTCAAAGGCAATTATGCACTTGCCTTTGGCCTGGAGTTAGTGCCTATCTCTATTCAGGATTCCAGGCATTAACCCATTCATGGAGTTAGGCGCCAAAGTCAGCCCTTTCTCAAGAAAAAAAACAAAACAAAACAAAAAACAGAGGGGAAGGAAGAGGCCTGCCCCCAACAGCCTAGTAGTTAGAGCACTCACTCAAGATGTGGGAGACCCCTTGTTCAATTCCCCAGCCTACCCGATTTGGAGCAGGAAACTGAACCCAGGTCTCCCCTACTCCCAGGTGAGTACCCTGGGCTATAAGGTACTTGTGGGTGAGGAGGGAAGAGTTGTGTCTCTCCTTTTGAAGCTGTTCCACTTTGTATAAAATACTTAAATATCCATTGAAGCGGGGACAGGAACCTGGGTCTCCCAGGAGAGTGTATTAACCACAGAGGCTATAGAGTCACTCACTCTCTCTCTTGCCCAATGAATACTTATTTATATAAAGTGGAATGGCTTCAATGAGAGAGACCCACCCCAGAACACTTAACACTCATTGGTTAGGCCACTCACCTATGGGGACAGGGGAGACCTGAGTTTAAATCCCTTCTCCAAAACAAGCAAATTGGGGATTTGAACACCAAAGCCTGGGTGACTGCTCTAACTACTGGGTTATTGGGTAAAAAGGGCCTGATCTGCTAGGCATGCTCTTAGGCAGACTTTGAGCACAGCTAACAGATCTGTCCCTGCAGGCAAGATAGGTAGGGGAACTTTCACTGGGGCTTAGGTGAGAGCTAAGCCCTGAGCTCCTTGGTGCTGTCAGGACTTAGGCTGCGTGCATGCCCCAGCACAGAAACGTAGGCAACTGGGGGACTTTAACAGTGGAAACTTAGGCACTTACAAGGGTAGGCAGCAGCTCACCAGTAATTTTGTGAATGCCAATAGCACCTAAATGTTAAACTTAGGTTCCTCACGTGGCAGTTAAGTGTTTAAGCCCCCCTTGTGAACCTGTGTGTGTCCTTAAAGTTTGACAAAAGTTACATAAAAGTTTTTGCTTGAGAGAAAACTAGTGCTACTTATGTCTCAATTATAGGAAAATTGTTCACATCTTTCACATGGGTATTTTTAAATAAATAGTTTGTGAGATCAGAATTTTCCCACACAAGACATGTCTAAAATTGCATTTTAACATGACTGGCTGGGAATTTTTGCTATATAGACATACACACATAGTAATTAAACTTCTTCTATGATTCTAGACACACCCCAATCCTAAGAAACAGGAAGGCAAGGAAACACCATTCTGATTCCAATCTTCATTTTAAAATACAAACACAGGTAAGTATACCAAGATTTCTAAACTAATTTACAAAAAGAAAAGGAGTACTAGTGGCACCTTAGAGACTAACCAATTTATTTGAGCATAAGCTTTTGTGAGCTACAGTTCACTTCATCGGATGCATTCAGTGGAAAATACAGTGAGGAGATTTATATACACACAGAACATGAAAAAATGGGTGTTACACACACTGTAAGGAGAGTGATCACTTAAGATGAGCTATTACCAGCAGGAGAGTGGGGGTTGAGGGGGGGGGAGAAAACCTTTTGTAGTGATAATCAAGGTGGGCCATTTCCAGCAGTAAACAGGAACGTCCGAGGAGCGAGGGGGGAGCGGGGGGGAATAAACATGGGGAAATAGTTTTACTCTGTTTAATGACACATCCATTCCCAGTCTCTATTCAAGCCTAAGTTAATTGTATCCAGCTTGCAAATTAATTCCAATTCAGCAGTCTCTCGTTGGAGTCTGTTTTTGAAGTTTTTTTGTTTTAATATTGCGACCTTTAGGTCTGAAATCGAGTTCTAGAAGCACCACATTCCACACAAAGATGAACTACAAGCCATCAGGAACAGTATCCCCGATAATGTCACGGCAAACCTGGTGGCTGAACTTTGTCCTCACCCATAACTATTTCACATTTTGGGGACAATGTATACCTTCAAATCAGCAGCACTGCTATAGGTACCCGCATGGCCCCACAGTATGCCAACATTTTTATGGCTGATTTAGAACAACGCTTCCTCAGCTCTCGTCCCCTAATGCCCCTACTATACTTGCACTACATTGATGACATTTTCATCATCTGGACCCATGGAAAAGAAGTCCTTGAGGAATTCCACCATGATTTCAACAATGTCCATCCCAACATCAACCTCGGCCTGGACCAGTCCACACAAGAGATCCACTTCCTGGCCACTATGGTGCTAATAAACGATGGTCACATAAACACCACCCTATACCGGAAACCTACTGACCGCTATGCCTACCTACATGCCTCCAGCTTTCTCCCAGACCACACCACACGATCCATCGTCTACAGCCAAGCTCTACGATACAACTGCATTTGCTCCAACCCCTCAGACAGAGACAAACACCTACAAGATCTCTATCAAGCATTCTTACAACTACAATACCCACCTGCTGATGTGAAGAAACAAATTGACAGAGCCAGAAGAGTACCCAGAAGAGTACCCAGAAGTCACCTACTACAAGACAGGCCCAACAAAAAAAATAGCATAACGCCACTAGCCATCACCTTCAGCCCCCCAACTAAAACCTCTCCAATGCATCATCAACGATCTACAACCTATCCTGAAGGACGACCCATCACTCTCACAAATCTTGGGAGACAGGCTAGTCCTTGCTTACAGACAGCTCCCCAACCTGAAGCAAATACTCACCAGCAACCACATACCACACAACAGAACCACTAACCCAGGAACCTTGCAACAAAGCCCGTTGCCAACTGTGTCCACATATCTATTCAGGGGACACCATCATAGGGCCTAATCACATCAGCCTCACTATCAGAGGCTCGTTCACCTGCACATCTACCAATGTGATATATGCTATCATGTGCCAGCAATGCCCCTCTGCCATGTACATTGGTCAAATTGGACAGTCTCTACGTAAAAGAATAAATGGACACAAATCAGACGTCAAGAATTATAACATTCATAAACCAGTCGGAGAACACTTCAATCTCTCTGGTCACTCAATTTCAGACCTAAAGGTTGCAATATTAAAGGTCACCCATTCCCAGCTTCTGGCAAACAGAGGCCAGGGACACTTCAGAGCAAGGTTTTGCATCCCTGCCCATCCTGGCTAATAGTCATTGATGGACCTATCCTCCATGAGCATATCTAGTTATTTTTTTAACCCTTGTTATAGTCTTGGCTTTCACAACATCCTGTGGCAGAGTTCCACAGGTTGACTCTGTGCTGTGTGAAGAGGTCCTTCCTTTTGTTTGAAACCTGCTGCCTATTAATTTCATTTGTGACCCTTAGGTCTTGAGTTATAAGGAGTAAACAACACTTCCTTATTTACCTTCTGCATACCGGTCATGATTTTATAGACCTCTATTATATCCCCCCTTAGTCATCTCTTTTCTAAGATGAAAAGTCCCAGTCTTATTAATCTCTCCTTATATAGAAACTGTTCCACACCCCTAATCATTTTTGTTGCCCTTTTCTGTACCTTTTCCAATTCCATTATATCTTTTTTGAGAAGGGGCAACCAGATCTCATCAGATCCTACCCATATTTTATGATCTTCCATGTCCTCCTTCTTACTAGGACATATAGAATCTCCATGAATAGATCCTCCAAGGGATGTCTCAGTCCAAAACACATACTCCTCTGTACCTGTCAGCTTTCCCAGAGGCCTTACTTTAAAAACTGCTTTTACATGCCAGCAATCTGGTTACATTTTGGTTTAGGTGGAGCCTATCCTTCCTGTATAGGCTCCCCCTTTCCCAAAAGATTCCCCAGTTCCTAATAAAATCTAAACCCCTCCTCCCTTCACCATCATCTCATCCATGCATTCAGACCCTGCAGTTTTGCCTAACTGGCCCCGTGCATGGAACTTGAAGAATTTCAGAGAATGCTACCATAGAGGTCCTGTACTTCAATCTCTTACCTAAATTTGGCCTCCAGGACCTCTCTCCTATCCTTCCCTATGCCATTGGTACCTACTGTAATAATAATACTGTAATACAGCATGGCCAGAAGGCAGCAGGAAAGTGATATAGGAGAGATATGTAAGTCCCAGGATGAGGAGAAGCCTTATTCCCTGTAGAGGGAAGAATGGCTTCAGGTTCTTTTAATTAATCTATAGAAACCTATTAGAGCACCTGAAGCTAGTCACCTGATAAAAGCCTCCTGCTTCAATCAGCCAGGGGAAGGAGTTGGAGCAGAGAGCAGTCTGAAGAAGTGCCATGGCTGGCTAGAAGACAAAGACCCTAGGTAAAGAGACACCTGACTTGGGGAGGGGGGAAGCCCCACAAGCTGAAGAGCAGGAGAGAGAAGCATCCCAAGGGAAGGAAGCACTAGTTGAAGCTGTTTACCACTATCCCTAGGGCCCCTGGGCTGGGACCCCGAATAGAGGGTGGTCCCTCCCTCTCCACTACCCTTCTCTGGGTTACTAGTGGGACAGTAAATACCCTAGTTCAAGGGCAGAAAACTGTGCCCTGAACCCCACCTCACCCTCCAAGAGGAGGAAGCGTAGGACCCATCATAATCGTACCAGCAATTTGCCATGCTACATGTACCATGACCATCTCTGCAGCACTACACATAAATCTGTCTAGATCAGGAGTTCTCAAACTAGGGGTTGGGACCCCTTGGGGGTCACAACGTTATTACATGGGTCATGAGCGGTCAGCCCCCACCCCAACCCTGCTTTGCATCCAGCATTTTAATGGGGTTAAATATATTGAAAAGTGTTTTTAATTTATAAGGAGCGGGGGGGTGTCACACTCAGAATTGCTTTGTGAAAGGGGTCCCACCAGTACAAAAGTTTGAGAACTACTGGTCTAGATGTCTCAAGAGATCTGCAAGTTTTGCACCCGGCAGGCAAGTCACCATGCTGTTCTCCCGTTCGTTGCAAACCTAGCTATTTATGTTTTTAATAATTGAATCTGCCGTTACTACTACCCGTCTCTTCCTAATAACTGGAGTTCCCTCCCGCACAGAGGTATCCTCAATGGGGAAGGATACCATGACATCTGGAAGGAGGGTCTCAACTATGGGATTATTTCCCTCTGTTACATACATGCTTAACATCAAGTACATGAATAGCCATACTGACCTGAGGTTAAATAAAGGCATAGTACTTTTCCTACTGACATGCTTACCACTACTAATACCAAAACTGGTGGATTAATCTTCACTATGTACTGTACACAAGAAGTTATCCCTTATGCACTTCTGTATAATGGTTAAAACAAATACACCTGAAACCACCACCTAAACGGCCAGCAAAAGTCAGCATAGCCATAACATCATGCAAATAAATGCTTCCTAACAAACAATTTCCCATCTTCTACCTGAATTGCTGTTAAATGAAAAACACAATTACATTATAAAACTCTACACTAAAGAGAAAAATTAACTACCCTTCATGCTGGTGCTCATATATATATTTGCTCATCTCCCGAGCTTTCAGGGTGATTCTAAGGAGATACAGCCAACAACTCTTTCCTGGAGAAAGCAAACCACTTTGCCATACTAATAGCAGTCTAGTCTTGAAGCTAGCCTTATTAGAAGCATGTAGGATAATTTGGATAGTATGTCTGAATTATAAATATAAAACTGTTTCTCACCTTCTGGTGAAGCTTCACCTTATTAATGTCTTAAATTACAAGTACACTAAAGAACTTATATAGGCATCTTACCTGGGTGGTGTGCCACTATTATTTGTGAGCACTATGCTATATTGTTCTTTAAAGACAAGATGTACAGGATACCATGCCACCATCCACAAAATCTTTCTATTATAGTCCATGATCTCCTTTGTCTTCTTCCAGATAATTTTCACTTAAAATTTTAAAAGAATATCTATCCACATTTCAGTGTGTTAGTATTCTGAGCCAGTCATCTTACAGAATTCCTGACACTCCGCATTTGTAGCCGTTGCATTTCTTTTCTCCTACCAACACCCTCCATGTGCTGAAGATATCCGGTAACTTAAAACAGTGTCAATGTTTCCCAGTTGCAAGGGTCTGTTGTTTAATGTTGAACTAATTATGAAAGATTTATTTCTCCCAACTCCACTGTTTGCTTCATTTTACAATCTATTATGTCAATAGAGAAATTAAATTGATTCAATCTACAGAAGGGGAAAAATACAGAAGTGTTTTTTGGTACAGAAGTGTTATTTTATTTTCTACTGCTGCTTCAATAATTCAAGTGATACTATTTTTGGTACATCTTTGACAGTGACTTTAATTCTATTTATTTTTTTCCTGCTGCTGTAGCTAGATTCATTTCTTTCTCCACTGTAAGCATAGATAACAGACACAAGAACACCTGTCTCAGAATTTAGAAATGGAAAATACAAGATCAGATCATTTTTTCCATTCCTCAACAGGGCAGGATTTTTCTCCACACAAAACAGTAGAAAATATCCTGTAATCTAATTTTAAAATACTTTGGAAATGGCCTTACATTTCCTTCTATAAAACTATTAAAATCTAATGAATCTTACAGCTAGGAAGTTTTCCAGATATTGAGCCTAAGGACTATATTGGAACTGGAAAAGGTACAGAAAAGGGCAACAAAAATGATTAGGGGTATGAAACAGTTTCCAGATGAGGAGAGATTAATAAAACTGGGACTTTTCAGCTTAGACGAGATGACTAAGGGGGGATACGACAGAGGTCTATAAAATCATGAGTGGTGTGGAGAAGTAAATAAGGAAGTGTTAGTTGCTCCTCATTACACAAGAGCCAGGGGTCACCCAATGAAATTAATAGGCAGCAGGTTTAAAACAAAAGGAAGGACTTCTTCACACAACGCACAGCCAACTTGTGGAACTCTTTGCCAGAGAAGACTATAACAGGGTTCAAAAAAGAACTAGATAAATTCATGGAGGATAGGTCCATCAATGGCTACTAGCCAGGATAAGCAGTGATTGTGTCCCTAGCCTCTGTTTGCCAGAGGCTGGGAATGGGCGACTGGATGGATCACTTGATGATTACCTGTCCTGTTCATTCCCTCTGATGCTCCTAGCATTGGACACTGTCAGAAGTTAGGATACTGGGCTGGATGGACTTGTCTGACCCAGTATGGCCATTCTTATGTTGTTTTAGCATAAGTAGTTTACACATTTCAATGGACCATTCAAGGAGAGGGGGAAATGGGGGGGGGGGGGGGAAGCATAACTGGGTTATACAGATTGCTATAGTAAGCAATAAATCCAGTGTATCTGTTGTCCATGATGTTCAGTATCTAGCAAAGTTATTAATTTAAGCTTGTCTTTTGTCACAACACCAAACCACCTGTGGGTGAACATTCTTCACAAAGCCATCACTCTATATATGACCTCTGTTCTCCTCCCCAAAGGAAACCTGCACAACACTTTTGAAAGATGAGCCTAGGAGCTTAAATTTATAAATTTGCTAGATACTAAAAATCATGGATTGAATAGAGACACTGGATTTATTGCTTATTACATCTATGACCCACTTAACCCCACTGCCCAACTTCCCCCTCCCTTAAATCCTTTCAAATCATGGGGAGGGGGGGAATGCAGCCCACTTCCCCCTGAATGGTCTTTTGAAATGTGTTTACTTGTTCTAAACAATCTGTTCCATCTTTTATTTAGCTGTGGCACTGAGTAAATTTCCCACACCCGAAGAAAAGCTCTGTGTATGATGGAAAGCTTGTCTCTCACATCAACAGAAGTTGGTCCAACAAAAGATATTACCTCACCCACCTCTCTCTAGAAGTAATGCTCACAATTTCACACTATCAGCACACAGACATTGACAAACAAAAGGGAGTTCAAAGAAAAACAAAAGTGACGGATCAGTAGGAAGGACTGATTTACATGTATCTCAACTTACCAACAAACAGACTAGAAATAAAGTTTATAGATATCTTGAGGATGTGCATACTACGAAGGCTGAAAAATTACTGGCAATAACCTGCACAATCAGGTGACCTGGGGAAACTGAAGATATAGGGCTTGTCTAGACAAGGAACTTGACCATTACAGCTGGAGTAGAGTAGTTTATTCCATCTTTATAATAGTTTACTCTGGCTGTATAATGTATTCTGCTATTGCTATTATGGACAATTTCCCTGATACTGACAAGTCATAACGGCCATACTCTGTCAGAACAAAGATCCACCTAGCCCAGTATCCTGTCTTCTGACAGTAACCAATGCCAGATACATCCGAGAGAATGAACAGAACAGGTAATCATCAAGTGATCCAACCCGTTGCCCATTCCCAGCTTCTCGCAAACAGAAGCTAGGGACATCATCACTGCCCATCCTGGCTAATAGCCATTGATGGACCTATCCTCCATTTATCCTATCCATTTATCTAGTTCTTTTGAACCCTGTTATAGGCTTGGCCTTCACAACATCCTGTGACAAAGAGCTCCACAGGTTGGCTGTCCTTCCTTTTGTTTTAAACCTGCTGCCTATTAATTTAATTGGTGACCCCTGGTTCTTGTGTTATGAGTAACTAACACATCCTTATTTACTTTCTCTACACCAGTCATTATTTTATAGATCTCTATCATATCCTCCCTTAGTCATCTCTTTTCTAAGCTGAAAAGTCCTAGTCTTATTAATCTCTCCCCATATGGAAGCTGTTCCATACCCCCAATCATTTTTGTTGCCCTTTTCTAATTTCAATATATCTTTTTTGAGAGGGGTGACCAGATCTGCACGCAGTATTAAAGAGGTGGTGTACCATGAATTTATAGAGGCAATATGATAATTTGTCTTTTAATATTAAGACGCCATGTCTGTCACAGAAGTCACGGATACTGTGACTTTCCACGACCTTTGTGACTTCTCCAGGGGCCAGTGTGGCTGACTCAAGGACCACCCTAGCAGATGGCTCCAGGGCCAGCTGGTCAGTGGCCCCCGCGACAGCCACAACTGCCGCTGGTGCCACTGGCCCCCAGTGCCACCCCCACTACCCCAAACAGCAATGTCCCTTTGCCCCTCCCAACAACCCGCCCACCCCCCACCTTCCAGCACCCCCTCCAAGATTTTAATCACAGGTATTTTTACTAAAAGTCATGGACAGGCCATGAGCTATGAATTTTTGTTGGTTGCCCATGACCTGTCCATGACTTTTACTAAAAATACCAGTGACTAAATCCTAGCTTTACTATCTACCCCTTTCTTAATGATTCCCAACACTGTTAGCTTCTTTGACTGCCACTGCAAATTGAGTGGATTTTTCAGAGAACTATCCACATAGACTCCAAGATCTTTGAGTGATAACAGCTAATTTAGACCCCCATCATTTGATGAATGCAATGTAATGCATATATAAACATTGAATTTAATCTGCCACTTTGTTGCCCACTCACCCAGTTTTGTGAGATCCCTTTAACTCTTCATGGTCTGCAGTGGATATAACTATCGTGAGTAGTTTTGTGTCATCTGCAGATTTTGCCACCTCACTGTTCACTGCTTTTTCCAGATTGAGTACGTTGAACAGTACTGGTCCCAGCACAGACCCCTGCGGGCCACACTATTTACTTCTCTCCATTCTGAGAATGGACCATTTATTCCTTTGTTTCCTGTGGCTCAACCAGTTACTGATCCAGAAGAGGACCATCCCTTCCCTCTTATTGTATGACAGCTTACTTTGCTTAAGAACCTTTGGCGAGGAAGGCTTTCTGAAAATTTAAGTACACTATATCCACTGGATCATCCATGTCCACATTCTTGTTGGCTCCCCCTCAAAGAATTCTATTAGATGCGTGAGGCATCATTTCCCTTTACAAAAACCACGTAGACTCTTCCACAAAAATCACGTTCATCTATGTGTCTCACAATTTTGTTCTTTAGTATAGTTTCAGCTAGTTTGCTCAGTACTGACATTAGGCTTACTGGCCTATAATTGCTAGGATCACCTCTGAAGCCTTTTGTTCCATGTTGTACTCAGAGTCCCAGCTAAATACAATTCCCAGACGCAGAAAAGGAGCTCTGTGTAAGCTAGAAAGCTTGTCTTTCAACAGCAGTTGGTCCATTACCTTACCTGCCTTGATTCTCTAATATCCTGGGACCAACATAGCTATAATACCACAGTATAGAACATTCTTACAAAAACGTTTTATTATTTTCTCCACTGAGTCTGAGCTGAAGCAACTTCATTTGTTTCAACAAACCTCCCCCACTGCAACTTGAGACCATTACTCCTTGTTCTGTCATCTGCTACCCCTGAGAACAGTCTAGATCCGTCCTCTTTGGAACTCCCTTTCAGGTAGTTGAAAGCAACTATCAAATCCCCCCTCATTCTTCTCTTCTGCAGACTAAACAACCCCAGTTCCCTCAGCTTCTCCTCATAAGTCATGTGCTCCACTCCCTAATAATTTTCACTGCCCTCCGCTGGAAGCCCTCAGAGTTACAAACACCAGTGTTATGAACTGACCTGTCAGTCACACCCCTCATTTGTAACCAAAGTACACAATCAGGCAGCAGCACAGTCACCAAACCCACACCCACCCCCCAATACAGTAAAGTACTGTGTTAAACTACTAAAAAAAGGAAAGCAGCATTTTCTTCTGCATAGTAAAGTTTCAAAGCTGTATTAAGTCAATATTCAGTTTAGTCTGTTTTCACAGTAATTTAAGAAAGCAGGGAATCTTTAGGGCCCAATTCTGTATCAATTTATTAATAGGCTTTGCTATGTCACCCGTCACAGTATAGAAACTCCTCACATATATTAATAAACTTAGCCATACAACTTTGTTGCAAAGCAGGGAAGTGGCATCTCCATTTACAGATGGTGAACTGAGGCAGAGCAACCTCAGATCTTCTCTTTTGGGAGAGAAGTCTGAAGAAAGAATACCACCAATACCCCAAATCACCCTGTCAAAGGAGAGCATAAGACAAAGGGGAAAGGTAGAGCCACCGGTGCACAGGCCCTGTGCCTCAGCATTAGCTTTGCCCCTCCCCCCCAGCACATCTCCCTGGCTCCAGTGAAGCTATACAAGAAACTTCCTCTCCCCCGTAGATGGCCATGGAAAAGTCAAGGTGGGCTATATAGATACAGTAATATAGCCTGTGGCTCTATCATCTGTACCACAGATTTTTCACAAAACCAGAGAGAGGATGATATGCACCCTTGGACCACCCCACTCCTCCCTAGTGGCCTGCCAAGTCTCCATCCATTATTCTCAAGCGGGACCCTGTGCGGAGGCCTCCACAAGGTCAAAAGCAATGAGACAAAAGAATATGGTGCCAACAAAGGAGACCAGACCCCCCTTCTGCACACAAAGCTGGGGACAGCTGCATACAGAGGGCCCCCTCCACGCACAAATTTATCCAAGGTCACTCAAGTCTATGGCAAAGTCAGGATTAGACCCTGAATCACCCTGATTTAGACCCAGTGCCTTAAACATTCCTGCTTTCTGGGTCTTGAAAAATCCAAATAGCTATGCACAATGATAAGGATTATTTTCATGGCAAGTGGTGATTGTAAGGACGAAGACAAGTTCCTGCAGAACTTAAGCTTTAATTTAAAACAAATTGTTTCTACCTCTTATGGTTGCAACGATAACCATCCAAGCATTAACTTATTCTCAACTCCAGGGCCCCTGCCACTAGACAAAGCTGTCCCAAGCAGCAGCAGAATCAACCTTAAACAACTCTGGTCAGTTTCACAGCTGCCACATAGACCTACTGGCAGCTGTTGAGGGACTGGGGCTCTGCTGCTCTACCCTTCTTCCAGCATCCATTATTGTGTCTTCATCCCGCGAAAAGCTCCAGTGCCTAGCACCAGTAAGTAACTGGCATGACTGGGCAGCAGTGGAACTGACAAGGGGTTCAACATAGCAGTGAAACGGACTAGAGGATGGTCATGGTCTCAAATGTACTGGAAAAACAAAAGAGCTTTTTCTTCCCATCTTATTGCTTTAGTTACTCAATCCCTCGATCAGCCTGCTGGTAGCATCATTATTGGGTCCTCAGCCCCTGATAAAAGCATTCAAGTTTTTCCTTGTGCCCCTCTGCCACTTCCATCTTTTGCATTAGCCTCTGGCAAGTACATGTCTGCTAAGTAGTTCAAGCCCTGTATTTTCCCTCCCATTTAAAAATGGCTTTGAAACTTGTTTTACAAGTCTCTCAACAAGAGGGCTTTCCTACCACTATAACAACTAACAAGGTTTTTCTGCAGATGGCAAGCTTCCAGAAAAAACTAAGTGTATTACAGATTTTCAGAAACAATTTATTTGGGTGTACGAAGTGCTTCTTTTCTTGTCAACTTTCAAAACAGATGCAGTTTTCTTTTTAAAAAGTTCAGTCAGGAGACCTCAGGAAACAAAGAATGGGAAGTAGGGATGAGACTATGTGCTCAGTCTCCTCGATGCACAGCACACAACAAAGCATCTCGGTAGGGGTGGGAAAGGCAACTTTAAGCTACTTTTATACACTTTGGATTCTGGCCTGATCAAGGTTCTACTTGCCACTGGACATAATTTAGGCATTTCAGGGAGTTGCTCTAAATCCTGGCTCTGCAACCTAGAGAGGCCCAGAATAGCCACAGGTTTCAGAGGAACAGCCGTGTTAGTCTGTATTCGCAAAAAGAAAAGGAGTTCTTGTGGCACCTTAGAGACTAACCAATTTATTTGAGCATGAGCTTTCGTGAGCTACAGCTCACTTCATCAGATACATCTGATGAAGTGAGCTGTAGCTCACGAAAGCTCATGCTCAAATAAATTGGTTAGTCTCCAAGGTGCCACAAGAACTCCTTTTCTTTTTGAGAATAGCCACAGTAATGTGTGCTATTGGCTTGCAAGGGTCTGCATAGGACAGCATACAACTGTCATACACCTTATCTGCACATCCAGGAGGCTGCAACAGGATGGAGAAGCACTTCCTCGGTGTTCAAATGGGCAGCTAGTTGTTTCTATTACCTACCTTCCCTTCCAAGTATTACAGGATGGCAGAAAGATTTATCTGTTTATAAATAATTCCTTTCCAATTGTTCCCAGTTATATTACTTGAATGCAACAAATAATACAAAACAGGGAGGGGCAACTCACCTCCATTTGGACAGCAGCAGTGTCCTGGTCATAATGTCCCATCACATTTGGAAAAAATGTCATATTGTATGTCAGTCCTGTACACCTGGAAACAGTAATTGGTTCACAGGTGAACAGACTGTGCCCTTGTATCAGGGTTAAGATTAGACTGTAAATCACAAAAAACACAAGTATTCCCATTTTTGTCAAGATTTCTGATTTTAGCACATAATTTTGTTCAGTGGTTACAGAGATTTTTTCATATGAAGTCAATCTTCATCTTTTCTTCCAGAAGAAGATGGACAAAGAGCAGTGAAAAGCTGATCAAGCTCCTTGCTTCTCATGGGACTTTCCCAATCTGTACAATCTTGATTCCTTGAAAAATCTTTTTCTCCTTATTTGTGAACTGTAAAAACAAAAAGACATCGCAGCTCAGTGGTAGTTATCTGTACAAAAGCCAGTAAATAACATGAAACAGTAGACTTTCCAGCAGAGAAAGCAGGTTTCTATAAATCTGTAAAATGAAAAGACAACTTTTCCCAGGCCTCATTCTCCTCTCACTTGACACTGGTGAGAATGAAGAGTAACTCCCCAGAATCACAGAAATGTAGGACTAGAAGGGAGACCTCAAGAAGTCATCAAGTCCAGCCCCTATGCTGTCGCAGGACAAAAATCAACCTAGATCATCCCTGACAACAAGTGTTTGCCTCCTCTTCTTTTGTCAACACTAAGCACACCCAGTTTTTTTAATCTTTCACAATGGGTCAGGTTTGCTTTATCTGAAGTCAAGAGCCACCAACGCTAGCGGAGTGGGGAGGTCAAGCGACAATTTAACCTTCCATCACACCTGGTACCTGTCCAATGGCTCTAAGCAAGCAAGGGGACTTTCCAGACAAGAAATCAATTTCCCCCACCACCACGCAGCCGCTGAGGTTACAGCGGGGAATACGTACAGCAGACAGGCGACCCGGCGCGGGCTCTCCACTCACACCGCTCCGCGCTCCCGTGCCGGGACTGGCTGAGCGTAACCCCCGCGATCGGTTCGCTTGGACACCGCTCAGCTACCGCCTTGCCCCGGAGCTGCGGCCTCCGCCCCGTGCCGGGGCCTGGTTTCCAGCCCCTCCCTGGGAAGCGGCGCCTGGGGCGGGACCACGGAACTCGCTCCATGGCCCCGCTCCAGGCTGCCCCAGCCAGCGTGGACACGGCTCCGCCCAGGGACAAGGCACAACGCACCCTGCCCCCAAGCCGTCCGGGGACCCCGGGCCCCTCAGGCGGCCTCCCCCGGGCCCCGCCGCTCGGGAGCCCTGACGCAGCGTTGCGGGGAAGGGGCCACTCTCCCCAGTACGTGCAGCGGCACGGGCGGAAGTCCCCCCCCCCCGCGGCAGCGCAGCCACCCCCCGCCCCGGGAGAAAACCGGCGGGGCGGCTCAGCCCTTGAGGGCGCAGAAGCCCGGTCTTCACCTCAGCCGCGGGGGGGGGGGGGGTGGCGGTGGCAGCGGCAGCGACTCCTCCCCCTCCAATGGCCGCGCCGCTCCGGCTGCGATTCCTGCGAAGCACCAACAGGACGTAACGTCTCCTCACCTGGCCGCAGAATCCCGCGATATTTGAAAGCCGGCGGGCAGGAGCGTGAGGGGGCGGTGCCCGCACGGCCACGTGGCACGCATAGCCAGCCGCGAGGCGGCCCGCCCGCCCATCGCGAGCCGCTGTCTGTCCCCGCCGGCCCGGCCCAGGCCCATCCCCATTGCGGGGCAGTACTGGGCCTTGCTACCTGGGAACCAGCGATGCAGAGGGATAATTTAAATCGGATTTTAAACCTATAATAGTTGAACCAGTGCAAGCTCCCGTGTGAACACCGCAATTGGGTGTGAGGATGGCTTCCTGCCCTGTAGTTCTGTTAAACCTGCCCCTAGGCTACCCAGAAATGAGCCACACTTTAACTGAACTAAGAATGTCCGTAATCTTTTGCACGGGTTTAACTGCCCACTGTAAATTATACCAATGCAAGTTTCTCGTGGCAATAAACCCTAATATTGGAAATCAGGAGTCCTGGGTTCCATATCCTCATGTGCCACTGACCCGTTGCATGGCTTTGGGCAAATCACATAACCACTTGTTGCATTTGTAAACTGGGGATAAAAATACATTACAGATGTCTTGTGAAGCTTGCTTCGTTTGCGTACTGAAAGTGCATTGAGACATCAAATAGAGGGCCTGAAAGAAGATCATTACAAAGTGGAGTGTGATGCTGATAACAGAAAAAGGAAAGGTGCTTATAGGATGACCAGATGTCCCGATTTTATAGGGACAGTCCCAATATTTGGGGTTTTGTCTTATATAGGCACCTATTACCCCCCATCTCCTGTCCTGATTTTTTATACTTGCTGTCTGGTCACCCTGGGTGATCATGTCATGCCAGTCTTTTGTGAGTCAGTTCAGGATACTGCACTGAACACATGTAAATTAATTTGTAAGTGTCACGTGTACAGGAAATTTCCTAACTGCAAAGTGTTCTCTCCCTCAGAAGGTTTTTCATGCCTATATGAAAACGGAAAAAAGAATAATTTGCCCATATACTGCATGTGCAACTCTGTGTGCTGGAACAGTATATGGGTATGTCCCTACCCCAAACAACTTACAATATGAAAGACCATGTATAACATTTGTAAACCTGAATTAGGCTCCAGTCCTGCAAAGTCTTATGCACATGTTTAACTTTATGCATTGTGAGTAGTCACGTTCCAGCGCATGAATCTACTCTCAGCACTTAAAGTTAAGCATGTGCATAAGTCTTTGCAGGATCAGGGCCTTAGATATTGGCCTGGATCCACAAAGGGACTTAGACATCTAGAAAATCACTGAGATGAACAAAGCCTGAGTTAGGCACCTAGGCTTCCAATATATGGCAAGAGATAAACACCTGAGAATGAGATTCACAAAAGCCAGCATGCAAGGCAATGAGCTACCTAAGCTAACTAATAGCAGATGACGATGACAGAGGTGTGTCCTAAACCCTGCCCCCTCTGGGATTTAGGTGCCTAAATGCAGGTGGAGGGCAGTGTTCCCTCTAATTTTTTGCACCTATGTGCAGAATGAATTTTGTTATTTGCACCGATATGGAGGTGATGTTGAGGGGTTTGGAATGTGGGAGGTGGCTCAGGGCTGGGGCAGAGCGCTGGGGTGCAGGAGTGTGAGTACTCCAGCTGAAGGTGCGGGCTCTGGGGTGGGCCCAGAGATGAGGGGCTTGGGATGCAGGAGGGTGCTCCGTGGCTACAGTGGGGAGAGAGGACTCCCCACAGCTCTCTCTCCCCACAGCAGCACCTTGGCTGGGGGGATAGGCGCCTGTCCCTCAGCTGCGACAGCTCTGGGACGGGCTGCGTTCAGGGAGGGGCACCCTGGCTATGACAGGTCCAGGCTGGGTTCGGGGAGGGGCACCCCGCAACAGGTTTGGGCCAGGCCGCCACAGCTAGGTCCAGGCAGGGTTGCCTGGGTTTGGGCCAGGCTGCCCCGGCCGCAGCTGGGTACAGGCCACACCGCGCTGCCCTGGCTGGGTCTGGTGGGCTGCACTGCTCTGGCTGCATCTGGGTTTGGGCCGCGCCTCGCTGCCCCGGCCGGGTCCGGGCCACACTGTGTTTCCCCAGCTGGGTCTGGTTTGGGCCGCCCAGGTTCAGGCCAGGCCACCCCAGCTGTGGCTGTGGTTGTGGCGGGCCGCCCGGGGTCGGGGTAGGGATGCCCTGGCCGCAGTATAGTTGGGGCTGGGGGGCTACGCCGGCTAAAACAGGTTGAAGGCTGGGCTAGGTTGGGGCCGGGGGGAGGGTGACCTGCCCCGGCCGCGGCAGGTCCCCAGGCGGGTTCCCTGAGCGCTTGCACGGTGCTACATAGGCGGCTGCACGGCTTACAGGGAACTTAGGTCAAGGGAGACACCTCCCTCTGCTTGGGATCCACAACCATGAACACTCTCTTGGAGTTAGTCACCTCAGCTGCTTTTTGAGCTGGAGGAGAAAGGAGTGGTGACTCCCTTATAACTTTTAGCCCAGTGATTACAGCACTCACCTGGTATGTGGGAGACCTGGGTTCAATTCTCATGATGGGGAGAAGGACTTTGAACATGCTTCTCTAACTTCTCAGGAGAGTGTGCTAACCACTGGAGGGGCACCTATCTTCTTCTGCTTGAGGAGCTCACAGGGGATAAGGTATAAGATAGGCATGTGGACGCCGGCTCTAGAGTGAGGAGTTCAGCCAGAAACACTAAGGGACTTTCAAAGCAAAATATAGGTGCTGAGTCAGTTTAATACCTACAGAGTTAAGTGACAGCTAAGCAAAATGCCTAAATTTTGGCCTTAGGTGGCAAAAGTCAGGAGTTATGGTCCTAAATCTTTTTGTGGATCTGGTCCATTAAGACTGCCAAGGAACAATTTTAAAGCCTTAATCCTGAAAAATGTGTATGCTTTACTACAATGAGTGTAGTAAAGTTAAGCATGTGCATAAGTATTGAGGCCTAAGTGTGCAACATTCAGAATTTAACAACAGAGGGAGTGGTGTGGAAACCATATATATTGCTTTATATGGGTATAGCAGAAGGGTGGTCGTTGTTTTTGATAATAGCTTTTGAAATAAAGTATATATTGGATTATTTGTTACTCCATCAAAAGTTAATTGGTACAGGGAGTTGGTAACATAATATTTTAATGTCTGCCATAGTCAGAACAGAAATAATTAAAGATGGCTGTATGTAATTATGATTACGTCATCCAAAAACTATGTTAAAAGAACATTAAATTTGCAAAATCAAGCACTCAAAAATAGTAAAAGACAAAATTAAGATTGCCTGTTCAGTCCCTTGTGCATATGCATTATGATACAGTTTTTAATTACATGATCACATACTGCATTTCCCAGAGGATCCTTTCCTCAATTCATTGCATGGGATGGATGGTGCCTAATTTAAGATGCCTATGGCCTGATTTTTCAGAATATTTAACATTTATACATTCAGAGCAGAGATTGCAGAATACTGTGTTCAGATGTGGTCGCCCCATCTCAAAAAGATATATTGGAATTGGAAAAAGTTCAGAAAAGGACAACAAAAATGATTAGGGGTATGGAACAGCTTCCGTATTAGGAGAGATTAATAAGATTGGGACTTTTCAGCTTGGAAAAGAGACAATTAAGTGGGGATATGATAGAGTTCTATAAAATCATGACTGGTGTGGAGAAAGTAAATAAGGAAGTGTTATTTACTCCTCATAATACAAGAACTAGGGGTCACCAAATGAAATTAATAGACAGCAGGTTTAAAACAAACCAAAGGAAGTACAGCTTCACACAACGCATAGTCAAGCTGTGGAACGCTTTGCTAGAGGATGTTGTGAAGGCCAAGACTATAACAGGGTTCAAAAAAAGACCCTAGATAAATTCATGGAGGGGGAGACAGCAGGCTGGGGCATAGCTGGAGGGCTGTGTCCCGAAGAGGACACTGGTCTGGGAGCAATGCAGGTCCAGATGGTGGAGACGGTGGAGGAAGTGGAAGTAATGGCGAATGAGACATCACTAGTAAAAGGCGCTATGGTGGTCCAAGAGAGCTAATTCCCAGCACGACCAGCAGGATGTGCCACGGCAGTGTGTTGGACTGCTACATTGTGGTGGACAGTGTGGGCATGTGGTCGCCCCTGATACAAGGGGCAGGACAAGGACTGTAGGACTGTTGCCCGATCCGAGACTTGAGAAATGGAGGGTAGAGAAAATAGCGGACTACTACTGGAGAGCCTGTGTGGCCCAGCTAGCCGAGCAGCAATGGAGGTTGGTTAAGCTGCTGCAGGCGAGGGCCAATAGACAGTATGAGCCAGGGGCGGGAGGCTGGTGTCGTGGCCTACACAATGTTTCACCTCTGGGTGACAGGGACACTTCAGGAGGAAGTGCCCCTACCGGGATGGGGAATGGAGATCACCCCAGAGAACAGACAAGAAGAACCTAAGAGAGTCCCCCTGGGAAGAGAGCAGGGAGGTGGCGCACTTGTTGGGCCTGTGGGGAACTGGGGCATGAGAAGAGGGAGTGCCCAAATGGGACTTGCAAGGCCCAGGCTAGTCTGGAGGGAAGGGCTAAGCCAGAAATAAACTGCAGGAGGGTCATGGCCAAGAGAAGGCACAAGAAGTACTTCTGGTTCCACAAAGAGGACCATATATGGCGGCATTTCTCCCAGAGATGGAGGGGGACACTGGAAAATTGAGATCAGTCAGAAACTGCTCAGAAGGAGGGGATGGTGAAGATTGAGGCCCTAGCAGAGGGCATGTCTGGGGCAGAGGGGCCCCAGATAAAGAGGGGAACTCACATGAGAGTGAGACAAGGTATGGTGGGGACCCAAACGAAAAAGGGACCCCATGCGGGAGCCAAGCAGGCTACAGTGGGTACCCAAACCCTTGAGGAGGGAAGCCAGTTGTTCCTCATGCTGGAGAGCCTGCGGCAGGAAAGAGATGTCCTGAAGGCCCACCAGCTGAGGAAGAAACTGGAGAGATAGAACCCTCGCGGTGTGTGGTCTTAAGGGGGAGAGTGTGTGGTGAGGCACCTACCCCACACAGGCAGGAGAAGGGTAAGGCAGCCTTGGAGAGGCTGCACAAAATCCCGCCGCACAGAACTCCGCCAATCAGGAAAGGGCTTATTGGGATAGCCAATCAGGAGAAGGCTTGCTGGAGCAGCCCATATATAAAGGGCTGCTCAGCAGAACAAATAGCAGTCTCTCCCTGAGGGCAAGGGGGAAGGACTGTCTGCTGAGGAGCACTGGTGAGACGACAGTGCTGGGCAGGGTAGTGGAGCAATAGGGGAGCTCTTGGCTGACCATGGCCAGACTGAGGTCCTGAAGCAAGGGCAGGGAAGGTGCTAGGGCTACAGGGGAAGTGGCCCACGGAAAGTAGGCAGCAGGAATAGGAGGAGGGGCAGTAAGTGGCTGCCAGCTATAGGGTCCCTGGGCTGGGACCCAGGGTAGCGGGCAGGCCTGGGTCCCACCTCCCCCTTTTCTCTTACTTGCCAAAGAGGAGAGTGGCCTAAATTCAGGCTGCAGTTTGGCCCTAAAGCCAGGGGCTAGACTAAAGACTGCAGTTGGCCGCTGAGACAAGTGGGAGGACTGCCTGTCTCTCAAAAGCTGGGGGGACACCATGGTCTGGGAGCGACATGGGTCCAAATGATCGAGATGATAGAGGAAGTGAAAATAAGGGCAAGTGAGACATTGTTAGTAAAAGGTGCTCTGGTGGTCCAAGAGAGCTAATTCCCAGCAGGAGGTGCCGTGGCAGTGAGTCGGCACTGCTACAGTTAGATGTTGTAAAATTGCTATAACCCTACTGTGATGGGTTGGATCACAGAAACCCCCTTGGGACTGCCACCTGATGTGCTGAGACTACCTCTGAGTCCATTTTCCCTGGCAGCTTGGGACTTCAGAACCCTGTCTTGTTGAGCCAGACATGCTAGCCTGCTGCAAACACAGACCCAGGTCTGAACCACGCCCCCAAAACTGCAGACTTAACTGAAAATAGCTTAAGAAGTGCTCCTGTCTCTAGCACCCAGATACCCAACTCCCAATGCGATCCAAACCCCAAATAAATAGATTTTACTCTGTATAAAGCTTATACAGGGTAAACTCATAAATTGTCCACCCTCTATAACACTGATAGAGAGATATGCACAGCTGTTTGCTCCCCCAGGTATTAATTACTTACTCTGGGTTAATTAAAAAGCAAAAGTTTGATTTTATTAAGTATAAAAAGTAGGATTTAAGTGGTTCCAAGTAATAACAGACAGAACAAAGTAAGTTGCCAAGCAAAATAAAACAGAACACACAAGTCTAAGCCTAATACATTTAAGAGACTCAATACAGGTAAATCTCACCCTCAGAGATGTTCCAATAAGCTTCTTTCACAGACTAGACTTCTTTTGAGTCTGGGCCCAATCTTTTCCCCTGGTACAGTCCTTGTTCCAGCTCAGGTGGTAGCTAGGGAATTTCTCATGACTGCAGCCTCCTTTGTTCTGTTCCACCCCCTTATATAGCTTTGGCACAAGGTGGGAATCTTTAGTCTCTCTGGGTTCCCACCCCTCCTTCTAAATGAAAAAGCACCAGGTTTAAGATGGATTCCAGTACCAGATGACATGGTCACATGTCCTGTGAGACCCCAAGCCTTCATTCTTCCTGGCCTCACAGACAGGCTTGCAAGTAAACAGAGCCATTTACAACCAATTGTCCTAGTTGATGGGAGCCATCAAGATTCCAAACCACCATTAATGGCCCACACTTTGCATAATTACAATAGGATGTAAGAATTATATTTCTAGTTTTAGATACAAGTATGATACATTTATGCAAATAGGATGACCACACTCAGTAGATTATAAGCTTTGTAATGATACCTTACAGAGACCTTTTGCATGAAGCATATTCCAGTTACATTATATTCACACTCATTAGCATATTTTCATAAAATCATATGGAGTGCAACATCACACCTACTTTCTTCCCTCTTTTCCTTTTGTGCTCATGACATCACTTTCCATTATTTGTAGTGTCTTCAATATTTAACTGGCCAATTGTTTCAATCATTTAACACCCCCGTCTTCTCAATAGTCTAGTGAAGCACCCTGATTTAGGGTGCTCTGATCCTGAAATTCATTAAACCCATGCAGAGCCCCAGTGAAATCAATGGGGCTCCAGGTAAACACTGTGGTTCACTTGTGCAGCTCCATTTGCAGGATCTAGCCCTTAGTAATATTTTCAATGGCAATTGCTGGAGTAATTTAAAATCCCCTTTTGTAGTGTACTTGTACTTATACATACTTGTAATGGCTTCCCTCATTCCCTCAGGTGAATTTTTATACATACTTAACCCTTTTTATGGTCTAAAGCAAGAACATGTAGTTTTTTTTACCAGGATTCTTGTGTTTCATATAGCATAATCATATACCAGAAAGATCAGACCATAAACCATTATTCTGTCAGGTTATTATATTTCATTTAACCAAAACCTAATAATTTAGAAAACTATTAACTAAAGAGTCAAGATTTTCAGAGTCATGATCTAAGAGGTTTAGGTTCTAGCTATTTTAGGCTAAGCTAAGCATGTGAGTAATCTCATCTTTTTTCTGTAAAGCCCTTAAGTATGTACTTAAATGTAATGCACTTAAGTGCTTTGCTGAATTGGATCCGAAATTAGTGTAATGTTTCAGCCACTGTAATATTGCTGTACATTGCCTCACATACTTATACTAAAACAATTTATGCTACAGAGAGCTTAAGTGAAACACAGGGCATTACATGGTTATTATGCACTGGGGAGGAGATGTAATAGTCACACTAGTTCCAAGGACCAGCACAAAGTCCTCAAGGTCGGACTTAAGTGAGATTTAAGTGGGTGTAGAGGCCTTGTGTTTGCCTTCTGCATAATATCAAATTTCACCCTGGGCAGTAGTAAAAATTGCATAACTGTATTTTTCCACTGATGTACTGTACTGAAACCTGGAATAATTTACTTTGGCTATTACAGATTTACCAATTAAATACATTCTATTGTTGGCTAATTCATTTATAAGTGTCATAATGTTTTTGTTATACTGTTGAGACACACTGTTTGTCATTTTATTCATTTAAAAACAACAAGCATTATAAAATAACCAGTAGGTGCCACCAGTAAATCTTGATGCGAGACTTCAAACTAAAAAAAAAATAGTCATCCTTGTATTTTCAAAAATGTATTTGGAAAAAAAAAAGACAAGAAGAAAGTACAGAGTGTTAAGACCATTTACTTTAACTAAGATACAAAAATAGTCAAGGATGAAAACATTTCAGTTTATAAATAAATCATTTTTCTTCCAAGACCTGATAGTGAGTAGAAGCTCTACTACTTTAATCCAGCTGCTGGGAATTTGTGTCAATTGCACAGAGAAATCCTGAAACATATTTGAAACAAGCAAAGCAAAACCCAAGACAGTTACATAATCCTAAAAGAATGCCTTAGTATTTTGTGTTCTATTAACAAATATTTCAGATGTTAATTAATAGCTGCAGGATTATGTGATTCTCCTGGGCAGTAG
The DNA here is from genome assembly GCF_965140235.1 of Caretta caretta. NCBI lineage: Eukaryota > Metazoa > Chordata > Testudines > Cheloniidae > Caretta > Caretta caretta. The sequence goes on from NC_134207.1 coordinate 36,977,504, forward strand.
TAGAGCTGTAATGTCTGCCACAGCATTTAAAGCAAGAGAGAAAATCTAACATACATACATATGTTACTGATCATTGGATACAGGGTTTGACTGATTTTTGTCCTGTGCTTCTGAAATTGACTAGGGGGATGCTAAGGCAATATTACGTAATCTCTATTATGCCCCCAATTTTCCTGCACCTCAGTTTACCTACTGCACAGGCACCAGCTTCCTCCTTTCCTCAGGAGTGCTCAAGCCCCGCTTTGCCCCAGGCCCCACCCCCATTCCACCCCTTCTCCCAAGGCCCCACCTCCTGCCTCTTCCCGCCACAGTCTCACCTCTTCCTGCACTCACTCCTCCCTCACCCCTCCCAGCACCTCCTGCACACTGCTGAACAGCTGATCTGCAATGGGCGGGAGGCCCTGGGAGGAAGGAGGAGTTGATGGGCGGTGGCACCGGCGGGTAGGAGGTGCTCCCCACCTTTGCCAAATCCAACCATCATAAGCGGAATCGGCCAAGGCCCCCAAGTTTCATACAGGAGGTGTTCTCCCAAGTGGAGCTCTTAACAGCTCAGCATGAGTGTGGAATGTGAGTTCTGCAGAGAGGTGCTTCTCCCAGCTTGTGTCCCTGGGGCAGGGAGACAGTGTTTTGTTTACAAACAGAGGCAGGGTGATTAAGAAGAGAAAAGGATGGTAATGAAATTAATGATCTGGAAGTCCTTAGATGAACCTGTAAAACAGATGGGGGTTAAAGAGAGAATGCAAGGGACTCAGGGTATGTCTATACTACGAAATTAGACCGAATTTATAGAAGTCGATTTTTTAGAAATTGTTTTTATACAGTTGATTGTGTGTGTCCCCAAACAAAATGCTGTAAGTGCATTAAGTGCATTAACTCGGCGGAGTGCTTCCACAGTACCGAGGCTAGTGTTGACTTCCAGAGCGTTGCACTGTGGGTAGCTATCCCACAGTTCCCACAGTCTCTGCCACCCATTGGAATTCTGGATTGAGATCCCAATACCTAATGGGGCAAAAACATTGTTGCGGGTGGTTCTGGGTACATGTCGTCAGGCCCTCCCTCCCTCCCTCTGTGAAAGCAAGGGCAGACAATCGTTTCGCGCCTTTTTTCCTGAGTTACCTGTGCAGACGTCATACCACGGCAAGCATGGAGCCCGCTCAGCTCACTGTCACCATATGTCTCCTGGGTGCTGGCAGACGCGGTTCTGCATTGCTACACAGCAGCAGCAACCCATTGCCTTGTGGCAGCAGACGGTGCAATAGGCCTGATAACCATCGTCATCATGTCCAAGATGCTCTTAGCCGCGTCGGTGAGGTCGGTCAGGATCGCCTGGGCAGACATGGGTTGGGGATATTGAAATGCCTGTAGTTATCCTTGGGGATCCAGCCTACCTCTGAATGCCATGGCTCATGAAGCCATACACAGGCAGCCTGGACAGTAGTTAGGAGCTGTTCAACTACAGGCTGAGCAAGTTCAGAATGCTGGTAGAATGTGCATTTGGACATTTAAAGCACGCTGGTGCAGTTTACTGACTCGCTTAAACCTCAGCAAAACCAATATTCCCATTGTTATTACTGCTTGCTGTGCACTCCACAATATCTGTGAGAGTAAGGGGGAGATGTTTATGGCAGGGTGGGATGTTGAGGCAAATTGTCTGACCGCTGGTTATGTGCAGCCAGACACCAGGGTGGTTAGAAGAGCACAGGAGGGTGTGCTGCGCATCAGAGAAGCTTTGAGAACCAGTTTCATGACTGGCCAGGCTATGGTGTGAAAGTTCTGTTTGTTTCTCCTCACTTGGTTCACTCTGCTTCCCTGTAAGCTAACCACCCGCCTGTCCCCTCCTTTGATCACTGCTTGCAGACGCAATAAAGTCATTGTTGCTTCACATTCATGCATTCTTTATTTATTCATCACACAAATAGGGAGATAACTGCCAAGGTAGCCCGGGAAGGGTGGGGGAGGAGGGAAGGACAAGGCCACACTGCACTTTAAAACTTAAAAACTTTAAAACTTATTGAATGCCAGCCTTCTGTTGCTTGGGCAATCCTCTGGGGTGGAGTGGCTGGGTGGCCGGAGGCTCCGCCACTGCGTTCTTGGGCTTCTGGGTAAGGAGGCTATGGGAACTTGGGGAGGAGGGCAGTTGGTTACACAGGGGCTGTAGCGGTGGTCTGTGCTCCTGCTGCCTTTCCTGCAGCTCAACCATACGCTAGAGCATATTAGTTTGATCCTCCAGCAGCCTCAGCATTGAATCCTGCCTCCTCTCATCACGCTGCCGCCACCTTTCAGCTTCAGCCCTCTCTTCAGCCCGCCACTTACTCTCTTCAGCCCGCCACCTCTCCTCGCATTCATGTTGTGCTTTCCTGCACTCTGACATTGTCTGCCTCCACGCATTCATCTGTGCTCTGTCAGTGTGGGAGGATAGGATGAGCTCAGAGAACATTTCATCGTGAGTGCATTTTTTTCGCCTTCTAATCTTCACTAGCCTCTGAGAAGGAGAAGATTCTGTGATCCTTGAAACACATGCAGCTGGTGGAGAGGAAAAAAAAGGGACAGTGGTATTTAAAAAGACACATTTTATAGAACAATGGGTACACTCTTTCACAGTAAACCTTGCTGTTAACATTACATACATAGCACATGTGCTTTCGTTACAAGGTCGCATTTTGCCTCCCCCCACTGCATGGCTAACCCCTCCCTCTTCTCCCCACAGCGTGTCTAGCAGCGGGGAACATTTCTGTTCAGCCACAGGCAAACAGCCCAGCAGGAACAGGCACCTCTGAATGTCCCCTTAAGAAAAGCACCCTATTTCAACCAGGTGACCATGAATGATATCACTCTCCTGAGGATAACACTGAGAGATAAAGAACGGATGTTGTTTGAACGCCAGCAAACATAAGCTGCGATGCTTTGTTCTGCAATGATTCCCAACTACGTGCTACTGGCCTGGAGTGGTAAAGTGTCCTACCATAGTGGACGGAATAAGGCTGCTCTCCCCAGAAACCTTTTGCAAAGGCTTTGGGAGTACATCCAGGACAGCTTCATTGAGATGTCCCTGGAGGATTTCCGCCCCATCCCCAGACACGTTAACAGATTTTTCGAGTAGCTGTACTGGGTGTGAATGCCAGGGCAAATTAATCATTAAACACGCTTGCTTTTAAACCATGTATACTATTTAAAAAGGTACACTCACCAGAGGTCTCTTCTCCATCTGGTGGGTCCGGGAGGCAGCCTTGGGTGAGTTTGGGGGGTACTGGCTCCAGGTCCAGAGTGAGAAACAGTTCCTGGTTGTCAGGAAAACCGGTTTCTCAGCTTGCTTGCTGTGAGCTATCTTCAAACTCCTCCTCCTCATCTTCCTCGTCCCCAAAACCTGCTTCTGTGTTGCCTCCCACTCCATTGACTGAGTTAAAGCACAGCGTTGGGGTAGTGGTGGCTGAACCCCCTAAAATGGCATGCAGCTCATCATAGAAGTGGCATGTTTGGGGCTCTGACCCGGAGCGGCCGTTTGCCTCTCTGGTTTTCTGGTCGGCGTGCCTCAGCTCCTTTAGTTTCACGCAGCACTGCTTCAGGTCCCTGTTATGGCCTCTATCCTTCGTGCCCTGGGAGATTTTGACAAATGTTTTGGCATTTTGAAAACTGGAACAGAGTTCTGATAGCACGGATTCCTCTCCCCATACAGCGATCAGATCCTCCCGTTCGGTCCATGCTGGAGCTCTTTTGCGATTCTGGGACTCCATCATGGTCACCTCTGCTGATGAGCTCTGCATGGTCACCTCTGCTGATGAGCTCTGCACTCACCTGCAGCTTGCCATGCTGGCCAAACAGGAAATGAGATTCAAAAGTTCGCGGGCCTTTTCCTGTCTACCTGGCCAGTGCATCTGAGTTGAGAGTGCTGTCTAGAGCGGTCACAATGGAGCACTCTGGGATAGCTCCCAGAGGCCAGTACCGTCCAATTGCGTCCACACTACCCCAAATTCAACCTGGCAAGGCCGATTTAAGCGCTCCACCCCTTGTCAGGGGTGGAGTAAAGAAATCGATTTTAAGAGCCCTTTAAGTAAAAAAAAAAAAAGGGCTTCATTGTGTGGACAGGTGCAGGGTTAAATCGATTTAACGCTGCTAAATTCAACCTCAACTGCTAGTGTAGACCAGGCCTCAGAAGAAATACAGCTAAGCCTTCTGAGCCAACGTTACATTCAGAAAAGAAGATGTGAGGAGCATAAGTGAAAAGAAGCGTCCAAAACCCAGGGAAGGGATAGCAGGGGTATAGAGAAGTTCCCACTCTACCTCTGGTACTTACATGGCCCCATCTCTGTAGTATCTGAGCGCCTCACATCACAGCCCCTTGGTGAGGTAGAGCAGTGCTGTTATCCCCATTGTACAGATGGGGCACCGAGGCACAGAGAGACTAACAGCCAGATTTTCAAAGGTATTTAGGCACCTAGTGGGATTTTCAAAATCACCTAGAAGGTTAGGTTCTTTGCACAGCCCACTAGATGCCTAGGTACATCTTTGGGTGCCTAAAAACCTTTGAAAATCTGACCTCAGGGACATACAGGAAGTCCATGGGGGGAGTAGAACTCAGGTCTCTCAGGGCAAGCTCCCTATCCAGTGGACCAGCCTTCCTCTCTGCTGCATGCTGCAAAAAAGAGGCCTCTGATGGATGGGAGCAAAACCAAGAAGGCCAGTTCTCTGAGACTCCAGCACCCAATCCCAGATGATTGGGAACAATGTCTTGGTTGACAGTATCAAAAACAGCACAGAGATCAGGAAGGATGAAGAAAGAAAGAGAATGAGAGTCAGAGGAGAGGAGAGCACTTTACTACCAATGCATGGCGGGTTCTGCCCCAAGCTGAGTTGTACGGCAATGCCTGCTGTGCAATTTTAGATTTTAACTGAAAACCATTTTGTTTTTGTCATTTTTTGTTCTGAGTTTGAGAAAAGGAAGGAATGAGAGAGTGTGGTATGAGTATCAGATGTGATTATAAATCAAATTCTTAGGGTTTCAGCTGTATTCAGGCCAATTCCAGAACAAAGAACAGAAATTGCATCCACAGAGTCCTTAAAAGTCAACCATTATTGTCGTGATTTGTGTTATTCATTGGGCATGATCTGTGTGCTCAGCACTGTTCAGAATATGCCAGAAAATGTAATCCCTAAGCCAGTGCATATAAGATGTGTAATTCGGGATAAGATGGCTCAGCTATTTAAGTATGAAGTGAACATGTGCGGTCAATAACTATAATTGCATGTTTACTGTGATGTTTATATCTATGAGTGGAGGCACTGATGGCAACAGAAGTTTTACTTGACTAAGGACTAGAAGATTTGACCCTCCAACTTTCTTTCAAGAGGAAGAGTTGCCCAGAGCGCCTGTGCCTGTTTATTTTGCTTTCCTGCCTGCAGTGGCCCTGATATTACTCAGAAGTCACAATTTTTACCCAACTTTAAAATGTTGAATTTTCTTGGTGTTTGATTTAAAATATTCTCCTGTGAAAACTGCAACTCAGTCGCTGTAGTGTTGTGTTTAAGAGCCTTCTGGAAAGTAACTAGCCTTTAAACAGAAGTGCAGTGTTGCCAACTCTCATGATCTTGTCATGAGTCTCACGATAATTATTGTTTTCCTTAAAGCCGCAGCTCCTAGAGTCAGGTGGATATGTGATGATTTCGGCCTTCATTCTTCAAGAAAAATGAAGTTCCTAGCCCGTGTGGCTGGGGAGAAAGCTTCAAAATGTGTCCCCAGTGCACCTTAAAGGCTCAAAAAGCAGAATATGAATAAAAAGAACACCAAATCTATGGCTTTAAAATAATGAGATTATGTAAAAATAAGTCTCATGCTTTTTGGTGAGCCTGATTCTTGATTTTTGAACATTTGGGGTTTGCAATACTATGGAAGTGATCTGAAAGTATCAGTTTCACTCTTGTTTAAAGTCATTTTCTAGTCTATTATCTGAAGTGGGGTAACATCCCTATAGCCCCAGGCAGGTGCAGTATAGACTCACGGGGCCTTGCCCTAATAGGATGTTTCCAAAAGTTAAATAATCTATTCCAAGACTGATGAACTGCAAAAAAGTGATAGAAAGTAATCTAGGTTTTTCTACAGTTGTTTCAATTGTTGTATTCAAGAGTTAGTAACAAAGTAAGAATATACATTAATTTTTTAAACCTAATCAGTGTCCCTTAAGTGAATTGACACAAGATGTCAGAACAAGTATTAGAGCTGAGTGGGTCTAATATTTATTTCTTTTTCTTTCTTTATATAGAAATTAGAAATTATTATCTCACAAGAGCGCTGTGTCTAAGTTATTATCTGCTAAAAAACAAGAACATTTTCAGGTGCCCAACTAGCCTTTGGAATCACAGTTAAAGTCCCTGACCCCATCCCCCCCACCAAAATCTGAAATGGTGCCCCTGGAATCAGGCTTGGGTTTTTTTCTTTAGCCACTTTAAACAGTTTAGAGTTGCAGGTTGCTTCTGCTTCCCCCTCAACCCCCTTTTTTTAATTTCCTGGATTCCTGCCCACACTGCTGATTAGTTGTCCTGCCTCACTCTGTGCATGCGCAGTGAGAAGGACGCCATAGCTGCAGCTGGGCGTGCATGCGTGCACACACACATAGGCGGGGAGACAACGAGCACGCACATGCCACGCGCCGCAGCAAGGGGCAGGGTGCGGGAGAGGAGGCTGAAGAGGAGAAAGAACAACAAAGTAAGACGGGGGGCAGGAAGGAGGAGCTAGCTGACGGAGCTCCAGCTGTGGAGCACCCACAGAGTTGGCACCTATGCCTCGCTGCTGAAGCACATTGCAGTTCTGCATTTTAAGGACTTTTTATTAAGTGTTAATAATAGCTGCTAGTCAGCCTCTGAGAGAGAGTGTCATACCATTTCTTAGTGAACAAACATTAAGTACATACACATTGGCGAACAGTATTTGGAATACTTTTTAATAACTTCTTCAACAAAACTATTAGGTGGCATATCTGTTGGTGTTCCTTATACAGACTTCCCCACTTTGTTGCTGTTATACATTTTACAGTGCAAGGTTTCAGTAGAACACACGCACTTTTATACTTCAGTGCACGCATACAGACACAATCCCTTCTGATCATCTCACAGGAATGACTTCTCAACCTCTGTAGTGTGACCTCAGAATGTATGTGTGTCACCCAAATTCTCCAGAACCCAAGGAGAACTGCAGCCTCTCAGGGTATATCACTCTACACACTGCAGCTGGGAGTGAGCCTCCAAGTGCAGGTAAACAGACTTGCACTAGAGGGACTTGAGTTAGCGTGCTAAAAATAAGAGAGTGTATGTTGCAGCCCAAGCTGCAACTTGGAGTCTAAAGCCCAACCTATCCCGTATAGTATGATGAGTGCATTCCCAGTGGACAGTGCCTAAGGTACACCAACCGAACAATCATTAACATTATATTATGAGCAGTACAGGGTACAGATGAAGGGCAAGAACAGAGAGAACAAACCTTGAGTTAATGGAGTACATCTGTACACAGTTCCCTTTGCCATGTTGATCCATTAGCTTTGGGTTAAATTGTCTCTCCCAGCGTTATGTCTGAACAGGTGATTCCACTTTCCCTTATTTATTTTTTTGTTGAGCAAGACTGTCTTTGTGCAGATTTCACTCACCATTTTTTTTAAGCTGACACTTTTCTTAAATAGTATGTTTGTCAAAACATCAAAATACCAGGGATACAACATTTCAAAGCTCAGGAACTGACAGAGCTTCTTGGTTCTGTTTCGCAGCTTGGCAGATGTTAAGGAATTTCTAAAGTAACTAATTAGCATTTTAAACTAATCAGGCTAAGTCAGTATCCACAGCAAAGCTCCAGGATATTGATAATAACATTGAACACAGACAGAGTTAATGGATAGGGACTACCTTTTTGTTCTGTGTTTGTACAACACCTGTGCACAATGGGGTCCTGGTCCATGACCAGGGCTCCTAGGCACTACAGTAATACAAATAATAATCATTTGTCTTTACATCAGATATAACAATACAGCAGTGATCTCTCAAGTTCAGGAAACTTACCAAAGAACAAAGCAGAGTACCTGACATAGAAAAGGCAGCTCTATCAGTATCTGGTATCTCTCCACTCTCTCTGTCCTAATAGAAGAACATTAATTCACTATACCGCAGGCAGGGAAGGAAAAGGAAGGCTACAACATCGAAGTACAGGATTTTTGGTTTGCAGTGCATAATAGTTTCATCTTGTTTGAAAAAAATCATGAGTCATGCATAGTTAAGATATTTGCTGTGTTAACAATAACTATCAGAACTCAGCAGAAAAAGATCATGATATCCATCTCGTTGGACCTATAGATCAATGTAAGCAGGCAGGCCATCACTTGCATGCCCCCTGGTGGCCTGAGGTCACTCTGCAAGTGGCCTGCCTCAGTCTCCCCCTTCAAGATGCTTCTAAAATAAACTCCATGCAGGCTTTCATGAGTCTAGTGCCAGCAGCCCTCCTAAGGTCTGGTGTATGAACCTGAAATTCAGTAATAAACACAAAAGTCTTCCCACCAGCCTGAAGCTGGGCACAGGCCCAAACTCTCCTGGTCTCAGGATTTCAAGCAGGAGCCTTTCTTACTCCCTGCAGTCTCTCTACAGCTTGCTTTGTTGACCTGAGCAATGCAAACTTTCCCACCCTCCACAGCATCTTTATAGGGGAATCAGGTGATCCCTGTTCCGATATGCCTCCTTAGTAACTAGGGTTGTCTGGCCCTGGCCTCTAGCCCTTAAAGATATGTCTACATAGTGTTTTGGAGCCTGCAGCAGTGAGTCTCCTAAATGGGGGGCAGACAGACAAGGGCTAGCAGGGGCCCATGCTAGCACTCTAAAATAGCTGCATAGACAGTGCTTTGAAGTTGCAGCTTGGGCTGGATCTTGATCCCTGAAGCCCACCCCCTCTCCAGGCTTCAGAGCTTGAGGCCCAGCCTGAGCCACAAGTTCAAAGCGCTGTCTACACAGATACTTTTAGAGAGCACTAGGCCAAGTCTGTCGATCTGGGCTGGGAGGCTCACTCCTACAAGCTCCAAAACGCTATGTAAACGTACCCTAAGGGGCAAACCACCTTATTACAAGCAGCGAGTCACTTTCTACCGTTGTGATCTTTCCAGCTATTTTTCCTGTTTATGGTGATGACAACGTAAATTCTCTGATTCTTACAATTTTAATATCCAACAAGCAACAAACTGAAAAAAATGCATTTGCTTTTTCTGAACAATTTGAAGGGTACCCTTGACCTTGACAAGAGTGAAACAGCATACTAACCATGTTTTCAGGTAGGGATTTCGGTGCAATTCTTCTGGAGATCATTATAGAATACAAAAATGAGACCCAGTAGACACCCCTAGGGTAACTGCAATGACATAACAGCTGACCTGCTGGGTTGATGACATTTTGCTGCACTCCCAAGATTTATATCAATTTTACTGCTTTAGGCTAAAATCTGTAAAATGTGTTGACCATGTATGCTGTTGCCTAGGAGAGAGTGCTGATCACTGTTAACAGTTCTAAGTCTCTCTCTCTCTCTTCATCCTTGGTGGTTAGGATCAACCATTGTTTCACTGTTTTCCTATTTTGTAATCTATGGGGGGAAAAGCAATATCCAGAGTAGAAACACTTGCAATTAAGAATTTCTAGAAAAAGTAGTTCATAATGTTTAGCCCAAACCACCCGTGCAGTGAGAAACAGTTTCAGAATAGAAATTGGGTCAGAGGGAAAAAAAAGTGAAGCACTGTTAGACAGAAGCCAGTGAAAGAGAATGAATAATGAGTGTGAAAGGAAAGTTGTAGGTTATGTCAGTAGTGTTTTCAGAAGCTTTTGAACAGAAAAAATGTATTTCACTCGCAAGGAATTGCATCAAAGCAAGAAATGCCAAATATTTTAGATAAGGTCTTAAAAGCATGTACATTCAAGGTTCATGTTTCCTGAATTAGCTGAAGCATACCACTGATCTAATCAAATAATCCAACCCTACACAGAATACCCAACATGTTATCAAGCAATTGTCTCAGGGTGCTTCTACAGACCAAGTGAGATAAATAAAAAGTCGTAGTTGAGTCCTTAGGGTATCTGCTATTATTTATCAGCCAAATGTAACTTTTAGAACTGAGTGGATAATAAAAACTATTTTCCACAAATATTTTTTCAATATTTGTAATGGATTTGCTTTCCCCCATTCTCATGCCCTTTGTGTTCCCTTTTCATGAACACTGGAATGATCTAGTTTGCTGCCACTGGGCCAGGGTGGGAGGGAGAACAAGGAGGGAATTGTTTAGCTGCATGAAACAATAAAATTTCAGCCCCTAATTTCCGTGGGTATGGGTGCAGGGCAACGGCACTGAGCACTGGCTTTATTTTCCACATGCAGTGGTGATTTTAGCTGATAGCTCGCTCCTGAGGGTAACAAAGGCACAGCACAGCAAAGCTGCTTGAGCCAATGTGCTGCTAGGCTGTTTACAGCAATGGTGCCTGCCTAGGTAATCGCAGAGTGGAATGGGAAAGGGGCCTATAACAGAGGAAGAAATAAGGCTGCCACCCCCAGAAACTACCAGGAGGAGAGGATTGCAAGTACCTGCATGGAAGGTTCGTCAGGCTCTCTCAAGATCTATTCAAGGGACATCCCTATGTTTGTACACAAACAAATTGCTCTGCCTCCCGCCATTCCCCACCTCACTCTACAGGAGAATGAAAAGCAGATGACAACTCTACCTTTGTCTGTTGTACCACTACCTCTGCTAGTACAAGTAAAACAATGAAAAGTTGATACCTGTGTCCTGCTAAGTTGGGGTCGGGTACCATCTGTACATTTAAACACTGTAATGCAAAATGCATTCATACATTTACCCAAGGTCCACCCCCGCCTCCCCACATTGGGCTCCTCCGTGCTAGGCTGGCAGGATTGGCTAGACTGCAGTGAAGTCTCAAAAAGTCTTGACTCGTGGCATAGCTGGACCTCTCCCATTATATGTCCCCCGTCCTTTTCTTCTTCATTGCTCCTGACAGAAGTCCCTGTCTCAGGCTCCTTTAAGGTATCTTTGGTGCCCTGCAATGTGCTGGTGGGGTCTCTGCCAAGTACGGTATGCAGCTTATTGTAAAAGTGGTGGATCTGTGCTCAGCACCAGATCTATTGTTGACCTCCCTGACCTTATGGCAAGCGTGGCCCAGTTCTTTCACTTTCATGCAGCACTGCTGCTGCTCCCTGTTCTATCCCTTCGCCTGCATCCCTTGTGCAATCTTTCCATAGAGGTGCACATGTCTATGGCTGGTCTGTAGCTGTGTCTGCACAGCCTGTTCTCCACACAGGTGCAGGAGACCCAATGCCCCCTGTCTACTCCAGTCAGGAGCGAGTCTAGAGTGCGTAACCAGCATGGTTGGCTTCGCAGTTGCACCCAACAAGGGAGAGCTGCTAGGTGTGCTCACTAAGCTGGGGAACCACGATAAGGCATTTCAAAAATATGTGAGGTTTTCAAGGGTAGGAGTAACTTCTGGTCCCTGTGTAGCCTGGGCAGTGGAGTTCACAACCGTGACCAGAGCAGTCAGTGTTGGGCATTGTGGCACATAAGCCATGCAGGTTCTATGCTTGAACTGCGTCAACCTCAGCTCAATGCCATGCTCGGGGAGGTGGTGTTACTCTCACTGTAATGGGGCGCTTATGGCTGCCAGCAACACATTTGAGTGTAGATACATGATGTCGAGGTTCCTTCCCCACTCTGAACTCTAGGGTACAGATGTGGGGACCTGCATGAAAAAACCCTTAAGTTTATTTTTTACCAGCTTAGGTTAAAACTTCCCCAAGGTACAGACGATTTTACCTTTTGTCCCTGGACCTTATTGCTGCCACCACCAAGCGTCTAACAAATATAACAGGGAAAGAGCCCACTTGGAAACGTCTTTCCCCCACAAAATCCCCCCAAGTTCTACACCCCCTTTCCTGGGGAAGGCTTGATAAAAATCCTCACCAATTTCCATAGGTGAACACAGACCCAAACCCTCGGATCTTAAGAACAATGAAAAAGCAATCAGGTTCTTAAAAGAAGAATTTTAATTAAAGAAAAAGTAAAAGAATCACCTCTGTAAAATCAGGATGGTAAATACCTTACAGGGTAATCAGATTCAAAACCTAGAGAATTCCTCTAGGCAAAACCTTAAGTTACAAAAAGACACAAAAACAGGAATATACATTCCATTCAGCACAGCCTATTTTACCAGCCATTAAACAAAAGGCAATCTAACGCATTTCTAGCTAGATTACTTACTAACTTTTTACAGGAGTTCTGAGCTGCATTCCTGATCTGTTCCCGGCAAGAGCATCACGCAGACAGACAGACCCTTTGTTCCCCCCCCCCCCAGCTTTGAAAGTATCTTGTCTCCTCATTGGTCATTTTGGTCAGGTGCCAGCGAGGTTATCTTAGCTTCTTAACCCTTTACAGGTTAAAGGGCTTTTTCCTCTGGCCAGGAGGGATTTAAAGGTGTTTACCCTTCCCTTTATATTTATGATACATGAGAACTAGGTCAACCCAAGAAGACTTATATTAACCTAAATTTTGAGTATAGCCCAGGCCTAAGAGCCTACAATAAATAGGTTAAGGCCTAATTCTCCACTGCTTTGCACCTTGCGCAATTATTTATGTCTGTGCTAAGTGAGTGCAAAATAGGTGTAAATACCAAATAAGAATATTGTTATGCCAATACAATAAAAACCAGCAGGATCTTATTAAAGGGGAAAAGGCAAAATGCCACATTTATTGTGAATACAGAAAGAATCCTGGTAAGCAGTTAGTTATAGCTATAACGTTCCATTCAATTTCATATTTATTCACACATTCATTCATACACACACACACAGGTTCTGCAAGGTTGTTATCATAGTTACCAGCCTGAGAGTTGCTCATGACAAGCCACTGGCCAGGTGGCCTGGACATGAGGAGGGAGCAGGGCCTTGTCAGATGCTCAGCTGATGCTCCTGGAAGTTGGTTTGCAGAATCAGACCCCAAAGTTCTCACTTTCTAGAGTCCATTTTTATAGGAATTTCTTCCTATGCCAGTCTATGGGAATTGCTTCATCATGCTGTTGCTGAATCAATCAGCAGATGGCACATTCCTGACGGCTCCATGCTGCCAGATGTTATCTTGTTATTTGGTTCTACCATTCTTGAGGCTGTTGGGTGGATTCCAGTCTGCCCCCCGGGGGTCTTCTGGTTGTTTCCACTTGATGCCTTCTTTAGCCAATGGACACTGGATTCTTAGTCTGGCACCTCCCTGATCATTCAGTTATTATCCACACCAAGCATCCATCCACATACATCCTCGATCTCTATTTTAATCACAATTGTTAACAAAGCGAGATGAATACAACAAAAGGGCGGAGAGTATCTGGGTGCTGTTTCTGTTGTTACAGAGTATTGCTTTGAGTCTCTCTCTGTGAGTAGTTGTTGTTACAAAGAATTGCTTTGAGAACAGACTTTGTCTTAGAATGTACTAACACAATTAGCAGCTTGCAAGTTTCACACGTAGAGGGAGAGAAACAGTACCAAAAACCAAGAGACTTCTTAATTAGTAATACCCTGGAATTTAAACTATGGGGAATCAAACTCATTTGTGATTTTAATACAGAACTTCTTTAATATGATCCAACAATATTAGTGTTTGACACCTACTTTGCACTAGACTAAATGTCTACACAAGGTGCAAAGCAGAAGAAACTTCTGCACATAGTCTCCTGAGCTATACAGCCCTGGAGGCTGCTTCCTGCTCTGAGTGGGAGCTTGAGTAGGCCAACTAATGCCACAAGGAGCCATACAGTACCTTCTGTGACTTGCATACCCAAAAGTGAACATATCTAGTTTGCTGTGATAGGGAGCTTGGAGAGCCAAGTGGCCTTGTGGTTAGTGCATCCAACTTCCAGCCCTGTGCCTCTCAGAGCAGTAAAAGTACCTGTTCCTGACCTTAAGATGAGGATTTTTGGCTTTTGGCTTTTGGCCTTAAGATGGTGTGGTAGGGAAACCTGGGCCCTCCCTCTCCACTGGGTCCCAGCCCAGCACTCTGTGGGAAGTGACCCCAGCAGGTTCCTCCCTGCAGTGAGTCTAAGTTGCTTCCCTGGGCTACTTTCTACCTATAGATCCCTTCAGTTTGGGGCATGAGCCCTATCGTCCAAACAGTCAATCACCTTACAACAAAAGTGTCCATCACAGCAGGGCTCTGCTGGACTTTCAAGTTCTCAAAGAGGTGGTGTTTAGAGAAGCCTCTGCCTGAGGGCCTTACCCACTCTAGGGCCCCTTCTCAGAGCTGGTCTACACAGAAAATTTACATAGACATAGCTATGTCTCTCAAGGGTGTGAAAAATCCACACCTGTATGAGACAGAGCTATGCCAACCTAGCCCTCAATGTAGACAGTGCTAGTTTGACAGAAGAATTCTTCTGTCAACCTAGCTCCACCTCTCAGGGAGTTGGATTGACTACAGTGGTAGGAGAATCCCTTCCATCACCGTAGTGAGTGTCTTCACTGAAGGTCTACAGCTGCGTCACTGTAGCAGTTTAAGTGTAGATACACCCTCAGGCTTGCTCTTCTATCTGGCTTCCTGAAGAAGAATTCCTCCCTGATGCAGCCTGTCCACGCTCTTTGCCTGGGCTTCTGAGTTCTTTTTAACCTGCTCCTCTAGTTGGAGCATGCTCAGCAGGTCTGGAGAGGCGGGGCTGTCTAGTCCTAGTATTGCCTTTTAACGCCTTCAGGCCCAGTGTGGGGTTTGTATACCCCATCACAAAACCCAGATTATTTTCCAAAGTCTCCAATTTTCTGAACAAATAACTTTTTCCTTAACCAGCAAGGGAATAACCACACTAATTCATTCAGCTAACAGCTTGAAAAGTTTGTTGGGTACTTAGAGTTTGTAGGCCCTCTTGCAAAAGTTCTCTAGTCTTGACTCCAGAACCGTAATTATTATTTAGACAGTTTTAGGGGAAATCTCAATAAACTGCAGAACTGCTGCAGACTCTATGGAAGGACAGCTGGATTATGAGAAGTGCAAGCCACTCCGTGCAACCCTTTTCTCACCACACAGTGCCTGCTTTTGAAAAAGTGTTTGCCTTGTTTATTTGGGCTCCTCGGGGAGGATTTTTTTTCAGTGTTACAATGGTTACAACAAGGATTCCCCTAAGAAGAAAAAACCCCGCTGAGAGGAAAGGAAAATCTAAACACAACCCACACCACAATGACAAGCCAATGAAGTGATCACGATAGCAAGAATAGACCATACAGAGCTGTTTTGTGAAAGGTAGAAGACATATCCTATCAGACTGTTAGAAAATAGATTTCAGAGTGGTAGCCGTGTTAGTCTGTATCAGCAAAAAAACAATGAGAAGTACTTGTGGCACCTTAGAGATTAACAAATTTATTTGGGCATAAGCTTTCATGGGCTAAATCCCACTTCATCAGATGCATGCAGTGGAAAATACAGTAGGAAGATGTATATATACAGAGAACATGAAAAAATGGGTGTTGCCATACCAACTCTAATGAGACTAATCAATTAAGATGGGCTATTATCAGCAGAAGAAAAAAAAACAAAAAAAAATCTTTTGTAGTGATAATCAGGATGGCCCATTTTAAACAGTTGACAAGAAGGTGTGAGTAACAGTAGGGGGGAAATTAGCATGGGGAAATAGCTTTTAGTTTGTGTAATAACTCATCCACTCCCAGTCTTTATTCAAGCCTAATTTAATGGTGTCCAGTTTGCAAATTAATTCCCGTTGTGCAGTTTCTCGTTGGAGTCTGTTTTTGAAGTTTTTTTGTTGAAGAATTGCTACTTTTAGGTCTGTAATTGAGTGTCCAGGGAGGTTGAAGTGTTCTCCGACTGGTTTTTGAATGTTATAATTCTTGACGTCTGATTTGTGTCCATTTATTCTTTTGTGTAGAGACTGTTCAGTTTGGCCAGTGTACATGGCAGAGGGGCATTGCTGGCACATGACGGCATATATCACATTGGTAGATGTGCAGGTGAATGAGCCCCTGATGATGTGGCTAATGTGATTAGGTCCTATGATGGTGTCTCTTGAATAGATATGTGGACAGAGTTGGCAATGGGCTTTGTTGCAAGGATATTTTCCTGGGTTAGTATTTTTGTTGTGTGGTGTGTGGTTCCTGGTGAGTGTTTGTTTCAGGTTGCAGGGCTGTCTGTAAGCGAGGTCTGGCCTGTCTCCCAAGATCTGTGAGATCGTCCTTCGTTTTATTGTTTTTGGTTTTTTTTTTAATTTTTTTCCCTCCTGCTGATAATAGCGCACCTTAATTGATTAATCTCATTAGAGTTGGTATGGCAACAGCCATTTTTTCATGTTCTCTGTATATATATATCTTCCTACTGTATTTTGCACTGAATGCATCTGATGAAGTGGGTTTTAGCCCACGAAAGCTTATGCCCAAATAAATTTGTTAGTCTCTAAGGTGCCACAAGTACTCCTCATTCTTTTTTTTATTTTTTTGGAAAATAGATTGTTAGTATATAAAGATCACTGACAGATTACTCAGCCTTGTACAAACATAGGAGGAAGAAACATTACCTATCTCACAAAGCTTAAATTCTGATAGACAAAACAGTTCAGGTGCATAATACACTGGATTACCATGAAATGATTTTAACTAGAGTGGTACCAATTTGTCTACAGAGTGTTACATGTACTACATGTCTTTACAGTCACTTTGTTCTAGACTAATTTATCCTTTTCTACAAAACTCATCTGCAAACATGTAGTGCAGCAGCCATTGAACAGCTTGTATTGACACAATGCTACTGGACTGATTCTTCAAAAGACAGGCAATGTTTTTATTAAAACATAAAGACCAAGTTCTTCTCTCATTTATACCAGCATGATGTATATCTGGAGTAACATCACTGACTTCATTGATTTACTTGTGTATAACTAACAGCAGAGTTTGGCCCAAAGGACTGATGTTTCTATAATTCATATCTGTTTTTCTGTTTCCATTCTCCTCCTTTGTGCCTCTTTTGGCAAGAAGTACCTCTGAGCATTTCTGCCAATTGTATTTTTTCTGTTTGTTTTTTGTTGTTGTTTTTTTGGGCCACCTGCAGATCCAGTAGGTCTCTACACTCCTGGAAGCGAAGAGAATAATTCAGCTAAGCTTTTGTTCCTGCTCTATGTGAATTATGTGAGTGAAATTGTGAAGTGCCATAAAAGAGTTCTCAAATCTAAACCAATTTAGAAGAATCTATGTTTACCCTCATTCTGGCTGTGACACTCGAAGGGCCATTTTTAATTTGTTACTGAACTTGAAAGCAAAAAGACTGAAGAAAATAATCTGCTTTAGTGGGGATGACTGTATCACCATAACGTAATTCATTCTAGAATAGCATGATTGCATGAGGACAGCAGGCGCATAATTCATGTTGCCCCTGTAAAGAAAATAACTATTTGCACTTGTCAATACTCAGAAAAGTAATTTATTTTTAAATGGTCTAAAATTATATAAACCGATCTGCCCTAAAAACCAGGAATAAATACATAGACCCTTAGAGTAAATGAAATTTATGAAAACTTCAAGGTCATTTTACACCGCCAGTGTGGTGTAGTGTAAATGAGAATCAGGGTCACAGAGATGAGTTCTCAGCTCTTGCTTGGTGCTGTTAAAGAGTGGGGGAAGGGAGAAAGACGGCTCTGAGATCTAATTCACACTGGATTTTTATTATTGTTTTAGCTGCCTGAGGAAAAGTCCAGGTGTCAGCTCTCAATTTACACTGATTTGTGCTAGTGTATCTTACCCAGCGTGAATGTCATTTATGATGTGATGAAGTAAATGATTAATTTGCTTCATCACTTTATAGATTAGGTTCAAATTAATACTGACCTATGTAAAGCACTTTGATATCTATGGAGGAAAAGGGCTATATAATAGTTAGGTATTAATTTATTATTAATTATTAGTATTATTATTATTACCTTTAATATATTAAAAAGGGATAATCAGATAGAAGAAATAGTGGCAGATGCTTGTTACTTTTTTAAGCTCTGGCAGTTGAAGTCTGATATGAAAGTGCAAAGATATGTATACTTATTACATGGTTTAAGAACATAAGACTGGCCAGACTGGGTCAGACCAATGGTCCATCTGGCCCAGTTATCTTGTCTTCCGACATTGATCAGCATTTCAGGTGCTTCAGAGGGAGTGAACAGAACAGAGCAATTTATCGAGTGATCCATCCCCTGTCATCCAGCCCCAGATTCTAGCAGCCAGAGCTTTAGGGTTTGATTATAAAGATTACCATTTGGTATCAGTTCAGCAGAGTAAATATTTCGTAGAACCCCAGAGCATGTTCTTGAAGGCATGCAAGCATACTGATGATATTATTTGAAGCCCAGGGGATAAGAGCACAATACTAGGTTTATGAAAGAGCTTCCAAGAATTCAGTCGTAGGGGCTGTCATTTAACTGGAGAAAATGTCAGTAACACTCTTACGAGAAACCGTTTACACTGCTAGCAAACAGCTGAACAGAAATACCATACATGGTGATACATACCAGAGTGCACGGAACTAGAAATAGAGGAAGACCGAGGATGCGTTGGACAGACACAGTGAAGAATAACATTGAACAAAAAGGTTTAGATGTGAACAAAGCTGTGAAATTGGTACAAAATAGAAAGCGGTGGCCAGGCTTCTGTGATGTATTCTTAGGGCATGCAGACATAAGCCACTGTGTTACCCCTCTGCCTCAGCAAGAGTGAGTTTTGCTGGGGTTTGAACCATGTGTCAGCTCCCTGCCACACCAGTCTATCCACCTCACCAGCAAATTCTTTGAGACTCTGCCAGTCTTAACCTTCTTTTGCAGGTAACAATCAGTGAACCCCAGTTCCTGAGGTCCTCAGAGATGTCTTTCTGCAGTGGCCAGTCCCTCTCACTGGACGCTCACAGAAATTATTAAATTCACTGTCTCCAAAGACAGGGTGTTTTTTTATGTTCCAGTGTTTTGGAAGGGCCAAACTGCACATAGGTCTGCATGGGGGCCCAAGGTGAGGGAGAAGGCATGTTCCCTCTTATGCCTTTGTGCAGGGGCTAGCTACAATGTATCTGATGAATGGACATGCTGTTCCATTACGGTTGCCAACCCTCCAGAATTGGCCTGGAGTTTCCAGGAATTAAAGATTGATCTTTAATTAAAGATTATGTCTGTCAAGGTTCCTCCCCCACTCTGAACTCTAGGGTACAGATGTGGGGACCTGCATGAAAAAACCCCCTAAGCTTATCTTTACCAGCTTAGGTCAAAACTTCCCCAAGGTACAAAATATTACACCCGTTATCCTTGGAATGGCCGCTACCACCACCAAACTAATGCTGGTTACTGGGGAAGAGCTGTTTGGACGCGTCCTTCCCCCCAAAATACTTCCCAAAACCTTGCACCCCACTTCCTGGACAAGGTTTGGTAAAAAGCCTCACCAATTTGCCTAGGTGACTACAGACCCAGACCCTTGGATCTTAAGATCAATGAACAATCCTCCCAACACTTGCACCCCCCCTTTCCTGGGAAATGTTGGATAAAAAGCCTCACCAATTTGCATAGGTGACCACAGACCCAAACCCTTGGATCTGAGAACAATGAAAAAGCATTCAGTTTTTACAAGAAGACTTTTAATAAAAAATAGAAGTAAACAGAAATAAAGAAATCCCCCCTGTAAAATCAGGATGGTAGATATCTTACAGGGTAATTAGATTCAAAAACATAGAGAAACCCTCTAGGCAAAACCTTAAGTTACAAAAAAGATACACAGACAGAAATAGTTATTCTATTCAGCACAATGCTTTTCTCAGCCATTTAAAGGAATCATAAACTAACACATACCTAGCTAGATTACTTACTAAAAGTTCTAAGACTCCATTCCTGTTCTGTCTGTGGCAAGAGCAGCATACAGACAGACCCTGACCCTTTGTTCCTCTCCCTCCTCGCAGCTTTTGAAAGTATCTTGTCTCCTCATTGGTCATTTTGGTCAGGTGCCAGCGAGGTTACCTTTAGCTTCTTAACCCTTTACAGGTGAGAGGAGCTTTCCCCTGGCCAGGAGGGATTTCAAAGGGGTTTACCCTTCCCTTTATATTTATGACAATGTCATGTGATTAAATCTCCAGGAATATGTCCAACCAAGATTGACAACCCTATGTTCTGTGCTATCTTCCCCTAAAGGGGGCAAAGAGGGGTGGAGGGGCACCAGGTTCCCTTCTGACCCTACATTTCTATGATTCTATGTTGCTCTCATTTAATGTTTACACAGAGCTGCTAATGCTCAATGCTCTCCCTGGGAGACATCGGAGGAATTCCAAACAGAATCCGTTCAAGTAGACTTCTGCTGGGATTCCCACGGCTGTGGGTCCCCCTCTGTCGCTCCACACCACACCACACCACACCACACTTTTAGGGCACAGTCTAACCCCAGATATTCAGAACATTCTGTTCTCAGGATCCCATGTGCTGCTATGTGTCCGGCTGCTGACGCTGGTTTCATTGTGCCCCCCAAATTCTTTATTTTTTGGCACATCTGAAAGACATTTCTACTGTTATTTCTTTTCAACAGGAAACAAACCAGTTGCTGTGTCAGCATCTTGGCTATGAATCAAAAAGGAAAAAGTTACTTGTCAAAGTGCACACTAGGCATAGACAATTAGGTTGGGGATGATATTTTAGCCACAGAAACTCTTTCAGGCAGTAGGGGAAAAAATCTCAACAACTCTCAGGTTAATTAAAAGGAGACAAAAGTAGGAGTCACCATCAAGAGTTCTGGGGTAATTTCTATAGCAAGGGTAAAGCAATTCAATACCGCGTTCTCATCAAATCTACAGCATCAGTACTATTTCTTCTGGGTGAATTGATTCTGTATTTCATTGGCTATTGTATCTATTTGCCTCATTAATTTTAAATGCAGACACAAAAATAAACAACACAAACCCCACAATATCTGTTCTGGAGTTGGACATAGACAAGCCTCATTTTGGAACCTTTCATCCCTTGGTGCAAGAAGTTTGGAAAATATATAGGTCCTTTTTTGTTGGAGATCAGGAGCTCTAATGACAACCATGCAGTTTCAGGATAATGAACTCTCTTATTTCTTTAGCATCCTGCTTGGCTAACTGACTTTCCCCAACTTTGGATGTCAATCCAGGTATATCACACTTGATTTTGGTATTTGTACGGGGTTTATGGTTTTCTCTGGCTTTCTCAATCCCTCAGGGAGCCACTCCTGGGACTGAAATAGCACGGGTATACTTGGCTTCCTATGGAGCCCAAATGCACAGCCCTACTCAATGCCACTCATGAAATGGTGTACAAGTAATTAAACAAAGAGTTTTTTACCCTGCTCCTTGTGATGGCGGAGCCCCCAGGCCTTTAAGAAAGCACAAAAAGAATGGTTCCACTCACCTCATTTTTGCTTGTGTTTTGCACCAGTTTTTCCTTATTTGCTCTGAGTGTGGTTACCACTGCAGCATTTCCCCACTGCGTTTCCATTGCGCCAAATCTTGTGGAAGGCCTCAAAGCTATTAGAAGTGAAGAGGATCTGCTGTATGGAAGAGAAGAGGATGCCAGCCATGAAGAGGCCATCCTAGGACATCTCTACACCTCGCCACCCTTTGTAATTCCATCAGTTTTTGACAGTAACATGTCAATAATGCCATTCTGTGGAACACCTTGCCCTTGTGACCATTCTTCTGAGATGTTAACTGTGCACATTTAATACTCTCCCACAATTCAAAGGTAAGTTTGAGAGAGACAAAGTAGGTGAAGTAATATCTTTCATTGAACCAATTTCTGTTGGGGGGAAGGAACAAGCTTTCGAGCTATACAGAGCTCTTCTTTGGGTTTTGAGGAAGGTAACCAGAGTGTCTGAGCTAAATGCAAGGTGATAGGGCAGATGGTTCAGCATAAGGAGAAGACCCCATGTCAAAGAAGACCTCACACCATAATTCACATAGGATTTTAAAGATATCATCAAATCCTTCCCCATACAACTCCAAGAAAAACTCTACAACCTCATCCCTCATGAACCTACCCAGAGGCCTTCTACCTGCTCCCCAAAATACACAAACCAGTGAACACAAGGAGACCCATAATGTCTGGCCATAGCACTCTTACTGAAGGATTATCAGAACTCCTAGAAACCACCGTGTGAGAGAGCAAAGGGAGTGAGAAGGAGCAAGGGAACAGCTAAACCCCAGGAGGGTCACCCCTAAGATCTCACAGAAAAAGAAAAGGACTAGATGAAGGAACCCTTTTGCTCATCCAGGCTCCAAGGTAAGAGCCATGCCTTAGGACAGATTTTTGGGACTCTGAGTTTTACTTTTGAGTTATTGTCTGACTAAACCCAGACCCCTATAAGGGTGACAATTGTACAGACCACTGCATGGAGTCTCTGTAAAAGGGCCTGGAAGAGGGAGAATAAAGGGAAAATCAGAGGTACCCAGGCCACAAAAAGGCTCACAGGGGTAGCCAATTCTTCCACACACCGTCAAACTACTCACCACCAGCTTCCTCCAAGACACTACCGACTTCCTCCAGAAACTCCACAACATTACAACCTCCCACAGAACACCATCTTTGCCACCATGGATGTCACCACCCTACGTACCAACATCCCTCACAATGACTGCATAGCTGCCTGCCTCAAATACCTACAAGATAATCCAGCCCAAACACATTCCAAACTCATCCATTTCATTCTCACCCACAACAATGTCACATCAGACAACAAACATGTCCAAACCATCAGAACAGCCATGGGTATTAGGATGTCTCCTCAATATGCCAACCGCCTTATGGGCCACCTTGAGGAAATTTTTTTGGAAAAATACACCACAAAACCAATGATATACCTGAGATACATTGATGACATTTTCATCCTCTGGAGAGATGACCTAAACTCCCTCAGAAATTTCCACAACAGCTTCAATAACCAACACCCATCAATCAAACTCTCTCTAAAACACTCCCACACCAGCATCAACTTCCTGGATACCATGACCAGCTTCAACCCCAACCCCAAACTTCTAAAACCACTATATGAAAGAAACCCCTTGATCATCACACTTACATCCACAGATCCAACAACCATCCCAGACACAAGAAATTGGTTATCTACACCCCAGGCACTTAGATACCACAGAATTTGCTCCAAAAAGAAAGTCCAGGATACACACCTAAACACACTTAAAACCACTGGCAATAAGTAAGGACAGGCCACTAGAGAAATAGATCACATCATGGAACAGGCTAACCAAATACACTGGGAGAATCTGCTTCAATACAGAAAAAAAACCCTCACAAAATCCTGACTGCATACCCCTAATTGTCACCTTCCACCCCACACTGGAACTCATTTTGGGTATCATAAAACAATTACAACCCATGCTTGATGAAGACCACAGCCTGAAAGAAATCTTTCCTGAACTCCCTATTTCGGACCTTCAAACACCCCCTCCTTCCCCCAGTCTCACCAAGCTCATTATCAAAAGCAAGTTCCCCACAGACCTGGACACACTAACTCCAGGCAGCCCCAGACCCTGCCAGAACAACAGATGAAAAACCTATCTCCGCTGCTACGATGATCAATACCCCTCCACAACACACCTGTCAAGATCCATGCCTATTACAACATGTGGTGTACCTTGCCTTGTGCATCAAATGCCCCAATAACAACTACATGGATGAAACTAAACAATCACTATACTTTCAAAAGAAATGTGCACAAAAAAATTATAAAAGACAAAAACACCATATCACCTATAGGTAAATACTTTTCACAGCGTGATAATTCCATATCTGAGCTTTTAGTCCTCATCCTCAAAGGAAACCTGCATAACATTTTCACAAGACAAATCTAGGAGCTTAAATTCATAACTTTGCTGGACACTAAAAACCATGGACTTAACAGAGATACTGGTTTTTATGGCTCATTACAACAATTTGTGATACACCCTGCTGCCTTCTAAACCTTAATTGCCCACAACACACTTTATTTTAAGTGGTCTTCTATTGCATGTGTATGCTTAACAATCTGTCTCACCTTGTATTTAGCTCAGACACTCTGGTTACTTTCCCCAGACTTGAGGAAGAGCTTTGTGTAGCTCAAATCTTGTCTCTTCCATGAACAGAAGTTGGTCCAATAACAGATATTACCTTACTTTGTCTGTCTAATATCTTCGGACCAACATGGCAAAGGTAAATTTTGTTTTTCTGTAGTGGAACTCACGTTCTTTCCATTTTCTAATGAGGCCTATAGTTCTTTTGTTCACAGCAACTTTTGCACAGGCTTTCTCTGAGATTTCAGTGATGGTACTTGCACAAGAAACCATCATATTGTACAGATGGCTAACTTATGCAACCACATTATCTTATCCTCATCCTCTTCCTTCCCCACTTTCCTGCTACTGTTTGCTACACTCACTTGTTGTATCTTGTTTCAGAGTAAATTGTATATTCTTTGGGACAAGGACTGTGTCTACTTGTATGTTTATGCAGCACCTAGCACAATGGATCCCTGATCCTGATTGAGGCTACTGCAAAAGAGATATCAATAGCACAGAACTAACGCTATGGAAATCTAATGTCAAATATAGTCTTTCATTCACAAAGGAATGAAGTCATTCACTTGTTATTTCAGGGAAGAGCCATTCAGAACATGGCAATAAAATAACCTTTTCTTGTAATTAGAAAATTCTTCAACCCTCTAGAAAATTGAATAGAACAGGGTGTGACACTGCACCCCACATTCTTCATAGTGATATTATGATATGATTATGACATAGTTATGATGTACTTTATGCAAGATAAGATATGTGAGATGTCATTGAAAAGGTTATGCTTTGCTGAATATGATTATCCTATTTGTATGCAAGTATCACTTTTGTATCTCAAGTTATGAATATTAACTATTTATCTGTATTTTGAATGTAGTTACATCTAGGTACTGCCCACTAGACAAGTTTTCATTCTAGACAGTGGGTAGGGAATGGGCCATTAGGAATACAATAGGCCTTAGAAGAAGCTTATCTCCCACCTGGGGAGCATACAGAAAGCCTCTGAGTAATGGCTGCTAAGACTCGGCAAAGACTTGTGATAAGACCACATGTCTCTAGACTCCATCTTGGGATGTCAATAATTTTCCACAGATGGGTCTGGGAACTAGGAACCAAGCTTTGAAACAAAGGGTTCCCACCATATGCCAAAGCAGGGAGTGACATAATCTGGTGTTCTTCGCTCCCCACACAGAAAGACTCCTGAAAATAGCTGAGGAACAAAGACTGAACTTGGGGGAAGTGCTGGACCCAGACTAAAGGGATTTTAGCCTGTGAATAGAGCACCTGGGGATTCTAAGCTGTAAACAAGTGCAGCTTTCCCCTTAAGAATCTGCAGCCTGCTTGTATCATCCCTTAGGGTGAGAATCTGCTATTCATATCCAATCTATTTAGTGTATTAAGTTTACTTTGCATTTTTTGTTTATTTGCTAGGTAATTTGCTTTGATCTGTTTGCTATTACTTATAATCACTTACATTCTATTTTTTATAGTTAATAAACTTGGTTTTGCTTCATCTAAACCAGTGTGTGGGAATCATAACTCAGGGTCAGAAGGTTGTTGCACATGCCTCTCCACACTGAGGGAGGGGGTGAATTTTATGAGCTTATGCTGTACAGTTCCCCTTGCAGTGCAAGATGGTATAATTTTGGGTTTATACTCCAGAGTGCGTCCGTGCCTGAGGAGCTGGTCAGAGCGCCTGCATGTAACTGCAGCTGGGTGTGTCCCAACCTGTGTGTATGCTGGGTTAAAGTGCAGGCTGGAAGGCTTTGTAGCTTGTCACACCAGTACATGTTAAAGAGAGCCCAGGCTGGTGGGTCAGGGGGCTCAGTGGTACCTCAGTTCCAGGTGGCACCCCGGGGGGAACCTGTCACACAGGGCTTCTCAAACTTTGCCATATCATGGATAACAATTTTCTCAGGGGGTCTCCTGCCTTCCCAGTTTGCCATCACAGGGACCACCTACCCTCCATCTACCAATCCTGTGAGTCACTTCCCCTCTCACTGGCAACAGCATAGCATCTCTGTGGCAACTACAGCAACTGCCTATGTGGAAAAGTATTTTTAGGAAAACATTTAATTTATTTTAGCTGGTTTAAATGTGAGTGGTCCATGGATCACAGTTTGAGAACCTCTGAAATAGAGTATTCCAATTTTATATGAGGGGAGGGACTATTTGTACATCGCCAGTCATTACTTCTACTTCTGTAGTATCTATCTGCCAGAAACTATATTACTGTTATTACTGTACACATTATATATATATATAATTTGTATACAAATGTGTATTAAATATATTGAATTTGAAAACAAAAATAGACTAATTATCTGTTATGTAACAGATAAATGAGTCTATTTTTGTTTTCAAATTCAATTTCAAAGCTCAGTCCTTTACAAATAAAATGCAAGTACAAAAATGCTCCTTTTATTCTAGTTTACATTGCTGTTTAACTAGATTTTTCATTATTTCCAAATAAATCAAAGCCTTCTTCTTCAAACAATATTTATGTGAACAAATTATACATCTCATCTTTTCATATGGCATGTTAAACAGATTTCAGTTCAAACATTAAAACATATTAGACTGGTGTCTCAGATTTAAGAACTCACAACTAAAAGGTTCACAAAAACATGTATGTTCTGCAGAACATAGCTGCACATTAAAGACATTGCAATATACATACACAACATATATATATATATATAAACAAACATACTTGGAATATCAACATTTCTTATTTTATATGAGGCCTTAGTCAAACAATTTAAAAAATGCAAGTTAACCCTAGTACCTGTATATTGCTTACAAAACAATCATACTTTCCTCCCTTTTCTATGAATGTTCAGCTTTGCTGTACTGTAAAAGTGTGTGTCTGCCAATCAGCAGTGTTAATGGTGATGAAATTACTAAGTATGTTGAGAAAGCATATGCCTAAATGGAGCAATGAAACAACTGAGCACAACCCCAATTACAGCAGGGCTGAATTTTGCTACTGGTAACTGTGAGATCTCTCTTTCTGCATTATCTTGATGCAAATTCTACTGCAAATTATAGTTTTGAAATTTTCTCTGAGTAACTCTATTTCACTGTTCAGAAAAATGTAAATCTGCATCGTGGGTAAAATTGCAGAAGAAAATCCTATCAGCATGTTTTCTCTGGATCATGCAGTTCTATAACTCCCAGACCAACTTGAGCTAATTTCCATGGGAAATTAAACCTGAATTAATGCAAGTAATAAAAACCCATCCCAGAGATGGGAAAGTAATTTCTTCAGAAGGGATGTTCCAGTGTGATTTGATTCTCCTGTACAGCTGCAGATTGGGGAACAAACTAAATGGCATGATTCCTTGCACTTAGAATGAAAGAGAGGTATTGGTAGAATTAAATGTGAAGCTTCCTATCACCGGAGAAACAGAAGTATTGGTGGCAAGATAGGGGAAGTTCTTTTATCTTAGAGGAGAATGCCCTCTACCACAATCATTTTGTTTTATAAATTTGACCTAGTTAACATTTTAAAGACCCCCTTTGATGAACACATTTGGTGAGAATGTTCATTCATGGAAATGATACCTCTGAGTAAGGATGTCAGGATGTCTTTCTGAGCATGCTCACTGCAATCACCTTTCATCATTGGCAGTTGACCTCAATGGCTGTAGAAATAGGAACTCCATAAGGACCCAGGTTTTGTGGGCAGGTGGGGAGAAAATGGCACAGAAGACTGAAGCCATTATGGTGTGGCCACCAATAACTTGTTTATGCTAATGACCCAGTATTAGCCACTGTGGCATATCTGAAAGTAGTAAAGCAAAACCAACATGCAAAGGCATTCTAGAGTCAGAGCAATTGGCAATGGAGGATAAAGTTTATTCTATATCTGAATCACAAGAAGATAAGCAACGCCAAACCTGAGGAACCTCCAATGCATGGCTATGAAGTCATACGCTGTTCAGCAGTTGCTAAACATTGCTCTCAGTTGCAGGGATATGAATCCAGAGGAACCCTTTTGAAATTACTGGACCCAATAACTTCTCCCACTGGAATCAGTGGAAGTTTTGTTATTGGATCCAGTGGGACCAGGATCAGACCCGTGGAGTTTCACTTATTTATAGAGGTGCAGCTGAGAGCAGAGTTTATCCCTAAAGTTGTGATTTAAGCCAAAAATCCATTGTGCTAAACCTGTCATGATTTACACCCCATGTAACCCTATTGATTTCATGGACAATGCCACCGAAGTCAGTAAGGCTGCATAGAGTGTGTATCAGTGAAGCATATGGACTTCCACACATTATTTAATGCTGATTGCACAGTAGTCTGAGTTAATGATGCAGTGTTGGCAAGAACTCTGAATTTCTTGTCACATAATTTATATACAGTCTTTTTGTATTACAAATTTAGAAAATAAATGATGAAACTATGGTGTAGTGATATCCTAAGGTGTCTGTTGGGCAAAAGAGGGGGTGGGGGAAAGGATGAGAAAGTCAGAAGCCAGTTTATGGAGTAAAGGCTGATATGCAGTTCTCAATAAAACAGTGATAATTTGGGATTGCATGGAGAACATTTAAATGGAAAGAGAATAACAGAATGCAGGTATAACAGGAACTGAATGGGGTGAGGAGAAGCAGATCATAAAGGTCCCGATTATGGTCTGTGAATGCTAACCATAATATTAATACTTACTCCCAATAATAACAATAACTGAAACACAGTGTTCATTTTTTTAGTTTAAAAAAGTACAAATCTGTTTTCTGATCTTTTAAAAAATTGATATGCTGCCTCTGAACATGTTGTTGACCATTATGTACTATTGGTGGTTGTAGGTTATTAAACTTTCTGGAGTTTCCATGTGCTCTGATTAAAGTGTGTCTATTTTTCTTCTTGTCAATTTCAAATGTTTATTTATAGGGCAGCAGGAAGACAATAATTAATCTGACTATTGGCTACTGTAGTCAGTGCTATGGTAATTCATTTAGATTTTATTGAGTGCATGGTTTTTAAATACTTTAGTTATATCATTTGCATAGCCACTGTAAGCTAAAAACAAAAAGCACCTTTCATTTATGTTCATTTATATGAACTATTTCTGAAAGTCAGAATTTTTACTTGATAAATATTTAAGCGGGCTATCAAAATATATTAAGTGTTTCATTTAAATATGCTCTTTCTATGTAAAGTTACCAGCAATAAGAGACACAAGAGATTGTCTCTGCCCTTTCAGAAATACCAGTGAAATAATATAAGGGAAATGTTACTTTTAGGACTTCATTTGTATTTATCAATATGGGCTGGACTCTACCATCTTTACACACATTAAGTAGTACCTTACTTCACAAGTAGCCCCATTGTCCTCAATGGTGCCACTCCTAGAGTAAGGTATTACTCCACATTAGTAAAGCCAACAGAATCCTGCCCTATGTGAGCAAAAATGCAGTAACTCATGTAATACTCATCAACAGCCCAGTCTTATTCCTTTTGAAGTCAATAGGAGTATGACTACATCAATAAAGAACAAAACTTTTGCATCAGATTTCACTAAAATTAAAGCAGCTAGCTTAGGAAAGCAAACGCATATTGTAGGTTCTTTTCAAGTTACCCATTACATTCATGAGAAGTGTAATATGCTACAGGAAGAGATTTTACAAGTTGCTTGTAATTAGACATGGATTCAGACCACAAAATTTGGATCCAATCTTCTAACCTGCTAAAGTTGAGATTCAGGGTTTGATTTGGTTCATGAGATCTTGAACTAACCCAAACAAGTCATCATCAGTAGGGATGCTGAAGTCACACAGAACAATCAGTCTTGATGACTCCACTACCACAGTGAAGAACTTGGTCAGCTTTAACAGGGACTCCAGGATGCTGTAGGAATAGCAATAAACTAACAAAAGTCCCATCTTAGCTCTGTCCCAGGACTTGCACACTGAGCCCTGGTCTACACTAGGACTTTAGGTTGAATTTAGCAGCGTTAAATCGATGTAAACCTGCACCTGTCCACACAATGAAGCCCTTTATTTCGACTTAAAGGGCTCTTAAAATCGATTTCTTTACTCCACCCCTGACAAGTGGATTAGCGCTTAAATCGGCCTTGCCGGGTCAAATTTGGGGTACTGTGGACACAATTCGACGGTATTGGCCTCCGGGAGCTATCCCAGAGTGCTCCATTCTGACCGCTCTGGACAGCACTCTCAACTCAGATGCACTGGCCAGGTAGACAGGAAAAGAACCGCAAACTTTTGAATCTCATTTCCTGTTTGGCCAGCGTGGCAAGCTGCAGGTGACCATGCAGAGCTCATCAGCAGAGGTGACCATGATGGAGTTCCAGAATCGCAAAAGAGCTCCAGCATGGACTGAACGGGAGGTACGGGATCTGATTGCTGTATGGGGAGAGGAATCCGTGCTATCAGAACTCAATCCCAGTTTTCGAAATGCCAAAACCTTTGTCAAAATCTCCCAGGGCATGAAGGACAGAGGCCATAACAGGGACCCGAAGCAGTGCCGCGTGAAACTGAAGGAGCTGAGGCAAGCCTACCAGAAAACCAGAGAGGTGAACGGCCGCTCCGGGTCAGAGCCCCAAACATGCCGCTTCTATGATGAGCTGCATGCCATTTTAGGGGGTTCAGCCACCACTATCCCAGCCGTGTTGTTTGACTCCTTCAATGGAGATGGAGGCAACATGGAAGCAGGTTTTGGGGACAAAGAAGATGATGATGATGATGAGGTTGTAGATAGCTCACAGCAAGCAAGCAGAGAAACCGGTTTTCCCGACAGCCAGGAACTGTTTCTCACCCTGGACCTGGAGCCAGTACCCCCCGAACCCACCCAAGGCTGCCTCCTGGACCTGGTAGGCGGAGAAGGGACCTCTGGTGAGTGTACCTTTTAAAATACTATACATGGTTTAAAAGCAAGCATGTGAAAGGATTAATTTGCCCTGGCATTCGCGGCTCTCCTGGATGTACTCCCAAAGCCTTTGCAAAAGGTTTCTGGGGAGGGCAGCCTTATTGTGTCCTTCATGGTAGGACACTTTACCACTCCAGGCCGGTAACACGTACTCGGGAATCATTGTAGAACAAAGCATTGCAGTGTATGTTTGCTGGCGTTCAAACAACATCCGTTCCTTATCTCTCTGTGTTATCCTCAGGAGAGTGAGATATCATTCATGGTCACCTGGTTGAAATAGGGTGCTTTTCTTCAGGGGATACTCAGAGGAGCCCATTCCTGCTGGGCTGTTTGCCAGTGGCTGAACAGAAATGTTCCCCGCTGTTAGCCACGGGGAGGGGGCGAGGGTTGAGGGGTAGCCACGCGGTGGAGGGAGGCAAAATGCGACCTTGTAACGAAAGCACATATGCTATGTATGTAATGTAAACAGCAAGGTTTACCCTGAAAGAGTGTAGCCACTGTTTTATAAAATGTGTCTTTTTAAATACCGCTGTCCCTTTTTTTTTCTCCATCAGCTGCATGTGTTTCAATGATCACAGGATCTTCTCCTTCCCAGAGGCTAGTGAAGATTAGAAAGAAAAAAAAACGCACTCATGATGAAATGTTCTCCGAGCTCATGCTGTCCTCCCACACTGACAGAGCACAGACGAATGCGTGGAGGCAAATAATGTCAGAGTGCAGGAAAGCACAAAATGACCGGGAGGAGAGGTGGCGGGCTGAAGACAGGGCTGAAGCTCAAATGTGGCAGCAGCGTGATGAGAGGAGGCAGGATTCAATTCTGAGGCTGCTGGAGGATCAAACCAGTATGCTCCAGTGTATGGCTGAGCTGCAGCAAAGGCAGCTGGAGCACAGACTGCCACTACAGCCCCTGTGTAACCAACCGCCCTCCTCCCCATGTTCCATAGCCTCCACACCCAAACACCCAAGAATGCAGTGGGGGGGCTTCCGGCCAACCAGCCACTCCACCACAGAGGACTGCCCAAAAAAAAGAAGGCTGGCATTGAATAAATTTTAAAGTTGTAAAAAGTGCTGTGTGGCATTTTTCTTCCCTCCTCCACCACCCCTCCTAGGCTACCTTGGTAGTCATTCCCCTATTTGTGTGATGAATGAATAAAGAATGCATGAATGTGAAGCAACAATGACTTTATTGCCTCTGCAAGCGGTGATCGAAGGGAGGAGGGGAGGGTGGTTAGCTTACAGGGAAGTAGAGTGAACCAAGGGGCGGGGGGTTTCATCAAGGAGAAACAAAGAGAACTTTCACTCCGTAGCCTGGCCAGTCATGAAACTGGCTTTCAAAGCTTCTCTGATGCGTACCGCGCCCTCCTGTGCTCTTCTAACCGCCCTGGTGTCTGGCTGCGCGTAACCAGCAGCCAGGCAATTTGCCTCAACCTCCCACCCCGCCATAAATGTCTCCCCTTTACTCTCACAGATATTGTGGAGCAAACAGCAAGCAGTAATAACAGTGGGAGTATTGGTTTCGCTGAGGTCTAAGCAAGTCAGTAAACTGCGCCAGCGCGCCTTTAAACGTCCAAATGCACATTCTACCACCATTCTGCACTTGCTCAGCCTGTAGTTGAACAGCTCCTGACTACTGTCCAGGCTGCCTGTGTACGGCTTCATGAGCCATGGCATTAAGGGGTAGGCTGGGTCCCCAAGGATACAAATAGGCATTTCAACATCCCCAACAGTTATTTTCTGGTCTGGGAATAAAGACAGTTCCTGCAGCTTTTGAAACAGACCAGAGTTCCTGAAGATGCGAGCGTCATGTACCCATCCCACGTTGATGTTGGTGAAACGTCCCTTGTGATCCACCAGAGCTTGCAGCACTATTGAAAAGTACCCCTTGAGGTTTATGTACTCGCCGGCTTGGTGCTCCGGTGCCAAGATAGGGATATGGGTTCCGTCTATGGCCCCACCACAGTTAGGGAATCCCATTGCAGCAAAGCCATCCACTATGACCTGCACATTTCCCAGGGTCACTACCCTTGATATCAGCAGATCTTTGATTGCGTGGGCTACTTGCATCACAGCAGCCCCCACAGTAGATTTGCCCACTCCAAATTGATTCCCAACTGACCGGTAGCTGTCTGGCGTTGCAAGCTTCCACAGGGCTATCGCCACTCGCTTCTCAACTGTGAGGGCTGCTCTCATCTTGGTATTCATGCGCTTCAGGGCAGGGGAAAGCAAGTCACAAAGTTCCATGAAAGTGCCCTTACGCATGCGAAAGTTTCGCAGCCACTGGGAATCGTCCCAGACCTGCAACACTATGCGGTCCCACCAGTCTGTGCTTGTTTCCCGAGCCCAGAATCGGCGTTCCACAACATGAACCTGCCCGATTAGCACCATGATGCATGCATTGGCAGGGCCCATGCTTTCAAAGAAATCTGTGTCCATGTCCTGATCACTCACGCGACCGTGCTGACATCGCCTACTCGCCCAGTATCGCTCTGCCAGGTTCTGGTGCTGCATATACTGCTGGATAATGCATGTGGTGTTTAATGTGCTCCTAATTGCCAAAGTGAGCTGAGCGGCCACCATGCTTGCCTTGGTATGGCGTCCGCACAGAAAAAAGGTACGGAATGATTGTCTGCCATTGCTCTGATGGAGGGAGGGGCGACTGACGACACGGCTTACAGGGTTGGCTTCAGGGAGCTAAAATCAACAAAGGGTGTGGCTTTACATCAAGGAGTATTTCAGGCAGGATTTCACGGAGGGTTCCAATAAGAAATGGTGCACCTAAGTTATTGTTCTTATTGGAACAAGGAGGTTGGTCTGGCCTCTGATTGATACATGGCTAGATTTACCTCGCTGCACCTTCTCTGTGAGTGACTGCAGTGTGACCTAGAGGAATGAGTCCCCTAGACGGGGGCGGGGGGGGGGAAGCAAATGAGTACAAAACAAATCTGGTCTATTTCTTGTTTTGATCCACTCCATCTATCTTTTACATCTTTGGCTGGCAGCAGATGGTGCAGAAGGACTGCATGCCATCCACATCTCATGGCTGCCCAGCAGAAGATGATGCAATAGGACTGCTAGCCATCCTCATCTCTTGCCTGCCTGGCAGAAGATGGTACAGCAGGACTGACTGCAAGACTAAAGAGAATGACTTGATCAAGTCACTCCAACTTTAGTCCCTGCGCCCATGTCTGCCCAGGCGCTCCTGATCGACCTCACACAGGCGACCAGGAGCACCTCAGACATGACGATGATGGCTACCAGTCCTATTGCACCATCTGCTGCCACAAGGCAAGGGGTTGCTGCTGCTGTGTAGCAATGCAGTACCACATCTGCCAGCACCCAGGAGACATACGGTGACAGTGAGCTGAGCGGGCTCCATGCTTGCCATGGTATGGCGTCTGCACAGGTAACTCAGGAAAAAAGGCGCGAAACGATTGTCTGCCCTTGCTTTCACGGAGGGAGGGAGGGAACGGGGGCCTGACGATATGTACC
This sequence comes from Caretta caretta, assembly GCF_965140235.1. NCBI lineage: Eukaryota > Metazoa > Chordata > Testudines > Cheloniidae > Caretta > Caretta caretta. The sequence continues at coordinate 37,011,961 of NC_134207.1, forward strand.
CAGAACCACCCGCGACAATGTTTTAGCCCCATCAGGCACTGGGTTCTCAACCCAGAATTCCAATGGGCAGTGGAGACTGCAGGAACTGTGGGACAGCCACCCACAGTGCAACGCTCCGGAAGTCGACTCTAGCCTCAATACTGTGGAAGTGCTCCACCGAGTTAATGCACTTAGAGCATTTTCTGTGGGGACACACACACTCCAATATATAAAACCGATTTCTAAAAAACCGAATTCTATAAATTCGACCTAATTTCGTAGTGTAGACATACCCTAAAGGGATGAAGACTCTTAGATTTAAGTTTGGAGTAGAAGCCCTCCTACATTTGAGGGAAGCAACCAACATGGCTACATTGTCTTCTCCACTCAACATATCTGTTTCTTATGCCAATTCAGTGGCATATCTGTTTATTTTTTTGAAAAAATGTGCTTTGACTATTTTTCACTCATATTAACACTGGAGAACCAACATAGTTCAAGAAGAGTGAGCTGAGTTACATTTTAGGGTGTACAATATCAACAAAATTGTTAACTGAGTTCTGGTTGCCGAATGTTATCATTGACAGTGATCTATGTACTAGGAAAAATACACCCTGACTTTCAAATCCCAGGTCTGACTGTGACAGATTGACAAATAAGAGAAAAAAGATTTTTACCTGTAAACTGTTTAAATTTTATATGGAATCATTGAAACACAATGCAGAAATCCAATGACATCGTCACATGATCATTTTTCAGAGTGTAATTGCACTTTAGCCATTGAGGTTGTCCCGATTACAGACTGATCAAATCTGGATTCTCTTCCGGATGCAGTTTCTAAGCAGTAATATTTGACTGCTATTCTCATGTGACAGAACTAAGCTGAGTTTAAACACTGTTGCTGTCATAGGTTTGATTGAATATGCTTTTCTGTTGCACAGCTTCTCTCCTCATTCGTTACTCCATGGGTGAAAATCAAGGCTTTTCTCCTACACAGTCTCTCTCTCTGTGCTTTTGTATCATTACTGCTCCACCTCCAGCATGTCTGGACCTGCTTTAGAGGCCTGTTCGTCTTGTACAGCCCTGCCTCAGGCTACAGCCTACTAGCAATTGAGCCTATGTCTGCCTTTCAGCCCAAGGACCCTTGCTCAGCCAGATCTGAGGCAGCAGCAGCATAGGATATGTTCCTTTTGATCATCAGCCATAAACCCCTGCTCTGCCAGGGAAAGGGGCTCAGGCTCTGAAAGGCAGGAAATGGGTCTCTCTCCACCCCTCCCCCACTCCACAGGCTGGCTCCATGTTAAAGTTTTAGGAGCACTTCAGCAAGTCTGTGACAAGAACAGAGGCACGTGGGGATTCTACTCCCCATGAAGGTGCGCCATTATGGGATTAGAGAGAGGTAAGTGAGAAATCCCTACCTAGGTTCAAAATTCAAAATTATCCTGATTTATTGAGTAAAACCCTGGATGGTACTAGTTGCTCTGACTATATTTAGTTGGGTGCTAGCCAGCCTCAGGGAGCAGGCAGGTAGCCTTTCAGGGACATCTAACAAGCTACTCCCAAAATCAAGTTATGTGTAGCAGGACCCTTCCTCTATTGTGTGGTCCCCATGCCAGGTGAGTAGTGTACTACCTCCCCCTGTAAACAGCTGGGAGAAGAAGTACCACACATACATCACAACAAACAAAAGCAACCTACAGGATTCTTTCAGGACAGGATGTCAGTGAATGGCTTGCAAGGAACTCATTAATATTAATAAAATATCTTCCCCTTCAAGCATTATTAGATACAAAGGTGCCTCCTTTGAGGGCATCATAAGATTCCAACAAGGACATCAGATTAAACTAAATGTTGATCTAAAATGTTTATATAAAATAAAGAACTTTCATAAATTGGGGCAGCCTAAGGTTGGTGCCACGGTAGCTCCACCAGGCAAAGACATCATCTCACCTTCAGAAGGGAAATTCCTTCCAAAATGCCCCATAGACATGATGACACACTGCACAGGAATTCCAAAGCCTCAGCTATAGCCTTTCAGACCAAACATTTTTCATATATTAAATAAGGCAAAGCCTACTTTGTGGCAAACAAGTGGCTCATTGTCTAGAGATATAATCCTTGCTTGTAGTGAGGTGTCTTGGGTTCCGTCCTGGTGAAAACCTTGATGTGATTTGTGAGCAATGGATTCCAACTTGGTGACTACAAGGAAGCCATGTTACACCCATGGATATGCATTGCTCATCCTAAATGATTAGCTTGTCTGTGTGCAAATTTGCTGATGAGGAGCTACTGGAGGAAACATTGGAGAAATTACTGGGATTGCAAACCTCACTGTCGAAGCCAGCATAGCAACCCATTGGTTGCTACCAACACCAAGATATCCAATGGACTATTGCCCTAGGAGAGGGAAAAATCTGGAGCAGAAACTTCCAAGGAAACATTGATAAATTTTCCTCCAAACCAACATAATCCTCAGCGTGACAAAGACAGAGTATTTGGGTTTGAGATCTTACAGTGCCTGTACAAGACTCTTCCTTTGGATTCACTGTCTGCACCCAGAGTCTTATATGGCTGGTGGTAGTCACAGCAAGGCTCAGGTCACATGTTACGTTGTCTATACCAGAGATAGTCAATTATTTTTTGTCAAGGTCCAAATTTCTTGGTCAAGGTATAGTGAAGGTCCAGACTCCAGAGAAAATAATTTAAAAAAATAATGATAAGTAAATACAAAGATTTCATGGTCCATTCAAAAGCATCTGGTGGTCTGGATTTGGCACATGGTCTGCCTATTCACTACCCTGGTCTATACACATGCATAGACAGTATGCCAGTCACTTGCCGGTCCAGAGAAACAGACCCATTCATAAATGAATAGCTTCTGGAGAGGACTTATAACCACCAGTTCTTCAAAATCAAGAGAAGCTTTTAATCCCAATGTAGAGAATTGCTCACTCAGAGGCCAAAACTGACCTGACTGGCTGTAATTTTACCATAATGTTAAAGGTTTGCAAAGATCAAAAACTAGAAGTCTGGTGCCTTTCATCAACTTCATCTCAAGTGGGTTTCTCAATATGCACCTGCTGAAACTCCTTCAAAGGATATAGAACCGTGCACTTCATGAATGACACCTAATTTTGCATTGCATCTAGTTGCACTTTAACCATTAAGGTTGTTTTAATTACAGATTGGGCAAATTTGGATTCTCTTCCCTATACAGTTTCTAAGCAGTAATGTATGTAAATTTATTTTATGAGCTCTGTGACTGCAGGTCTCTTGTGACAGAACCATGCTGAGTTTGGCCACTGTTGCTGTCACACGTCTGACTGAATATGCTTTTGTACCTCTTCTAAAGAACAGCAATGAAAAATTCAAGGGGATAACCTCGATACAATTCCTTAGACACAGACTAACCCCATGTGCTTCTGTCAAATGAAACAAAAATGGCAGATGAAATTTATTGTTGATAAATGCAAAGTAATGCACATTGGAAAGCATAATCTGAACTATACATATAGATTGGGTCTAAATAAGCTGTTACTACTCAGGAAAGAGATCTTGGAGTCATTGTGGATAGTTCTCTGAAAACATCTAGTCAATGTGCAGAAGCAGTCAAAAAAGCCAACAGAATGCTGGGAATAATTAAGAAAGGGATAGATAATAGGACAAAAAATATCATGTTGCCTCTATATAAATCCATGGTACGCCCACCTCTTGACTAGTGTGCATGTGTGGTCGCCACATCTCAAAAAAGATATATTGGAATTGGAAAAGGTTCAGAAAATGGCAACAAAAATGATTAGGGGTATGGAAAGGCGTCTGTATGAGGAGAGATTAATAAGACTGGGACTTTTCAGCTTGGAAAAGAGATGGCTAAGGGGAGATATGATTGAGGTCTATAAAATCATGACTGGTATAGAGAAAGTAGATAAGGAAGTGTTGCTTACTACTTCTCATAACACAAGAACTAGGGGTCACCAAATGAAATTAATAGGCAACAGGTTTAAAACAAATAAAAGGAAGTATTTCTTCACACAATGCACAGTCAACCTGTGGAACTCCTTGCCAGAGGATGTTGTGAAGGCCAAGACCATAACAGGGTTCAGAAAAGAACTAGATAAATTCATGGAGGATAGGTCCATCAATGGCTATTAGCCAAGATGGGCAGGAATGGTGTCCTTAGCCTCTGTTTGCCAGAAGCTGGGAATGAGCGACAGGGGATGGATCACTTGATTAACTGTTCTGTTTATTCCCCTTGGGGCACCTGGCTCTGGCCACTGTCGGAAGACAGGACACTGGGCTAGATGGACCTTTCGTCTGGCCTAGTAGGATCATTCTTATGTTCTTGTGCTAGTACAATTTTCAATGAGCTTTGGCCAGAACCTAGCACTTCCCACCCTGAATAATTTTATATCTAATGTGTAATGTTTTCATGAGCTTACCAGAACCTAGAAGTACATTAATAATAGCACAGCCCACTGCTGGTACCCTGGCAGAAGGTTTACATTTATCAAAGCTTTCTACATACATGCCAAAAACAAAAATAAACTCCTCCTGGACTAATAGACTAGATATTAATTATTTTCTTTCACAGTTTCTTGACAGGCTGAATAATCTGCTGAATGAACCATTGGTAAAATGGTTTGACTTTCACTCTTTCATCTATAGAAAATATGCAACCTGCTTTTGCATGACAGAATATAGGCAGATGGATCCAATCCTGGGCATTCAGAACAGAGGCAAAATTCCTCCATCTGATACTTTAAACTTCCCTACCAGGAACAATGTATCTAGTAGACTGCTTTCTCTTCTCCCATCAACAAAAATCCTATCATACTATGTAGGTGGTGTAAAATAAAGCAGTTAAAAACAAAGCATCTCACAGAGTTCAGCTCAACTCACATTGTCAGAAAGTGAATGGACTGTTAGGGGCTGTAATCTACTACCTTATACCATTTGAAAGTCACACATGGACTGAATGAAGATTTCTGAGACCCCCATTTGAGCGTTTATAGTAGTTGTCTTTCTAAGTAATAACCATAAGAGTGTATGATCCAAAGGGTGTCCAGCCTTTAGAGAAATAGGTTTTTTTCCATAGGCCTTTATCAAACAGTCATAACTTAGTGATTGGCACAAGACACAGAATTTGAATCTGGATTTCAAAAGCCATAAAATTCATGGGTGTTTGGATCAAATGTTTTAGTTTGGGCCCATCTCTAGAGAAAAAGATGTGTGGAACAGTTTACACATAGCACTTTCCCAATATGTATACAAGGGTCACAAAAGTCAGGTAATGCTTGTGGTAGGATCTTCACACAACACCTAGATTGCAGCCTTTCTTTTCCATGTCTTGATTTCCTGTTACACTGGGTTTAATCATTAGTAAGTTACACATTTAAATTGTAGTACTATGAGTATCTCCAGTTATTTAATACAAAAAGTTCCTCTGAATTCAGTTTACATTATTGGACAGTAGATCTTCAGTTTCTGAGTTTGATTAACACAAACTATAAAAACTAAAAAAAAATCAAAATAACAAAAGCAATGTTTCCATTGAAATTATTAGTTTACAAATTATCTCGCTACCTGAACTCCTTCTGCCCACTTTGTCTCCTTTGCTCATGCCCCACTCCTTACCTTCTTCCATACCGCCCTACCAGTGGAACAGCCTCCCAGCAAACGTATGTAAAGCAACCTCTCTCTTCTTCAAAAGACACTCTAAAATCTATTTGTTCCCTGATGCATCCTGGCTACATGGGCCACCCACTGCTTCTTTGCTGGATTGTACTGTACTGTCTCTGACTGTAAGCCCTGTGGGTCAAGAATGTTATTGGTTTGGCACAGCTGTTCATGGACAATACCATCTATACTTTATGCTCTACATAAATAACACAGAATCATTAATTTGTATTTTCCGTTAGATTTGTATACTGCCAAAGACGACAATGGTCACCCATTGCTAAGGAAGAATATTGAACAGCCACTGCTTATTTTACGGAGCGAGTCTAAGAGGTGCAGCAAGTTGGCAGGTTCCATTAAGTAGGTGAGATAAATGTGGGTAGCAGCTGTTTTCACCTACTCCACTCAACTTTCAATGCTGCTTTGTTACTGTACATAAATGCACAGCTCAGGTAAAAAAATTAGAATTGCTAAGAATGGGATCTTTGGCTCCCTCCTTTGAAAATCTACGTATTATAAATGGTTTTAAAACTATACAAACTCTACTGCATGCAAAATATTTCTGGCAAAGACTGGACTTTACTTTGTCTTTGTGTAAGAATTATAAAAACAATTACTTATTTAAACAATTCTTTGCTGCATATATTTGCTGTATTCCAAGTAAAGTAATAAATACTCATAAACCTGATGTTGATTTCTTAAAAGAATTCTCATGTGGAATACATTAGGGTGCCGTTCCAGGAATCTATTTATGGTTGTGTCTATAAAAAAGAAGCACCTCATGCAGCTCAGACATAGATCAGTTTCTGCCCACTTCCACCTATTATAAGTCATGAGCATTAATGGTAGCTGAATAGTTACTGTAAATGACACCTTAAGGATGCTCATAGGTGTATAATGGGTAAGTCAAATGATTGTACTGCTCTTATCTCCATGAAAGTCCAAATTCAAAACCACAGTGGGTTTATATCAAACTCATGACTTTGTTGTTAACAGGGTCTTGTATTAATTAGTGGTCCATACAAAAGTTTACATTGATTTCTTGGGAATATACTTATGATAAATATACAGAACAGTGACACAATATAATGCAATTAAAATGTATGTTCTGCCCATTTCTATATATTGGAAGAACAAGGATATATAGCCAAATTAAATTAAATTAAATTATCAAATAAAGATCATCTTCTTGCAGTTGTCAGCATTAAGAAATTATTTGGGAAAGTCTGATTATTTATATATAAAGTTGGAAAGTGAAGGGTGTCTTACAAACTCTTGTAAAACAGTTCTCAGTTTGGACTTTCTGAAGGGAGAATTGAGCAAGAGCCAAGACAGAATGTAAACTGAACACTACCTATGAGCTTAAACTGGGTACTTCAGATTCATTAGACTGATAACAACATGAGTATTATTGCTTTTAAGACCTAAACTCTTCTGCTATAGAAACTAATTTAAAACAAGGTAATTTAACCAGAAGACAATATGACTCATGGATCATGTATATAGTCAAAAATTGGAAGCCATTTGTGTTTCTTTACTTCTGAGATATCTGGGTTTGAGTTTTTATGAAAGTCAGATCTTTAACTTTGTAAAACAGAAAGTAACACATTTCAGGCTACTTACTAATAACACAGATTAGTTATTCTTTCTCTGTTTTAAAGTGAGATGAACTGCAGCTCTAATTGTCCAATCTCATCCTAACAGCAATGCAGCATAGAAAATCTACAATTAGATAGCATAGGACTTGGAGAAAAAATGGTACATATTTTGTTATATTTTTGTACAGTGTCATTGCAATAGATAAATACATGTCTGAACATCCAACAGTGTTTGCAGCTATTTACTGCTAGTTAAGACAATGTTTCTCAAGGCACTCAGCAGCCGCTGCCCATTGCATTCAACACAGAACACCTTGAGATCTTCAAATCTTAAGTGATCAGTCACAGTTAAAGTGCAGCAAAGTATTGTCAGGTCCATCTTCACTTTTGCTTTACTCCTTTAATTGACACAATTCTTTCTGATTCTTCTGTCGCTGTCAATTTGTCTGATGCTTTTTGTAACATTAATGGTGCCTTCTTTTGTGGGCATTTTCTTGGTGTCCCATTTAGCCTGTTAAAAAGTTTAAAACAATATCATGAGTTTGACATTGGCAGCAAATTGTGAGACATTTACAACAGCTATCAGAGGTTTGTCAAAATAAATATGCTAAATACACAGAAAAACCAAGTGTTCTCCACCCATTTTAGTGATTTGGGGTAAATTTTTTAGTTAATCACAATAGATATCTATCCGGCCTCATCCAAAGCCTGTTGACATCAAGGGAAAGACTCCCATAGATGCCAGTGGGCATTGGACCAGGCCAATAAATCATTTTGACCGCCATTAACACTGCTATGCATGCACCTCTGTACACAGATTGAAAAAGTTTTGTACAAGAAGAAAACCCATACACTTGTTACTCAAAACCAGCACAATTTCTCCGACACTTTGCTTGACCTCCACTTAAGTAAATATATAAAAAATGTCATGAGAAACTGGGGTGTTCTATCACTGTGATGTAGGAGATGTGTCGCTTCCTTCTGAATTACTCTATTCTTAGTAATCATCAAGAAGTCCCTGGGCAGTTCTGTTTAAAACAAGATGTAGTGATGTAGCCCTGGCTATTTACTCCCTGAAGCAAAATTCATAATGCAATATATTGTCCTGTGGCTATTGTGAAATACAGGAAACAGAGGGCCAAATCCTTTTTACCCTGTGGGCTAACCTGGGGCAAGTAGAGCCAGGAGGATTTGTCCCAGAATGTATGTGCCATCATGTAAATAATAGCTCAGATGGTCCATTTTAAAATGAGGTTGTGACAGAGTGCTGAGGCCTAATAGATGGGACAGCACTCTGATCACTGTTGTCTCAGTTAGTTTCCCCAGCAGTCATTGATTGAGGAAATAGGGAGGAATTAGTTAATCAGATGGGAAACTGGGTGAGTTAAGGAACTAATTGGCTCATCAGATGACTAACTTGATAAAAGGCAGGAAGGAAGTGTTATTGGGGCAGGGAGCTGTGCCCAAACTGAAGAAGATCCCAAGGAAGGGAGATCTCTTTTCCTTCCAGGGCCCTGATGAACAGGGGTCTGATGGTAATAGAGCTACAGGAATTAGAATTGTTGTACTGAACTGTACAGGTGTTGGTTGAAGGGACTTGAATAAATAATATGGAGTGGACACTAAAAGAAGAGAGTCTGAGCAGTTTCTGTGGCGAACAAGGAAAGGTGAGGCATATGTCCCATACAGATGTGAACTCTCCTTCGCCATTAACCTCTGCTCATACATATTAATCTGATTATTTTAACAGGAGAAGCTATGTTTTTCCTCAAGTTTAGCTTCGAATACAGTGCATATTGGGGACATGTACAGTATATATAGTCCCCATGCAAAATAAAGATTTACCTTTTAGAAATCTAGCGATAGCAATTGCCTCAGTGACCTACTGCAGTAGTCGATTCCACAGGCTGACTGTACACTATCTAAAGTTATATTTATTGTAATTATCTAAAATTTACTGCCCTTTATTTTGAATGATTGCCTCCTTCTTGTGAAATCTTCAATCTCCCCTTGATAATTTTAATAATTCATTCAAGTCTTTTTCTGCCTTTCCAGACTAAATAATTATTGCACAGTTTATATCTATACATGCCTTCTCTGGACCTTCCCAGTCCTCACTCTACCTTTCTTAAAGTGTGCTAACCATATCTGACAAGATAAATGAGTGCACACCAGTGTTTGAAATGGTCTTATAATATTATCTCTCTATTTTAATTCACTTATTTGCCTTTTCAAATGTTGCTATGTACCTGGCAAACATTTCATTAGCCATTCACAATGGATCTGAAATCTTTTTCCTGCAGATTATCTAGATTACAGAGCCAATGCTGCCTTCACTTCCACAAGTGTAACTCCCACTGAAGCCAGTGGGAGTTACACCCCTGCAACTAAGGGCAGAATTGGGCCCCTACATTTGCCAATGTACATTATATTTATGGAAGTTGAATTACATCTGCCATTGTGCTGCCTAATGATCCAAAGTGTTCATATCGATCTGGTGTTTCTCACAGTTCTCCACAGATTTTGTTAATCAAAATAATTTAATGTCAGTCAGCAAACTTCAACTCCCAGTGCACCTCTTCCGTCAGATCTTTCATACAATATAGTCAATAATCCTGGACCAACATTAACCCCTTGAGTGTCCAACCGTTGTATTTCCTTCATTATTTTATGAATTGTTTTTATTATCAATTTATTTTAGGCCCATATCCTTTTCACCTTACTGACATACACCTTTGCTGGCACTACAGTTTGATTCAGCAAGACAACGGAGGAATAGATATTGTAATAAATAATAATACCTAGTTTAGATAGCTATATAGATAAATAGATAGCACTTGTCATCAGTAGATCTCAAAGAGCTTTATTCCCATTTTACAGATTGGGAAACTGAGGCACAGCACGAACAAGTGACTTCCCCAGGGTCACCCACCAGGCTATTGGCAGACCCAGCAATATAACCCAGGTCTCCTGAGCCCCAGTCCTGTGTGCTGTGCACTAGGCAACACTGCCTCCCAATAAAGATAGAAGGCAAAGTGAAGTCAGTGAGAGTACTCACATAAATCACATAACCAAGATTTGACTTAGTGTCAACCAAGTTCTCTGTGCACATGGATATAATAATTGATTGCATGCATCTTTGTTTGACAGAAAAAGTTGGAAGAATGCATTCCAAGCCAATGATAGAGGGCCCAATTAAGTAATCCATACTCATGTGAGTAGCCCCATTGCAGTCAATGGTAACATGATTTAAGGATTGCAGGAACTGGTCCATCATCTCTAGTAACACCAAATAAAATGAAAGACAAGAAGAGTGGGATAATATCTTTTACTGGACCAACTTCTGTTGGTGAGAGAGACAAGCTTTCGAGCTTACACAGAGTTCTTCTTAAAATGTTTGTATTCTTGTTGCTAAAAAAATAAGAATAATAGATTAGAGCTATCATTTGTAGAATCTAATTCTGAAATGCTGCCAAGTCTCTTACAAATTGGATTTTATAATTACATTGATTCTGTTACACCATATTCAATTTGACTGATTAAATTTCTCAATGGACTCATGATTATGACAAGCATTTGCACTTTTTCATTTTCGGCAATCCCCCTATGGCTCTTGAAGTCATGTTGACGTGGAATGTGTCCCTGTACTCCTGCTACTGCAATACTTAAATGGAAAGACACAACTGGGTGTAGGTCACAGGGGAAATATTTCCATGCTGCAGAAGCAACGAAGGATGAATAATACAGTACAAGGAGGTTTAAAATAAACACACACATACTATTGTGTTTGCTATTAATGAACATTAGAGGTAAGATTGAGATGTGGCTTCCATTCTAAACTCCCTTTTCCAGTTGCTGTCTATTTTCTCAGACAAATTCCTTTTGGGCTCAGATTTCCCATGCTTGTTCTCCCATCCCAGAGGTAAATGTTTGAGAGAACCTGTCTGATGATCCTACTGTGCAGTTGGGTAGGGGCCTTTGGGTCTGTCCCTTGTCAGCACTTAATCATCAGTCAGAAGACGTAGATTCAAAGTCTGCCTCTGCCCAGATCTGCAGCTTCTCATGCAATATGCTGTGGCTGCAGTGTAAGTATTTTATTGTATTTCAAGATGCTAAATGGGGTTTGACTGTAAAATGGAGAATTGTCACAAAAATAATTGTAGCCCCATTGAAGCTAGTCCTGAGAGTCACAGAACATAATTATAACCCTACCTCTGCTGTTCTGAAGTTATTGTGTTTCTGTGTCATCGTTCCAGAGGGATGGACTGCAGGTTTTGTGCATTGAGTACCACAGCTAGTTTTCTTCTCAGTATTAATTATTCCACTTGCAGTCGAGGACATGGTAACACAGGTCTGAGTTGACTTTTCATCCTCCAGCATACCTAATAAGAACACATGAAATCACATTCCAACAACATTTGACACTAATGGTCATTGTTCCCTTACATTGTATCACTATTTTGTAACTTTTAACTAAAGAACACTGTAGGGTGACCAGATGTCCCAATTTTATAGGGACAGTCCCGATTTTTGGGTCTTTTTCTTATATAGGCTCCTGTTACCCCCCCACCCCCGCCCGATTTTTCACATTCGCTGTCTGGTCACCCTAGAACACTGTCAACTTGAAACCTAGTTTATATAAAACAAGGAATTAAAAGTAAATTTCAGATAGTAAAGTTGCCTCTGTGTCTCCTGCCTATTTTTGTGATTTTTACCTTCACATTTCCCTGTCTTAAAAATGCCTCTCCTGTCATTGTCCTACACAAACAAAATGGGATATGAGTTATGGTGGGCCCAGGTCCTGTAAGCCACTGAACATGAGCAGACCTTTTCTCTACCTCAGAGGCCTGTTGACTTCATGGGTACAGGAGTTTGCCAATGCAGAGCGGCTTGGAGGATCATGGCCTAACTGACTATACAAGGAAACAGTGACACTGACTGCATAGAAAGTACGATCAAATTCATACAAAGGAAGACACTGGAAAATAACTAGAGACACCTCTCCCCTTGAATTCCTTCTAACCTTAGTAATCTTAGGGGTTACTTATAAAAATGGTAGGTAAGAAATATTCTGATAAAATATGATTTTTATTTAGAAGGGTACCCTTAATTTTTATGAGGACTTGTTGCATAATAGACACAAAAAACATATTTTATCAAAACATTGTGTCCATCAATAGTTAAATTATTAAGGAATAATTTTTTTTCAGCTCTGGTTGAATGTACTGCAAGGCAAACATAGAGCAATATGATATGGGTGAGTCTAAAAAAGTTTCCTCATCTTATTGCATTAACTGAACTAAGCTATCATTTACAATAAGCCTACTTCATTAAACTTCTAGTTGTAATTCTGGGTCTCAAATCTGAGTTGTGGATCTGGCCAAAGTTATAACAACAATGAAAAAAAGAACAAGGCTGGATGTGTCACTTTGGTTACTGTAGCTTTCGTTGTTCAAAAATACTTAACAAATTCTATTTATAAAGAGGCTTGTTTACATGCCAACAGAAAAAACGTATAATCTTATTTTATGGCTGTACAAGTGCTGTGATCACTGGATGGAGAAGTAAGGGTGTGTATATAGATACAAAGGGGAAATAAATGTGAAGAGGAACTATACGGAAAACATTTATTGCTGTTTGAACTGTGCATTGCATCACCAAACCCATTCTCATAAATCAGATATGAATACAAGTGTAGCATTAAGGACACAACAAATGAAAGAGAAGTAGCTCTGTATTCTCGCCCAGAAATCTGCAGGGAATACACCAGGCAGGAAAAGCTGCCTGATCAATAGAAAGAATTTTCAGTAGCAGGTTTCCAAAGGAAATGACTGAGAAAAGTAAAGACGATGGAAATAGCAACTGGGGACATACCAAAACAGCTGTCCAAACTGCAAGAAAAGGTCCACCCAAATTTCCAGTCTTGATGCTGAAAGTGATGAAGGTGACTTAATGCTTGAGAAATGTGAATAAAAATATATTATTGCAGTTTCCTAAACTGTCAACAGATGGTGACAGAGCTTCCATGTGCCAGTTTCTCTGTAGGACTGTCAGGTGGAAAAAAAAAAAAAAAAGTCCAGACAATCTTGGTTTGTATAAATAAAAAATGGAATTAGCTTTTTTTTAACATCAATATTGCATTTTATGTAAAAAATATGTTTTAAAGTCCTTAATGCTTGGAAGTTGTCATTTTCTGTGAGAGGAAAAAACTGATGTTTCTCTCATCTCTTTATCTGCTTCTAACAAAGAGCTTCAGAGGAGATCCTGGCAATTACAGGCAGGTGAGCCTGACTTCACGGGGCAAAGTGATAGACACAACAGTAAAGAACAGAATTATCAGACACATAGATAAACATGATTTGTCAGGGAAGAGTCAACACAGATTTTGTAAAGGGAAATCATGTCTCTTAGAATTCTTTGAGGGAGTCAACAAGCATGTGGATAAGAGTGATCCACTCGGTATAGTGTACTTGGATTTTGAGAAAGCCTTTGATGAGGTCCTCATCAAAGGCTCTTAAGGAAACTACGTAGCAATTGAGATAAGAGGGAAGGCCCTCTCATGGATCAGAAACTAGTTGAAAGACAGGAAACAAAGGGCAGGAGGAATAAATGGTCAGTTTTAAGACTGACCATTCAGAGAGGTGAACAGTGGACTGCCCCCACAGGGATCTGTATTGGGACCTGTGCTGTTAGGCATATTTGTTAAAGATCTGAAAAGGGGAAACGAACAATGAAGTGGCAAAGTTTGCAGACAACACAACATTATTCAAGATAGTTACATCCAAAGCAGATTGCGAGGAATTACAGAGGGATCTCACAAAACGGAGTGACTGGGCAACAAAATGGCATACGAAGTTCAACATAGATAAGTGCAAAGTAATACACATTTGAAAAAATAATCTCCAATATACATTTACAATGATAGGTTCTAAATTAGCTGTTACCACCAACAAAGAGATCTTGGAGTCATCACCAGGATAGTTCTCTGAAAACTTCCTCTGAATGTGCAAGTGGCCAAAAAGGCTAACAGTGTGCTAGGAACTATTAGGAAAGGGATAGAAAATAAGACAGAAAATATCATAATGCCACTAATAAATCCCTGGTACGCCCACACCTTGAACCAGTTATGGTTCCCTTCTCTCAAAAAGGATATTGTGGAGATGGGAAAAGTTCAGGGAAGGGCAACAAAGATGCTAAAGGGCTTCCATACAAGGAGAGATTCAAAAGATTAGGGAGGTTCATCTTAGAAAAGAGATGACTAAGGGGGATATGATAGAAGTCTATGAAATCATGAATGGTGTGGAAAAAGTTAATAGAAAAGTGTTATTTACCCTTTCACACAATACAAAAAGCTGATGAAATTAACAGGCAGCAGGTTTATTACAAACAAGAAGAAATACTTTTCATACAACACACAACTAACTTGGGGAATGCATTGCCATGGGATGCTGTGATGACCAGAAGTATAACTGGGTTCATAAAAGAACTGGATAAGTCCATCAATGGCTATTAGCCAAGATGGTCAAGGATACAACCCCATGTTCAGAACAACCCTACATTTCCAACCCCCAGAAGCGGAAGATGAGGTGGATCACACCATAGTTGCCCTGTTCTGTACACTCCCTGTGAACCTTTGGTATGAGCCGCTGTTGGAGTAAAGATACTGGGCAAGATGAACCATCTTCTGATCCCGTGTGGTAGCTCTTATATTCTTATTCCACAGCACTGACACCTCCCCTCATTCAGCAGTAAACATCTCCTCTCCTGCACCTCCATGAAGTCTACTCAAGCAGGTTACATTTTAAATCTCACACCTCCCTGCTGCTTTCCAGACTAAGGTGTGCAGCAGAGTAGTAAAAAATTTATTAAAACGAATGTTAAAAAAACTATATAAGACATAGTTTTGGAAGAGAGTGTCTGTACATCTGGGTATAGTGCTTAGATTATCCACAAATATAAAGCTGGTTTTTAAAAGTCATATGATACTTTTTTTCTTGGTCCCAGTCACCTGGCATGGGTCAGGGTTACAAAGGATTCTAGACTACTGTTGCACACTCAGATGATTTGTGGGAAGGGACATGAGGAGCCAGTTAGTTATTTAGGAACAAGGGCTCAAGAACTGTTTATGTATTTATGGCATAGCCTATGGAAACAAATGCAGGCTTGGTAGCCAGGAACTCCCAAGTTCTATGCCCCACTCTGGTACTGACTTAATGTGGTCTTGTGTATATTGGTTCTACTCCCGGCTTCAGTTTCCCCATCTGAAAACAGAGATAAGGATACTTACTTATTTATCTCACAGGGGTGTTGTAAGCATGTGTTACTACAGGTCTTTGAAGATGCACACTGCTATAAGTGTTAAGTATTTGGACATTTGGACATTTCAAACATATGGTGTCATGGGGTGTCCACCCCACACAAGGCCTGAAGGAGTTAAGGTAGCTAGGTGGCACAGTGGCTGCACCTGGATGAGAAGCCAGGGAGTAAAGAGAGTTAATTAAAGAGGAAGCTTAGCTGGACAGGAACAAGAGGGGCCGGCATAAGCCCAGGACCTGAGAGTAGAAGGAGGCTGCAGAGAGAGAAGCTGCAGTTACTCTCAGGATGAGAGAAGGCAAGGTAGGAAGTACCTGAGGGAGACAGGTGCAAGGTTCAGGACAGTGCAGACCTTGACTGCTTGTTATAGGATCCCTGGGCTGGAACCCAGGGTTGAGAGTGGGCTTGGGTTCCCCTACCAGCCCCTGGGGAGCGGGCGTTAAGAGGCAGCGAGAGGGAAGAATGCCTGGCACTGTGGGTCCTTTGATACCCCAGAAGGTGAGGACTACAGTGACCTGGGTGGAGGGCCAAGCCATGAAGCAAGAGTAGTTGAGTCCCAAGACAGAGAGGCTGAGAGAGTGATGGCGTGAGCAATTGCAGGAAGGGTATCAGACTGGCAGAGCTAATTCCCAGATACAGCCAGAAGGAGGTGCTCCAGTGATGAGTGGAGTGTCCCATGACCCACAGGTTAACAGTTTTTTCTTCTGTGGGTTCATTCTCCTGCACTACTTTCACCATGCAGCTATTTGGAGGTTGAGCCCATAACAATACTATTTTATTGTGTTAGTACTATTATGAAAAGCACAGTTGTATTGATTTGTATTACTGTAGCACTATTAGGTACAGTTGTTTTATCCATTCATCGGCTGATTGTGCTGCCGCTTTCTGTCTTTCACGGAACAGATTTATTGGAATAGATGTATCTTTCTTGGGATTGTGGAAAACCATAAACACTGGAAATGGTAGATTTGGTTCATTTGTGTACTCTGCTAATTTGCTGCTTAAGTGCCACACTCTGCTGAGATTAGACATTTTGTCCAATACTTATCTGAAACTAACCACTTATCAGCATCTGGGACTGCAAATATCAGTTCCATTCTCTCTTTCCATTGAGCCCAGTTATTAGTTACATTGCCATTATCGGGGTCTATTGATGTACTGCAGGCTTTATCCTTATTTTAGTCTGACGCTATTATGTTTGCTTTTCTAAAAGTAAGAAACTGTTTTAGAACCCTTGTTCATCAACAAGGGAGTGATTTACTGAGCCGGCTGTAACAATATGAAAGACACTTTCAGGCAGCATGCTGTTTCCTGGGAGGAACTGTTTGGAAGCAACAGTTGCTGGAGAACTGTCTGAGAACTCAGGAGGCTGAAGAAGCCATGCTGTAAGCAGCCACAACAAACCCTGAGTGAGACCTTATGTGTCAGAAGACCCAGACACAACAAAGCATAAAACACTCACAAGACTAGAGAAAAAAAGACTATTGGAAATTCTAGCATCATCCACTGCAAGTTTAGGAACTTATTGTATTCACTTTCCTCTTCATATACACTGGTGTGAAGTCAGAACAACAATTCATTAGCAATGGAAGCTAGAGCACAAGATTCTGTTGACAAATCAGAAAATGAAACATAATTTAGATGCTAGCTATTTCATGAATTCATATATGAATCCTAATTAGAGAACAGACAAGGTCTTAAAGAAAGGACTAGGCACAAAACTTCTTGCTCTCCAGATGGCAAGCGTTTGGCAGTGTTATAAGAGAAGCAGAATACTGCCGTGTCACAAATAAAGGAATGACTGGTTAGATATTTTTCCTTTCACCATCTGGAAGTTGCAAGCTGTTAAGGTAGAAACATCCTGTATCTGAGTCTTGCCTAAGTATAATTTAAACCAAACTGCTTAGGCATTTATGTCATGATCATCATGTTGATAAATGCGAAGTAATGCACATTGGAAAACATAATCCAAACTATATATACAAAATGATGGGGTCTAAAATTAGCTGCTACAACTCTAGAAAGAGATCTTGGAGTCACTGTGTCTCTGAAAACATCTGCTCAATATGCAGCAGCAGCCAAAAAAAGCGAACAGAATGTTAGGAAAGGGATAGATAACAAGACAAAAATAATATAATGACAATATATAAAGCCCTATACCCACGGCTTGTTGCAGTTCTGGGCACCCCGTCTCAAAATAGATATTAGAATTAGAAAAAGTACAGAGAAGGGCAACAACAACGATTAGGGGTGTGGAACAGCTTCCGTATAGGGAGAGATTAAAAAGACTGAAAATGTTCAGCTTGGAAAAGAGATGACTATGGGGGATATGACAGAGGTCTATAAAACCATGAATGGTGTGGAGAAAGTGAATAATGAAGTATATTTGCCCCTTCACATAACAAAGAACTAGGGGTCACCCAATGAAACTAATAGGCAGCAGGTTTAAAACAAACAAAAGGAAGTATTTCTTCACAGTCAACCTGTGGAACTCATTAGCAGGAGATGTTGTGAAGGCCAAAAGTATAACTGGGCTCAAAAAAGAATTAGATAAGTTCATGGAGGATAGGTCCAGGGGTGTCCCTAAACCTATGACTGCCACATGCTCAGACTAGATGACAGGTGGTGGATCGCTCAACGAATTGCCATGTTCTGTTCATTCCCTCTGAAGCATCTGGCACTGTCCACTGTCAGAAGACAGGATATGGGGCTAGATGGACCATTGGTCTGACCCAGTATGGCCATTGTTATGTCCTTATCATAGTAATATCAGAGTGCCTGTTTTCACACACCCCTTCCTCTCTGTAAGCTTGCAGAGCTCTCAAAGTAGGAATTGAAGCATAATTATGCTTTCCTTATCACCATCCAATTCTCTCTGTCAGGACAAGCCCACTCAAATTGTCTGAGAGCCTCCCAGGGCCTGGATAAGTAGTATAGTCCATAACATGCTCTTTGAAGCTCATCTATTTTATTAAGTGAATTAGCATGCTTGACAGACTCTGTAGCTCTTCTCCCAAATCCTGACCCCTTGACAGACTATCAAACCTCAAATAATGTAACGTTGCTCCTTTTATCCTGACAAATATCCAATATTTGGGGCCTTGCTGAGTTGTTTCCATTAGAAGCAGAAATCGATGATAGTCAAGTATTTCTTTTGGTACAATCCAGTTTATTTGCAAAAAATGTATGCAAACTCTAGGTTCTCTGTTCACAGTATGAACCAACAGCAGCCACATCTGCCTTTCCAGCAAGTACTGTGCCCAAAAGAAGTTCTATCTCTCGACTTTCTCCCAGGACCATGCTCACCACAGCTTCTCTCAGTTACTGGTAACTTTTTGAGTCTCTCTCACACACAGACACACATCAGACAATCCTTTAGCCCCTGCATTTGCAATCAGTCCCAGAGAATCCCGAGACCATATGGCTTAACTCCTGACTTTAACCTTGCCATGTAGCCAGTTGCCTTGGGTGGTGGTTTTCTATTGTTTCTACAAAAAGAAAAGGAGCACATGTGGCACCTTAGAGACTAACAAAGTTATTGTTAGTCTCTAAGGTGCCACAAGTACTCCTTTTCTTTTTGCGGATACAGACTAACATGACTGCTACTCTGAAACCTGTCACTATTGTTTCTAGTTATCATTATATAAAGTGGTTTTTAATTGCTCCTTCCACTTAGCCTGAATGAAGGATGGTTCACTACCTATCAGCTTTAATGAGGTCTGTGATTGTCTATAAATAAAAGACCTTCTTGATGGCAGCACAACACAGCATAATAGAAACAACACTATGGCCCAAATCATCTTCTAACATGTTTCTGGTCCAGATTATAAATCTCCAGAAATATTTAGAGCACTAGCCATGACCAGTATTGGTTCTGATTACAAATACACCAAAAAATAACCTTTTATCTAAAACTTCCCTCACAGCTAAAAACAGGACCAAATGGGGCCTGTTTGCAAACTATCCCTTGTTTTGGTATTTACAAATTGAAAACTTGAATTATGTTTTGCAGAACCAAGGCCCCCATCCCCTCCCAGATTTGTCTCTAGTAGAGATAGGACGAACCTAGACCCTTTTATCCAAACCTCCCAAATGTTGGTGGATTGGAAAAACTAGAACATGGATTCAAACCAATTCTGGCCAGTGATTTTTTTTTTTTTTTTTGCAAAACCAAAACTAAAACCTGTCCTCCTTAGCACTACTTTAGTTCTTATAGAACTTCAGAGAGAACCTCAGCTCTGGGTAATGTTTCAACAATTCCACATGTAAGCAGTGTCAGGATGAGCTGCACCCTGACATCCGGTGGTGAGGTGTGGCAAGTTGTGGAAAAGAACTTTGGGGGCTGATCTCATTTGCATAGGCACACCCACCCCGCCTAGAATGAGGCCATAGCTGCCCAAATGGTCACTTTGGCTGCTGTGGGATCCCCAGTGTCTCTGTTATTGGGGCAGGAAGAATAAATTGTAATTACCCTGATTATGGGAACTGTGCTTGGAACTGTACTTGGCCTTTTGTTATGATGGAGGGACTCACCATCAACTAAGTAGCACTCGATAGGCAAGGGTCATGGGTTCCAAAACTCTGTGAATTGAGGGAGGCTGGGGACAAGTATTAATATTTGGTGGTATGGGCCCCTTGGTGAGGGCCTTACATGCTAATTGCGCTTCCTCCTCTCTCCACTGTGGAATATCAGAGCTAATTTTGATTCCATTAGGAGTCTAGTTACAGGCTGCTGAGCTCACTTTGGGCTAATGGTGCACCAGCACTGAGGCTCCCTTACTACAAGCTGAATTCACCTAAGAGCTGAAATCACTGAGTGTTGTGTTAATTAGTGGGGGAGCCTGAAGATATATTGTGGAGCAGTTTGCGGGATGGCTGGAGTGCCTTGTGAACAGGCTGGTGGAGCAGTTCGTGGGATGGCGGGAGCTGCTTGTGGGCCGCTGAGCCGAGCGAAACAGTTCGTGGGGCAGCTGGTGGGGTGGAGTGGAGCGGAGCGGAGCGGAGCGAAGGCCTATGGAGCTGTGGGGCGGTCAGCTTCAGATCATGTAAGGTGCTCCTTACCTCTCTCTTTCTCCCCCCACATCTCCACCCAGGTTGGGAGGTAAAGCTCTGCAGATAAACTTTCGAACTCTGGGGCTGCCCTGACCAGGGACAGAGACTTTTGGGTCATTGGACTTTTGGGACTTTGGGTGATTTGGGGTTGCTGGACTCAAGAACCAAAGGGAAAGGGCATGCCCCAATTTGCTTGGGGTGGATTTTTTGCTCATGGGTTGTGTTATGAATCCTGTTGGTGGTGTTTCCCCAACATAATGCCCCATTGTTTCTCTCTGTTATTAAAAAGCTTTTTGCTACACTCAGACTCTGTGCTTGCGAGAGGGGAAGTATTGCCTCTTGGAGGCGCCCAGCGGGTGTGGTATATATTTGTCCCAGGTCACCGGGTGGGGGCTCGAGCCGGTTTGCATTGTGTTATTGGAATGGAACCCCTAGATACTGAACCCGGCCCTTGTTGCTGCCAACTCTGACGGGCAGAAGGGTACACACAATTTTAAAAAAGCATACCACTGTACTAGTTTTACAAATGTGCTCATGTGCAATAGACAGAGAAATCTGCTTAGAATCTAATGTGCTTCAACATGAAGACCAAGAACAGCAAGATATTGGCCCTTCTAACATGTCTATTGTTTTTTCCCTATGATATATACATTAAAATAGTATAATCTAATAAGAACAAAAACCTAAAGCAAACACAAATGTGAAACTCAATTTATCAATATATTTGTAAAGGTGTCAAGAGCATATTCAAATGGTTTATGTAAATAGTGTGAATAGCATAGAAAGGGGAAGTTTTTTAATGTAATAGTCTCTCCAAAAACATCTGCCATTCATAACCAATGCTTGATCATAATGTTGACTGTTTCACAATCCTGTGGCTGGAAGCTGCAGCTAGACAAATTCAGATTGGAAATAAGGTGTAAATTTTAACAGTGAGACTAATTAACCATTGGACCAACTTACAAAGGGTCATGGTGGATTTTCCATCACTGTCCATTTGTCAATCAAGATTGGACATTTTTCTAAAAGATGTGTCTAGGAATTATTTTGGAGAAGTTCTCTGGCCTGTGTTATAAAGGAGGTCAGACTAGATGATCACAATGCTCCCTTCTGGCTTTGGAATCTATGAAAACTTCCAGTAGGACTTCAAACTTTTCTGTTTTCTGGGATAGTCACATAACTGCGTTACAAGCTGAATGAAAAAAATAAATCTCAAAATTATGCCGAGTATCTTTGGCTTACTATAGGCATGTGGTCATTTTGTTATCATTTCCTAGCAGGAATCACTAAATACAACCCCAGTCCACAAAATTTAGAGTGCACAGTATAATGCCCTGATCAGTCAGCTGTTGTATTGAGTTCATTCTGTGCCCTGCCTAGAAAGCTACCCAAAAAAAAAAAAAAAAGAGGAAAAAAAAGAGCTTTTAAGGGGAGGAATCCTAATACATAAACCATGGTGCGTTCTTAGTTGTATCTCTACTTTAAAAGTCTTTATTGATTAACCACAGTCATTGTCATCAAGATCCTTTGTGTTTCAGACTAAAAAGAAATGTATCAGTGACAAGTGGAACATCCCATTTTCTAAGAGCACAAAAGACTTCTCTTTTACAAAATTCTAAGCAGCAAATAATCCCACTCATAGAATTCATCAAATGCCATCTGAATGTGTTATGGAAATTCTCAGACGTCTCCAGAGTGGAGCACTGCCACTCCAGAGTGGAGCACTGTGGAGCTCACACTTACTGCTCTGTATACTGCCAGTGACCTTCCGTTCCGATTGCTCCCTTCACCCTGTCCAATTGCTACGCTCATCTCTTCTTTCATGCTGCACTTTAAACTTGGAACAGCGATGTACGCCAAGTCCCTTTCCCCACTCTGTCATGTGAGACATCCTTAAAGATGCTTAGGATGGGACTTTACTATATAAATCCTAATTAAAAAAAAAAAAAGCTCTCTGAAATTCCAAAGCAGCAGTGTCCCACCCTCACATATCTGACCAAGAACCAGTTGATATAATTTATTTCGACTTTCAAAAGACAATTGCCAATACACCTTACAAGATGCTGCAAAAGAAGTAAAGTAGCCATCAGGTGAGAAGCAAAGTATCGTCATGGATGATACCGGCTAAAAGACAAGAAACAAAGAGTAGGAATAAAGAGTCAATTTTCATCATGTCAAAAAGTTAACAGCAGGATGCCTCAAGGTTCTATACTAGGTCCAGTGTTGTTTAATATATTTATTAATGACATGGAAAAGGAGGTGAACAGTGAGATAGCAAAGCTTGCAGATGACACTTCCTTAGGCTGGTCAAGTCCACAAAAGATATGAGGAACTTCAGAGGGCCTGACAAACTAGGTGATGGGGCAACATGATGGCAGATGAAGTTCAAAGTTGATGAATGCAAAGTAATGCACATTGGAGAGAAACATTTGAATTATTAATACACTTTAGCTTTAGGGTTATAAATTATCTGTATCAACTAAGGAAAGTGACCTGGGCATCACTATGTACAGCTCAATGAAGACCATGGCTCTATGTTCAGCTATGGGCAAAAAGCAATAAGGCTACATAAGAAATGGAATGGAGAATTGTGGCAAGATCGACTAGGTCTGAGGCCCCCTGCTGGAGGCTCATGGCTGTGTATCACCTTGTCCCAGAATAGAGCAGCGAGAAGTCCTCCAGGCAGCCTAGCCTGGCTGCAGAAGAGCGGCCAATCAGAGGGGCTGCTGGAGTGACCAATAAGGGGCCAGAAGGGCCAGATAAAAGGCAAGCAGCTGCAGAGCAGAGCCTTTGGTTGCTGTGTGGAGCTTGACAAGGGAGGACTCAGTGCCTGGTGGGCTACACAAGCAGCCGGCCATGGACAGCTCACTGCAGAGAGCTCACCCAGCAGAACTGAGCCCAGGGAAGGCTGCCAAGACCAAGTGGCTGGATAGAACAGCAGCAGGACTATGAAAAGGTCAGTGAGAGCAGGCTGAGCCCAGGGGACTGAGTCCAGGACCTGGCCAGACGAGGCGAGGGTACAGAGATGGGCGCTGCTGGTCTGGTTGCAGACTTAGCCCAGGAAGGGCTGCTGAAAAGGACACCAGCTGACTCAAAGGATACTGAGGTGGGCCCCAGCTAGGCGGTTGAAGAAGGCGGTCCCTCAGGGAAGAAGCCTTAGAACAACGGCCCCATACCAGGGTTATGATGAGAACTTGGGACTGTATACCCCAGAAGGGGGACAGCATGTGTGGCTCAGCTGAGGACTGAGCTGCTGAAGACCAGCTGAGAGAACCAGTGGCCGGGGGTGTGCTTGCGAGAGGCAGGAGCCACCCTGATGTATCACCAGAAAAGAAAAGCAGGCTCACACGTAACCGAGAGAAAGGGGGCCATCCATGAGAGGTGGGTGTTGTCTGCCCCTCCCCCGTGAAAAGAACTGTGTTTGCAGGCACTATTGGCCAGAGAAAAGGGAGCACACACGAGAAACGAGTGCTGACCCCATTACAAGAATAATACTGAAAATATTATACCACCATCATATAAACCAATGATGTACCCTCATATTGAATACCATATGCAGTACTGGTCACCTCATCTCAAAAAGGATAATGCAGAAGAAGAGAAGGGGAATGAGAATAATTAGATTGAAAGGATTAGGATTGTTTATCTTAAAAAAAAGAAATAACAGGAGACATGGTAAAAGTATATAACATAATTAATGGTCTAGAGAAACTAAATCAGGCGCTTCTATCCTCCTTGTCTTATCACACAAGAACAAGGGGACATGCAATGGAACTGAAAGGGAAAATTCAAAACTGGCAGAAGAAAATACCTTTTCATGCAATACAAAATTTGACTGTGGAACTCATTGACTGCAAGATTTCATGGAGGCCAAGAATTTAGCAAGATTCAAAAAGGGATTGAATGTTTGTATGGATAACAAGAATAGTCAGAGTTATAAAAGTTAATGTTAACAAAACATTTAGAAGGCATTTACAACTTTATGCTTTGGGGTTTAAATCTCTAATCTCTAACTATTAGAGATTAGAATGAGAACTTCTTAAGGGCAGATTATCTCACATCTGCCAACTGCAAGGTTCTTAAACCTTTCTCTGAAGTATCTGGTGCTGGCCATGGAGACAGGATACTGGAGTAGATGGACCATAGGTCAGATCCAGTACAGCAATTCTTATGATCCTATATAATCAAGCAATGATATCATAAACATGATACTATAATACTGAATTAAAGGCATACCTGTGTTTAAAGTGACTGAATATTGGCATATGTGCCACCTAGCATTCTTTAATTCCAGATGATGGGAAGTGTGGAGTTATTTAATTAACAATGCTATATTTTTGGAACTGACTGTGGTACAGTCTGGTTAGGTTAAATTCTTCTGGTTCAGCAGCACCTCTTATTTATTGTGGTTGATGTCTCATGAACAATGTATAAGCTTTTATGTGTCATGCTGTGTAGTCATAAAAAGTTATTGTAGAGCTTTAGACATTAAAGATGAACATTTTGAGTAATATTTCACAGCTAAGAAGGAATAGCTAGTTTTGTTACCACAGGCAGTTTCTACCAGAGAAAGTATTTATCTGTGACTTTAGTTAAGTTTCTTTCTTCTAGTCTTAAAATATTTTTAGTGACATAAGCAAAGTTTATGTATTACAAGTTGGAATTCCTATTTCTCCCCCTCTGCTTCTCTAAGAAGCTATTGCTGTTTGGGTAAACTTTACAGAGCTGCTGAAATGAGGACTGGTACATACATATTATATGCTTCTCCTGTTCAAATTAAAATGATCTGTGGATCATACTCCCACCCTTAATTTAATGAGTGTAGGTGGGGATGCAAGGAGAGGTAAATTTAGAAGCATCAGGTCACTTCTTACCATGGACAAACCTAAGGGAAGGGGGCAGAGAGGCAGGAACATTCCATGAGGATAACGTCAGAGATTTTCCTGGAAAGCATCCTCTAAGGGGGCATAATTTGAGGGCTCGCTGACTTGGCAGCAGGTGAAGCTTCTCAATCTGGGATCCAGAAGGAAAGGAGCCATGAGATCCACAGAGATAGGACCCATCCAGAAGGACAGCTGTGCCTCCATGTGACTTTGTTAGGAACCCTGCTGCAGTTTGCTGGATCCTTCGATTGTGGAAATCAAGCTGATCTGTATGAAATCCTGAAGCGCCATTTGCACCTTCTCCTGTCCCAAACCTTTGAGGAGTCCCTTCTGTACAGAGCCCCATTGGAAGGGCTTCCACTACATGCCAGGGAGAAGGCATTCTGTGCAGACAGAGGGAGATCTGTCTGGGGTTGTGCCCCTTCATATATATTTATGGAGGGGAGACTCCACCTACCTTTGCAAACATTTAGGGCTCAGTGCTGCTTTCTGACTGGCAGCATAATACCACAAAGCTTGGAAAGCAGCAGGAAGCTACATAACTTGTGTGTATACAAAATAAATAACTTATCAAGATATGGCCAATCACCACTCTTCTTGTGTGTCATACCCTTTGGACTAACCTCTGTATGTTTGTCCAACATTAATTTGTCTCCAGAGCATGGACAGGGCCACCTTTTCTGTTTGGAAAGTAGCTCATGCATTTTCAGCATGAATCATATGAAGTGTCTGCATCCCCTGCAGTGCAATTGGTGATTTTTAAATATAGTATGACAGGTGATACCTAATGAATGACCGACGACAGGATCAAGCACGTATAGACTCTGATCTTGCAGTGAGCTCCATGTGGATTCATCCCTGTGCTTTTGCAGGTACAGGCATCTACAACATGGAGCTCTTTGCAAATTTTTGGGACCGGGTTCTCCCCCACTGATATGTCTGGATACAGAATAATGCCTTGATACGGATATGTTTGGTGTTGCACCCTGTGATGGGGTGTACCAGGCCCAGAGACCCTTTCTGGAGGGCTCCGGATACTACCACACACCATCCCAGAAAGAAGCAGTAAAGAATTCCTACAGGCTGCCTAGAGTGACTGCAAGGAATAGTCAATCGGGGCCCAGGTAGGCCGTATAAAAAGAGCTGCAACGCTCAAGACAAGCACTTGCTGCCTGGAGCTGGAGGAGAGTGGATGGCATTCTTAGATGGCTGAGGGAACTACAGGACTGCAGACAGAACAGTTGCTGGCAGGGACCAGGGGATCAAGGAGGAGCTCTTGGCTGGCTGCTGGACTGAGTACAAGACTTCAACCCTACAGTAAGAATGAAGTATATGTGAAGGTGCTGGGGCTGTGGAGAAGTTTCCCAGGGAATTGAAGCAGCATAGTGAAGAGTTAAAGAGGACACAGTGGCACATAGCTGCTATTCAGAGGGTCCTGGGCTGAGACCAGGAGTAGTGGGTGAGTCTGGGTTCCCTCCCCCGCATTAGCCACGGGGAAGTGGCCTGAATATTGAAATGTGATACACTCTCAGAAGGGGAACTGCACTGCTTAGTGGCTCAGCTGGCGAGCTGGGGCCAGAAGGATCCAGAGAGGGCAAAGCCATTGCCTCCATGGAGGAAGCCTTGGGGTATGGCTCAATACCCCGGCCAGGTAAAGACTGTCAGACTATTAAAGGACTGAGCCTGAGGAGGGCTGCAGGACATTATGGAGGGCTCTGAAATAGACCCAGTTGGACTGTATGCTGCAGAAGGGATTTGTTTTGTTTGCACACCAACAGTGCGTGACTCGGTCAGAGGGCTGAGTCTCAAAATAACTGCCTGAAAAACCACTGACAGGGGTTACCACAGACTGAGAGTGGAGCAGATGCACACCTGCCCTGGGATGCTCACGAGAGGTGGGTGCCACCCTGTTACACACCCCATGCACTGATACACCATCAAGAAATAAAGAGGCAAATATCGTGGCTATATTTGTTCTGGAAGGAAAATACAGATGGTACCGAACTTAACAACTTGCCTGTGATCACAACCCCACACACACTACACACAAAATAACAGGCTTAAAACTTGTCTAATCATCTAGCACATAAATTTGAATTTAAGTTGTGATCTTCATTTTAAGGAGTGGAACAACTTTCCAGGTCCAGGAGAGCAGTAAAATAAAAACAATTTCAAAGTTAAATTGAGGCCAGTCAGCCTTGACAATAACCTTTTATTAGGCCTTAAATAATAAATACTTAGTACATAGAGAGGTTTATGTCATTAAAGAACTCTGCAAACACTTACAACACTTCTGGGAGGTTGGTAAACATTACTAGCTTCACTGATTTTCCCAAAGCCACAGAGGAATCCAGTGCCAGACAGGGCTAGATCCCAGCATGACCTTCCGGCTCCTGGTCCCTCACTCTGGCTCTTATTTACTGGATACAGCAGTCATCTAAGACCTAGACCCCTTTCTTCTGCTGATATGCCCACAGGAGGAGGGCAAGGAAGAAGGAAACAAAAACAGTTCCCTCCTAATTCTTCCATTTTGGGGTGGCATTTGCCTTCCCTTTTTGCTCCTGGAAGAGCAGGGGTTCAATCTCTCACCCTCTGTGGATCCTCTGAGAGCCACACTCAGAAAGCCAGGGCCCCCTGTATGGTAGCCTGGTGTCTCTTTGCTGTCTCCCAGTCCTCTGTGGCTTTCTTCTCTGGAGAGTGTCCTCTGGAAGCACCTTAAGAGTGAAAAGGGATTCCACAGTGCAGGGAGAGGTAGCAGAAACATTAAACAGTGTTAGGTTTTATTAACTTTTCTGAGTACTCCCACAGGGTTTGGGCAATGTTGTTCTCATAGCCTTAAATATAGCAACACAAATGGTTCTGCAATAATAAGTCAATTAGTGATGAAAAATTACATGGTTTTGAATGAGAGAAAGTGCTTCTGAATCACTCCGCTGACATGTTCCTTGGTCGCTATGGTGAAAATGTATTTGTTTAAACCAGTTAAAGAAATACTAGGGATTCAGTATTCCCTCGGTATAATCAAAGGGTTAAAACAATAATATTAATGTAACTTTGGGGATGATTGTTTTTCTTGTTTCTGGTTATAAAAGTACTAGAATATAACATTAATTTTCATTTATCTTGCTGAAATCCTTTTAGCTGTAACACTTCAATCAACAACTCTTATCAAGGATTTCCTATTGTGCACCTTGGAAATAATCCATAGGCAAACAAAATAGAGTCCATTTTCATTATTCAGCCACTGGAAAATGTATTTACATTATCAGAAATATCAGATCTCCACTTGCTACCACAGCAAAGTCTTCCAATAGTAACGTACATATAATCCTGGGTTAATGTTGCATTTATGTTCTGCACATCCATATGTCAAATCGATTATTTTACTCTGGTAAAGAACAGCAAATAGGGATTAATTCCTCTTTAGAGAGGGAGGTAAACAATTATTTTCAGTTCGAATGTCTTAAATTACAAAACAATGAGTTTTTTTTAATCTGAGAGATTATACAAGACCGGCTCTGATCTGTAAGAGTCACCATAGCATCCCCTCACAACATTCCCCCTTTCTGACTCTCCTCCTCACCTTCAACCATGTGTTGGACTCTTTTCTGACTGACGAGGATTGGATCTCACTTCTTCTGGAGCCCATAAATATAATTTCTGAGTGTTTTGGAATCACTAGAAATCTCTGCAGGGTGTTTGTAGCCTTTTATGTTATTTAAAGTGAATTTAGTAATGTGGTATTATGCCACTGTAGGTTTGGCTCTGGTGGCTAGTTTCAAGCTTAAGAGAGTGAAAGTCACCTCTGCTACTTGCTTCAGATTTAGAGTCTCTAGGAACACATAAAGACCAAGGCTAGTGGCCATGCATACATTCACAAGTACAAGGTCTGGTCTGTTTTACAAGTTTTATTAAAGGTTATTAAGGTTATGATTACCCATGCATATAGAAATTATATAAAGACCTATGCACAAGTTACAAATATAGTCATACTCGCATGCTTAACAATATTTCTAAGGTCTGATGGATGCCTTGCCAATTGATCATCAGTAGAGGGATAGTTCCTATTGGAGTTTTCCTGTAGGGAACTCATTTTACCCAGTCTGGGAGCCCTCTTTTATCTTGTGATTCTGACTACACCTACACTCTGCACAAATGTGTGAAGGTGTCCACCCTCTTTTTCCTTATTTGTATTTGTTCCCCCAAGAATAATGGTGTACCCCATTTTTCATAGGTTGGTTATTCTCATTAGCATTTATGCATAATGTATACCCTGCAGTTAGGGCCCGTGTTAGAACAATGCGACTACCAGGTATCTTGTAGTCAAAATTACTCTTGTGGTTAATTTTTAAGCCATTTGCACATCTTTTCCTGTAATCTTGTAGCACAGGGTCATTCTTTGGTCACTTATTTATGTCAAGCATTTCTTAGGCCTAAGTCCTAGTATGGTTAAGCTGACATTTTACATGCCTCTGCCTGTAGGCCTTGCATTTCAGCCCTACTTACTTAGATACCTAATGCATTCTTATCCCTTTTGACTACTGATCAATTTTATACTTCTATAATCCTACAATTTAAATCTATTTAGCATACAATGATTATACATTATGTAACCCTTTTGCCCATCAGAGCTGGCAGCAACAAGGGCCGGGTTCAGTATCTAGGGGTTCCGTTTCAATAACACAATGCAAAACCGGCTCGAGCCCCCACCCAGTGACCTTTATGACAATAACATACCACCCCCCTGGGCACCTCTAAGAGGCAATACTTCCCCTCTCGCAAGCACAGAGTCTGAGTGAAGCAAAAGCCTTTTAATAAAGGAGGGAAACAATGCGCCATTATGTTGGGGAAACACCACAAACAGGATTCATAACACCAACCATGAGCAAAAGACCCACTCCCAAGTAAGTTTGGCAGTGTCCTTTTCCCCTCAAGATCTTAAGTCCAGCAACCCAGTAGTCACCCTACACACACACACAGTTTCTGTCCTTGGTCAGTGCAGCCCCCGCAGAGTTCAGAAGTTCATCTGCAGAGTTTACCTCCCAGCCTGGGTGGAAGTGGAGGGAGGTATGGGGGACATCTTACATGCTCCTGTCCGCTCCTCTCTGCCAGCTGCCCGGCTAGCCACTCTGCTCCGCTCTCCACGCTAGCCATCCTGCTATCCGCTCACCAACTTGTCTTCAAACCCCCCCACACACTTAACACAGCTCTCAGTGATCTCAGCTCTTAGTAACTTCAGCTCTTTAGTGATTTCAGCTATCAGTGATTTTTAGCTGGTAGTAGGGGAGCCTTAGTGCTTGTGCACCACTAGCCCAAATTAGGTCTAATACTTAGACCTAGGTATCAGTGATTTCAGCTCTGCAGCATGTAATGAGACTCCTAATAGAGCCAAAATTAGCTCTGCTATTACACAGCAGAGAGAGGAGAGGTCAAAATAGTGTTTCAGGCCCTCAGAAGAGTCCCAAACTATCAGGTACACATACCTGTCCCCAGTCTCTCTCAATTCACTGGGTTTGGAACCCATGTTCGTTGCCTAGTGAGTGTTACTTAGTTGAGGGCGAGTCCCTCTTTCATAAAATGCCAAGTATAGTTCTACTGTCCTTGATTCACATAACGACGATAACAATGCTTTATTACTTCTGCCCCAGTGACAAAGAGACTGGGGATCCCACAGCAGCCAAAGTTACCATTTGGGCAAGCAGTCCATCATTCTAGGCAGGGTGGGTGTGCCTATGCAAACGAGATCAGCCCTTGAAGTCCTTTTCCACAGCTCACCACCAGATGTCAGGGTAGAGCTCATTCTGACTCTGCTTACAATTACATGACATGTTAGTTAATCATAACATTACACAATAAATGAATGATAAAATGAAGTAATTGGCTACAGTAGTCCATCTTCCCAAAAGCTGAATGTGTTGTTCAGGTACCAGAGAACTTGTCTGAATCCTGATTCATTGCACAGTAGTACATTATGCTACCCCTATACCATTAGGCTAGTCCCAACCACCTTATTGTGCTGGAAGTTTGTGAGATCTAGAGTTCTTTAATTTTTCTTTGATGCTGAGAGTCAGATCTTCCTGATATGAAGTCCTGATATGGTACAATAGAGGCAGTGTGAAAGGACTGGTAAAAGGAAGGCAACTAATGTGGGTTAAGGTTTGTGGGAATTCCAGAAGTGAGACTTTAGGAAGGATTTGAATGAGAAGAGATTGTAGGCTTTGGGGCACTGGGAGTGAGAAGTCATTCTGTAGGATCATCAGGGTGGGAGGCACAGAGCTGGGAATGGAAGGACACGAATGGGATGTTAAGGCTGGTAGCTGCAGGAACCGAAACACAATAAAATGTATTGCTGGAAAAATGGAGTGCCAAAAATCAAAACAAGAGGGATTGGAAAATTATTTTGCTCTTCTGCAGATGGCCAGTCTTTCTCCTGGATAGGTTGGCCTGCAACTCAGTCAGAATCCATGATCTTCTGGGAAGACAGAAAGGCTCAAGATAACTTTTGCTTGATGAGGTACAAAAGACTTTAAGAGTCAACCAGCAGAGGGCAAAGCAGAAAACTTGACTCTTCAATCAACTGACTAGAGGGATTTAAAAATAAATCCAACAACTTTAAAAAAAAACAAACCCAACCTTACCTCCTGCAGTGAAGCTCACAGTTACAAACTCCCTCAGTACAAAACTGCACCTTCATTTACCCATTTCCTTTTTTAAAAGCATACACTGTTACTGATCATAATAGAAAAAAAAGGCAAAATAGGTTTTTGATACTAAAGAAATAATAAGTACTTAAGCCAATAGCCAAGAAAATTGTTGGAGAAGAGCGCATTACTGATTACGGTACAAAACAGGGACAAGCCATTGTTTCCATGCAAGACCATTGGTGGGAAATATACATACTCACACAACATGTAGCATCATTGGCTTAATCACTGAGAATGCTGTGTTTAGCTGTCGACAATCCCTCAGTGTTGAGCTGTAGTATTCTCAGGGCTAGTTCAAAGGCTTAAATGTTTGGGGGGTAGGCAGAATTACATCAGGAATGTTGGCTGGCAAGTGACCAAGATTCAGTCCTAGAAAGGACTTCAAATGCTGTCTGCTGGTTGGATCATCAGTTTCCCTGGTATGAACCGGGTACTCATGGGTTCACGAAAAAATGCTGAACATCTTTCTCATCACTTGAAATATGAATCCCAGCCAAACTACCTCGGCATAATCCTTGATAGATTTCTTACATATCTTAACCACCTGAGGAAAAGGCACCTAACGTGAGGACTCAGAACATATCTTCTAAGCAAAATGACCAGGACTTCATGGGGAGCAAACACTCAAATTCTCTGATCATCTGAGTTAGCTCTCTGTTACTCTGCAGCTGTACTCTGGTCTGGCTCCATCTGTCTTACAACAAGTTGGTTGACACACAGATACATTCAACCATGCACATCGTAACTGGGATGATTTCGTCCATCCCAGCACTATGACTCCCCGAGGTAAGCCACTCATCCACACATCTGTTGTGAGGATGCTACAGCCTCAATGGGTAAGAAGATCAGGGCAAACCCAAACCTGCCACCATACAGTCCTCTTTGACTACCCAAAAGCACATCTGTCTTCAAAGCACCCATTGCAGGCCTACTTGCCGTGCCCAGATTTCTCTGTAACATTGATGTGGCATGAAGAATAGTCTGGAGCTGATGTCAGAAACCACTCTCCTATAACTGACCTGACTGTGCATGTACCCAGCTTTGATTTGCCATGTTGCTCATGGGTCCTTCTGAACAGATTTTGAATGGACCAGTGTCAATGTGCAGCCAGTCTTCACCCCTAAGCACAGGTGCTGGAACTAGGGGTGGTTGGGGTGCTGCTGCACTCCGGGGCTTGAAGTGGTTTCCATCATATACAGGGTTTGAAGTTTGGTTCAATGGCCCTCAGCACCCCCTCTATACAAATTGTTCCAGCATCCCTGCACCTGAGGAACAATGAGAGGATCTCACATACAGCTGTGGCCAAAGACAGACAACATCACATAGCACTGACAGCTGCCCTCTGACCAGATTTGAGGGTGGTCTGAGGGCTCTGCACTTTGCTGATGAGGGTGCCGCAAACTGGCTTGGCAAGCTCTGCATTTGATAAGAACTGGCATAATCCAACAAAATAGCACTGCTCCATCTCTGCCAAACATGAGGCCTGATGTAAAAGAAAAATTAGCAGGATTGCTGCACAGCTTTTCAGTCCTGACATTAACTGAATCTGAGCTTAAAATAAAAAACAACTTTCAACCTCAGAATTTCTTACACTGCAATTAAGTTCCCTTGCCTTTAAGGTGTGCATTACACCGAAAGTGGGACTGGCATGATTATTTTGACTGTTCTGTGTCTATAATGCTGTTCTTGTTACAGGTATCCAAACCTCTGTCACCTTGAGACTGGATTACAATTATGTGCTCAACATGAGGCTATCCCTAAACACCATTAGGAAGTTTCATTAATGCAGAATGCAGCAGCCTGCGTTCTTAGCAGTGTTTATATATGAAACACATTACACCTGTACTCTGTGATTGGGACTAACTTCCATTACATCTCCAAGTTCAATTTTATGGGTTTTTTTTGTTTGTTTGTTTTTGTTTTTTTAATCTGTATATCCCAAGTGGTTCAGTATCCACTAGACTCTCTCCTGGAGATACCAAGACAGCTAGGGAGACCCTCTGCTGAGGGCCTATGCACAAGGCACATTCAATGAATTTGTTTTACCCACGTGCAAATGACTACACAAGGTGGAAGATCATGTGGAATCAGTCCCACTCCATCTACTTTGAAATGCAGGGGGAATTTAGGGAGACAGATTGTAATTATACAAATTGGAATTCATCTGGGATTTTGTGAAAAATGGTATGGTCTGTTGATAAACCACAAATGATGAGGATACTGATTATACAACGCATCCTAAAGTCCCCACCTCTACCAGCACAGTAGCTCAAAACAAGAACACTGATTTAGGGAAGAGTACCACCTCCTGAACTGTAAACCTCACTTAGTGTGACCCATACTTACAGGGTAGAGGACTCTATCCTAGGAAGCAGAGACTCTGAAGAAGACTTGGGGGACGTGACGAATAATCAGCTGAACATGAGCTTCCAATGTGATGCTCTGAACAAAAGAGCTAATGCAATCTTGGGATGCATAAACAGTGGAATCTCGAGTAGGAATAGAAAAGTTATTTTACCTCTAAACTTGGCACTGGTGCGACCAGAGTTTAAATACTGCATCTAGTCCTGGTGCCTGCAATTCAAGAATGATGTTGGTAAATTGGAGAGGGTTCAGAGAAGAGCCACAAGAATGATTAATGGATTAGAAACATGCCTTACAATGATAGACGCAAGGAGCTCAATCTATTTAACAAACAGAAGGTTAAAGGCTGGAAGTTGAAGCTAGCTAAATTCAAACAGTAAACAAGGTATAACTTTTTAACAGTGAGGGTAATTAACCACTGGAACAATTTACAAGGGTTGTGGTGGATTCTTGATCACTGACCAGTTTTAAATCAAGATTGGATGTTTTTCTGAAAGATCTGTTCTAGGAATTATTTTGGGGAAGCTCTATGGCCTGTGTTACACCAGATGTCAGAATAGATGATCACAGTGGTCCTTTGTGGCCTTGAAATCTATGAAGCTATAAATAAATCAAACCAATATAAAAGCTTTTCATAAAAATCAGATTTACCAAGTAAATATTGCTTCAATACTATCCCTGCTCCTCAACGCAGACATTACTATTACTTCTCCTGATCTACACATTTCCAGCTTCTAATATAGGTCATTAACTTAATGCCATCTTAATTTCACAGAGATGCTGGTGTCAGTGTGATCGCTGAAGAGATACAACTGAGAGTGGCATGAAAAATTGCTGTACAATATATGGAGAATTGGATGGATGTTTTACATTTATGGCCCTGAGCCATCAAAACGTTGAATCTAGCCACATGCTTAATATATTGCAAGACCAGAAGAAACCATTGTGAATGTTTAGTCTGACCTCTTGTACACAACAGACCACAGAACTTCTCCAGAATAATTCCTGGAGCATATATCTTTAGAGGTTTTTTTATCTTGATTGAAAAATTGTCAGTGATTGAGAATCCGCCACAATCCTTGTAAGTTGTTCCAAAGGTTAATTACCCTCACTGTTAAAAAGTCATGCTTATTTCCAGCCATTGGATTGTGTTATACCTTTCTCTGCTAGATTGAAGAGCCCATTATTAACATGTAGTTAGTAATAGACTGGAATCAAGTCATCCCTTAACTGTCTCTTTGTTAAGTTAAATAGACTGAGCTCTCTGAGTCCTTAACCTCCAACTGCCAAATGCTGGGACCGGACAACAGAGTATGGAACGCTCAAAATTGCCCTGTTCTGTTCATTGCCTCTGAAGCATCTGGCACTGGCAACTGTCAGAAGACAGGATACTCACTAGATGGAGAATTAGTTTGACCCCATATGGCCATTCTTATTTTCTTAGTCTATCCTTTAATCATTCTCATGGCTATTCAATGAACTGTCTCCAATTTATCAACATCATTCTTGAATTGCAGGCACCAGAACGGGACACAGTATTCCAGCTTTGGTTGCACCAGAGCCAAATATAGAGATAAAATAACTTTTTTAATCCTACTCGAGATTCCCCTGATCACGTGTTGCCTGACTACATTAGTTCTTTTGGTCAGAGCATCAAGAGCACTGGGGAAGTAAATGGGAGCTCATGTTCAGATGATTATCCATCACGGCCCCCAAATCTTCTTCAGTCACTGCTTCCCAGGATAGAGTCCTCAATCCTATAAGTACGGCCTACAATATTGTTCCTAGATATATACATTTTCATTTAGTTGTACTAAAATACATATTGTTTGCTTGTGTTCAGTTTACCATGTGATCCTGATTATTCTGAATAAGTGACCTTCTCCTCACAAATTTTTGTGTCATCTGCAAACTTTATCAGTGATCATTTTATGTTTTCTTGTAAGTCATTATTAAAAATGTTACTTAGCACAGGGCCAAGAACTGATCCCTGCAGAATCCCAATGGAAACACACCTTCTCAATGACTATTCCCCATTCACAGTTACATTTTGAGATCTATCAGTTAGCCAGTTTTTAATCCATTTAATGTGTGTCATGTTGCTTTTATATCATTCTAATTTTTTAATCAGAATGTCATGCGGAACCAAGTCAAACACATTACAGAAATCTAAGTACATTACAGCAACACTATTATCTTTACTAACCAAACTTGTAATCTCATCAAAAAAAGATATCCTGGTAGTTTGACAAGATTGAGTTCCATAAACCCATGTTGATTCGTTTTAATTACATTAATCCCCTTTAATTCTTTATTAATCTATTTCCATATCAGCTGCTCTATTATCATGTCCAGGATTGATATCAGAATGACATCATTACCTGGGTTATCCCATTTACTTCCCCAGTGCTCCATGACTTATTGAAAATTAACCTTATCAATCAAGTGAGCTCCTCAGCCAGCTCTTTTAAAACTCTTGGGATGCAAATTATCTAGACCTGCTGATTTTAAAATATCTAACTTTAGTAGCTTCTGTTTAACATTCTCTAGTGATACTGGTGGAATGGCAAGAGTGTTATCATATGATGAGACTACATCATCTGTTTTTCCCCAAATAGAGAATATAAATGACTATTTCTGCCTTTTCTGCATTATTATTGATGATTCTACCATTTCCATTTGCTAATGGATGAATACCATTGTCAGAATTCTGTTTGTTCCTAATACATTTTAAAAACTTTTTAAAATTGTCCTTACATCGGCTGGCCATAAATTTCTCCTTTTGTCCCGTTGTTTCCCTTATCATTTTCTACAATGCCTAACTTCTGATTTATATTCCTTACTATCAACTTTCCCTTTTTTCCATTTGTTGTATAGCTACCTTCATTTCCCTGTAAACTCGGTCATGTTTGTTTTGGTTTTTTAACTAGCATGGCCATCTTCCTCAATTGTGGCTCTCTGGGCATCTAGTAAGGTGGTTTTAAGTGATTCCCAAATTATCTTTCATATTTTTTCTAATTAAATTATTTCTCCCAGCTGATTTGGCTCGTACTTGTTTTCAGCTTTGTGAAATCGGCCCTATTAAAGTGCTGTGTGTGTATGTGTGTGTGTGCCGGGGGTGAGGTGGGGTGGGGTGGGGGGATTACATTACATTACTGGTCTAAACTTTATTCTGTTTGCACATTATAAATGTAATGAAGTCATGATCATTTGTACCTAAGCTACCATTAACTTTTACGTCTGTGATCAGTTCCTCTTTATCTGCTAGGAAAACATCTAATTTAAAACTGATGTGTTGTAAATATAAGTTTAGGCTACAAAGAGGAAACCTTAACTGGATTCCAAGTTGAATACAATATATATATATATATTTGAATGAAGAATGCAAATGTTCAATGTTGTGTCAATTCCGGTTGGTTTGCGCCCATCAGTTATTACACACTATATCCAGTTAACTATTCTTTTCATCTACTGCCATTTAAGGTTATTTATAATTCCCTGATTCATGGGCTGAACTAAAGATGTGATTTGTTCTTGGCAGGAAAGCTGAGGGAGAAAGGCGGTTATGCTGTGCATCAGTGTTATTTCTTTTCAGTCCATGCAGTACTTCCCATCAATCTTTAGTGGACAGTCTGTGAAAAATTGAATTTGCTGTCACTGAACGATGAGGTATATATGTGAATGACATGTTCAGATTAATTCCTCTGAAGCAGCAGGGTCTTGCACTCTTTCAGATTGCTTTTGGCTTGCTTTTATGTTTAATACGGTGTTTGTACTTACAGTACTGGCAGCACAGAGGTTTATTTATATGTTCTTCCCTGGGTGCTAAGTATTCTGTAAACCCTGGTGCCATTCATGCCAATCTGGAGAACATCCCCATCAAATTATGATTTAAGGGACTGATTTGCAAAGGGGTCTCAACCCATGCATTATTGCAACCCATCCTTTTATGCACGCACAAACATCTGTACTAACCCACTGTACAAATAAAATTTATCGAGGTTTTGCATATCACCTGCATGTATAAATATTAATGCTTGAAAAGTGTGTCTGCTCAACTTTGCGTACACATAAATGGCCACTTTCTGAAAACTAGACACTATTTTCCTGCCATCTCCTCTTCCTTTCTTCCTCCTCCCTTTTGCTCTCTTCTTCATTGCTGAGAACTGGGCCTGTTCAACACAATATATTCCCAGCAGAAGTTATGGGGAATGGAAGTTGAAAGAGTGTGTAGAATAAAATACATTGACAATAAAAAATGGGCCACATTATCTAGTAATTTAATCGAACAGTAAAGTTTATACTAAAGTTCTGGAACACATTTACACTCAGTAAGGATGTCCTAATTATCCACTGATCACTACAACACTTGACTGTAATAAAGTCACCCCTTCTTATTTAGCGATTAAACATCAGAGTAATTATTATGACACATTCCTTATATATTCCAGAGTTTAAATGATCTTATGGGGGGGGGGGCGGGAGGAAAAGGCAGGTATAAGAACATAGAGCGCGGCATGGATATACCCTTATTATGCATTACTGAACTGGACATTGCATTAATGGGCTCTCCAGCAGAAATTGTTTATTGTAAAATATATTTAAAGATATAATGATTTAATAAAGCATCTTTCTTTTTCACAAGATGAGATTTTCATTTGCAACCTCATGGTTGTTTACTCACGTTAAACTTTTAATTTCATGTTTACCTGGTCAATGGAACAGCAGATGACTGCAGCTGTGGTTATAACCAATACTGCTCTCTGTTGTTATGGCAACTAGTGTTCAAACAGCCCTGGTTTTCTACAACTCCTTTCAGTTTCTCCTATTGTAAAGCAACACACAAGGGAAGGGCAACTTTCAGAAACTTCCATAAAAAAATTGGCCAGTGCTTTGAACCCCTTTATTTTATTTCAAGTATGCTGATTCTTGAGCAGGAATCCTCAGCCTAAGTGCCAAGGTGATATCTATCAGCCTTTCCTGGCGCTGTGAGTGATCACACATTTGTAGAACAACTACATCATTCTCAGTTGGTATTTTACTTAAGTAAATGCAACAGAACAAAAATATTTTTTCATAAACACACACAAATGCATCTAAATAGAGACAATTATGCCAAATACCAGCCTGATATTGTTGATTAGCTGATCTTAATTTATTAATTTTTTTGTGTCGCTGTTGAGTTTTCCCTCCTATTATTCTGGTGGAATTTCCCTAACAAGTTCATGAAGGGCCCCATCCGGATCCTGCTTAATGGATATTTTGCCAATGATTTCAGAAGAAGGATTTGGCCCATGGTATATACTTTTTTCTGCTAATAAGTCTGCCCACTGAGAGTAGGCACCTTTGCTAACATCATGAATATGTTTTCCTCTACAGCAGAGGTTTTCAAACTGTAGTCCGTGGACCACAGGTGGTCCGTGAGCTCCATTCAGGTGGTCCGCAGATAGTTCCTTCTAAGGTGCGCACCTGGGTGGCCGCACGCAAGAGAATGAAGGGCCACCCATCTAATTAGTGGAGCCGCACCAGCGTGGCTTCACTAATTAGGTGGCTGGACCCTGGAGAAGATGCACTTGTAAGGTGAGGTGGTGGTCTTGGGGGAAATAGGTGGGAGGGGGCAGTAGGGTGAGAAGAGAGGGTGGGGGCAATTTGGGATGTGCAGGGCTGCAGCAGCTAGAGAAAGAGGCAACTTTCCCCAGCTCCAGGGCTGCAGCTGCTAGGGAGAGATGGCCCTCCTTCCCAGACCCAGCTCCAGGACTGCTGCAGGGGGGGGGAGAGAGGGCACATCCATTGCATTAGAAAGGTAAGACTACTGATATTAATATGAGTTGTGTGCTTTTATTTGTAGAACAAAAAACCCGTTAATTAAGGGGGTTTTTATATAGCGCATTTATCCAAAGCGCTTTACAATAGTTAGCTAATGGTACAAACAACATTTGGAAAGATCATTATGTGATCCGCTGAGACCCTCAGCAATTTTCAAGTGGTCCATGAAAAAAAAAGTTTGAGAACCACTGCTCTACAGTATGTCAGGCTGATTTGCATAAAATATACTGTGGATAATGTTCTTTGATAGGTTACAACTGTAAAGTATACAAAAACTAATACAGAAAGGTTTATTTGTTTTTTCCAAGTCAAACAACAAAATTACTCAAGTAATTAAAAAGAAGTCTTACTTGATGTGCTCTTAAGTTAAGTTTTTTGATCAATTAAAGATGAATTATTATTTATAATGCAGCAACACCCTCGGACAAAATTTGGGCCCGTTGGTGATAGATGCTGTAAAAATACATAGTAAGAGCCGGTATCTGCTCTGAGGAGCTGTCAATCAAAAGGGACAGATCATGACTATATGACCTTTTGAGCAAGAGGCAGCATTTTGTTTTATTAGTCAAAGTCATCTTCCGGAATAAGCAAAAACTGAGTTTAACACGGCTGCTGATTTAGGAGAGAGTGGGAATAGAATGACTTAAAAGGAGCTACTTCTGAGCAATAATACTGAGTTTGGTTTCAGCTGTAATTGAGTTAATGGAACTCTTAAGGGTTTTTGATAGAGGTTTGTGTTTTGCAGTTAATAGACTGTTTACATTCCCACTAGATGTTTATCATAGTTTTTGCAGCAAGTTATACATAAATATGAACTGAGACATTACAGTTTTGGTGGTTATTCAAAAATTATTTACCCGGTGGTTTTCTTGTGGGGGATTAGCCTATTGGTGACTGAGTCTGATCCTGTAATCCCTTACTCATGCTAGTAGTTCTACTGAAGTCAATGAGGCAACTCAAGAGAGGAGAACCAAGTGTAATGAGTTGCATGATGAAGCCCTATGTACTTCTATGGGAAAACAGTACTGTTATTATGCCCAACTGTAGACTGAGCATTGGCGGAGGTTTGGGAAACCAAGATTCTGTGACAAGTTCTTAGCTTACAATTAAATGGAGGCTCTTATCAGTATTCTGCTAGAAACTCTCATTTCCCACTCCTGGAAACCACACACCCTAAGTTTAGACAAGTTTGTCTTTTAAAAGGTTTCTTTCAATTTCACACCTGCAATGCTTCATAATGTTACCTGTATTTTTATCTCTCTCTCCCTCTTCAATATGTGAGGCTGTTTGGTGCTATCAAAAGCTCAGCTTTGGACTTTCATGAATGGCTACCGAGTATATTTTACTTCTGTTATGATCCTGGTCAGAGGACAGAGGATCTGTTCTTTTACAGTTTTCAGTATTTCACTTACAGGTTTTTAACAATGAATATTGTTCTGTATTTACTCTTGGGGAAAAATACAGAGATGTTGAAATTTTGTTAGTTTATTTAAACATTCATGCTAAAAAGATGTAAAAAGACTGATAAATAATCTAAAGAAAAAAACTAGAACAGGAAGAAAGAAAACATGAAATATGGAGGGGGACAGAAGATAAAAAAAGACATACAGTAATGAATTGTAATTTTATTTAATAAAAAGTTATGCCAAAATGTTATGAAATATCATAGGTTTGGCTACACACACATTTATCTATAGTGCAAGTACATAAACAGAGCTAAATATACTGGCAGAGAGAAAGAAAGATGTACTAGCATTCTGAAAATATTTTTGACAGGTATTATTAATACCAAGGATGGGGTTGATTATTTATTGTGGTACATGGGAGTATTACCAGGAATGACAGGATACCAGGAAAGGGAAAATCAAGGTTTGAATATTAGGAAAAATTCCTGACAGTGAGATATAGCTAAGGAATAGTCTCCCAATAGAATTAAGTTAACTATTATTATTATTGCGGTATTTATACTGTGATAATACCTAAAATGTATTAGGAGCAGCAACCAGCAACCCTGTCTCATAGTAGCACATCACCCCAAGAACTTACCATCAAGTAGTGGTAGTTCCATCATCTGGAGCATTTAAAACTTGAGTGGACAAAACACTAGACTATATATATTAGAGAGAGAAGGTGTATGAAGTTATAGCTGACCTGAAGAAGAGCTCCAGGAGCTAGAAAGCCTGTTTCTCCCACCAACAGAAGTTGATCCAATAGGATCTATCTTGTCTCACCTATCTTGTCTCTCTAACATCCTGGGACCAACAGAGCTCCAACAATACAAAAAAATGTATTCTATGAACAATCCCAAACT
The DNA here is from genome assembly GCF_965140235.1 of Caretta caretta. Classification (NCBI taxonomy): domain Eukaryota; kingdom Metazoa; phylum Chordata; order Testudines; family Cheloniidae; genus Caretta; species Caretta caretta. The sequence continues at coordinate 37,054,667 of NC_134207.1, forward strand.
GACAGAAAAACAGAAAAATAACTTGTGTTTTTTCTCTCTCCTCTCTATGATTCCATAGGTAGATTGAAATGCCCTCAGAATCTAATTTATCTAACACTTGCATATTGAATCTCTCCTCCCCTTTCTCCCTCACTCTGTCTTTCCCCACTGTAAATTCTTAGGTCCACTGCTGGTTAACAATGTGACAAACCTTAAACATAAAAAGTCAAATTGTGGGCCAACTGCCTTATTTCAAGCAGTTGGGTCAACTTGATTTTCTGCAATGTCATGGTCCATGGAATTTTATTTTCATGGGGGTTTTAAGGAAGGGAAGGTTGGCTGATTTGTGCCACTTTTAAAATATACTCCTTAATACCTTGTTTTGCATGGTCATTTATTCTGCACCAAGAGACCATACAGTCACATTCTCTTCCAGTGAGATTATCACAAAACTAATGCCATTTATATGTTCTCCCTCAAAAAATTAAGCATCATTATCAAAGTGTGGTAGGTAGAGAACAAGCCTTTTCTAATAAAAGCATAGGAATGTGAAAGTTCCTCCTTTTCCATGTCCACTGGAAACTACAAGAAATTATGAGACCAGTGAAGGGTTTTTTTGATACACGATGCAGTGCTGCTGCAGCAAACACGAAGTTTTTAAAGTGCAGACTTAGATGCCTGCATAGGCGTAAAAAAGCATCTTTTCCCAAGGGAAAAAAGAGAACTAGACTCTATAGAATACCGCTTTGGTGCTAGTTGCAAACCCGTGTCCACGCATTTGATTAAACTCTTAACAGAACAATAAAGAGATTCAGACAGTTCGTCCGTCCAGCCTGGGGATGCTGGATTCAAATGTGGTGTTTCACATAAGTGAGGACATTTTCTATGTGCCCGATGTTAGGGTTCAGCGGGAATTTCCAATACCTGGGGCTCGGTGAATTGGGGAGCACCGTGGTGTACTCATGAGAGACAGAAACGGCCCACACTTCACAGATCGCTAGGAGTAATAAGCCTTAACCGGCGATCTCCCCGAATCCCTCGCATTTGTCGCAGCGCGGCGTACAGACGCTGTTCGCCGGCCAGGTTCCCGGCGCATCAGTCGGAGTCGCTTGTCCTGCCGGTCCGCCCGGGGTCTGCGGCTCGCGAACACGGAGCTGTCCCCGCTCCTAGGCTCCGGAGGGACGACAGCTGGGCAGCCCACCCGCCCCAGCTCAGAGCCGGCGGGGGACCCCAGCTCGCCCCGGGGACCGAGCCGGAGGGAGGGGAGCGGGACAGGAGATGAGGGGCTTTGGCGGCAGCCCCGGGGACCCCCCGCCCAGCCCAGCACTCACCCGGGTGCGGCGCGCCCTGCTCCCGCAGTCCGGCCTCGGCGCGGGCGCTCTCGTGGCCGCAGGCCGGCGGCGGAGGCTCGGTGTCGGTGTTCGTCAGCCAGGTGGACTCGGTCTCGCGGGTCCAGCTCTCGTAGTAGCGCGGCTCGATGGCATCGGCTCGGCTCCCCCCGCAGCCCATCCTGCCGGCCCCGGGACCGGCCGGCTGCAGCCCAGCGCCCGCCGCTCAGTGCCAGTGCCCCGGGCGCGGCCAGCACCGCATCCCGCCTCCGCCCGCCAGCCCGCCCGGGGGCCGAGACCCGCCGGAGCAGCGCGCCGGTCCTCGCCGCTGTGCCCTCTGCCAGGCAGCCGCCCCTCCCTTCCTCGCCTCCCCCTCCCGCTGCTCGGCCTTGGGGTCTCCCGCCTCCCCGCCGTCTGCACCGCCTCGCTCCCCGGGAGTTCCTGGCTCTGCGCAGCCCTGGCCCACGCGGCACAGCCTGCGGCGACGCCTCTGGAAGAGGCTCCTCAGCGAGCTGTCTGACCTCCGCAACTCCTCAGCCTCCAGCCCATGAAGAGGGGGGATGGGAGAAAGCGGCCGCCCAGAGATGCTGGTTCCCTACATTAACGGGTGATCCATTGTTAATATTTGGGGTGGGCAAACCTGGCAGGCACTAGCCATAACAAACCTTGGGCGCCCCATTTCATGAATCCACCCTTCCTTTTCCTAGCATGCGAGGGCAACAGCGACTGGCTCTGGATTGCTGCATTAACTCTGTTGCTGCTGTTAAAAGGGCAACACGTGTAATTCAGCCCTTTAATGCCAGCTCCTTCGTGCGCTGGATTGTGCACTTCAACCCGTTTCTCTCAGAGCAACAGACAACGAGTCACTCCATTCATGAGTAAGGGTCATTAAGACTTTCACTGATAGCAACCAGCAATCATATCTGCCATAGTGAATAGTGACAGAGGAGGGAACCGCTGAAATGAATAGGGTTCTGACTCGTTATTGTTATTTCATGTTTATATTACCACAACTCTCAGAGGCCCCATTTTCTGGGGAGCTGTAGGAGAGAAAGGTTTTTCCCCAGATAATTTCTCTCTTGTATAATCATTCATCAGTACAGGGCTGCAAACCAGGTATAGGATACTCATATTTAAAGAAAAAAGAAAAGGAGTACTTGTGGCACTTTAGAGACTATCAAATTTATTTGAGCATAAGCTTTCGTGAGCCACTAAATGCATCCGATGAAGTGAGCTGTAGCTCACGAAAGCTTATGCTCAAATAAATTGGTTAGTCTCTACGGTGCCACAAGTACTCCTTTTCTTTTTGCGAATACAGACTAACAGGGCTGCTACTCTGAAACCTGTCATATTTAAAGATCACCTTTCCTCCTAAAGCCCTTTATAAAAGGGAATACAAATTATTCACAGGGATCACTTCATCCACTACTGAAATGCAGGAGCAGCACACAGCAAAGCTACACAATTGTAGGCAAGGGAATATATCCAATAAGAACCGTGGGGAAATTTAGATCACCAGAATATAATTAACAGTTAGAATTAAACACACTAAGTCACCTATGTCAGCAGCCCTCAAACTATGGTATGAGATCTTTAATAAACAAAGGGGTTCAGTTTTACATCTCATCCAATAGTGCCTTCTGCTTCAGAAGTGACTCAGAATGAAGAGTGCCACCCGTATTGCTGAATCACACAACTGTTCCAGTAGCAGCCAACCACTTAGCAAGCTCTCATCCAAGTATTGACTCACTATAGTTCTGCTTAACTCATGAGATCTGACACATGGTGCCATTGCAGACATTTCTGTTCCCCGTGGGTACAATTAAAGAGGACCCCTTCTGACTCTTTACCTTACCCAGTGGGTCAGATTAGCTAAGCAGAACAGTGGAGTCTGGTGGCACCCCATATGCCTCTAACCAGGAGATTCTAGGGAAAGGCTCCTCGGGGAAATGTTTAAGATTTTGAATGAAAATTTGTGCACTACTGTGGATTTTAATCATGTTTCAAATCTAAGTACATTGTACTCATAGGGAACTACTTTCTAGACAGCAGTAGAGTACTGGGTCCTGAAGAGGGTGTTTTACCTGAGTGTGCCTTTCGTAAGCCCTGCCTTATTCCATATTCACCTTCAAACATCAAAGGCTTCCTATGTGGCCCCGACTCATTCCATAGGTGTCTTCAGTCATCATATAGAATGCTGTTCCATATGTTCCTTCAAAGACTGAAGTTTCCATTCAGTTTGCTAGGGCAAAAGAAAGAAGAAGTGACAGAACAGTGGGAAGGTTATTTAAAAACAAAAAGATTGTGTTAGGGTAGAATTAGTGTACATAGGTGAAATAGGTTTTTAACCATTATGACTTGCTCATATCAAAATTAATTTTCACTGGATCGGACCACTTAAAAGTGCTACCTCACTCTGTTGCAGATTTCTACCAACTGTTATTGAGTCTCTGAAGCTATTTTTAAAAACCTCTGCATTTTTCTTCTATAATATAAAAGTGTATTTTCCCCTCACTGCCTTCAGACTCAAATGGCTAAATAGTTTTATACCAACTTTAAAAAAGAGAAAGAAAAGAAGACAGACAAGACCTGCTAACTTTCAGACTCAAAGATGAAAGTTTGACTAAGATCATAAACAGTTAAAAATATTGGAATGAAAAAGCTTAGACAACCTTAGCTAACAACCTACATTCACTAACTCTACTAAATAATATAAACAACATGTTAAGTTTTGTACCTTCAGCAGTACCCTTCTTTTAATAAAACTGCCCTATAGGAATCAAAGATACCTCCACATCAAAACCAGACTTCTGGCCCACGGGGTGGGACTAAAACAGAACTTCCAATATGTACACTTCTGATTTAGTCCCCAAGCTAAAAAGGGACTTCTGGGACAAATACAGCTTTCTGAGTGGTCCATGACCATGTCTGGAAAGCACAACAACATGTCAAAAGCAAATGCAGTCTTTTAGTTGGTTGAGACAAGCATAAAGGCAAAGTTTAATGATACTTAATAAGACAACACAATAGCATTTATTTTATTCCAGCCTGAAAAACAAGTAGTAAAATAAACCTAACTGTATCTTGAGAAGTGTGGGGAAAAGAACTTATGTATTACATAAAGAAAGAGAGAGGTTATAGTGTGATAAATGGGACAAGTGAGTTAGTCTTCTAGAATTACATTGTACATTCTAAAAAGAAAAGGAGTACTTGTGGCACCTTAGAGACTAACCAATTTATTTGAGCATGAGCTTTCGTGAGCTACAGCACTTCTGAAATAAGAGCATTGCTCACAATTGTACTAATGGAGAAAGGAGATGTAATATCATCATAAAAAGAAAGTTTATGCTTGCATATAAAGGCAAATTCATCCCTGGAGTGAACCATTGATCCACTGTGAAGAGAGGTAGGCAGCATTCAGTGAGAAGCAAGAAAGAATGGGAGCTACATGTGACTATAGAAGAGCAATCTGAATAGATTGTGGTGGAGAAAGCTCACAGCTTGTTTTCTCTCCTTGCTTCAATGCCCCAGGTGTTTTAGCAGACCAGAAAGTGAGATTGAGAATGTAAAATTTTCTCATTGTCACCTTTCATTTGTCATGCTGTTGCCACAATGCTAGGAAGCTACCATGGAAGTAAATTGTGATTTCTCTCTTTGAGCCATTAACACAAGTACAATCGTGTACTGCACACTAATGTGATCTGCATAGCTTTTTAGCCATTTTATGTTTACGCTGCCTGTTCAGTTCTTTGGTGTAATACGGGTGCCATTTCCCAGGCACCACCTTATGGCCAGAGGTGTCTTAGCAAGCTCCTTCCTCTCCTCAGGAGCCCTTGGGAACAGCATATAGTCTCTCTAAGGACTATCACCAGCACTCCACTGACACTGGGTCAATAGCCCTAACTGAAAATAGTCCTCAGTGCCCCAAATACAAAGTCCACCATAGTAGCCCCATAGTTCATACCCATCTCCAACACTCCTATCAGCCACAGAGACCTTATTCCACTCAGCAGCTGTCTAGCACTCAATCTCCCCTCCTCTGTCCCTACCCACCCCTACGGCTTCCTGCTGCCTTTTATACTGGCAACCTCTGATTCCTACCAGGTGAATCACATTGTGTAATCAGTGCTGGCTTAGCCCCAGGCTGTCCAGTTCATGGGCAAGCCATCCTGTTACATGGGGCAAATGTTTCACCTGAGTAAAGATGGTCAGTAAAGGCTGTTCTGTAGATGTTGTTTGTCATCATTGTCTTTTGAGGAAGGGACATTTACCTCCAAACAGTTCACAAGGCTCGGGGTAAGGGGAGGGAAACAACCAACCAAAAAAACCCCCTCAATCATTTCATATTTTAAATTTTTCAAAATGGGTTTTAATTGGATTTTATGGAGGGGGAGGTGTTTCTGTAAAGCACCATGCACAATTACAATGAGTCTCATTAATAATAATTTTCTCCCAAATTATTGGATCAGATTCATCACTTTGTAACTCCACTGAAGTCAAATGAGTTACACGATGGATGAAATTGACCTTTTATATTTCCCTTGATAATTATGTTCTGAAGAAACAGTAGTTACTGAAATAAGGTACAAGATGTTACGTGTTCTCTTTAAAAAGAAAAGGAGTACTTGTGGCACCTTTAGAGACTAACAAATTTATTTGAGCATAAGCTTTCATGAGCTACAGCTCACTTCATCGGATGCATGCAGTGGAAAATACAGTGGGGAGATTAGTGAGCTGTAGCTCACAAAAGCTTATGCTCAAATAAATTTGTTAGTCTCTAAGGTGCCCCAAATACTCCTTTTCTTTTTGCGGATACAGACTAACAAGGCTGCTACTCCAAAACCTGTCATGTTCTCTTTAGAATTTCTAGATTATATGTTTCCTCATTCAGTTACATAGTGTTTAACATACACATCTTTTTTTATATGTAGCCCCCGGATCTCGCCTATGATCAGTGTGCTTTGTAATGGAAAGCAGTCAGAAAGCCAGTTAATTAGCTTCTTGAGGATTCCTTTGGGGAATATAGGTTTCAGAGTAACAGCCGTGTTAGTCTGTATTCGCAAAAAGAAAAGGAGTACTTGTGGCACCTTAGAGACTAACCAATTTATTTGAGCATGAGCTTTCGTGAGCTACAGCTCACTTCATCAGATGCATACGTGGAAACTGCAGCAGACTTTATATATACACAGAGAATATGAAACAATACCTCCTCCCACCCCACTGTCCTGCTGGTAATAGCTTATCTAAAGTGATCATCAGGTGGGCCATTTCCAGCACAAATCCAGGTTTTCTCACCCTCCACCCCCCCACACACAAATTCACTCTCCTGCTGGTGATAGCCCATCCAAAGTGACAACTCTTTACATAATCAAGTCGGGCTATTTCCTGCATAAATCCAGGTTTTCTCACATCCCCCCCACCCCCATACACACACAAACTCACTCTCCTGCTGGTAATAGCTCATCTAAACTGACCACTCTCCAAGTTCAAATCCAAGTTAAACCAGAACATCTGGGGGGGGGGGGGGTAGGAAAAAACAAGAGGAAACAGGCTACCTTGCCTGCCACTGGCTAAGTCATTATGCAAGGTAGCCTGTTTCCTCTTGTTTTTTCCTACCCCCCCCCCCCAGATGTTCTGGTTTAACTTGGATTTAAACTTGGAGAGTGGTCAGTTTAGATGAGCTATTACCAGCAGGAGAGTGAGTCACTCTCCTGCTGGTAATAGCTCATCTAAACTGACCACTCTCCAAGTTCAAATCCAAGTTAAACCAGAACATGGGGGGGGGGGGGGAGGAAAAAACAAGAGGAAACAGGCTACCTTGCATAATGACTTAGCCACTCAGTGGCTAAGTCATTATGCAAGGTAGCCTGTTTCCTCTTGTTTTTTCCTCCCCCCCCCCCCCAGATGTTCTGGTTTAACTTGGATTTGAACTTGGAGAGTGGTCAGTTTAGATGAGCTATTACCAGCAGGAGAGTGAGTTTGTGTGTGTATGGGGGTGGGGGGGGACGTGAGAAAACCTGGATTTATGCAGGAAATAGCCCGACTTGATTATGTAAAGAGTTGTCACTTTGGATGGGCTAGCATCAGCAGAAGAGTGAATTTGTGTGGGGGGGTGGAGGGTGAGAAAACCTGGATTTGTGCTGGAAATGGCCCACCTGATGATCACTTTAGATAAGCTATTACCAGCAGGACAGTGGGGTAGGAGGAGGTATTGTTTCATATTCTCTGTGTATATATAAAGTCTGCTGCAGTTTCCACGTATGCATCTGATGAAGTGAGCTGTAGCTCACGAAAGCTCATGCTCAAATAAGTTGGTTAGTCTCTAAGGTGCCACAAGTACTCCTTTTCTTTTTGGGGAATATAGACACTTTCCCTCTTCTAGTCCACTGGTATAGAGGGTATGGTCAAAGCACCACTACATTCCCAACTGTTCCCAGCTGCTGGAGTGGTCTGTTGGGGCTATAAACAGCTAGGTATAACTAAAAGCAGTCCCCAGACACAGCCCACGATTGGGGTAGCTTAAAGCCACTATTGCAATTACTCTGTACTTCTCAGTAACAGCTGTGTCAACATATTCCAAATATGAGATCACTTGAGAGCCAGGTGTTTTTTTCCTACAACATTTTCTGTACATTCTAAGCAGATGTCATTTGAGTACCCTACTTCTCTTCATTACACTGTTAAAAGTATATTTCTTTCCCTTCACTACTGTACAGTGATGTGGGATGAGGCACATAAGAACCTAGACAGGTATATGGAATGGCATTTGCAGGGTGATGGACCGCATCTTTCCATTTCTTACTTTTGTGATTCTAAGCTAGTCTATGGGTTAGAAGTATCTCATACACCAGGACTATGATTTTGGAGCTGAATGACTTGAATTCAAATCCGGTTGCCTTTGCATTTTGTAGCATTTATATAGACAACCGTTTGTTTGTTTTCTTTTATTTCTTCTTCTTGATCTAACAGGCAAATGAGCTTAACCTGAGCATCGTCTCTTGGCTCAAATACCTATTAGCACAGAGAAGGTTGCCATTACAAATACTGTATTTTGCTTTATTGTTCATAGCTGTGGATAATCTCTTTTTTCCCTGTGGAAAGAAACATGGAAAAAAGAAAGATGGGAACGAAAGGAACCAATAAATGTAATTGCCTTGACTGGAAATTCAAGCACCATAGCATGCCATGGATACTTGTGAAGTGTTTTGTGTTTTTTTAACTTGATTGCTCAAATATTTCCCTAAAATGAATTTCAATTTGTGTAATTTACAATTTGTGCTATGTTAGATATGCATGTTTTTAAACCAGGAAACAGCACCGATACCATGTGACTTATGGAACTAATCAAAAGACGGTGAATTTCAAATTGTGACTATTGGCAACCAACTCTTTGCAAATTGCCAAAAATTAATTGCAGAAGAAATCTGCAAGTTTTGACTAATGAATAAGTCAGAGAATTTGTAATCTATCAGCAGACATTTAATATACAGAAGAGAAAGTTAAAGTTATCAAATAATTAATTCACCCTTTTCACTTTATAGTTTCCCATTTAGAGATCAGACTGAAACAGAATTTCAAATCCCAACACTGAGATGTTTAGGGAGAAGGAATCTGAATTCCTAGATCTGGGCCTGCCACACTGCTTTTGATTCCAAGTTGAATCCAAAACAAAAAAGGGACTGTTTTTCACATCCAGTTAAAGTTTAGCCCAACATGGTGGAAATCTCATGAGAATGGCTAATAACATGGAAATCCCACCAATTTGGGCTGATCTCTCACAAGGACAGCTCAGGAGATTTCTGAAATATAGCTCTGGACCAGATTTGAATTTAAATTCTGATCCCTAGTTCTGGTCACCACCTTTCTGCCCCATCTCTTCTTCCATTAAGTATTACAAATAATTATTATATTGATGGCAGTGGAAGTTTTAGATACACAAGGAGTACAGAATCAGGACCCTAGGTGATGGAAGTTGCTAGAGACAATACATACCCTGTTGAATTATATGGAAATAATCACAACTTTCTGTGCAAATAATGCAAAACTGATGTGCAGCAGCCTTAAAAGTTCCATCACTATGGGATATTTTGCCAAAGATTTTTATCGATATGTTTGTCTGCCCTTGGGTTTGGAATGCATATTTTGCATGGAGTTGCATATCACTTTTTTCAGTGCTACCTGTAGGGAAATGTCCAGTATTGGCAGGTGGAAGGATAAGGCCTAAAAGGTATTTTTCCATCTCTAACTTCTATGCATAAAGTTGGGAGTTTAAATGGTTTAAAGAGAACAAGAAGAAATGCTTTATGTAGAAAGAAAATTCAATGTGCTTTTTCTGCATTACAAATACAATATATTTACTCAGAGCTGTAATTCAATTTGTTTTCAACCACTAAAAGAGATTTGCAAATGATGAGCTGCATTTTGGCTTCATAGCCAGAACACTCTCTCTCTCCCCCCCGTAGTGAGGAGGAGGGAGTGGCAGTAGCCGGACACATTCTGCCTGTGAAAGACAGATGAAGGCCCAAGGAGTGTGCTCTGATGAGATAATTATTCCTCCTTTTTAAAGGTGCAGCATGTATTCTCACAGCACCTGCCACTGAGTGCAAGCAGGTCCAGAAGGGAGGTAAGGAGAGAATGAAGATGATGCTTTGGCCGCACAGATTTGTAGTATTAAGAGCTGTTGGTTGTTCTAGGTAGCCATTCCCTTTTCCCATTACATTGCAGGTACATAAGGACTGGCATTCTAGATGCATCCTACTCAAATAATCTGGGGAGCAAAGCACTCCAAGCCCTCTTTCGCTTCCCCCTGGTGTACCCATGGCACAGGGACAGTCAGAATCTAGGCCTATACCTAACACTCTTGGGTGAATTCTGCGCCACTGCGTGTGTGCAGAATTCATGTCCCTGGCAGATTTCTTTGCTTTCCCTCAGAAAAATGACTTTCTGACAGAGAAGCAAAGGGAAGCTGCAAGAGCAGTTAGGCACCACACCCTAGCTACGCAGGTACGTTGTTTCAAGCACCCAGAGCAGTGGCTCCTACCCTGAGCTGGGATCAGTTGCTAGTCCCGGCTGGGCTGGAGGCAGGGGAGGATGCGATTTCCTCTTCCCCTGAAAAGGGTGTCTGGGGCTGTGTCAGACCTCCCACAGCTGCAGGAAGCTCAGCACCCTCCCTTGCTTCCTGCCCCCTTTGCTCTTCAGCTGCAGTGGGAGAGGTCACTGTAGGGGGAGCTGCTCCCCCATCCTCCCAACCCCACGCATCCAGACCTCCCATACCCAAACACCCCTGCCAAGTCTCACCCCATATACCCAGAACCCCCCTAGCCCTCCATACCGAAACCCACCCCACTGAACCTTAACCACTGCATCTGATCTGAAATCCCCCTGCACCCAGACCCCCCTGCCTCCGGATCTCCACCTCTGCACCGAGACCATCCACCACTGAGCTCCCTACACTCAAACCCCCACCCTGAGCCCCCACATCCAGAGCCCCATGCCACTTACCTCCAACCAGCTGCACCCAGACCCCCACCCCACCAAGCCCCACTCCCCCAGCGCCCCCCGCTGAGACACCCACACCCCTTTGCTGAGACCCAACCACTTTCACCTGGAAGCCCCTCCAGAGTCCCATTGCCCCTGCACCTGGAACCCCCCAATGAGCCTCTGTGCCTCCAGATCCCCCCACACCAGACCCCCCTCCCCCACTTCGCTGCCTGCACCCAGATTGTCCCACACAGAATCCTCTCACCCCACACCAAGCCCATCCACACTTGGATCCTGCCTGGTTGAGCCTTCCTGCCCCACACATGGTGCAGAGGGATAGGGCTCCAGGGTGTTTCTGAGGTAGGCCCAGGCCTTGCGCTGAGTCAGGGTCAGGTGCAGCCTCATCGCTGAGTCCATGTTCTGTGGGTAGGGGACAGGGAGGCTGCAGGGTGATCTCCCATCTTGGTACAACGAGTGGCCTGTGCTCCCCACTGCCATGCTGGAGCCTCTCCATATATTTTTTATTGACAAATAAAGCTTGCAGAATTTTGAAATACTGTGCAGAGAATTTTTAATTTTTTGGCACAGAATGCCCTCAGGAGTAAAGACTTAAACTGATGGATGATGAAAGCAGTCCTTTCTGCAAACAAAGACAGATTAGATATATACTTTGCTGTAAGTATCTGATAGAGTTTATATACTGGTTGAAAGTGGCCTCTGAGTGCAAAGGGGGCCCTGACTACTGCCCAGCCAATGCAATTCCTACCAGCAGAGCCAGGATCTCACACATAGGAGCTTCCTTCAAGCCTCAGATATGTGCTCTCTGCAGGCTTCCTGCTCAAGCACAGAGCTCTGGGGAAGCAGACCTCAGGGGCTAAGAATGGTGAATCCATCACTATGCAGACCTACTTGTAACCCACACACCTCCTGGGTGTGGTGCTCTGTCCCATGTAGTGGCACTGAGACCACTTAGAGAGAAATTAATGAGTCTGCTCTATAACCTTAGCTAAGGGCCACATGGCTTTTAGTTCATGCAGTAGAGGCTCCAGGGACCCTAGGTTCAATTCTGCCCACCCGATGAACAGGGTCCGTCGGTGTTACATACTCACCAGTCTGCCTGTAGAGGCTGGGTAAAGGAACTAACCTTAGGGTTACTGGAGAGGTGAGGCTGGAGTATCAACTGTGGAATAGCTTCACTGCCTGAAAGAGGATTCACTTTCTCTTATTTCCCCTTGCGTCTGCAGAACTCCTTTGCAGAGAGCCTGCTTACCTCAAGCTCTTCAAAAGGACTAGGGTTTTATTATTAATTATTGTATAATATTATAAAACATCATTATGAAATTAGCATTTGAAGTAAATAAGCAACCACGTTAAATCCATTGATCATTTAGGATGTTCTTGACTAGGTATCTCAGAAGTGTTATGTTCCTAATTGGTAAAAGTTAAATATCCTTGATTTTTACTTTTAGACACATCCACTGATTTACTAATATTTAAAAATAAACAGGCATGTTTTCACTTGATTATTTATTGGTAATCTATTTGCTTCTTTCATAAAGCAATAAGTCAGTGAAATAAATCCAGTCAGTAACAGGGTAATGCACACATAGGTACACTGCAGTAATTACAGCACTACATTAGTGAGGCTAAAGGGGGTATCCTAATTTCATACAAGCACCATTTAGTCAACCACACATAAACTTTGCAAAAATAACCCTGCCATTCTTTTGTTTCAGAGCTGCTTCTTTGTCTTCTTTTTGGGGTGGGAGGGTGAGGAGGATGGAGGGATGAACAGAGAAATGGGAAAGGTTTGATTAAATTTGGTTGAGCAATTTCTGAAATAGAAGAATGCAAATAAAAACGCTTATGTCACAGTTTGTCATATTTTGTAGTGAAATACTGTAACTAAAATACGTGATTTAGTCCACAAATATGGCCCTGCTCTGATCAATAATCACTTTACCCAGTCTGAATAAAAATAGACTTTTAACTCAATAAAGATCAAACAATGACAATTCTGAGCACTGTCAGTTCATTAATTTAATTGACAACAACAGTGTTCAAACATGAATTTCAAAATGTCCACTAAACATTCCACTTACCTTGAACTTTTTGATTCTTTACCAGAAAAGAGCAGATCTCTTCCCAGCATCCTCTGTGATGAAGCATGATGCAAAGAAATCACTTAGCTTCTCAGCAATGTCCTTATTTTTCCTAATTGCTCTCTTTACTCCCTAGAAGTCTATTGATCCTTTCCCATACTTCCTGCTTAATAGAAGGGAAGAAATGTGTCAGAAGAACTGTGGACTTTTCATCTGAGCTAGGGGTTGCATGATTGGGCCCTTATACAGCCACTGGAAAGCTTAGACATTCTGTTTTTGATGAGGACCTACCGATGTCCTACTTCAGCCATAATCCTTTTCAGACTTGCATCTTTCCATGTGGTAGTCTTCTGTCTAGAAATGAGCTCACACCAGAACTTCAGAGCCATTTCCCCCAAATTTTAATATGGAGGTTTGGACTTTGATTTCCTGGATCCTGCCCTGTTCCTTGAGTTTTGGTCCAGGATCAGATCCCAGACTGGTTGAGGCTTCTTTTCCAGAAATGGTTTAGACACAGCCCAAAATGGCAGATGTCTTGTTAAAATAGCTGATCTGACAAGATTTATTCTATTCAACAAGACCAAATACTGTCAGCTTGAATGATCACCTCATGTAAGTAGTTTCTTCTAACAAGACATCACCGCCTTGGACTGGAATCTCACAAGGACAGCCCCAAAGTTTTCGGCACCATACAACTCAAACAATGTTGAAGTAATCAAGCCACGATATGATGAGAGCTTGGTAACCCTTGCAAGGAGGTCCCTGTCAACCTCCACAAACTACCTCAATATCCTTCTTCAGATCTCTCCTTAACTCTTTTTGCCATGATGCTTACCAAAATCTTGACAACTGTTAGGTTGCTAGGGTGCTGAGACCACTCCTATCATGCTGACGAACATTGTCTCATTGTTTCCTTGTAATACTCCATTTGTCTGGATTCATCAGTTGTCTCTTGTCTTATAATTAGATTGTAAGCCCTTTGGGTCAGGAACTTTCCATTCTGTTTCTAAGCACCTAGGACAATGGAGTCCTCATCCATGACTAAGGCTCTTAGGGGCTATAGTAATACAATTAATAACTTAGCTTTCATTTAATCTGGAAAAGAAATACTAGCCGAAAATATCTTTGGATCCAGACTCTGCCACCTCAGCCATTTCTATTTCCATTGCAAGTGGTATTTAATCAGTAGTATGTCACATAGGTGATAATGTATTGAAAAGACCTGAATATGCTGCATATGTTCAAGTGGGTTAAGGCAGATTTTGGACCCTTAAATGAATTTTCTGGCTGTGGTGGCTTTAATTTGTCAAACTTAACTTTGCATTAACATTGTGAATTATTTTTAATTGCAAAAAAACACTAACATCATAACACCCCCTAAATGAAGGTTCCTTAGGCAACTGCCTAACAGAGAATCTCTGGCTTGGTAGCTTTGTGAAACATCAGGATGCTGGTTTGTGTCTTGGTTTCAGTCCAGCATGTGACACAAACACCACAAGGCAGCTACTAATCTCCTATATCAATGCAAATCCCCGTAACTATGCTGGCTTAGTTATAGGTTGAGCATGTACTGGTACCGGACAATTCAGTTCTTTGGGCTCCTGTCAAGGTTCCTTCCCCACTCCGAACTCTAGGGTACAGATGTGGGGACCTGCATGAAAGACCCCTTAAGCTTATTCTTACCAGTTTAGGTTAAAAACTTCCTCAAGGTACAAACTTTTCCTTGTCCTTGAACCCTATGCTGCCACCACCAAGCATGTTAAACAAAGAACAGGGAAAGAGCCCACTTGGAGACGTCTTCCCCACAAAATATCCCCCCAAGCTCTACACTCCCTTTCCTGGGGAAGCCTTGATAAAAATCCTCACCAATTTGCATAGGTGAACACAGACCCAAACCTTTGGATCTTAAGAACAATGAAAAAGCAATCAGGTTCTTAAAAGAAGAATTTTAATTAAAGAAAAAGTAAAAGAATCACCTCTGTAAAATCAGGATGGTAAATACCTTACAGGGTAATCAGATTCAAAACATAGAGAATCCCTCTAGGCAAAACCTTAAGTTACAAAAAGACACAAAAACAGGAATATACATTCCATTCAGCACAGCTATTTTACCAGCCATTTAACAAAAGGAAATCTAATGCACTTCTAGCTAGATTACTTACTAACAACAGAAGTTCTGAGAAGTTATGAAAAGCATTCCTGATCTGTTCCCAGCAAAAGCATTACACAGACAGACAGATCCTTTGTTCCCCGCCCCCCCGCTTTGAAAGTATCATGTCTCCTCATTGGTCATTTTGGTCAGGTGCCAGCGAGGTTATCTTAGCTTCTTAACCCTTCACAGGTGAAAGGGTTTTGCTTCTGGCCAGGAGGGATTTTATAGTTCTGTATACAGAAAGGTGATTACCCTTCCCAGCCCTGGAGCACCCAAGGGGAAAATTTGGTGGGTGCAGAGCACCCACCGGCAGCTCCCCACCCCAAGCTCACCTCTGCTCCGCCTCCACCTCCTTCTCTGAAAGCACCGCCCTGCTCTGCTTCTCCGCCCCCCCCGCCCCCGCGAATCAGCTGTTTGCGTGGGAAGCTGGGGCGGGCTGAGAAGCAAGCGGCGGCATCGCACTCAGGCCCAGAGAGGGGGAGGTGAGCTGGGGCATGAGGAGGGCTGCCCGCGCCGCAGCAGGTAACCCGGGGTGGGGGGCATGCAGGGGAACCGCTCCCCGCCCCAGCTCACCTCCGCCACCCTCAGCCTGAGCGGGAAGCCATCACCTGCTTCTCAGCCCTCCCCGGCTTCCCGCCGAACAGCTGATTCGTGGGAAGCCGGGGGCGGAGAAGCAGAGCAAGGCAGTGCGTCCAGGAGAGGAGGCAGAGCGGAGGTGAGGTGAGCTGGGGCTGGGGTGGGGAGCTGCCGGTGGGTGCTTTGCACCCACCAAATTTTCCCTGTGAGCGCTCCAGCCCTGGAGCACCCAGGGAGTCAGCGCCTAAGGCGCCATTTTTGATGTGATCAGTGGGGGAGCGGCCGCTCCCCCTGCTCCCCCCCCAGCTACATTCCCCTGCCCCTAGGAGCCAGAGGGACATGCCAGATGCTTCCTGGGAGCTGCCCCAGGTAAGCACCTCTGGGACTCCCCATCTTGCCCCCCGGCAGGTGCCTCTGGCTCTTAGGGGCGGGGCGGCGTGGGCACTGACTATGGTGGCCTACGAGACCCTCCTGCCTGGTTCTGGGAGCAGTCAGGGGACAGGGAAAGGGGGTGGATGGGGCAGGGGTCCTGGGGCGGGGACATCAAGGAACACAGGGGGGTTGGATGGGGCAGGAGTCCTGGGGGGCGGGGGTGGGCAACAACCCCTTCGGGGGGTGAGGAGGCAACCCGTTGTTAAGATTTTAGCAGCTCATCACTGGAGGGGGGTAAATGGAATTGGGGATTTACCGTACTGTAGTTATTCTGGCTGCTGTTAAAAAACAAAAACAAAACCTGACTCAGGAAAAGCCTTTGTTTCCCCAAAGCCTCAATAATTTCTCCTTCTTTCTCTATTTGACACTTGTTGAATCCACAGCATCTTTTCTGTTAGATTACCACAAAAGTTCTGGCTGCTGTGTGGTCAGCTGCTAGGAAAGCAGGAGGTAGTGGTCCCTTGGGACCAACTACTAATTCTTTACTGTACAAAATATAAGGAATGTAACTGTAAATATTTTGGTTTCATCCATGTCAGTTTGGTACACAGGATCTGACTCGTTGGTTGCTGTGCAGTGCCTGTGTTTGCTGCTGTGTGACACTGCAGTAGAAGAGAAAGGATGATACTGTTATTATATAAAAATCACTTCCACCCACTGTGCTGACTCATCAGAGTGTCACTGATTAGGATTTATTTACATCAGTATCAAAATATATCTCCGTTATCCATTCCTGTCCCAGAAAATTATTTATTCCTTCCTCCTAATCCTTCTCTGTATGACGATGCTCGGTGTATGTTTTAATATCAGATCAGATGTACTGTAAGTCTGAGGGCTATGAACTTTCTGAATGTGGTTTCATTCAGTAAAACCAAGTGTGTGTCAGTTACATCACGAAAGCTTATGCTCGAATAATTTTGTTAGTCTCTAAGGTGCCACAAGTACTCCTGTTCCAGTTACATCATAGTATTTCTGGCCCATCAGTATCAGCAAAGATAATTTCCTTTCTCTTCACTGTCTGGCTAAATCCTTTTCCTGTGAAGGGAGTTTTCCCCCACCTGTGCTGCCCATTTTGTCTGTACTGACGTGAGAGCCTTAGTCAAGCAAACCTCAATGGGAGGTTTCACAGATTCATAAATTCCAAGGCCAGAAAGGACCATTATGATCATCTAGTCTGACCTACTGGATAGCACAGGCCATAGAACTTCCCCAAAATAATTCCTAGAACAGATCTTTTAGAAAAACACAATCTTGATATAAAAATTGTCTGCCATGGAGAGTTCACCACAAACCTTGGTAAATTGTTCCAATGGTTAATTACCTTCACTGTTAAAAATGTCCACCATATTTCCAGTCTGAACTTGCAGCCATTGAATTGTGTATACCTTTTGCTGGTAGATTGAAGAACCCATTATTAAGTATTTGTTCCCCACATAGTTACTTACAGATTATGATCAAGTCATCCCTTCTCTTTGTTAAACTAAATAGATAGAGCTCCTTGAGCCTATCCCTTCAGGGTATGTTTCCTCCTCTCCCAGGCCCCTCTGAGTTGAGAGCTTGGGCTGATTGTTTACCTGTGTTTGCTCAGCCCTGCCTGAGGACCTGAGCCATTGACTCTGCTGCCCTGCCCTGAACCAGGGCCTGGGCCTGCTAATTATATAATATAAATATATAATAGTGAGTCCAGGGCTCCTGCCTGAAGACCTGAGCCCTGGACTCACTATTGCCTGCCGACCACAGGCCGGGCGTGAATAACTATCTTGTTTGCGTCTACTGCTGCCACGGCGAGAGACTCCCGCGGCTAGGCTAATTTCCCACCAACAACTGGAAGGATGTACCGAGACAGCGTGGTCCCCCGCCACCCCGGAGCGGAACAAGCCCCGGCCAAACCCCTCTACTGGGTTGTTATTACTACTTCAAGCCAGGAGCTGCGGCAGCACCCCTAGCACCTATGCTTGCACCTAGTTTACCAAGCAATCCAGATTGTTCTGAATGGATGACCTGTCCTCTTCACTATTTAAAACTTCCCCAATTTGTGTGTCACCTACAAACTTTTTCAGTCATGATTTGAAGTTTCTTTCCAGATCACTGATAAAAATGTTAAACAGCATAGGGCCAAGACCTGATCCCTGCAGGATGCCACTGAAAACACACTCGCTTGATGATGATTCCCTGTTTATAGTAACATTTTGAGACCTATCCATTAGCCAGAGGCTGGAAGCTTATGCTATAAAAATGCAGACTAGAAATTTCAAGGGGCAAATTTTTAAAAGTGAGGGTAATTAACCAATGGAAAAATTACAGTGGTGTATGGTCTCTGTTACTTGAAATCTGTAAAACTGGATATTTATTTTTAAAAGTCTACATTAACTTAACTAGAAGTTATGGACTCTGACTCTTCACCAGGTGCGTGAAAATGTATATGAAAATTTCAAAGACCTTTCTGGTCTTAATCTGTGAACCCTCCAGTCCTTACTGAAACAAAGTTTCCACTGTCCTCCGAGGGTTTTGTCTGAGTAAGGACTGCATAATCACAGGTAAACAATTCCAATGACAATATAACTATGGACATGAAAGGGACAATTCAAAAATTAGATTTCCATAGAAAGGTGAGATAGCTAGTATTAATACTCATCTTAAAAAAAGAACATTGCACTCCCAGTGTACAAGATGCATGAAATCTCTCTCTCTATTTTACTCACCTGGTGCCTCTATTTCACTGCAGAGCTCAGGAGGAAGGGCTGAAGCTCCCAATATTATTCAGTAGTGGAAGCCCTGTAGGAGGTGGATCTGACAGAGCACAATTCTGCCCCCAGTGTCTTCCCTCCTTCTCTGACACCTTTCACATAAGGCCAATACAAGGATCTCGAGAATTTTTAGGTATTTTTGGACACTATTTGGAAGCAATGTTTAAGTAACCTGCATTTTCTATAGGAAATTGTTAGGACATATGGCAGCAAGCAAATTTCGTGGTCCAACCCCTCATCTTTGGTAGCGATTGGACCAACAACCCCACAAATTGGGTAATGAACGTACATGCTGCCATGAGACCAAGCAGTGTGGGGCAAGTTTGTGGATGACACTAAGCTGGGGGGAGAGGTAAATATGCTGGAGGGTAGGGATAGGGTCCAGAGTGACCTCGACAAATTAGAGGATTGGGCCAAAAGAAATCGGATGAGGTTCAACAAGGACAAGTGCAGAGTTCTGCACTTAGGACAGAAGAATCCCATGCACTGCTACAGTCTGGGGACCGACTGGCTAAGCAGCAGTTCTGCAGAAAAGGACCTCAGGATTACAGTGGATGAGAAGCTGGATATGAGTCAATAGTGTGCCCTTGTTGCCAAGAAGGCTAACAACATATTGGGCTGCATTAGTAGGAGCATTGCCAGCAGATTGAGGGAAGTGATTATTCCCCTCTATTAGGCACTGGTGAGGCCACATCTGGAGTACTGTGTCCAGTTTTGGGCCCCCCACTACAGAAAGGACGTGGACAAATTGGAGAGTCCAGCGGAGGGCAATGAAAATTATTAGAGGACTGGGGCACATGACTTATGAGGAGAGGCTGACAGAACTGTGTTTATTTAGTCTGCAGAAGAGAAGAGTGAGGGGTGATTTGATAGCAGCCTTCAACTACCTTAAGTGGGGTTCCAAAGGGGATGGAGCTAGGCTGTTCTCAGTGGTAGCAGATGACAGAACAAGGAGCAATGGTGTCAAGTTGCAATGGGGGAGGTTTAGATTGATATTAGGAAAAACTATTTCACTAGAAGCGTGGTGAAGCAGTGGAATGGGTTACCTAGGGAGGTGGTGGAATCTCCATCCTTAGAGGTTTTTAAGGCCTGTCTTGACAAAGCCCTGGGTGGGATGATTTAGCTGTGGATTGGCCCTGCTTTGAGCAGGGGGTTGGACTAGATGACCTTCTGAGGTCTCTTCCAATCCTAATCTTCTATAATTCTAAGTTCTCAGTCACATGAGGGGGTGGGACAGTAGGCAGGAACATAGGTCTTGTTTCATAAGAAACCTGTCAAGTGGTAGGTAGGCAGTCGCCGTCTCCATGTTGAGAACCTGATGAATTCTATGTACTACATAGAGGTCAGTGTGGATTTCTTCTCATTCGCCAGCAGGCCCAGACATGTGAACAGCTGGAGGATGGACACACTGATGGCTTGGACCTGAGATTGTGAGGGACCCCGACCAGCCAGTTACCAAAGCACAAGAAAACCCAAATGCCCATCCTTCTGAGGTGCACTGCCACAACTGTAAGCCACTTTGTGAATACCCAGCGTGCTGTAAGAAGTCTGAAGGGCAAAACCCAATATTGGTATTAGTTGTTCAACACAAACTTTGGGAAGCATTTGTGTGCTGAGTTTATCACAATATGGAATATTTATCACTGAAATCAGCATACCAGTCTTTCTGGTCCAGGGAGGATATGATGGAGGTGAAGGAGACCAACTTGGATTGGAGTTTCTTGAAATAGGTGTTGAGGGGTCTATATACAGGGTGAAGTCCCCTAATCTTTTTCAGGGTAAGGAAGTGTGTTTAATAGAAACTCCTCTCCTCCTTTGCTGGGGGGGGGGGGGGAACCTCCTTTACAATGCCTAAAAGCAAGGAGAGACTGCCTTTCTTGTTGAAGCAGAATCTTGTGGGATTGATCCCGAAAGAGGGACAAGGAAGGTGGATGGTGCAAAGAGAGGAACTGGATAGCATAGACTCTCTACTCCATGTCTAAGACCCAGCAGTCTGAGGTGATGTTGAACCAGGTCCATAGGCACTGACTCCGTGGGTGCTCTGGGGCTGAAGCACCCATTGGGGAAAATGGTGGGTGCTGAACACCCACTTGCAGCTCCCTATCAGCACCTTCCCCTCCCCCAGCACTTTCTGCCCGCTGGCAGGCCCTGCCAAATAGCACCTCTCCCTCCCCGTGCCGTGCCTCCCACCCACCACGATCAGCTGTTCCACGATGTGCAGGAGGCTCTGGGGAGGAGGAGCGAGGACGCGGCGCCTTCGGGAGAGGGGCCGAATGGGGCAGGAATAGGCAGGGTGGGGCCTTGGGGGAAGGGGTGGAATGGGGGTGGGGCCTGGGGCAGAGCCAGGGGTCGAGCACCCTCCGGCACATTGGAAAGTCAGCACCTATGACCAGGTCCACTGGAAGTGAGCCAGACAGTTGCCAGAAAAGAAGGGGAGGGTGAAGAACATGGAATGAAAGGTATTCTGCCTTGGGTGATAAGTCAGATTTGCTGCCTGGTCAAAGCCAAAGCAGAGGTATGACCGAGAAGTAGACCCTCCCCCCTTGGATTTTCTTCTCTGCCCTCTGCCTGGGACCTATGGGCTTGGGCAGTTTTTAGTGGAAGAATGACCACTGTTGATAGAGATGGGGTCTGAAGTACCTTTATCTGGAGAGAGTAGATCGCGAGGGATCTGAATGTTGCTCTGAAATTTTTGAGGGATCTCATGGAAAAGTGAGCAGTCCTCCCAAGGGAGGTCCCTCCAGTGTCATTTGTAATTCTTTAGGAATGCCTACCAAAGCCAGCCAGGAAGAGCAGTGACCAGAGGTGATGGAAAGCCTGTAGCAAAATGTGGAGGTGACCATACTGTAGCTGGCATGGAGGCAATAGGATGGCTAGTAATAGAGTCAGGCTTCTGGCCAGTACCATGTCAGCCAGCAGTCTCTCTGGTTGCTCTCATCCCAAAGACATGGGGTGTGAAGCCTCTTTAATGTGCAGGTCTACTTGGCTGGCACCAGGTCTAGTGTCAGGGGAACTTTTTCTATGTTTTGAGGCACGTTTAGTGTCTTAGAGCCTGGTGGTTTTATGCAGCCCCAGAGCTGGAGGGGGCTATGTTTGTTTTTGAGGACTTCCGATCAGAGTCTGATCTGTCCTTGTACTTCCTACACAAAGGAGATGCAGGCCTAAATGACCCTTCATCCTGTTTTGACATTGAAGCTGGGGCATTTCTACAGCCTCTGGTCTCCTGCGGGTCCAGATGCTTGGAGGCTAGAGTCAGAAACTGACCTCATTGCCTGCTCCTTAAGGATAGCTCTCAGGCATACCTCTCTCAAGAGCTGGGCCCACTTCAAGGACTTGCAGATTTCACAGCACTCTGGGACATGTCTCTCCCTAAGATAGAAGAGATACCTTGTGTGTCTTGTATCAGAAGGGTAGCCATGTTAATCTGGATCTGTAAGCACCACAAAGAGTCCTGTAGCACCTATGATACAGAGAGCAGTAGGAGAGTGCTAGAGGGGAAATATATAAGCTCAAAACTAATTAAGGCATGGTTCCCTGTAGACTAGGGAAGGTGGCTGCAGGTTAATTGGAGCACCTGCAGTCAATTAAGGCCCTCTTAGGAACCTAATAAAACCCCCTACATCAGGCAGACAAAAGAGGAGGAGGAAGGAGAAGGGACTGGAGTTTAGAGACCTAAAAATTGAAGTAAGGGAGATCCTGCCTAGCAGGACAGGGAGACTCCCTTCCCCCCAGCATCTAAGGACTGAGGGTAACCCCACCTAAGGGGGATGAGGGTAAGAAACCCCCAAGGGTTGAGAGGGGCTAGGACTCAGAGCAAGGAGCAAACCCAGTCCCTTTCCCCTGCTTCCCTCCTCTACCACCTTCCCGGGATAGTAGCGGGGCCCTTGGCACCCAAGAGCAGGGCAAAGGGTAGCATCTTAGCTCCCTGCCAAGAAAAGTACAGGACCCACCAGACTAAAATTGGCCGTCTTGCCACACACCTTATAGACTAACAGATGTATTAGAGCATAAGCTTTTGTGGGTGAATACCCACTTTGTTGGATGTGTGTGTGTCTTATCATTCAGAGGCATAACTGCCTCACAGAAAGGGCAGTTCTTAAAGCCGGGCAGTTCTTAAAGGCAGGCATTTCCATGCTCTGCCACAGTGGCTGACACTGCCAGCAACCACCGAGGGAACAAACTCTTTCCCCCTGAAGCATTCAGAGACCTAAGTGAACTGTTAACTAAGCAGAGGTAAATCCCAAAGAGTTATTCCGATACCTACCATAGGCAGTAGAGAACGAACTGGGTGTGGTGAGGCAGCTCAGGCCCTTATACTCTTACATAGTACACGAGGAAGGGAAGGGTGCATCTGCTGCCCTGAAGGATGCTACTGACTAGAAAATTCTCAGATGCACGCACACTGGATGTACATTCACCTAATGAGGAATATGCATATGGACTAGCACGTGAAGAACTGGATCTTTGAGATGGCTGCTAACAGCTGCTCCTCCCAGTAAAGATGACTTGTCATAAATAAGCACCTTGGGGCATTGCTATGCTAAGCATTGCATTGCCTAACTTTTAGGCATGTAGCTACCCAGTGGAATCCACAAAGTCTGAATAAGGTGCCCAGGCTCCATATGTGACACTTGGGGAGAGATTCGTGCTTAAGAATGGGATCCATAAAAGCCAGCATCCTAGGCAGGGAGCTGCCTAAGCTAGTCAATAGCTGAAGCCAAGGAGAGGGGTTGGGGCGCTGCCCTGCCCTTCTCAGGAAGTTAGGCACTTAAGTTGAGGGATAGGATACAGAAAGACCTAGACAAATTGGAGGATTGGGCCAAAAGAAATCTGATGAGGTTCAATAAGGATAAGTGCAGGGTCCTGCACTTAGGACGGAAGAACCCAATGCACAGCTACAGACTAGGGACCGAATGGCTAGGCAGCAGTTCTGCGCAAAAGGACCTAGGGGTGACAGTGGACGAGAAGCTGGATATGAGTCAGCAGTGTGCCCTTGTTGCCAAGAAGGCCAATGGCATTTTGGGATGTATAAGTAGGGGCATAGCGAGCAGATCGAGGGACGTGATCGTTCCCCTCTATTCGACATTGGTGAGGCCTCATCTGGAGTACTGTGTCCAGTTTTGGGCCCCACACTTCAAGAAGGATGTGGATAAATTGGAGAGAGTCCAGCGAAGGGCAACAAAAATGATTAGGGGACTGGAACACATGACTTATGAGGAGAGGCTGAGGGAGCTGGGATTGTTTAGCCTGCAGAAGAGAAGAATGAGGGGGGATTTGATAGCTGCTTTCAACTACCTGAAAGGGGGTTCCAAAGAGGATGGCTCTAGACTGTTCTCAATGGTAGCAGATGACAGAACGAGGAGTAATGGTCTCAAGTTGCAGTGGGGGAGGTTTAGATTGGATATTAGGAAAAACTTTTTCACTAAGAGGGTGGTGAAACACTGGAATGCGTTACCTAGGGAGGTGGTAGAATCTCCTTCCTTAGAGGTTTTTAAGGTCAGGCTTGACAAAGCCCTGGCTGGGATGATTTAACTGGGAATTGGTCCTGCTTTGAGCAGGGGGTTGGACTAGATGACCTTCTGGGGTCCCTTCCAACCCTGATATTCTATGATTCTAAGTCCTAGCTGGAGGGAGGCACCTATACTCCACTTGCAAACCATAGCCAAGAACCCACTCCTGAAGTCAGGTGCATAAGTTGTTTCTTAAAAGAATGGCAGCAGTACATGCCTGAGCCTGCACAAGACAGGGTGAGAGGGAGGATTGTTCCTATAACCTTTAGCCTAGTGGTTGGGTAACTCACCTGGGCTGTGAGACACACTGCTTCAATTTCCACCTCTGCCTGATGTGAAGGGATTTGAACATGGGTTTCCCATCTTTTAGGTGATTGCCCTAACCACTGGACTACAGGATGTTCTGATGTGGGGAGCTCTCAGTCTTTCCTGTTGAAGCCATTCCACTGTGTGTAAATCAAATAGACACTGAGCTAGAGAGAGTGAGAGAATCTATAGTTCAATGTAGAAATACTTTTGGAAACTTTACAGGGAGTTAGAAGGCAACAGAAAGTAAGCATTCATTAACAGAGCAACTTTCACACAGAGATTTCTCAGCTAACATGGACTTACGATGTAACATGAAATGGATGGCTTCTTAGACTAAAGAAATTAAAAGTAGATTTGAATATGTGTGAAAAGATGGATGGTTATGAATTTGCATTGGCTGGGAAGCTAATTTTAAAAATGGCAGTTTCCATAGCAAAGCAGTTGTTTACATTTCTAACTTCAGAATTACTTGTGTTGAACTGCCACAGACATTCTCTTAACTCAATGTGCACACTACTTAATTGGCAAGCTGATAAGGACCTGCATTATAGGATCCAGTTCTATCCATACTCTAGCTTTTTATAGAAATAATTTAATAGAGAGTGGTATCCTAGGTGTTTTTAAAGGTAGTTTATTTAGAACTAAGTTTTTCTTCTTCCTATTAAATTTTTCACAAGGAAATATTTCCTTTCTTCAAATACCTGTGTAATCCTTTTTTAAAAGCTACAGGGTTTTGGAGATGTCCTTGATAGTTCATTCTATACAACTCCTGTTTCAATAAAACAATTACACTAGAAGTCTTTTACTCTCTTTGACCCTATTTATAAAGGTTATGTCTCTCATTAGGTGGCATGTTGCTTGTTCCATAGTGTGAAGCCACCTGTCTTTCCTTCCTTTGCTACACAGACTGTCCTCCTTGGTTTCTGAAAGTCTATTATTTCCTCATACAATTAGAAACTGAACCTTTCCTGCACACACATAGCAGTTTTTGAGTGGGTCTGCAGAATGACATTTTACCAACTTTCACCCCATGTAACTAATTTCTGTGTACCATGGTGTCATTCCTATTCACAAGGCAGCATGAAGATTCTGGGGATAATTCTTTAGGACAAACCCTAAATATAAGGGACTCATTTTACATATTTTACTGAGGTAGGGATTCCTCAATAGATGTTGGTGACTAGGGCTAGTCAAATTTGCAAATATTTTATCTCGATTTAAGTTTCTCCTCTCCCCATTTGTAAACACGTAATTTTGAACAATGGAAAATAATGATCAGATTGGTCAAATAGTTTGTCAATAAATTCTGGCCTATGCTCTCCTAGGAGTTTACTATTTGTGCAGTATGACTTGTATCTTAAATCACATGGTTTAGTGTCTTTCCTGATCAGATTGCCTGTTTTGTAAACAAGAGTCTCCTCTTTCTGGTCACAAGTTGTCTGTGAACAGTTAATTGTTTGACAAACCTATCGTGCAACCCAAAAGAGCTTTTTTTTTTATTTTAAGAGCTGAAAAAGTATTTCCAGTGCAAATACTTGTAGAGAGATTTGTACTAATGTTCATGGCATGTTTGCTTTCTCTGAAGACTCTTATGAAGTCACCCAGCCCAATGTCTGCGCACAAGACTGAATCAGTAACATAAGTGAAAATCTTTTCCCCCCATATTCTCACCCAGCTCTACTGATACCATCTGAAAATGAGCTGGTGAAATTGGCATGTAAGTCTGCCACGTAACTAGGAGAGGAGCATGGACCATGATTCAACACAGAGTGCTTATATGGAAAGTAGACTGCATTGAAAGGCAGGTTGTTGCTTAGCAACATAAACTGTTCTAAGCTGCAACCTTTGCTAAAGTGTTTGTTTTTAAATTCAGGAAAAAAGGAGAAAGAAGCAATGACCAAGGGAAACTGAATGAGAGTACAGGTGTAGATTGTGAAGAAAAGAGAAAAATCTGTGAATAATAAAAGGCAGAAAAGATTCAATCAAGGGTATACAATGAGTTACTGAAAGATAAAACAGATAAAAACTATATTAGGAAACTGTCGTTCTGTCCTTGGTTGCTCTAACATGAAAACGGGTCTTGGTACTTATAGAGGGGCTATCCCATATTGTGAGAAGCTCTCCCGCCAACATAGCGCTGTCCACACTGGTACTTCTGTCGGCATAATTTGTGTCATTCGGGTGTGATTTTTTTCAAAAGTGGTAGTATAGACATGCCCTTAGGACAATATGAAAAAACTGATATTTTCATATTGTCTCCATATTTCCCTCCACCCATGGATCTAGCTGAGAGAACAGTAGCTGTTCAGCATGCCTCGCGCTCTCTTTGAAACCCTCCACTGTGGGGCTGCCAAGAAGCGCCTGTTCTGGGGGAGGGATCAGCAGGCCTGATGGATTCTATCCACCCCAACAAACAGAACTGACCAATCTAGATTTTGAATATTTACATTGGATTGCAAGTTCTTTGGGGCAGGGAACTTGTTTTCTTGTATTTGTCTCTATAAAGTACCACAAACACCTCTGGCACTGTAGAAATAATCACATTAATATTAAAGGTGCAGTGATTTTTCCCATCCTGGAAAGATTTTAAATTTCAAAAAATTTCCTATTTTGCAGCAGGACAAACTAACACCTTTCAAAGTTTTTTCTACAAAAAAGCTGAGAGACTGTATAACCCAGTGATTAGGGCACCCACCTATGATGTGGGAGATGTAGCTTCAAGTCCCAAACTATGCTGTGTTGGAGGTGTCTCTCCCCTCTTCCCCCTGAAAATCCATCCTGGATCTGAGAAGCCTTTCCTGACTAAAGTTTCATTGAAATTGGTATGTTCCCATGAAAAGTTTCCATTTAAACAAATCAGCATTTTCTGATGAAAAACTTCAAAATTTTCCACACCAGTTTTATTTGTGACTCCATTAGATTGATTTTTAAAGATATTTGATTTTTTTAAATATATTTTTCCCTCCTGATGGCATCACTACAGGTGGAGTTAACGATGTTGGGTAAGAAATGCACAGGTGAGGCACCCAAACATGTCTGGATTTCCTTTAATCCTTAATTAATTCCTTAATTCTGAATCTCCTGAGTTTGTAATGGTTTGGGGAGAACTACAATATCCCCATAATTCTTTAACTCAAATTTCTGATTCACACTTTCAACCTTACCTTTATCTTAATGTAGTTTGGGAATTTCTTTAAGTTTTAATTAAAAGAGTATTACACAAACACTGAGCAAGACATCTAAAAAGAATGTGACCATACAATTTTTAAATTATTAGAATAGATGTCACGTAATCCTTAACAGCTGACTTACAGCACTAGAGCAGCAGAAGGCTGCCAAAAAGTAGTGGCGAATCTGGCCCTAATTTGCAATTGACTTATTGGTTTACAGAGTTGTGTTAGTGAGACTGGCACTATGTGCAGGAGGAGCAAAGAGAGCCAAGACCACAAGTCCCAGTGGCTCTGCATTTTAAGGGCTCCCTCCTGCACGTCTGCCTCCAGCAGTGCTCCTGCAATACGCAGCAGAACCCAGAGAGCAGTGCGGTATGGAGCTTTCCAAGCACTGATGCCCATGCTAGTGTACAGCCACAGGATCTTTAAAGAGTAATGACATTTGGGCAAGATAATCTACTAGTGACGTGTCCAGTGTCTCTCATACCATTGAGTCATTACAACCATATTTTGCATACAAATTAGCTCTAAAGAAGTGTAGTGATTGGTTGAGTTCTAATGTCACAATTGGCACACTTGAGAATTATCTGAGCCTCTCAGACTGATTTTTTTTTTAATAGGCTAAAAATATTCCCGTGGTTTCTGTGACTCTGTCCTCTTCTGATTCTCCTGCTACCTCTCTAATTGCACGTTCCTAGGATCCTCCTCATCTCTCCTCCAGCTTTCTGTGGGGTTTCCACAGGGCTTATTGATCTTGATCCCTTTCTCTTCTCCCTCTACACCTTATCTCTGGGTAATCGGCAAACACAAATTCAACTACTCAGGATATCAACCTCTACTCTAGACCTGCCCTCTTCTGTCCAAAGTAAAATCTAGGTCTCTCTCTCTCTGACACCTCCCTGTGGACATCTAGCAGCCAGCTCAAGCTCAACATGGCTAAAACCTTAACCTTGTCCCCATGCCCCAACCCCAAAAGACCTTTACCTCTCTCTATCACTGTGGACAATACCACCATTCCACCTATCTCCTGGGCCCATAAGTTGGGCATCATCTTTGACTCAGACCTCTGTAGGTTCTCACACTGAAGTTATATCTAAATCTTGCTGATTCCTTCAGCATGACATCTGAGATATGATCTTTCCTATCCATCCATGCAGCTAAAACTCTTTCAGGTTCTCCTCCTCTCATGTCTTAATTACTGCAATATCCTTTTCTTTGGGCTTGACAGATGCCATCTTGTGCTGCTCACATCCATTCAGAATGCTGCTGCAAAGATCATTTTCCTAGCCCCTTGTTTTGACCTTGTCACCTCTCCCTTCACTGGCTCCCCTTTCTCTATTGCATCGACCATAAGCTATTCCCACCTTACCTATCATCTTGATAGTGAATGAGAGATGTCAGCTCTTGATTCTGATCAACCCATGACTCCAGCCTCCATTGCCAACTTGTTAAATTTTCAAACTTTCTCCCATGCTGCCCCTCACACTTAGGAGAAGCTTTACACAAACATCTGTAAAGCTTCATTCAAATTTCTCCTTTTCTGTGATACTTACAAAAAACACTTACCAGTTAAGCTGCCAGTGTGCTGTATCACTGCCTATCATGCTGGCCAATATTGTTTCATTATCTTGTACTCCCTCCGCCTGCCTGTATCCATTTGTTGTCTCTCATCTTAGACTGAGAATTCCTCGGGGCAGGGATTGTCTTTGTGTTCTGTGTTTGTACAACACCTAGCACAACGGAATCCTGGTTCGTGACCAGGGCTCCTACACAATATGGTAATACAATAAATTAGATTAATTACAACCTAGTTTTTTCAAATATAGTCTATGCAGAAGATTTCAGTTAACTGCATTTTAACTATATGGAAAGTGTGAAGTGTATGTGTTGTTCTGTTCAGATCATTTGGAACAGTCTGACAGATGTTGTATGTATTAAAGGAGTTGGTTTTAATTAATTTTAACCTAAACTAAGATTTATGTGTAAATTATCAATATTTATTTTGTTCCCAAAGAAGTACCGCAAATTTTGGGACAGTATTTTTTTTTTCAACAAAACAAAGACATTGAATCCCTGTTTTTAAATAAAAGATGGAATTATGGAGTCATAATTGACACCTCAATAACACCACTGAACTGCAAAATGTATAACACTGCCATGTGCATACCATCTCCAGTCAAACATAACACTGTTTTGAATGAGTAAATATAACAATCCCTAATTCAATGTTTTGTGAAATCACTTGAAACAGTAATAGCGTATTCTAAAAGGTGAATCCTTCGGACATGAGTGTGCTGTGGGGTGCCTTCTATTTACATTTCAAACTTTAAAGGTAACAATTTGTAAATCAGAACTCTAGTTTTTCTTGAGCAACAAGTAAGTATCAATTGTCACAGCAACGAATACTCCTCTCTGGATGGTTAGAGGGAAAAATAACCTGCACAAAATTTAGTAGAAGAGTAATTTTTATAAAATTGATCTTGTGTTCTTGAAACATCAAATAATTAGGGAAACAAAGCTGTAAAAAGAAAAGGAGTACTTGTGGCACCTTAGAGACTAAGTATTCCTTTTCTTTTTGCATATATAGACTAACATGGCTGTTACTCTGAAAGCTGTAAAGTATCAATTTAATTCAAATAATTTAACCAGTTACATACCCAATTAATGCTTCATCCTGAAATTATTTGAAAATAGCACTGGAGTACCCTCTAGTGTTTTAAAAGCAAAGATTCTGTTCCTGAGATTTAAGTATCTTAAAACAGTAAGTGAACCAAATTGCTGCTTCTTTTTACTTAATGGAGAACACTGAAACAGGTGGGTTTATTTTTACCGCTACACAGTACAAGTATTACCCTTCTTTCTGTGTAGACTTGTTCAAAAGAACATGTAAGGTATATATTAGCTCTTAAAAAACAAAAAACTCTTTTGGGTTGCACAATAGGTTTGCCAAACAATTAACTGTTCAGAAGCAACTTGTGACCAGAAAGAGGAGACACCTGTTTACAAAACATAGGCAGTCTGATCAGGAAAGACACTAAACCATGTGATTTAAGGTACCAGTTATACTGCACAAATAGTGAAAACTCCTAGGGGAGCATAGGCCAGAATTTATTGTGACAAACCATTTTACCAATATGATTATTATTCTCCATTGTTCAAAATTACATGTTTACAAATGGGGAGAGGGGAAACTTAAATGGAGATAAAATATTTGCAAATTTGACAAGTTCTAGTCACCAACGTCTGAGGAATCCCTATCTCAGTAAAATACGTAAAATGAGTCCCTTATGTTTAGGGTTTGTCCCAAAGAATTATCCCCAGAATCCTCATTTTGCCTTGTGCATAGGAGTGTGACCATGGTACACAGGAATTAGTCACATGAGGTGAGAATTAGTAAAATATCATTTTGAAGACCCACTCAAACTCCTGTATGGGTGCAGGAAAGGTTCAGTTTCTAATTGTTTGAGGAAACAGACTTTCTATCAGAAACAAAGGAGGAAAATCTGTGTAGCTGGAGTAGGGAGACAGGTGGCTTCACACTATGTAATAAGTAACATCTCCCTTGCAGCTGTACCTTTTCTATGATTCTATATAGAAGAGTCCACTGCGTGGTCTTCATGTGATATTAGGTATTTTCTAAATAGAACTTCCTTGGGGGGCCTTAGCATCTGAAAGGAAATGTACTGTTTCTTTCAATCCATAGTAGGAAGGCAGATGGAAAGGAGGCTACAGAAGCTTCTATAGAAAGTGTCTAGTGAAGTTCAGGGAAGAATGAACAGTAGCCGCTGGTGGCATGTTGGGCTAAGGGCCAGCTCTAGGTTTTTTGCCGCCCCAAGTGCAAAAAAAAAAAAAGAAAGAAAAAAAAAAGGGTGGGCGGAATGCCCCCCCCTGGAATTGTGCCGCCCCAAGCACATGCTTGCTTTGCTGGTGCCTACAGCCAGTCCTGGTTGGGCTATGGTTGCCAACCCTTCAGGACTGC
Organism: Caretta caretta; assembly: GCF_965140235.1. Taxonomy (NCBI): domain Eukaryota; kingdom Metazoa; phylum Chordata; order Testudines; family Cheloniidae; genus Caretta; species Caretta caretta. Next base: position 37,086,431 of record NC_134207.1, read on the forward strand.
CCTGGAGTCTCCAGGAATTAAAAATTAATCTTTCATTAAAGATTGTGACATGTGATATCTCTAGGAATACGTTTAACCAAAATTTGGCAACCTGATGAATTGTTCTTCATGTCCACTGAAGGTAGGACAAAAAATGAGCATAACTTACAGCAAGGAGATTTAGGTTAGATCAGAGGAGGGCAAACTACAGCACGTGGGCCACATCCAGCCCGCGGGACCCTCCTGCCCGGCCCCTGAGCTCCTGGCCAGGGAGGCTAGCCCCCGGCTCCTTCCCCGCTATTCCCCCTCCCCCGCAGCCTCAGCTCACTGCACCACTGGCGCAGTGCTCTGGGCGGCGGGGCTGTGAGCTCCTGGGGCAGCGCAGCTCAGAGCCCGGCCCAAGCAGGTGCTCTGTGCTACGCGGTGCGCGGCTGGCTCCAGCCGGGCGGTGCGGCTGTAGCACTGCCAGCCACCGGTGCTCCAGGCAGCGCGGTAAGGGGGCAGGGAGGGTTGGATAGGGGGCAGGGGAGTTCTGGGGTGGTGGTCAGGAGTGTGGATAGGGGTCAGGGTGGTCAGAGGGCGGGGAACAGGGGTACTGGGGGAGCAGTCAGGAAGGAGGGGGGATTGAATGGGGCAGTGAGAAGGGGCGGTTGGATGGGGCAAGGGTTCCGGGGGGGGCAGTCAGGAAGGAGGGGGGGTTGGATGGGTCAGGGATCCCGGGGAGGCCCCCATCAAGGAACGGGGGGGGAGGGCCTGTCAGGGGGCGAGAAGCGGGAGGGGGGCGGGCCACGCCTGGCTGTCTGGGGAGGCACAGCATCTGCTAAGTGGCCCTCCATAGAATTTCTGAAACCCGATGCAGCCCCCAGGCCAAAAAGTTTGCCTGCTCCTGGGTTAGACATTAGGAAAAACTTTATCAGGGTAGTTAACTTCTAGCATAGGCTTCCAAGGGAGATTGTGGAATCCCAATAATTGGAGGTTTTTAAGAACAGGTTGGACAAACTCCTGTCAGGGATGCTCTAGGTTGACTTTGTCCTGCCTCAGCACAGGGGGCTGCAGGCATTAAAGATTAATCTTTTTAATTGAAGATGGTCATGTGATGAAACCTCCAGGAATACATCCAACCAAAATTGGCAACCCTAATCACCATCCTCTTTATAACAGCCCTTAACATATTTGAAGACTTACCAGGTTTCCTACCACCACCCAGTCTTCTTTGTCAACACTAAACATGCCTAGTTTTTTTAACCCTTCCTCAGGTCAGGTTTTCTGAAACTTATCATTTTTGTTGTTCTTCTCTGGACTGTCTCTCCCAATTTATCCATATTGTTCCTAAAGTGTGGCACCCAGAATTGGACACAGTTCTCCATCTGAGGCCTTACCGTGTTAAGTAGAGCATAACAAATTACCTCCTGAATCTTACATACAGCACTCCTGTTAATACAACCCAGAATATTAGCCTTTCCACACAATTGCATCACATTGACGACTCATTCAATGCGAACCACTATAACCCCTAGACCCTTCTTACTATTCTTTCTTTTGCAGCCGGATAGCTTACAGTTTTGCCTCTAATAGTGTCTCCTTGAGAAACTGCCAGCTTTCCTGAACTCCACTGTGCATTAGATTTTCTTTCCCTGGGACCTTATGTACTAGTTCTCTGAGGCCTGGTCTACATTAGAAAATTAAGTCTGCTTAACTAACCGCTCAGAATATGAAAAATTCACACCTGTGAGTGGCATAGTTAACCAGACCTATCTTCCAGTGTAGACAGCACCAGGCTGACAGAAAAATTCTTCTGTCGACCTAGCAACCAGGCCTCTCAGGGAGGTCAATTACCTCTGCCAACAAGAGAAGTCCCTCCCATCGGCATAGATAGTATCTATGCCAAAGCACTGTGCCGCTGTAGTGTTTTAAGTATATACATACCCCAAGTTTATTATGGTCTGCTTTTCAAAAATCCACTGGCCTCATTCTGCAGCTCTCATTCCTTCCTTTCCTTAGAATCATGAAATCTTTTCATTTTCATTCAATTGCCTTCCACCTTCAGATTCACAACCAATTCCTCCCTGTTGGTCAGAATCAAGCCAGAAATGGCTGTCCCCCTCGTTACTTTCTCCACTTTCTGAAACAAAAGAGTTGTTCCTAATATATTCCAAAAACTTACTGGAAATTGTGTGTTTTGCCCTATTTTTCCAACAGAAGTATACATAAGACTAAAGCAGTCGGCCTGACCCCCAAGACAATTAAAGTCAATAATGATTGTATTGAAAGGAAATGAATTGGATCTAACTAGTTTTATTCAAATGTTCCACTTATTTTTTTGGATTATTCTGGATACTAATAGTGCAACCATATAAATCCCTGATGTGGCTCCGCCTTGAATGCTGTGTTCAGTTCTGTTTACTCTATCTCAAAATAGGATATAGGAGAACTGGAAAAGATTCAAAGCAAGGCAACAACGATCAAAGGTATAGAACCGATTCCACGTGAGGAGAGACTACAAAGATTAGGGCTGTTCCACGTAGAAAAAGAAATGACTAAGGGGGATATGATAGAGGCTTATAAAATCATATATGGTATGCAAAAAGTGTATCACACAGTAACAAAAATCAGTGGTCACTCACAATTATTAGGCAGTAGGTTTAATATAAAGAGGAAGTACTTTTTCCAGACAACTAACTTGTGGAACTCATTGCCATGTGGTAGGATGTTTTGGTGGCCAAAAATATAACTGGGTTCAAGAAGAACAGGTCCATGAATGGCCCCATGCTCAGGGTGATGCTAAACCTCTGTTAGAAGCCAACATTGGAAGACTGGGTGGATCACTCCATAGTCTCTGTTCTGTATGCTTCCACTGAAGGCTACTGTCAAATACAGGATACTAGCCAAGATGGACCATGGTCTGACCCAGTAGGGCAGTTCTTATATTATCCTACAAGGTACTGAGCCCCTTCAACTTTCCTTGGTGATCTATCAGCACCTGAACTTTGCAGGCTTCCCCATCTATGTCATTAGTTCATTGAGGCCTTAAACTGAATGGCATATAATTAGGGCATCATATGTGGGTTCAGCTATTTGTACTGCAAGGAGTACTTGGAGGCCAGAGTCAAAGACCAAGACCCATCGAGCAAGGCACTGCATATTTTATTGGTGGGGTGTGTGTGTGTGTGTAATTTGTATTAAGTTTTTGTAGCAGATAAACACCTGTTGTCTCAGTAGGTATCAACCAAATAAATCAAGCTTGTCCTGTTTATTGTCTCCACTAGGGGGCAATGACAGACTTATAAGTCAGTACATGAAACTATATTCCATCTCCTTAGGTATATGCTCTGTTCTTGATGAGTGTCAATTTGACTCACTTTAAGAATTAAATCTAGAGTATTGTGTTGCTGATTCCTCACAACATGTAAGGAAAAAAGATGTGTACTTTTAATAAATCTCAGTTCTTGCAAAATATAAGTGCTGCCCAAGTCATTCAGTCCATAATATGCGAATGCTTCCCAATGATCCAAGGTTAGTACAGGAGTCTCTAATCAGAAGTGTCCTCCCAGGTCTACCCCTCAAGGAAATAGATGAAGTACAAGTCAATGAATGGTCTATATTTAAACTACTAAGCAGAACAGAAGAAAGGAAAACGTATCTTTAGAAGTTTTCAAGCCCTTTGACTACATCTTAATGAACAGGAAAACAGTTGCAAAGGAGAAAGTTACGAGTTTAACGTCTTGATCATACTCTAAAAGACTGACTCACGTGTCATCATGGGCTACTGGTCACTAGATTTCTCATTGGGGGAGCACTCCTTGGGGTGAGTCCTTGAATGTGCCAAGAGTGCTCAAATCCAGTGTTTCCTCTCAATAAGGCTCCTGAGTAACACCTCCATGGCATCAAACTAGAGATCAAAAATTCAGTGATTGGACATATCACCATGTACTCTATGTTCACTGTCTTCTTTCTTTGTCAACTCATTTTCACCTTATTTGCTCTGAGCTCTTTTATATGCCTCATCACCATTTACTCACCTTCAGTACACAAATGGAGCAAGGTCTATTGTCACTGCTTGTATAACTTAGATCCTTCACAAGGGTTCTTTTTTGCCTCACTTCCCCAGGACCTTGTGCTATTTACCTATACCCAACATCTGTTCTTATCCAGTCTTAATTCTACCCTTTTATCTTTCCTACTCCCCTATGATCCATCATCTCTTCTGCTATCATGGTCTCTTCTCCCCTTGCTCTAAAACCATCTCCAGTTCATTACTGTTTGATTTCCCACTCCTTCCACATTCTTGCCCCCACCACTGAAACTTGCATCTCATCTCTCACTCAGCCTCATACCTATGTTGATCTCTCCTCTCACTCCACACTGAACAGTGACCTAGTCAGCTTGCTTTTAGTTCATGCTGCTCTGTGCTCTGAAGTATTGACTCACCCAGCTCTGCTTTCCCCCTTTGGGAGGGGTTGTCTTCCATCCTCCCAGTTCTCTCTTTCACTCTTTCCAGTACACTACTTGCCTCCTTAGAACCCTCCAGCTCTCCTCCACTTCAGATGGTCTGGAAAATGGCCACTGCAACTTTTGTTTTTCCATTCCTTATATTCTTTTCTAAATAATTTAATTAGGAAACTATTTTATCTATCATAGGGTTTTCTACAGTATCAATCACCATTTTACTTAAGTCCTTGGATTCTTTCTTATATGGATTTTTAAATACATTACAATTGTTGATACTTTTGCTGTGCAGTGTCACTAACTATTCTTGCCTTTCCCTAAAATTTTGCCCATTGATATGAAAGTCATCCCATGTTTCAGTTTTTCCCATTAGCTCGGTTACCCATTAGGCTGTTACTAGTTCTTCTTTCTAGAATTCCCATGCGGTTTACAAGCCAGTATATATACTTGGGTCATAAATATGCTGTCTACTTCAAAAAAAATTCTGCCTTACTTTGCAGGATGCATGCAAAAATCTGAGTTAAGTAATAACTTTCCCCTTCTTACATGTTTTAAATCCAGTTTAAAAGAAGGCCTGCCCATTCTGAACTCAAGGTTGGGTTGACTTCCCTAACCCTTCCATGTAGAAAAGAGACCATCTAATCCAACCTCTCTTCTCAATGCAGAAAGCATTCCGCTTCATGTATCCAAAATCTTCCTCTGCACTAGTGGCACATTCATCTTCTGGTGTCCCATACTGGTCTTTTTCTTTCTTTGTTTGTGGTTCAAACTAGAAGTATCCAAGATTGCTTGAGTTGACTCTGGAGATCTAGGAGAACAGAACCTAGGACCTTTAGTATTACACAGTATTCAACTCATGCTATTTGTTCCCAGTGTTGTTTGGGTAATGATTAGAAGAAGTTAGCATTTAACATATACTGCCTATGCAGGATGCTGCACCCTAGCTGTCTCAGAGTAGGTTCTTTAACAGTAAAGTTAGTTTACATTAAGATATTACACAGTAAAATTAATTTTGCCTGGACATTCCATACTTAAGGTACCTCAGGTTCAGATGCTACTTATATTAGCATGCACGAATTCAAGACGTATACAGTAGTAGGTACCGTACAATAGGGATTTACAGTCTTAACTTTAAACTACACTGCTTTTGCCAGTTTCTCAACTGTAAAGTTTTTTTTTAAATTGAAAACAGTTTTAAGACAGTGCAAAACTTAGCACTTCAAACACTTTTCATTCTCAATGCCTTCCTAAAATTGTTAGTTCTGTTACCAAATATTTGAAGTGTACTTGTTCTGTATGTTGTGGATGTATCTAAGATATGTAATATGGATGTTTAAAGACTGATCTTTCGCTTATCTTTGCAGTCAAGTTCAGAACTCCACATTTGTCCCTGTAACACTTGATGACAAGTATATAATACAATGATCTGCACAAGCCTGTGCAAGTTTCCTAGTAAGCAATAAATTTCATTTAATCTTGGTCTTCCCTAGCATTACACAGATTTTGAGAAAGAAACAAAGCTTGACTACCTACTGTTTAACCTTTCTTTGTTCAAGTGGATAGTAGGGTCTGTATGTACAAATAAGATTCAATTTTTACTTGAATGCTCTTATTCCAGGGGATAGAGTTGGAGGCAAGGAAGTCTGAGTTCCTATATATCCAACCTAGTCTCTTATCAGGAAAGTCCCAAAGCCCTTTGTTCTAAGAATGCCAGCCAGTATACTAATCCTTACTGCCAAACACCTTCATGCCTTTTCCCATGCTACCTCTATGCTCACAATATCCCGCAAAGTCCAAGCTTCAAAGCCACTCTCTCTCCCCTCCCTACACCCACAATCTTTCCATAAGGATTCACTTCTTCCATACTGCCTGCAAGTGAGACAATAGCTATTTAAGAGAATTACTTCCATTTCCTGCTGATTTGTTACCACCACTTGTTGCATCTTATCTAAAACTAAACTGCAAGCTCTTCAGGGCAGGGATCATCTCTTTGTTGGTACTGTAAAGTGCCAAATACTTGTGTGCAATAATATATGAAAGTAGTAACCAAGCCCTGCTCTAGATGATATGAAAGGTAGGGCAAGAGATGAGGCAGAAAAGTCTCCATTTTAACAAGAAACCCTCTGCTTTCCCCTCCACTACAATACAATTGCCTCCCCTCTCACTGCTTTATCTATTCCACACCTTCAAGTCGCATCTTAACACCTTTCCCCTTTGTCAGTGCACATTAAAATCAACACGGGAAATAGTCACAAGGTCTAGGAAATAAATTTCTTATTTATTTGTGTCCAGCTCAGGTGCCCATAATTCAAGAAGGACATTGATAAACTGACGCGAGATCAAAGAAGAGTCAGGAGAATGATTAAAGAATTAGAAAAAACATCCCTTTTAGTGACTGAGCTCTTTGAGTCTATCTGTTCAATTTAACAAAGAGAAGGCTAAGGAGTGACTTGATTCTGGTCTATAAGTACCTACACGATGAACAAATATTTAATAATATGTTCTTCAAGCTATCAGAGAAAGGACTAACATGATTCAAGGGCTGAAAGTTGAAGCTAGACAAATTCAGACTGGAAATAAGCCATAAGTTTTTAAATGATGAGAGTAATTAGTCATTGGAACAATTTACTAAGTGATGGAGTCTCTATCACTGGCAATTTTAAAATCAAGATTGGATGTTTTGCTAAAAGATCTGCTCTAGGAATTATTTTGGGGGGAAGTTTTCTGGTCTGCACCATACAGGAGTTCAAACTGGACCACAATAGTCCCTTCTGGGCTTAGAATCGATGAATGATTTTGTTTTGGAGTTTTGCTACTTTAGCTCAGAACTCCTTCTAAGTTCTTATACACAAGCAGGTCCTTCCTTTAAATGGGCCGGGAGTTTCAATGAAAGCTGCTGCCAAGTCTGCCAGACATATGCCTGCAAGAGTGTTTATACTAAGCAATTAGAAGTCACACTACTGATCTTCCTTGAGCCTTTCAACATTGCTTAGATCCCGATTACAGGGGAAACAACTGACTAGGGGGAAACAGTTCCAAAAGACTACAACACTCCAGAGAGGCACTGATTTACCAAACATTATTTCAAAGCTCAGGACTTGTCCGGATGACTACAATAAGCTTTAGTGTTATAAATCCAGTACTTGGAATCCATCAGTGTTGAAGTAGTGAGTGGAAGATACAGTTTCAAATGCAAATGTCTTGAGAACAGTTACTAGAAATGTTAATAAACTCTTTCTGACAAGAATTAAAAGGATGCTGTCTTGTGTGATGAGGATATAGGGTAAGTAGCAGCTCTTTCTCTAGAATTTTGCATGCTACGTTATAAGAGTAGCCACCATTGCAAATAAGTGAAAACAGAGTAATACATATATATAAGTAGAAATACTGACTAGGCCCAGGGCGTAAGAAGCCTATATCTCTCCCACTCCTCCAGAGAGTAAGGCCATGACTGTCTCCTTAAGAGAAGTTGTGTACGTATATTCACACATGGAACTTTAAATTATAGAAATAAAATCTGCTCCAGTATTTCTCACAACAATGCAGATGTTTATTTTAGTTTACATCGCATCAAATATTTATGTTAAACTGAAAACTTCATTTTTATATGGTCAGATACAGCATATATCACATCTTTACGTTACCTGTATTCATGTTTGGCTGGAGATTTTTACAGTTCTATGCATCAGAATAAGACAGACCATACATTTGCACAGGTATTTTTATTTTCTCCGACAGTGCTTATGGATTATAATTTAAAATATTCTGAAAGCACAGACTGTATATCAATCTCACATACTTTACATCACAATTCAACAACGTTAACATCTGTATCTACTAAATACAGAGAACAAAATGGCATGTTTACACTATCTTCCTTTGTAAACAAGGTCTTTATGAACAATGGTAAATGAAATTAATGCAATCACCATATGAAAGAGGAATTATCCTTTTCTTTAAATAAATGACTGTTTATAAATACTTTCATTCTCTCAATATACATTTACAGACTTGATTGATTAAAAGCAGTAATACCTACACTTTTCTTTAAAAGAAAATGCCAAGAGATGGACCACCATGGGGAAAATTCACCTAAGTAAAGGGAGTAAGAAGCAAGCATAGGATTAACAGAGTTAAAAGTATCATTGTACTTCAACCTCACTTCTGTTTGTTTACACCAACACTATCAGAGGATTGTCAGGATAAGAAAAGGTTTACTTGAAGTCCAGCAAATTGCAATCAATCTTGTAATACACATATGGGTAGTACTCCTGTTGACTGAGGTTTAAGCCTGGAATATCCATAGTTGCCTGTGAAAAAGTTTTTAAAAAAAATTACTAAACATTTTACAATATAATTTGTCAGTGTCCCATTCAGGAGATTACATGACATAGTCAAACATTTAAGATGCACAAAAGTCATGCCATGTTTTGTCTGGTAATGTAAACATTAAGGGAAGAAAAGGATAATATGCCATCAGGCTTCTCAAAATGGAGTAAGATGAATAGAGGAAAAAAGATCTTTCCTCACAAAATATTGGTAGGTTAGCATCAGTAATACATGCCATATTTTCATATGAAATGACATTTGGCTTTGTTACCATAACATAACTATATGGAGCAAAAATGTAGTTACTTGTTTCTTTTTTTCAGTTTCTTAGCTTAATACAATCTTCAGCAAATCACATGCGTTACTGCTACTCCTCTACAATAGTTTGTATTAAAGGATTTTCCTTTACATAACAACATTTAAGTAATGCAGTTTTGTCTAACTATTTTCAAGTGTGGAAATCTAAAGGAGACCCTGAAGAATCAGTATAAATGAAATTTAGATTTGTTTATTTACATCCCTATTTCATTAAACTATTGTATTTAATATTTATGCAAATTTAAAAATTGTACTGGAGGACAATTCAGCTGATCCAAAAGTTTGAACATTAGTCCGCAGGATTAAATATGATTTTTCATTCCCTATTTCTGATCAACATTGACTTCTTACATTAAAAGAATTTTTGAAACATTTTCAGAAGGAACCTTCATGATTATTTGGCTGGACTCCACATTTCACCTGCATTTTGCTCTGAAGACATTGGCTTGTTTTAAGGTCAAATGCTCATGAAAGGTAACAGCTATGGACACTGAAGTTTTATCTAGACACAGAACAAGTATAGTATTGGCAGCAGCAGTACAAGCTTTCCTTGCACTGAGGACCTCTAGAGGTGGAAAGGGTAATTCTGAATTCATGTCCATTCACTCCTTTGCATCTCTGCTGAAACTGCCAAGTAAAAGTATGCTTTTCTTGTTTTTAATAAACAGAAGCAATCCCTCAGATTGGAGATGGCAAATACTATCTCCTGTATTATTTGTGCTTAAAAGTTATGAAATGCCTAGAGATGAATTCTAAACTAAGTTTAAACTTGACTGAAGGCATTTTTCTCAATCCATTTGACTTAAAGTTCTATTTTCTTCTTACTGTGCCACCATGGTACATTGGCCATGGAAAGGTGCTTTAAAAATTGTACAGTGTCTGTTGGACCCACAGCAATCCCCAAGAACACAGAAACAGCTCTTCAGATGACTTGGTTGTAAATTGAGTACTTCCTCCTTTGCAAAAACCCATGCACAAGGCGTCTGGAGAACTCCACTGAATTAATTCCAATAAGAAAAAATGGCCTCTGCAGTAGAGGAGAGCAATGAGGAACGGTTGTACTTAATGGAGAGGATGAGCTTTAAACAAACAAAACAGCTCCTGAAACATGTTTTGTGACCTGCCCCAAGACAATCCATGGAGCATATTTCTTGTTAAACAGCATCCAGAAGAGCCTAGAAGCCTGAGTCTCTTTCTTTCTCATGGAGCAATTCCTTTCAGAGGATTAACACTGTACAGTGAGGCAGACCATTCCCACTTCGTTTTAAGAAAAGACTAATCAATGTAGGGTTGAACGTGGGTGGCAACTGGACACCATAAACACTAGTCATAGAAATTACACAAGTTACTTACATCAATGATAGCTGCTGCACTGCTATCGAGGTGTTTGTATAAATCATTCAAAACCTCTCTCAGTTTCTTCATTGTTTTCTTATTGGGTTGAAGGAGCATTGCCTGGAAATTAACTGGCAAACCATACCTGAGGGAGCAAGCAGAAAGCTGTGACAGATGCTAATGAGATTTTTTTAAAGTGGCTTAAGAGTTTATTCATTCTTACTTCAAACAGTGCTATATCACTTTTTAGGGAGAAGAGACCTTGCTAAAGGTTTCTGGTTCCTGAGAATAAAACATCTGCTTATTTTTTAATTTTGGGAAGACCATATTGTTATTACTGTTTCATCATATTGAGAACTTTGGAAAAGAATTTTATTTCATGTTAAAGAAGAGGAGATATCTAATATTTAGACACCTGTTTTTTTATTCCTTCCATGGTCAATATTGAACTCCCATATTCATTCTTACCAAGCTTCATCCCCCACTTTATTATTATTATTATTTATTATTATTTTAAGTTTTGAAGACTTCAATTAGCTTACTTCTAAGTCTTGGGGTTGCAACAAAATAATTTACCTAGGTTGAAAGATCTCATTTGTGTGGAAAGGCTAGCCCCCTTTCTTATCAATCCCTTCTCACAGCCACCTTTTAACTTCTCTAGGTGCATATTCATCTTCAACACTTTTCATTCTAGTCTCTCATCTTACTTTCCTTACCCACATTGTCTCCCAAGGTAATAAGTCTGCATAGTTGTGGGATGGGCTAGCTGTGGAAAAGACCTATCAAATTAATTTAAGATTCTATTATCAATCCCTACCATTCTTTCAACACTACTCCTTCACTTACCTCATTCTATTCTTTACACTGTTCCGTTATTGTAAATGTAGTATCAAGAAGGTTTCAGTAACTGTCCAAATTAGAAAGCTGCAAACTTCAACTGAGAACCAGATGTTGCTATCCTAACAATCCGCCTTCTTCGCAGAATTCATCCAGTTATTTTAATCAACTTATTAGCTATGCTTCTTGTTCACTTATGAACAAGAGAAAAGCAGAGCATGAGCAAATAGTAAAGCCACATGCTGGGGAAAAAATAAATCTAGTGGTTACTGCTACGCAGAGTCTTGGGTTGCTTTGTATGCCTCAAAGCCTGAGCAATTTTGTATTAAACTGTGTTTACCTAATAATATGACTGAGTGTTTTGTCTTCTGTGTACAGTAACTCCTCACTTAACGTTGTAGTTATGTTCCTGAAAAATGCGACTTTAAGCAAAATGATGTTAAGTGAATCCAATTTCCCCTTAAGAATTAATGTAAATGGGGGGGCGTGTTAGGTTCCAGGGACATTTTTTTCACTGGACAAGACTATATTTTATATTATATTATATATATATATATACACACATACATATACACACACACACACACAGAGTATAAGTTTTAAACAAACAATTTAATACTATACACAGCAATGATTGTGAAGCTTGGTTGAGGTGGTGGAGTCAGAGGGTGGAATATTTCCCAGGGAATGCCTTTCTGCTAAATGATGAACTAGCACTCGGCTGAGCCCTGAAGGGTTAACACATTGTTGTTAATGTAGCCTCACAAGCTACAAGGCAGTGCAGATGGAGAGAGGCATGGCAGACAGTGACAGAGACACACACCGTGTGTGTGTGCGTGTGTGTGAGAGAGAGGCGCATCGCCCCTTTAAGTACGCTGACCCCACTCTAAGTACATTGCCTTTTTAAGTAGATCTGCAAGTTGAGACAGCAGCTGCTGCCAGCAAGCTCCCTCCATCCTGAGCCCTGTTGTGTCCCCCCCTGCTCTATGGAGATGGGGTAAGCGGGGGCCAGGAGCAGGGGGGAGGGGAACACCCTGACATTAGCTCCCCACCCTTCACCCCCCCCTCCCCCCGTACAGCAAGCAGGAGGCTCCCAGGAGCAGCTCCAAGGCAGAAGGCAGGAGCAGCACATGGCAGTGGGGGGAGGGAAAACTGCTGGCAGTTCAGCTTTCCCTTCCCCCACTGCTGGGTGGCTGCCACACAGGGAACTTAGGGGAACGGGGAGCTGATAGGGAGGCTGCTGGTCCACCCTGATGCCAAGCCCCCACCAGCTAGCTCCAACGGGCTGCTCTTCCTGCAAGCAGTGGACAAAGCAGGTGGCTGCCAAAAAATGTTATAAGGGAGCATTGCGAAACTTTAAAAGAGCATGTTCCCTAACTGATCAGCAACGAAACAACATTAACCAGGAAGACTTTAAGTGAGGAATTACTGTATCTTGAATAGATCACTTTATTTATTGCTTGCATTTCTAAGTCTAGAAAGTTTTCTTCTACAAGCCATTCAATTAAAGCAAACCATTAACAGTCAGTGAGGACCTCTTGCTCTAATATACAGAAAGCCCAAGATGCTTAAAGGAGTAAGGCAAGAGCACCTCCAAGAACACTACAGAATGAGCTGAGCCAGATGGTGCATGGATTAAGATCCTCAGTTATCTACACGTCGCTCCAGATAGGTTTTTTAAAATCTAGGAAAAACAGTGACACTCAGCTCCAGATCTATTTACCTTAGAACAGATTCAACAAAAACTCGTAATGCTTTCACATGAATCCATGCAATGAATGCTTCACTGAAATTCACTTTCAGCCACCGAACCAGAGGTCCCTGTTAGAGGGGGAGGAGAGAGGGGACAAGAGACAGGAAGTTATTCACAAGCATCAAAGATTCAGCCTTATTAAAATTTGTTTAAACAGATACTCAGTGTTAAAAATGGTATTACTACAGACACAGAAAATGGATGGATGGAATAGGCGACGCTGGACAGCTAACTCCAAAATGTTTTAGTATAGAGAAATTACAGTAGGGATCTCATATGAAAACTGCACTTGGGTTTACTGAGACTACTCTGGACTTTAAGAATAGCCAAATATCTATTAGTGAAGTTCATAATCACTCTGCTACTGTACTTTTAGCCCATAGAAATCTGTTAACTCTGAAAATTAGGGCAACAATCCTGAGTCATGCCTCATCTACTTTGCTCCACTCCAACGGTATGAAGCAGCCCTAAACCCAGAAACCATACTGTTAAGATCTTCTTTGCATAGGGAGATCTCTGGACAGGATAGAGTCCCCACAGAGAATCAACGTCACTCCTCTTAGCTGCTGGTATAGGGGATGTGGACAGGGCTCTTGTGCACTGGGAATGCCTTAGGTCTGCTGGCAGCAGGCACAGGTTAGATCAGTGATACTGAGACTTCAGTGGTTTAGGAGCCAAACTAGCAATCAACATTATTGAAAAGAGAAACAGTAGTGTGAATTCATTGTTTAATTTACTATAGCGCTATATATTCATAGAGTTTTATATTTTTATATATATATATATATATACACACACACATACACACACACACACACACACTATTCTCACAGCAAAATAATTGACCAATTATCATCTTATCAACTACAATTAACAGTAAAAAAGCAACCTGATTGGTTAATAACTTAGATCAAGTAAAAACTAAATCACACAGTGTTTAAATATGTGCTTTAAAGAGCCACAGGAGACACATTAAAGAGCCACTTGTGGCTCTTGAGCCTGTCTGCCTAGCATTGGGTTAGACTGACCCACTACACAGCAGCCCCAAGATCAGGGGAACACAGAGAGCATCACTTCAACCCCCATCCTCATTTACTTTAGCCAGAGCTAAGGATCTGGCTGGGTATATTGTACCACTGAAGGAGGACAACTTAATGTGTGGTTTCAGAGGAACAGCCGTGTTAGTCTGTATTCGCAAAAAGAAAAGGAGTACTTGTGGCACCTTAGAGACTAACCAATTTATTTGAGCATGAGCTTTCGTGAGCTACAGCTCACTTCATCAGATGTATACCGTGGAAACTGCAGCAGACTTTATATACACACAGAGAATATGAAACAATACCTCCTCCCACCCCACTGTCCTGCTGGTAATAGCTTATCTAAAGTGATCAACAGGTGGGCCATTTCCAGCACAAATCCAGGTTTTCTCACCCTCCACCCCCCCACACAAATTCACTCTCCTGCTGGTGCTAGCCCATCCAAAGTGACAACTCTTTACATAATCAAGTCGGGCTATTTCCTGCATAGATCCAGGTTTTCTCACATCCCCCCCACCCCCATACACACACAAACTCACTCTCCTGCTGGTAATAGCTCATCTAAACTGACCACTCTCCAAGTTTAAATCCAAGTTAAACCAGAATATCTGGGGGGGGGGTAGGAAAAAACAAGAGGAAACAGGCTACCTTGCATAATGACTTAGCCACTCCCAGTCTCTATTTAAGCCTAAATTAATAGTATCCAATTTGCAAATGAATTCCAATTCAGCAGTTTCTCGCTGGAGTCTGGATTTGAAGTTTTTTTGTTTTAAGATAGCGACCTTCATGTCTGTGATTGCGTGACCAGAGAGATTGAAGTGTTCTCCGACTGGTTTATGAATGTTATAATTCTTGACATCTGATTTGTGTCCATTTATTCTTTTACGTAGAGACTGTCCAGTTTGACCAATGTACATGGCAGAGGGGCATTGCTGGCACATGATGGCATATATCACATTGGTGGATGTGCAGGTGAACGAGCCTCTGATAGTGTGGCTGATGTTATTAGGCCCTGTGATGGTGTCCCCTGAATAGATATGTGGGCACAATTGGCAACGGGCTTTGTTGCAAGGATAAGTTCCTGGGTTAGTGGTTCTGTTGTGTGGTATGTGGTTGTTGGTGAGTATTTGCTTCAGGTTGCGGGGCTGTCTGTAGGCAAGGACTGGCCTGTCTCCCAAGACTTGTGAGAGTGTTGGGGTCATCCTTTAGGATAGGTTGTAGATCCTTAATAATGCGTTGGAGGGGTTTTAGTTGGGGGCTGAAGGTGACCGCTAGTGGCGTTCTGTTATTTTCTTTGTTAGGCCTGTCCTGTAGTAGGTAACTTCTGGGAACTCTTCTGGCTCTATCAATCTGTTTCTTTACTTCTGCAGGTGGGTATTGTAGTTGTAAGAAAGCTTGACAGAGATCTTGTAGGTGTTTGTCTCTGTCTGAGGGGTTGGAGCAAATGCGGTTGTATCGCAGAGCTTGGCTGTAGACGATGGATCGTGTGGTGTGGTCAGGGTGAAAGCTGGAGGCATGCAGGTAGGAATAGCGGTCAGTAGGTTTCCGGTATAGGGTGGTGTTTATGTGACCATTGTTTATTAGCACTGTAGTGTCCAGGAAGTGGATCTCTTGTGTGGACTGGACCAGGCTGAGGTTGGTGGTGGGATGGAAATTGTTGAAATCATGGTGGAATTCCTCAAGGGCTTCTTTTCCATGGGTCCAGATGATGAAGATGTCATCAATATAGCGCAAGTAGAGTAGGGGCTTTAGGGGACGAGAGCTGAGGAAGCGTTGTTCTAAATCAGCCATAAAAATGTTGGCATACTGTGGGGCCATGCGGGTACCCATAGCAGTGCCGCTGATCTGAAGGTATACATTGTCCCCAAATGTGAAATAGTTATGGGTAAGGACAAAGTCACAAAGTTCAGCCACCAGGTTAGCCGTGACATTATCGGGGATAGTGTTCTTGACGGCTTGTAGTCCATCTTTGTGTGGAATGTTGGTGTAGAGGGCTTCTACATCCATAGTAGCCAGGATGGTGTTATCAGGAAGATCACCGATGGATTGAAGTTTCCTCAGGAAGTCAGTGGTGTCTTGAAGGTAGCTGGGAGTGCTGGTAGCGTAGGGCCTGAGGAGGGAGTCTACATAGCCAGACAATCCTGCTGTCAGGGTGCCAATGCCTGAGATGATGGGGCGCCCAGGATTTCCAGGTTTATGGATCTTGGGTAGTAGATAGAATATCCCAGGTCGGGGTTCCAGGGGTGTGTCTGTGCGGATTTGATCTTGTGCTTTTTCAGGAAGTTTCTTGAGCAAATGCTGTAGTTGCTTTTGGTAACTCTCAGTGGGATCATAGGGTAATGGCTTGTAGAAACTCGTGTTGGAGAGCTGCCGAGCAGCCTCTTGTTCATATTCCGACCTATTCATGATGACAACAGCACCTCCTTTGTCAGTCTTTTTGATTATGATGTCAGAGTTGTTTCTGAGGCTGTGGATGGCATTGCGTTCCGCATGGCTGAGGTTATGGGGCAAGTGATGCTGCTTTTCCACAATTTCAGCCCGTGCACGTCGGCGGAAGCACTCTATGTAGAAGTCCAGTCTGCTGTTTCGACCTTCAGGAGGAGTCCATCTAGAATCCCTCTTTCTGTAGTGTTGGCAGGGAGACCTCTGTGGATTAGTATGTTGTTCAGAGGTATTTTGGAAATATTCCTTGAGACGGAGACGTCGAAAATAGGATTCTAGGTCACCACAGAACTGTATCATGTTCGTGGGGGTGGAGGGGCAGAAGGAGAGGCCCCGAGATAGAACAGCTGCTTCTGCTGGGCTGAGAGTATAGTTGGATAGGTTAACAATATTGCTAGGTGGGGTGAGGGAACCATAGCTGTGGCCCCTTGTAGCATGTAGTAGTTTAGAAAGTTTAGTGTCCTTTTTCTTTTGTAGAGAAGCAAAGTGTGCGTTGTAAATGGCTTGTCTAGTTTTAGTAAAATCCAGCCACGAGGAAGTTTGTGTGGAAGGTTGGTTCTTTATGAGAGTATCCATTTTTGAGAGCTCATTCTTAATCTTTCCCTGTTTGCTGTAGAGGATCTTGATCAGGTGATTCCGCAGTTTCTTTGAGAGCGTGAGGCACAAACTGTCTGCATAGTCTGTGTGGTATGTAGATTGTAATGGATTTTTTACCTTCAGTCCTTTTGGTACGATGTCCATCTGTTTGCATTTGGAAAGGAAGATGATGTCTGTCTGTATCTGTACAAGTTTTTTCATGCAGTTGATAGATTTCCACTCCATACGGCTAAATGCAGTGCCACCCTGACCACACCACACGATCCATCGTCTACAGCCAAGCTCTGCGATACAACCGCATTTGCTCCAACCCCTCAGACAGAGACAAACACCTACAAGATCTCTGTCAAGCTTTCTTACAACTACAATACCCACCTGCAGAAGTAAAGAAACAGATTGATAGAGCCAGAAGAGTTCCCAGAAGTTACCTACTACAGGACAGGCCTAACAAAGAAAATAACAGAACGCCACTAGCGGTCACCTTCAGCCCCCAACTAAAACCCCTCCAACGCATTATTAAGGATCTACAACCTATCCTAAAGGATGACCCAACACTCTCACAAGTCTTGGGAGACAGGCCAGTCCTTGCCTACAGACAGCCCCGCAACCTGAAGCAAATACTCACCAACAACCACATACCACACAACAGAACCACTAACCCAGGAACTTATCCTTGCAACAAAGCCCGTTGCCAATTGTGCCCACATATCTATTCAGGGGACACCATCACAGGGCCTAATAACATCAGCCACACTATCAGAGGCTCGTTCACCTGCACATCCACCAATGTGATATATGCCATCATGTGCCAGCAATGCCCCTCTGCCATGTACATTGGTCAAACTGGACAGTCTCTACGTAAAAGAATAAATGGACACAAATCAGATGTCAAGAATTATAACATTCATAAACCAGTCGGAGAACACTTCAATCTCTCTGGTCACGCAATCACAGACATGAAGGTCGCTATCTTAAAACAAAAAAACTTCAAATCCAGACTCCAGCGAGAAACTGCTGAATTGGAATTCATTTGCAAATTGGATACTATTAATTTAGGCTTAAATAGAGACTGGGAGTGGCTAAGTCATTATGCAAGGTAGCCTGTTTCCTCTTGTTTTTTCCTACCCCCCCCCCCAGATATTCTGGTTTAACTTGGATTTAAACTTGGAGAGTGGTCAGTTTAGATGAGCTATTACCAGCAGGAGAGAGAGTTTGTGTGTGTATGGGGGTGGGGGGGGATGTGAGAAAACCTGGATCTATGCAGGAAATAGCCCGACTTGATTATGTAAAGAGTTGTCACTTTGGATGGGCTAGCACCAGCAGGAGAGTGAATTTGTGTGGGGGGGTGGAGGGTGAGAAAACCTGGATTTGTGCTGGAAATGGCCCACCTGTTGATCACTTTAGATAAGCTATTACCAGCAGGACAGTGGGGTGGGAGGAGGTATTGTTTCATATTCTCTGTGTGTATATAAAGTCTGCTGCAGTTTCCACGGTATACATCTGATGAAGTGAGCTGTAGCTCACGAAAGCTCATGCTCAAATAAATTGGTTAGTCTCTAAGGTGCCACAAGTACTCCTTTTCTTTTAACTTAATGTGTGTTTTTTCTTCTACTTAAAAGGAGAGAATTGAGTTTTAGCTTTCTGCTTGGACACCATAGTCTTTCTAACAGTGTTTTTGGACTAGAGACATAGTTGTATATTTTATAGAAGACTTTGTAATGCTAGGTTTCAGAGTAACAGCCGTGTTAGTCTGTATTCGCAAAAAGAAAAGGAGTACTTGTGGCACCTTAGAGACTAACCAATTTATTTGAGCATGAGCTTTCGTGAGCTACAGCTCACTTCATCGGATGCATACCATGGAAACTGCAGCAGACTTTATATACACACAGAGAATATGAAACAATACCTCCTCCCACCCCACTGTCCTGCTGGTAATAGCTTATCTAAAGTGATCATCAAGTTGGGCCATTTCCAGCACAAATCCAGGTTTTCTCACCCTCCACCCCCCCACACAAATTCACTCTCCTGCTGGTGATAGCCCAATGCTAGGAGCTACCATCTGTAATGTTTTCAGGCAAGCTACAATGCCTTTAACTGGTGTTCATAGCCAGGATCCACCATATTTCAAGCATGAGTGTAATGGAAACAACTTACATATTATCCAAGTCCTTTTGGGACTGAGTTACCATTTTGGTGAGTTTATTCAATATCAAAAAGACATTCAACAGTTCACATGCAACTGAGTATACCCTTATCTCAAGGATTATCATCTCTGAGCATTATGTCTCAAACCAAAAACAGATATAACAGAGAAAAGGACTCTTGTTGTGAGCTTTGTAGTTGGAGGATGATTGCAACAGTGACCTTTTCATGCCTAAATGCTCAGTTATAGTAATTTCTGTCCAAAATAATATTTAGTTTATGCCAACTTACAAACTGTTTTTTTTTGTCAGTAGATAGCCTGTTCATTTCTTCTTTGTCTGCTTTCATCTCTTCTTCATTATACTGGAAATCACGGACCATAAACCTACATTTGGAGAGGAACAAGAACACTGCAAGTGGCTGCGTAGAGTACTCTTAAATAGGAAATCAATCTGAAGAAGTGATCTTACTTGTATTCCCTGGCTTTGTGTCTGAAGTCATCCACTGCCTTCCTGAACAAGGTGACATTACATAGGTAACTATCTTGGTCCTCAGAAAGAACACTGTAAAAGGAAAAAAAAAAGCGTTACAATTCGCAGGTTTAGAACCTTTATGGGGCTGAAGCATCACAATCAAAATTCTAGTCTGTGGTCACTCAGAACTAGTAAGATCAAATTAGTTGCTTATGAATGGTTCTAGAACAACCCTACCACACCCAGAATACTTAATTTCCAGAGTTTAACTACATTAGAGAATAGTAATTGTAGCTCAGACATGTGCCTTTGTCATCCTTGAGCAAGAGAGGAACTGTTTACATTTTACATTCACATGCTTTCTGGAGTAAAACTGTTAGCTGCGCTAAACCAGATATTTCTCCAATTTAAAGCCATATTTTATTGGAAATGAACTTGAGTTGATTTCATTTCAATGTACGTAGTCATGAGACTTTTCAGTAGTCACATTTATTTTGGTGTCTTTCAGGTGAAAGGAAATGGGTGCAAGTACGGAGGGACAGGAGTTGAGGTAGCAGCGAACTAAGAGTAGGTGATTGGGTGGCATAGAGCTGTGTTAGCCATCTTGGAAAGGGAGTTCTCTAAAGAAGTCCAGCTAACGTCCCAATACAATGTGGCTTTTCTCACAAAAGTTAATCTTTCTAAAAGCCCAAATGCTAAAATGTCTGTAGCGAACAATTAAAGGGATCTAGCTTGTTCCCCACTGCCATGAAATCCATCATCCAACCCACCTGATTTACACCACCCACCCATCTAAGAGCAAAGTGTGCAATATACCTAATTATCAAAATAATCTACAAGGAAACTACTGAAAAATGATGCCTCAAATAGAAAATGACAATTTTGCCTCAGTAATTATAATGCTTTTAACACTTGGAACACACTGTTTGCCTAGCCATCTCCCTTGCCACATTCAAATCCCTCTAAAAAAATCATTTCTATCTCCAAGTAAGATAGGGGCAAGAATAGTAACAAAACAGAAAGGACTGGAAGTTAGGCATCAAGCTTGCATGTGCTCGAGTTACCACGTTATATTACTGTTGCCCTTGTTCTCTCTCCCACTACTGCTATCACATTTGTCTTTACGAACATTTGTTGTGTTAAATTTACATTGTAAGCTCTTAAGGGAAAGGATCATATCTAGGCACTCTTAAAAATCCAGTGTTGCTTAATATGACTTGCAGACAAAGGAAAATGCATTTGCCCATTCCCCCTTCCTGCATGATTTTTTTTTTTTTTTAAATAGTAAAGTTCACTGGATTTCCCCTAGCCAATCCTCTGGCATGTTCCCAAATATTCTCCCCACCAAAAAAACCCAATCTAACACCCACACTCCCCACTCCCATCAAGGATTTGCACTTACACAGATCCATCCTGTTTCTCTGCACCACCCCCAAAACACTACACAATAGTCACCTCCACACCATCATACAGAGGCACACATGTGTGCCTCCTCACACATTTTTTCTAGGTAATGTGCTGACCTCCATGGTTATAGAGTGCCAAAACACCCATTACTCATCTCCAGATCTCCATCCTATCCCCTGCCCAGAACCATCTGCATCAGGTTTCCAGTGATATAACTTATTTGTTTCTAGCCCTTCTAGTAATGGCAACACAGTTACCACTATCAAGCATTGTTTTGTAGAGGGGGGTTTTGTTGTTGTTGTTTTTTAAAATAAGACACTGGGGCCCAGGACTAAAGCAGCACATCTAGACTAGTTTAATTTTCCTGCTTCAATTCTTTGGTCCATGCCTTATAAACACTGGGGCTGACTGACACCTTTGTGAACTACAGAATTTAGAGAGAATCTTAAAGTTTAGAATATTGTACTTGGAGTTGAATTCAGATGAATTATTTAATAAGAACATAGGTAATGACTTTATAATCAATTACTAATCAGCAATTAAAACCCAATTACAAACAAAAGGTCCCAAAGATTTAGGGTGAAGAGGTACTCTTATGCATCATTAAAACCCAATTCAAGCAAATCAAAGATTTACTTTGGAAAAAGCTGAATCATAAAAAACCACTTACTTGCTGGATCGTGGAACTACCATCTCCGATAATGTTTCATATTGCTTAACCCAGTCATTGTAATTTGACCTACAGAATAAATAGGTTATAATTCAAGTTTAGTACTACAACAATAAAACCATGGTAAAAATCAAATGGGTCACAAGAAGCTGGCAGAGAACCCCTGAATATTAAGATACCCACAGGAGTATTTCAAAATTCTTTCTTCCTCTTGCTAATCAAGTTTCCTTCCTATCACTGGAGGACATCAGAAAGTATATGAAATAGGGAATTTGGTCCCCTGTCCTATTTTTCATGGCACGAAATATTGCAAAGAAAACACTCTGAAATGAGAACTCAGAGAAATTGAGAAATAGTATCTGATTTTTAAAAATATTGTTTATAAGTTTACACGTGTATTGTATAAGGTGGGCTATTTTTTAAAGTGAAAAGCAAAGTTTTTCTTAAATCTGGCACAGCTACACAATGAAGTTAATAATTACATGTTTAACACCTCTCAGAGGATCTCCAAATGTCTGACAGACATTGTTCAATGAAGTCTCTCAACACTCCTATGAGATATTTACACCCCTTTTAGGAGTTGGATAAATGTAAGTACAGAGATTAAGAACCAGCTTTTCAGAGACATTATGCACCCCAGCACTCAAAATTAATATGATGCATTTGTGGGTGTTTTATTCCTATTTATGGGAATGGAACCCATCCCTACGCAACCTGCCCAAAGTCAAAACAAGTCAAATGCAGAAGGAAAAATACGATCCATGAGTCTTCACTCTCATTCCCTTGCTACTACCACTAGAATAGATAATATTGCTTTCCTATGGTGTTACACTTAATTCTTACTGAATACTGAACTACTATTTAGTAATGTTGTGTGTATATATTGTAAATTAGAAGCCCACCATCTGCTCCCCACCCCAAAGGGATAGCCTGGTGACGTAAAGGCAGCACAACAAAATGCCTTGAGTTTACTCAGTTTTTGAATCAAGAAATAGTCAGTCTGCTATTTTCCATCCCATTCGCTCTAAAAAAAGATTTGGGTTTCTAGGTTAGCACTTTTTGGCAGAGGAGCAGATTTTCAATTTGAAGCTAATACTTCAAAAATTATCTATACAGTACTCAGCATGTACCTGACAATTCCTCTTGACCCTCATGCCAGTCAGAGCATTCCTTTAGAAGACTTAATGAGATTTCAAGACTACTGAAAGGAATATTCCTTAAATTGCTAGAGGTTGTACATGATTCTAAAGGCAATGCTCAAGCTCTTTGAGAAGATGGGATAAAGAAACTAAATAGAACCTTAATGTATTAAAATTAATGTATGAAAAAAAAGCTTAAGTTAAGTGGTACAAGCTAATACTGAAATTACAAGGCAAATCAGTGACTAGTTCTTTTAGGAAAATTAGGAAAGAAATCCTGGCTTTCATCCAGTATTTTGCTTGGATTTTATTATTTTATATGGACAACTTTTGTAACATTAGCAAGGGGAATCACCTTTCCATACAAAACATTAACGGCCTAATTCCAAATTTTCTCCAAGGGGATTTGTGGATAGTGAGCACCCCCTATGATAAAGCCAAAAAATAGCAACAGTGAGAAAATATCCACACAGGCTTATTATGCCACAGGTGAGCATCCAAAAGTTTGGGCTACATTGTTTTCAGTCTCAAAATTGTCTAAAAGCCATACTATAAACGGTCCTTTCCTACTTCTAACAAAACATATTGTACAAAACTTACATTTTTGCTTGCATTTTGGTTATATTTGTATTCAGTATTTGGTACCACAAGATTACTTACTTTGGTACAACCACCACCAATGTAATTAAGTATTCTGAATCAAGTACAAAGTCCTCTTTCTTTACAATATCAGCCAGACTTCTAGTTAGCAAGCTTCCCCTGTAGAGGAACAAAAACTGCTATAGTAAGTGTATAGTTCAAATCTTAAACTTGGTCTGGATAACTTCTAGTGTTTGGTTAATAACATTTTAGAAAGTACTTCACTTAAGAACTAATTACTAGTATGCAGAGTGCACTTACTACTCTTTCTGTAACTGAAGTTTTTGTAACATAAGAGTTATCAGTGGTTCCACTGTCACTACTATAGCCCATGTGGCGTGGCAGCAGCTGAGGCTCCTGATCAGTGATGAGCTGCCAAAATCTTAACAACGGGTTCCCTCCTCACCCCACGAGGGGGTCGTTGCCTGCCCCTGCCCCCCCGGGACTCCTGCCCCATCCAACCCCCCCGCCCCCCCAGAACCCCTGCCCCCTGACTGCCCCCAGAACTGGGCAGGAGGGTCTCGTGGGCCACCATAGTGGGTGCCCACTCCTAAGAGCCAGAGGCACCCGCCGGGGGGTGACGTGGGGAGTCCCGGAGGTGCTTACCTGGGGCAGCTCCCAGGAAGCATCCGGCAGGTCCCTCTGGCTCCTAGGGGCAGGGGAGCATAGCTGGGGGGGAGCAGGGGGAGTGGCCGCTCCCCCACTGATCACATCAAAAGTGGCGCCTTAGGTGCCGACTCCCTGGGTGCTCCGGGGCTGGAGCACCCAAGTGGAAAATTTGGTGGATGCAGAGCACCCACTGGCAGCTCCCCGCCCTACCCCCAGCCCCAGCTCACCTCTGCTTCCTCCCCTGAACATGCTGCCCTGCCCTGCTTCTCCGCTCCCTCCCCCGGCTTCCCGTGAATCAGCTGTTCGGCGGAAAGCCTGGGAGGGCTGAGAAGCAGGCGGCGGCTTCCCACTCAGGCTCAGGCCGAGGGTGGCGGAGGTGAGCTGGGGCGGGGAGCAGTTCCCCTGCAGCCCCCCCACCCCCGGGTTTACCTGTCTGCAGCGCGGGCAGCCCTCCTCGCGCCCCAGCTCACCTCCACCTCCCTGGGCCTAAGCAGGAAGCCACGGCCTGCTTCTCAGCCCGCCCCGGCTTCCTGCGCAAACAGCTGATTCACAGGAAGCCTGGGGGCAGGGGGTGGAGAAGCAGGGCGGGGCAGCACATTCAGGGGAGGAGGAGGAGGCGGAGGGGAGGTGAGCTGGGGCTGGGAGTAGGGCGGGGAGCTGCCAGTGGGTGCTCTGCACCCATCAAATTTTCTACTTGGGTGCTCCAGGGCTGGAGCACCCATTGAGTTGGCGCCTAAGGTGCCACTTTTGGCCACTTAAATTTAGAAGCCCTTTTAGAACCGGTTGTCCCTCGTGGAACAACCGGTTCTAAAAGGGCTTCTAAATTTAACAACCGGTTCTAGCAAACCAGTGAGAACCGCTCCAGCTCACCACTGCTCCTGACCAATCCATATGTGAGGGTTTGCGATAAAAGTTCTTAAGTCAATTACGTGTTTTTAAGTCCCATTTTAAAAAATGACTTTAAGAGGCAAAAGTACAATTGACTATCAGAGAGACTTAGGAGCCCAAATCACTTCTGAAAAATGTATCCTTAGGGCTTGTATATAGCCACTGGGCATACCCTCCCAAAGTGCATGCCTCCACACAGGAAACACTATAGTCTGGTTACATTAAGGACCTTTCACACGCAGAGAGGAAGGACAGAATGTTACCCTCAGTTACTTAAAGTTACTCCGATTCCCTATTTTCATTACGTTTTATCTTTACCCATTTAAGACATTGTATCTACATTGCTCAACTAATCTGGGTTTTTGGGGACAAGTCACCTATTACTGGAGGAATATATCAAGTTCAATATTAATTGATTTCTTCAGACAGCAACAATAAAAGGAGAAACTTCCTCAAGAGAAGTTTAGGTAGATACTTAAATTATAAGGAAACCAATAGCAACAGGCTCAGGTAATTAGTAGCATTATTCAAGTAGAATACTGTTTGCGTATAACTATAGTGAAGTAAAAATTACTATTTTAGGCCTGTTCACCCCCGTAAACAAGCTAATTATCATGACACACCAGAATTCTGAAACATAGGCACCTCTAAAAACCTACCAAGCCGAAATATAGTATATTCACATTACCAACACTTTGCAGTTAAACTGCCATTTTTCTGTGCTGCATTAGCAAGGTCTAAGATCACTTACGCATTCTTTCTTTCCAAGTTCTGAAGGTTGCCTTTCAGATTGTTATATGCTGATGCTCTTGATTTTAAGTCATTATCAATCTGGGTTACTCCCTTTAAAACACAAGATTCAAAAATCAAATTGTTCACTTTAAGTCTCATAAAAGGATAAATTTAGCAAACAAATTATTTTTTAAATTGTCTCTAAGAAAAAGTTAGAGATTTCATTATTTGTAAGCAGAAATTTGACAAAATTGGAAAAACAAAGCACTGAACAAGTTGTATTGCTACACAATTCTAAAACTGGGAACACATTGCAATCATCTCTAAGGAAATCCAGTGAGTAATGTAGACTGGAACTTGACATTTATGAACCACAAGTTCTATGCTGACATGCGGTTTTTGTTTTCAGAAGTGTCATGAAGTGATGCACACTTCACTCACCTCCCCCTTACCAAATAATATTTCATCTGTATTTTCATGTCAACTATCTTTACAAGATATTTAATTTATTCCAGAAACTTTCAGAGACCCCACAATCGAAATTGTTCATCCATTTTGCTTTGTGCTTCTATAGTGCATTACATGTCCAAAAAACACTATACAAAATATAGTCGCAGAAACAGTTTACCACAACTCTTCTGCCATAAAACACTCTCATCCATTTAAGTGGAACTGACCAACTGCCAGTAGTGAACAGACTATTTTCTAATGCATGATCTTCACTTGTATCATAAAAAAAAAAGTGAACTGTGACCATATTTCATCCCCTACCCAATATATCTCCATATACTCTTCTGTACACTAATGGGAGTTCAAACATGTTGCTCTGTATTAATATTAGATCCTCCAAGTTTAGTTTCCAGACTTCAAAAGGAGTACAAATTTTGAATCTTTAAAGCAGGCTCTCTCTTTACTACTACACACTAAGCTATTTACTAAGTACACTTTTAACTTCCTCCCTCTTGACCTTGATTTCTAATCATATTATTATTCCTTCTATCAAGCCATTTCTTGGCCAAAGGATGTCACTGAGGCCAAGAATTTAGTAAAAAGAAAAGGAGTACTTGTGGCACCTTAGAGACTCACCAATTTATTTGAGCATAAGCTTTCGTGAGCTACAGCTCACTTCATCGGAGATCTTCTACACTTTCCACAGTATGCATCCGATGAAGTGAGCTGTAGCTCACGAAAGCTTATGCTCAAATAAATTGGTTAGTTTCTAAGGTGCCACAAGTACTCCTTTTCTTTTTGCGAATACAGACTAACACGGCTGTTACTCTGAAACCAAGAATTTAGTATGATTCAAAAAGGGAATGGATGTTTACATGGATACAGACTTACACTAGTTAACAACAGTATTTTAGGAAGCAATATAGAACTTCATGCTTCAGGGTTTAAGCCAGTCTGTATCAAGAAGAGACATGAATGGGGGCAGATTACACAGATTACACTGCCTATTGCATGGTTTCTTATACCTTCCTCTGAAGTATATGGCACTGGACACTGTCAGACAAGATACTGGACTAGATGCACTGGGTCTAAATCCAGTATGAAAATTCCTATGTTCCAATTCTAAATATTGTCGTGTTTATACTACACCATTTTTTTTTAACTAAGCAGTTCCCTGATTGTATACTTTGAAGGGAAGATGTAGCAAAGTTTGCATCAGAAAGTCACTTGCCAATTCCATTTAGGAAGTTTCAGTCCTGTTTTATATCTTGGCATAACACCAAGCTATCTCTGCTGAAGGTCTGTAGCAGTTTGTTATAACTAAAATGGTGGGGTCGGGGGAGGGCTGTTTCAGCATGTTTTATGAGAGTTTTCTTCATTTAGTAAAGAGTGCCATGAGATATTTTGGCTTGTGCTGAAATTGCACTGGGCCACATCCAATGTAATTATTGCTGGTTAAAAATCAAAGCATTTCAAAATTAAAAATCAGAGCCTGACTTATTTTATTAGCTACAGATAATTGGGTATGTCTTAACTCCTTTCTTTCTTTCCTCCAGACTATTTTGCCCCCCTTATTCATTCACTGTTTTGGGTCTGATTATTTCCAATTACATTAGCCTACATGCTAGTTTCAAATATAAGGTATCTTTGGCATTACAGACAGATTCTCTGCCCATCTCAGAGCCATCTTGTTATAAGATTCTATTAAGGATTTACATCTGTAATTAGAAGTCTAGTCTCTTAGAATTGCCTACTTCCTCCATGGCTACTCAAGCCAAGTATAACTTGTACTCCACCTTTAAGATTTAGGGGGTCACTGTGAACCTTTAATGATCTTCGATAAAGAGATGGTAAAACAGATATTCCTTTATCACATGGAATTTAGGAAGGCTCTACATGCTGGCTGCCTGTTAAGCATATTGATTTAAAAATGTTTAGTTTATATTATATATATATATATATACACACACACACACACTAAAAGGACTTAGTACAGTGTACCTCTCTGGTCTTATAATTAAACCTAAAACCCACCTCTACTGCTTCTATCTCAAGTATCTAGGTACATATACATTACACAATAATATATGAATGCCTTATTAATAGACAAGAGCAGCAAAGAGTCCTATGGCACCTTATAGACTATCAAATGTACTGGAGCATAAGCTTTCATGGGTGAATACCCAGTTCGTCGGATACATGTCAGATCCAGACTAACACACCTACCCTTCTGATTATTAATAGGTAGTGCCTTTATTTGGGCCTACATTGTTGTCAGAGAGTTTTTCAGTGTTTTTTACCATGACTGCTTCCAAGGTTAGGTTTTTTAGTTACTGGCAACAGGTGTCCCAGTCCCAGCTCCCAGGATTATGTCTGGGGGGACTCAGCTCAGAACCTTTTTCTCCCTATGTGCCAGAGAACACGGGAGTTTGTAGCCAGCTTCAGTTGCTTATCTTACTGGCTCCCCAGGCCTCAGCTGCTGAACTGGTCTTCAGGTTGCCTAGTTTGCCAGCCTACACTTCTGTTTCCTTTGCTCCCTGGCTGCGGGTTGGACTTGGACTCTTTCTCAAGTCCCTGCTCCATGACTCCAGGGTACAGTGAAGGGAACATGCACTGTGATGAAATTAACTCCCCCTTGTGGGGAAAGCATCAGAGTTTTTTTAGGACAATAATATGGAAGACGAGAACCACCAGAGTTATACTTAATGCAAAAGGTATTTTGGAAGTGATCTAAAAACCTCATGCTTCAGGGTTTAAGCTAATCTTTAACTATTAGGAATCAGCAAGAAACTTTCATGTGCGGCAGATTATACCACAGCTGCCTACAGTGAGGTTTCATACATCTGGTGTTGGCCATTCTCAGACATGAGACTGGCTAGATGAACCATGTTGTGATCTAGTATGGCAATTCCTGTGCAGTAAGAGGAAGCTGTAGGCAGGTCCTGGAAGGGTAAGGCAACAGACAGAAACAAGATGTCTGGCCCTGGCTACAGCAAAATGGCAAAATTTCATGCCACCTTGAAAATTCCCAGGTATGCACAGTTGCAGAATTGCAAAGTGCATGGAGCCTGGATTGAGATCAATGTGGCTGGTCACCCCTCAGGACTATTGTTTCAGGTTCTCTACAGACTCAAACAGATGACACTATCAGTTTACACTGTTCATTTCAGGTTCTCCGCAACTCTCAATGGCTAGAAACAGGTGGCTTTAAAAAATAAAAATAATCAAAAGTAAGGTCTGGTGCACAGTTTTGTGGCAGGTGGGCAAGAGCTTTAGCAACTTCCAAGGCTGGGAGGGAGCGGGGAGAGAAATCACAGAGTACACTATCCTGCTTATGTTTGAGCTATTTTTGAAATGCAATTAAATTACACTTACGTTTGTGTAGTTCTCTAAGTGATTTCCATCCTCTACCTCTGGACAGATAAATTACTATAACTATGATTGTTTCTATAGCTAATTTCCATTGCAGGACCAATAATGAGAGAAGATATAGTGGCAAAATCTTCTGTTACTTGTCCAAGTACTCCATACTCTTACTTATTAAACAAAACCAGATTTCAGAGACTGTTTATTTCCTCAAGTATCAGCTCAATAAGACTTTCACAAATCTACCAGTGAAGTTACTGTAAAACTTTTTCCAGAGTTTAAATTCTAGGAGTGGATGAACATTTTACAACTGATCAATTGCCAAAAACAAATCTCTTCATTTTTTCTGCTTTCTTCAAGATTACAAAGAACTCATGACCTTACATAGTTTCACATTTTAACACAAACACATTTCACATAAGAAATATTAAGGTCATGCAGTTTTTATCAAAGCCAGAAGTCAGCCTTCATACTTCCAGTAGGACTAAAGTACTGCAGACACAAAATATATGAAAGTTTAATTACCAAGCCTAGGAACATGATTATTGATAAAGAGGTGATCTTAAGCTATTTATCTAATTTAAGAAATGACAGTTACTACAGCTTGAATTTAGTCTTCCATAACACTGCATCAAACTAAGCGTCAGTTACAGTCTGGATCAGCTACATGGTATATACTGGTATAACAAACTTAGCAAGAAGTTCAAACCAGAGGATGCAATCTGTAAACAGCTGGGGTATGCACCCTAATTGCAGAGCGCATGTCAGCATTCTAGCACTGATCCTTCCTTTTACCTGCAACCTACTTCCATGATTCTCAGTTTTGACCAACTGAACTAAAGAAGAAAAGGAGTACTTGTGGCACCTTAGAGACTAAAATTAATTTGTTAGTCTCTAAGGTGCCACAAGTACTCCTTTTCTTTTTGCGAATACAGACTAATGCGGCTGCTACTCTGAAACCTGAACTAAAGAAGGTACTTCTATGTGCCCTGTGCAGCTGCTTCATGGTTGTCTGGATTTTCTTTTGTGCAAATTCCACCATTAGCCAGTTCAGACACCACACAGGAGAACAGAAACAAACCGTAAAGTACCCTGGAGCTATTAACGCAGTGGAAGAATATACTGAAATCTCTTGTTGCTTTAACACAAGGGGTCATATCTGGCCTGACCTGTGTAATCCCACAGAAATCCATGAGATTATACACGGTGAGAGAACAGATTTTGTTTTAGGAAGAAAAAAAGAGCACAGATACCAAACAAAAGACATAACCAACCTGCCAAACCAGAAGCAAGTTTTGTTTATATATGGTGTTAATATTGAATTTTTTGCTGTAGCCAAATACTACAGTTGTCACAGAACTGGTGATAGGTGGAAAGGAGGTGACCCTTAAGAAAATCTCTCGTTTTGTAAGTAGTTCAGAGTGGAAAAAATTGAGAATCATTGTCAAACTAAGTTCTCGTATCAAGGATGAAAGCAACACAATATATATGTAGTTTGAATTACATGTCATCTTACCTTTGCAATTATTTCTGAAATATTCTTCAGGGACTGTTTGATGGGATACTTGGCCATATCCCACTGGAACCTTATTATATAGGTAACCAAGTCAACTAAAAATGTGAAGGAATGAATGTGTTAAATTTGGTAATAAAGAAAATAGACTTTAATACTTTACTTGTTTGCTATAGTATTGTTTATGATGCCATGGAAGGTACTGAGAAAGACTGCAGACTTTCAGATATATTGGCCCTATTACTAAGGCTGTGTTTACACTGCCACTTTCAGCGCTAAAACTTTAATTGTTCAGGGGTGCGAAAAAGTGACAGAAGTGACAAAAAATTTAGCGCTGAAAAGCACCAGCACGCTCTTGGCAATAAAGCTACCACCCCTCATTTGCGGTGGGTTTTGGTTGTTTTTTTAAAAATCGCCAGGAGAACTCTCCCCTGGTGATAAAGCATGACTACACTGCCCACATCACAGCGCTGCCGTGGCCGCGCTGTAATGTGGGCAGTGTAGACATACCCTTAGACTTATGGTATTAGAATTTCTGATGCTAAAAAGTTATAGGTGCATTAATTGAGATTCTTGCCTTCAGATATTGACTGCTGTAGACCCTTAAAATTGAAGAAATATTAACCTGGAGAACATGGCAGTGATATCTCTTGAGAACCAGCAAAGTGATGAAGACAAAAACAGTATGTCTGCCTACCACCTATGACAGGGATGGCCCAACTGCAGCTTGTGAGCCGCATGCAGCTGTTTTACAGTTAAAGTGTGGCTCACTAAGCCCCTCACACCTCCCCCCCATTCTCCAGCTGCCAGACTGGGGCAGGGGGCTTGTGGCTTCTGCCCTGTGGCAGGGTGGTGGGACTTGGGGCTTCTCCCCTGCTGGGGAGGTACCTGCTGGGGCTCCAGAAGGAGCAGGGCTGAGGCCCTTACCTCCGGCAGGCACGCCCGGCTCTCGAACCTTTGAAGATTATTGTGTGTGGCTGGGAGGGTCAGTAAGTTTGGCCACCCCGACCTATGGCATTCAAGTCTTGGATTTGCACAAAGCTGTTTTTTAATTTAAAAGTTAATTTGGCTCTCAGAATAGCAGCTTCATGCATAGGTGCTGGGAGCAGTTTCTATATAGATATGTATGTATCAGATTTCCTTTCTGTTGAGCACTACTTCAGCAGTTATTTTAACTGAATTTTGTATCTGTCTTTAATATCAATACCAG
The DNA here is from genome assembly GCF_965140235.1 of Caretta caretta. Lineage (NCBI taxonomy): Eukaryota > Metazoa > Chordata > Testudines > Cheloniidae > Caretta > Caretta caretta. The sequence goes on from NC_134207.1 coordinate 37,118,742, forward strand.
GCAATAGTAAACTCAGTTTGAATTTGCCAGATTACTTGGTGACAGAATGCTGACATGAGGGATCAGTGCTGTGTTCCACCATAGCCAGTCTTCTGTTTCTAAGAGAAAACTAGCTTGATAAAATGCCACTTGAAAACTTGGGGGAAGGCAGAGATTCTCAGCTAGCTTATGTGAAGAACTTAGTAAGTAAAATTTGGACACCCTTTTATATTAACATAATTTATTGATGGAGTATTGGATTCTAAACAAAATCTTTAAAAATGTATAAAAAGTAAAGAAAAAAATTGGACTTTAAACTGGTGGAGGTATCAAACCAGAGTACCCAAAAGGAACTCAAGGCTTTTCTTGGAAGTGGACAGTTACCATACAGATCTGTACCTATATTTTCTACCCACAATTGGAGGTATCATCCCCTCCGATATAAGTGACTTATGTAAGACTGGTATAAATGACTTATGCAAGAGACAGATGAAAGCATTTTCATGTTTAAACTAAGTTCTCAGTCTGATTCTTTACATGATCTGTTAAGTCGGTAGGAAAAAAAGCAGAAAATCCTGAAACACTTGAGAGAATAAAGTTAACACTTTACCTCCATTAGCCAATAGATTTTCCTGAACTTTATCTTTACTGTCTTCCAGAACATCAGCCATGTATTGGGCCACCTTCTTGACCACTCTGGAGAACAAAGATAGAGCAACAAAACATGAACTGCTTTGAGGATGAAGAAAGCACTGCCATCTTATAAGAGAATCTGTTACATTAGTCCACTGAGTCAAAGACAATTTGGCCCAATCTTTTTTAATACTGTTTTCCAAACAGTTTCAGATCAGTTACATCAAACTTAATTTTTAAATTGCGTTCCTGGAAGCCTCACCTTACAGAATTTTTCCATTTGCAGGAAGCCATCTCCCCAACAACTGCAGACATATCTGTTTTGTTTTTAGGCTTTCATAGGTGCTTGTCATTGTGATGTGACTATCTTCCAGAGTTCCACAGTATTTATATTCTATTTATATTCAGTGGGATTTGGGTGCCTGCCTCCCTTAGGCTCTTCTGAAAAATCCCAGCCCAATGAGGTTGGGAGCATGATTATCTCTATTTAATACAAAGGAAACTGAGACACAGACTGATTAAAGCCATGTCTACTATGCTACTGTAACTCCGTAGCATAGACGCAGATACAGTGACAGAAGGGGTTTTTCCGTCGCTATCAGAACTCCACCTTCCTGAGCATAACTATGGCGTTAAGGGTTGTGCCTTTTCACACACCTAAGCACTGTAGATATGCTAACCTAAGCGTTAAGTGTAGACCAAAGTGTTAAGTGAGTTACCAAAGGCACAAAGACAGACTGTGGATGAGCCAGCAAGAGAACCCAAGTCTCCTGAGTAATAGTCCAGTGCCTTAAACACAAGGCCATCCTTCCTGTCTAGGAAAGTAGAATGCTATTTTAACAGTATTTCAACCATTTACATGTACAAACCTAAAAGATTATTTGCTTTGTTTGAAAGCTTTACAACAAAGTTACCTCACCATTAATCATTTCGCTTTCCCTCCCTTTAAGACTATGTCATCAAACTGTTAACTAACAATTTTAGATTTGGATAAGACAATGGTCATCTATATTGAATGCCTTACTATGTCTGTATCAGTAAGACACACACTGGTTTAGCAGGGACACTGTGAACATAATGCTGTGAAAGGAAAAGGAGTTGTGTTTATTTAGCTCTTCATTTTAAAAAGCAGTTATGTTGCCCAGGCTACAGATACTTTCCCCAACACAAACCTCCTCAGACAACAATGAACAAACTCATGTAAGGCTATACCTAGCAATTTGTAAAATAAACTACCACAAGCAACTGACTGCAGATTTGCTAAGGAAAATGTCAGCCCCACTACTAGTCGGCCATTTGATTAGCTGAGCTTGAAGGCCTTACTCAAGGAAATTGGTTAGTCTCTAAGGTGTTACAAGTACTCCTCATTCTTTTTGCTGATACAGCTAACACGGCTACCACTCTGAAACCTGTCAAGAGCATCTGTTTCTCATGCAGTAACTTTTGAATGTCACGTCTGATCAATTCCAAAATTTCAGGGAATGTTCTAGGCATCAGTGGCCAAAATCCTACTTATTTGGGAGAAAACTGGAAAACCAAAAGGGGACAAGTGGGGAAACATAAGAATGGCCATACAGGGTCAGAGCAAAGGTCCATCTAGCCCAGTATCCTGTCTTCTAACAGTGGCCAATGCCAGATGCCCCAGAGGGAATGAACAAAACTGGTAATCATCATCAAGTGATCCATCCCCTGTTGCCCATTCCCAGTTTCTGGCACATGGAGCTCCTGCCACCTGATTAACAGTCACAGCTTCAAGCACCTCTACAATTGTCCACAGATCAAGCAGGTTGATGGCATTCATTAATGCCTTCCATCATAACTATAGCCTCTTATATTTCTGCTTATCCTCCCAACACTTTAATTTGTTGGCACTCTGAATAACTCATCTTCTAGACAGAAAGAATAATGCTGAATAATGTCGGTGCCAGGGGCAGAGGCATGGTGCCTGAGGAGAAGCTTGGTGTCGAGTCCCCTACTGGTACACTCAGTGCCATGGAGGAGGCATTCTTTGTGCCTCAACTCCATCTCCTTCGCACGGACCTCGGTGGTGCCAGAGGTGCCCGGAGCGCCATAGCTGCTCACCCAAGCATATATTGGCATCAGGGGCAGCGACCTGGAAGGAGACTGCCTCTGTTTTCGAAGTGTTCTCTATGAAGAAATCTGAGCCCTCTTTTTTCCATTTTTCAGAGGGTATGTCTCCTTTCCCATTTGGAGGAGTGCCCAGAGAGGCAGTCTGCTTGTCCAACTCTGGTTGGAGGGATTTCTCCATTAAAATAATTTTTAGCCGGAGATCCCTGTCACATTGGGCTCTGGCTTTCAAATTGCTGCAGTGGGGGCATTTTAGGGGGATATGCCCCTCACCCAGGCAGCGTACATGCAACGACCATAAGGAGCCGCAGCATTTGAAGCCTGAAGAACCAGGCATCTTAGCAGGTAACCATCCCCTGAGGGGAGGTAGCTAACAAAAGAAAACTTTTTTTTTTCCCCAATAAACTAAAACTAACTTTCTATCTAACGATCTAATTAACTATTTTTCTAATGGTTTTAGAGAAGAGTGCTAACACTGCCCCAGAGCTCCATCTTCAGCCGAGGACATTTGAGAAAGAACTGGAGGGCTCAGATCATGCACATGTTACATGCAACACCAACAGCACGTGCAAGAAGGCTACTGGGCACGTGCAATCAGTGTGGACACTGCTACTGTAAATCCCTGATCAACAGCGCCGGGACACACCGACACCTGAAGTGGAGCACCCACAGGAACAGCACTAGAAGAAGAATTATAGCATTAAATGGAAAGATCTTCTAATCTCTTCCTTTTCTTCCCCACCTAAAGAAAGACCAAACCCTTGCCCTTGAAGATAATGAGTCTTTTTTGGAATTGGTAAACTCCATACCACACAACCCGTAGAACAGCAAAGATGCATTCTGTTGAAACAATGGCCCTACAGCAAAATTAATTTCTTTGTAATCCTATATACTTTACCTCAGAGTTAGCTAAGAAGGTATTAACTACTCCTGGGGGAATTCTGCGCCACTGTGTGCCTGAAGAAACATCTCCCCCGGCCCTGCAGAATCCCTTTGCCTCCCCACACTAGTGCTCACTCACCCCTCCCCAGCAGCCTGGAACCATCTGATAGGGCACCTGGAGCAGCTGTGGGAGAGAAGTCACCGCACGGGGGGGGGGAGGGGAGAGGAGAGGGCAGGGGGAAGGAGAGACAGAATTCCCTCTACCCTGCATGGAGCAGCCAGGGCTGGGTCAGATCAACCCCCAGAAACCTTTCCCCCCGCTGCAGGAAGCTCTGCACAGCAGAAGGGGTGTCTGGGTGCAGAGGGTAAGACTCAGCATAGGGGAGCAGGGGTCCAGATGCACTGGTGTCAGGTGGATGGGAGAGCAGCTCCCCATACAGTGACCCCTTCCCCCACTTCCTGGCCCCATCGCACCTCGGCCATTGGGGGAGGGGTCACTGTATGGGAAGCTGCTCCCCCTGTCCACCCGACCCCTGTGCATCTGGACCCCCACCCACACCAAAAACCCCTTTCCCCACTGAGAAGTTTTGTTGTATCTGCGTTACTGAAATATGTTGTGAGGTTGGGAACACCCACAACCAGCCTTTCAGGTGCAAAAATGGAGGAGCTAGACATGCTGATGGCCCATTAAAGGGAATCCACGCTCCCAAGGACTATCCCGAGAACTGTATACAACGGAGACTTCTCAGGAATAGCATGTAGACAGTGGAGACTGCTTGACCCATGTCATAACAAAGGATCTTTCCAGCAAGGTGGAAGAAGCTTTGAAAGGAGGGGAAGTGATATCATCACTTGGCCTCATGCTCCCCACAATTCACTACCTGGAAACATGTTTGGTGGACAAAGACTTTGAACTGGGGAAGTAGTCCTGGGCTGGAGGAGAATTCCAGCCTGTGTACTGAAGATCTGTAACCTGCTTACACTATCAGGGTGAGACACCACTTGATTCAAATCTTGTTTAATTTATAGAACTTACATTGTGCAATTATTTTAATTTTCTTTGGTAACCATCTCTATCCTTTATTCCTACCACTTATAACTTCCCGTAGTTAATAAACCTGTTTCATATTTTACCTAAAACAGCGTATTGTGCTTGAAGTGCTGGGGAAACCTCTGCTCAGTGTATAAAAGCTAGTTCAGGTCCTCTCCACATTGGGCAATAAACTTACACTGGTCAGGCTTCTGACCAGGGCAGGACGGTACATCCCTGGGGTCCTAGGCTGGGGAGCTGGGGGAATTGGCTGGAGTCTCTCTACTGTTAGTTCATGAGTGGCTAGGAGAAGCATTTATGTAACTCAGCTGGATGTGTCCCTGCCTGTGGATGTCACACAGACAGTATCTGGAGAGGTTTGTAGCTTGTCATAGTATAACAGTGTGAGAGGGAGTCCAGGTTGGTAAGCCAGTGGGCTCAGCAGTATTCCAATTCCAGTTGCACCCCAGGAAAACCCGTCATACTCACCATCACTTCCTGTGATTCTTAAGCCAAGATCTGAACACATTTCTCCTGAATCTGGCAGCACACAGCACTTTTTTTTTTTTTTTAAATTAATGAAGGTAACCTTAAGCCTGTTTAGATCTCTCTTTTTATAAAAAGTATGCGTACTACTAAACAATAGGTCAATCTGCTGAAAGGTTGACTATGGAGTTTGACATTGTGAAGGTTGACATGAAGCCTGAGCAACATCAATTATACAATATATACATATATATAGTTATATTACCCCTCCACAAATGCGTCCAACTTAGCCAATTCATCTGACAAACCAACTAAAATATCCAGTGTGCCAACCTAGAAGAGAAAAAATAATTAAAGTTTATTAATGGATTTTAGGTTCAAGTCAAGTCTTAGAGACCAAGCACTTAACAAAAAAAGCTTTACACATTCCATACAAACCCAGACCTTAAGGATTCAAAGCAGTACAAGATGTCTGAATTTGATAATTACCACGGACTTTAATAGGAGTCACACAAATCAAACTTTAAACATTAATTGCTTCCTGAAACTGTCTTAGACTTGACTTAATGTAGCTTGCTACAACAGGGCTTTCTGCACTATACCCATTCAAAATCCTTTGATACTGTCCATCGATACTGAAAAGTCAATTGTGATTTGCTGCAGTCTTTTTGAGTTCTGTATGTAGAAATTGCCAGTGGCTAGTTCCAGATGGTCCAATGGAAGTTATAAGAACACTGAAGTAGGCAGATGTGGGATAATTTGCCACCCATATTAGGTCTCACTCTTATCTAATAATTAGAGATTGGTTTAAGCCCTGAAACATGAGATTTAACATCCCTTCCAAGATTTGTTGCTATTAATAACAACAACTCTGGAAACTCATTATTCATATAAGTGTCCAAAGTACAGTAATGAAGTGTAGTTTTTTAGCATTGGTTCTTACTTTTGCCACCCTCCAAAAAGCAGTCATCTTCCTTTCCTTTTTATATATAAGATATTTGCAGCTACTTTTGCACATTTACTTTCAGGAGACTAAAACGTAACCATTTTAGATTCAATTATTGTGTAATAAAGTGTGGATTATATGAAATATTTTGGGTGCTAGTTATTTGATGTTTAAGTCACAGGAAGGTCTTGGAACTTCATATATGGTTAGACTTCCTCAAATATACAGACAAAAATTGAAGGGTTTTTTTTTTGGGGTGGGGGGAGAGGACATGTAAAATAAGAGCTCAGAAAAATCTCTTGACATGTGCTGGTACATGTTGTTCACATAAAGAAACAAATGTTTTACAAAGAACAAGCACTAAGTCTACGACCTTTAAAAGCCACATTTAAATGCCTTGATTATGTTACACTGAAAATTAAATAAAGGTGCGTTACAAACCTTTATGTAGACACAATCGTTAACCTAAGCTGTTGAAGACTCCAAATCTAACAGATTTCTGTTCTATGCACTCACATGTACATAAAAATGTGCCTCAGGTTGCAATTTTGAATACAATCCCTGTGCCCTTTTCTTGCCTTGAGGGCTAGGGAGGGAAAGAGGATGTTTCACATTCTAATCCCTGGTAGTGGCCTACTTACAGGTTCATATACAGCCAAAAATCCTAAAGTGAATGATTTATGAGATTTTGGTCTCAACAGGGAGAAATCTCAAGAACATCTTGTGATATTTTGATGCCATCCAAACCTTAACCTAAGCTCCCTCTGCACCTGAATACAGCCTCTTTGTCCACACAATGTTTAGGCTGGAAGAACACAACTTTTGGCCATAAAGCGTACACAGGAATTAGAAAGGTTATACACAAGCACAGCACAAAACAGTCTTGACTCCATGAGGAAAGAGTCTTACTTCAGCAAGATCAGAGATAAAGGAAAAAGGGAAGAAATACCCGCTTAGGTCCCCAATGAGGGGTACAACAGTAAAACCCACAGGGAGCTGTCCTTGGTAAGTATTGGCCTCACCCCTGCAGACAGACAATTATTTGATTCTGTGCCAGATCCACAGATGCATTAAGCTTGTGCTTGACACAACTGAAGAGAAGGAGAGGGAAGATTGTTTTAATCTACCTTCTACTCTCAGGATGCTGGATCTGAAACTTCTACCAGCATAATATAAAGTATTTCCAGGGGTGCTTTAAATTATACCAGCTGGAGACGACTCCGAAGAACCTCACCACCCACTGAGAATAAACTGGAGCATTGTGCTCTCTCACTCTCGCTCCCAAGGACAGCGACAGGTAAGCCGGTGGTAGGTAGCCAGTGGCCTCCTATTTAGGAATCATTCCAGTGACAGGCAGGTTTTCCTACCTTCTTCCTTTTCTCCTTCCCCTTTGGTAGATTTTTCTTCTTTTAAAAGTTGATCTGGACTTATAATTTCTTATTGTTTCTGAGACTAGGATGTGTCTTTTCTTACTTAATGTACTGGCTCCCAACTGTGACTGACAGGAAGAAGTAAACCAATTCAAGAGAAACTGCTTTTCAGATTTCCTTTTCCTTGCAATGGTATCCACTGTCTCTTACTACTTTTTTACTCTTGGGGGAATTCTGCACCATTGCACATGTGCAGAAGGCATGTTCCCTCCACAGTTTTGTTTTTTTCTATGCAAAATACGGATTCTGCTGGAGAGGTGTTGCTATTACACCTTTTGCCCAACCAGGGGTTGCTGTGGCACCAGAAGAGAGGGAAGTCAGCTGGCAGAGAAGCTGCGCTCCTCACAGCAGGGCCGGGTGACAAACCATGGGATGGACAGAGTGGGGCAAACAGGGCTGCTGGGGGGGTGGGGGCATCACAGACTGGGGTTCAGAAGGGCTAGTAGGGCGACAGACTGGGGCACAGGCTCAAGAGCTAGTGGGTGACAGCATTGAGCCAGGGGCTGAATGGGAGGGGGGCTGCAGGAACTCATGGGAACAGGGGCACATGCGCCTGACTGAATGGGAGAGGGTAGGGGTCTGACAGGGTCTGCATGGGGTAGGCTTCCCAACTCCCTAACAATCCTTCCCCCCCTTCCCAAAAACAAAACAAAACAAAAACACAACCAACCTTGTTCCATACATCTCCCACTCACATCCAACAACCCTCCAGATTAACTCTCAGACTCCTTCCCAGGAATTACTTCCCCTCCCTCAGTTCTTCCATTACCCCTGACCACCACCCAAACCTTTGCTCTGATTCTGAGGTAAATATATTTCTGTATTGTAGTGTAAATTAATAACTCAACGCTCTGTATTAATATGCCTAGTAAGGTATCTATTTGTCCTGAATTTTTTTTGTCTGTATTGTTAGAAATACTTGCTGACAGGTATTTCAAAATAGATTACCAAAATAATTGAAACTAGTGTGATTCTGTTTTATTTTGACCAAAAAAATGAAGAATTTTAAAATATTGTGTGCAGAGTTTTTGGGGTTTTTTTGCCATAGAATTCCCCCAGAAGTCATTTTTCCATGCAATAACTTGGCAAGACACACTGAGGCAGCACCATTTGCACTGAAGGAGGAAGTGCTGTGTCTGGATATAGGTTCTATCTCTGACAAAGACTCTGATTTTAATCAAGCCATTTCATGGTATCTCATGTGAAAAAGGAGAAGCAGACAATTCAGAAGTGGACCATAGAAAACCCTACCGCAGACAGCTCATATTACAAATCTTAGTTGATCAAAATACATTTATATCTTCTCCTCCATTTAACTACTAACTCATGGTTTCAACATTCTTTTTTTCTTATACAGCAGTTGCCAGATCTAGAAGAATGCAGTGAGTGCGATTTATTGCATCTTCAAGCCTTGCAGAGTAAATAGAATCCAGAACTCAGAATATGTTAAGCAGAATAATTGATTTTTCAGTTATTTTCTTTAAGTGAATTTATTTCTGGTGTTCCGGTCTACATAAACTTCTAATTATCTGCAATTTTCTTCATTAAAATTAAAGTTTCACAATTCAAACCACCAATAACTACCTAACTAGAAACATAAGTTCACTGAGTTTTTGCAGCAGAAGAATCCTGAATTAGATAAAGAAAATATGCACATTTTAGGAAATATGAGAGAGTATTTACGTACCTTTAAGTCAGGAATATTGAACTTTGAATTGGTAGAGAGATTATTATTTTTTGTAGTAGCAGCATGTAGTTTCTCCCATGTCTGTTGACACGTTTTCTCCCCAGGAGCAGAAATAAGCCAGAACTCTGTCATTTTTGTCACTTTATCTTTACACTTAATATGTCTGAAGATAGATGCGAGACACTGGAGAGAAAAAGGATCTATACTTAGCCACAGATTAGTGTCCCTCAAAGTAGTACTGTAACTTTAAAAAAAGTCTACTGTGTTTTCAGAGTACAGTTCAACACACTGCAAAAAGACTACTAAAATACCCCATAATGTTGTTACATTTGTTTTTTTCATTACTTGCCATTTTACTTTTAAATTACCAGCCCTGCAAACTCAACCTAGAAATTGCAAGTTAAGGTGGGTTCTTTCAACTACATAGATTCTCCAATAGGACATAATTTACAAGTCTACTGAAGGTGCACAAGTGATAACAGAATTCAGCTCAAACTCCCACAGCCATATTTACTCTGCAGTGCCAATATAAAGAAGGTTTTTTTTTAAAAAGCCCAGAGAGCAAGCAAATACATCTGAATATATAAGGAGAACAAATTGGCTCAGTAAGGTGGCGTTAAGTTTTACCTGACCACTTTTCAGAGTAGAATCACACTTGAAGAGCTATTGCTTGACAATGAAGTAATTTTTGGACGTTTACTGCTCTGAAGTTAAGAGTGTTTTCCAAGTGGCTAACATGAATAGGGAATTTGTTACACATAATCTAATAGTCACTGAATCTCTGATCTCATCATGGTACTTTACAAAACTGTACACATAATAGACAATTGTTCATTACAACAATGCAAGTACTGAAAGAAAATTACAGTGAGACAAGTAAACTTTTCAAAGAAGATCAAAGAGGAAGTATTTAGGCACTGTTCTAGACATGAAAAACAGAACCAAGCCTATTGAGAGTTACTGGACTTTTTGAATTAGTAAATGAATTTAAAAAAAATCAAGTTTAACACATCACTAAGTGGGCTTTGTTCATTTGACAATTATGGCTTAGTTCTGTTAATTCCTAATATTTTTTTCTATAGTATATTTTGGAAAAGTTGTGAAGTTTTAATGAGACCTCACTAAAGCACTTATAATCTTTCTTGAGAAAGGGGGCCATATCTTTAAGAATCAAAGTGTGTGGGTTAGCAAAGCTCTACTGTACTTTAAAACACATGTATTCCCTTGATTGTATGACTTCCAAATTAATGCAAGTCTCTTCCAATTAGAAGATAAACAGGATGAGGCTCATATTACTAAACTCTACTGTCTGCCCACACAGAAGATTTCCTCAAATGACAACTGCCAATTTATTTCCTCCCTTAATAATATGCCCTTTCACCACCACCAAGATCCCTCTTATAAAGGAAGCTACTTAATGCAATAACAGAATGTGGCACATGACTGCAAAGATTTTATGCCCATGAGTGTGATGTCTATGCAGGGGAAGGAGGGGGTATAATTTTCTGGTACATAAAGCCTAGACATCTACATGAAAAAATGCTAGCTATATTATCTCACATCATTTGACTTCCATAGAATTTGGTCTGCTAAATGTCCCATGTTTCTTGAGAAAATGAGACTTACACCCTTCCCTTCTCATGACTTAGAAACACTCTTTCACTTAATATATGACAAAAATCCAGCATTCCAGGTGCAACGCTAGATGCCTCTTCCACTACCCTCACTCTTAGTTTCTATATACACACTTACAAAGCAAAGCACTGATGTTGCTTGGTGCGTGCATTGTGGGTTCCCTACTCCAACCACCTTTCACATAATTTGTATATTTTATCTGAAAACAGTGGCAGAATGGCTTTGGTTTACTGTATAGCACTTGAGCATTTTACAGCTAACATTTGCTCACAATCTCTTCTGAGTGGAAACTCCCAATCAGCTTTTGGTTCTGCCACTGCATGAGATGGAGCTCCACTCTTCCCCTGCCTCCTAACCCTATCCACAGGAAAAGACCAGAGTTCAATTTAGAGACACACACCCTGACATCTGAAATGCTAAAGTCATTTGTGCTATTTTCTATTTGCCACACTTAAGGTTTGACTAGAATTCGAAAGTACTAAAACTTATTTTTAAAACGGATTTTGTGGGAAGACGGAGGAACTAAAAAACAGGCCTCACTGCAAAATGAGGAAGTAGTTCTTCTGAGAGCATAACAGTGCAAGCAAATATCCTAGCAAAACCAAATCTGACTCATTCACTCCAATAAGTGGAACATTACATGATTCCACTTAGATCTGAAAGGCTCCTCATGCACGTGTTATAAAGTATTTCCAAAAGATGTCTCAGATATGATCAATAAGAGAACAGTTACATTTTCAAGGTGACATGGTCTCACATTCTTTGCATTACAGATAATTATGTTGTGAAAGGTAGCTTCTCTGAACAGAACATGCAGTAATCATTAATAAATTCTTTTAAATACTTAAACTTTTTTCTGAAGAAAACAGTGAATACAGGCTGACTTCAGAATGTCAAGTTTTAGGGATTTTTACAGATAGTACAGAACACCTTTGAAAACTATTTTAACATAGTTCAACGTTTAGTCTATGGTAAAAAATTATAAACTATTGAAAAGAGGGACTTGTAGCAAATCTTTAATTCGGCTGGTACAATAAAAAATACAAGAGGCTGCATTGTAGCCTTATATTGTTATATTCAATTCCTCTTTCTGATAACCAAGACTGGTTTTGACTTAGACTATCTTTACACTAAAAACACAGGAGTGGCACAACTGCAGCTGTGCTGCTGTAATATTTTACTATAGATTTCAGAGTAGCAGCCGTGTTAGTCTGTATCTGCAAAAAGAAAAGGAGGACTTGTGGCACCTTAGAGACTAACCAATTTATTTGAGCATAAGCTTTTGTGAGCTACAGCTCACTTCATCGGATGCATTCTGTGGAAAATACAGTGGGGAGATTTATATACCCAGAGAACATGAAACAATGGGTGTTATCATGCACACTGTAAGGAGAAAAGGAGTACTTGTGGCACCTTAGAGACTAACCAATTTATTTGAGCATGAGCTTTCGTGAGCTACAGCTCACTTCATCAGGAGAGTGATCACTTAAGATGAGCTATTACCAGCAGGAGAGTGGGGGGGAAAAATCCTTTTGTAGTGATAATCAAGGTGGGCCATTTCCAGCAGTTGACAAGAATGTCTGAGGAACGGTTGGCGGGGGGGAAAACAAGAGGAAATAGTTTTACTTCGTGTAATGACCCATCCACTCCCAGTCTCTATTCAAGCCTAAGTTAATTGTATCCAGTTTGCAAATTAATTCCAATTCAGCAGTCTCTCGTTGGAGTCTGTTTTTGAAGTTTTTTTGTTGAAGAATTGCCACTTTTAAGTCTGTCATTGAGTGACCAGAGATTGAAGTGTTCTCTGACTGGTTTTTGAATGTTATAATTCTTGACATCCGATTTGTGTCCATTTATTCTTTTACGTAGAGACTGTCCAGTTTGGCCAAGGTACATGGCAGAGGGGCATTGCTGGCACATGATGGCATATATCACATTGGTAGATGTGCAGGTGAATGAGCCTCTGAGTGTGGCTGATGTGATTAGGCCCTCTGATGGTGTCCCCTGAATAGATATGCGGACACAGTTGGCAACGGTCTTTATTGCAAGGATAGGTTCCTGGGTTAGTGGTTCTGTTGTGTGGTTGCTGGTGAGTATTTGCTTCAGGTTGGGGGGCTGTCTGTAAGCAAGGACTGGCCTGCCTCCCAAGATCTGTGAGAGTGATGGGTTGTCTGGGTACTCTTTAGTGTAGACTATGTTTACACTAAAAACACTAGAGTGGCACAACTGCAGAGGTGCCGCTGTAATACTTTACTGATAGATGTTCACTATAGAAATGGAAGGGGTTCTTCCATCACTGTTGTAAATCCACCTCCCCCAGAGGCAGTAGCTAAATTAATGGAAGAATTCTATCAACCTAGCACCATCTACACTAGGGCTTAGGTCAGTTTAACAACATCTCTCGGGGTTGTGAATTTTCCATACCCCTGAGTGACACCAGAGTCGACCTAACTTTCTAGCGTAGACCAGCCCTAATAATACTGTCATAACTAGCAATAGAAAAAGTATGTGGCTATGTCAGCTGCTCAAATCAGGATCCTAACTAAAACAATTATTTCATTTCCTTGCAGACTGCAGTAACAGTTGCATTTAAACTGTCACCGCTCAGGGCTTGCAAAATTAACTTGCCATCTTGCCCTGTGATGAGAAGGAAGCTTTCCCAGGCAAGGCCCATTAACATCTCCATTTTTAAAAATAGTTTGTTTCTAGTCCTTTGATAGAAAGATATCCTTCCAAACATGGAATGTAAGCCAATGCAGTGCTGTCATCTGAAATGTGCAGACAGAGCTCAGTGCCTCTGCTGCTGCTCAAAGCAGACCTGAGCTGCAGTAGAGTGAAAACTCATAATTCAGACTATTGTGGGCAACAATGAAAGTGAAAAGAATCTGATCAGTTTCATTCTACCACTACTGCTTGGGAAATCATGGAGCTATTCACTGGGAAGCAGACTGAGGGTTTGTCTTCACATACAGAAGCACAGGTGCACTTTAAGTGAAGACACTACTACATCAATGGGAGAGCATCTCCGTTGGTGTAGTTAATCCACCTCCCTGAGAGGTGGTAGCTATGTTGAAGGTAGAAGCGGTCTCCATGAGGGGGTTAAGCCAGTATAAAGCCAGTGTGAAAAAATCCACACCCAAGTGATGTAGTGACACCGATATAGGTGTGTAGTGCAGACCCGGCCTGAAAAACAAAGGCTGGCGGAGGGGTTGAGTAGTAGAGAAATACTCCATTACCATCCTCAGAGAAGACTGAAAGCTGAGGGAAAAGGAAAAGCAGAGGAGATCCATGCACATGTTCATTAGCAGCCAAGTGTGTTTACCCTAGTCAGAGAACATAAATAAGCATTCCTTCTCTTTTTCAGTAGCCAGAAGAGAACAGCACCACTTCAAGTTTCTCAGGCACCTACTAGCTGGAGGTTTATATGAAACTGAAGCCTCCAAGCAGGGTAGGAATTCCAGAACCCTTCCATTTCTCATCAGTTGCAAGAAGAGGTTAGCTTCTTACTTGGGCATTGCCCCACACAGTTCCATCAGCCTTTGACGAGTAGTATAACTATTGTATATATCATATAAAGATAAGCAATAATCTATTATAGGAAAGAAAATATGGCAGAACAAAAAGAGGAGATCGTAGTTTTTACTTAAAACTCACTAGGAGTCCAGTGGCACCTTAAAGACTAACAGATTTATTTGGGCATAAGCTTTCGTGGGTAAAAAACCCACGAGAAGTAGGTTTTTTACCCACAAAAGCTTATGCCCAAATAAATCTGTTAGTCTTTAAGGTGCCACCGGATTCCTCGTTGTTTTTGTGGATACAGACTAACACAGTTACCCCTCTGATACTAAGTTAAGTGATTTTTTCTTCAAAATACATCAATAGAATTGCAATTAAACAGTAAGCCACTGTTTTGTTCCTTTAAATTGCATGGGAGTGTTGATTCAGACTCTTCTCCCGCCACTGCAAACTGTTAGATTTTGTCTTTAGGCTAATAGGTGTTGGGTACATTTTGAAGTCCTGGCATCATAAATAGTATCTGCTGATATTAGCCCAAGCATTGTGATAGCTGAGACTAATATCTGTCAGTTTCTAGGGAAAGTGGTCTCAAATTTGGGAGGAAATATAGATATATGGTTTTGCAGACAATTACTTTTAAATACCGGAAAACAATTATATAAACAAATACCAACTTCCATCCAGGTAAACAAAACTAGAATCATCAGGCCTTTACACCAATGCTGGCAGCAGTTATACCAAAGATTAGTACGATCCTCATTTCAAATTCTAGCACATAGTATTTCAAAAATACTAGTAAATTTTGAAAACTGGGCAGCTTATGAATTAGCAAAAGAAGCAGAGTATATAAAGCAAAGTTCCTTGCAGACTTATTACCCCCAATTTCTTATTCAGACTGTTTTAAATTCTATAGTACAATAACTGAGATCTTGTTTAACTGTCTAATGAACTGGCCGATTCTATCAAAAAAGTATGAAAAACCCCTCTCCGTTTAATTACTTAGTAACAAGTAGTCTGACCTAAATTCAGCTGTTCAGTTTTAGTGTTGCAAGTCAGAGAAAAAATGAGCCCTTTTACAGAAAGACCAAATTCCTAACTGTATTCAGTTTAGAGTCATAAAATTCATATTTTAAAATCTTACTTCAGAAATACATTGACTGTAAATACAGGTTGCCTACAAGGACAGTCAATGTTTTTCCTGCAAAGAGGTTTATCCAATGCTGTTAAAAATAACACTGAAGATTAAAACTACTACTATTGCAATAAATAGGTTTATAAACTGTGCACGATAACACCCAGAAACTCCAATCAAGGTTGGGTCCTATTGTGCTAGGTGCTATACAAATAAATGTAAGGACGCAGTCCCTGATCTGTAGAATCTGCAATCTAAGAGGGTGCAATTATTATTACATTTTTATTGCAAGTAGTTTTCAAGTTGTGCCAGATTAAGATTCTAAGTATAATTTAAGAGTATTACAAGAAACTATTGTAACAATATTCAAAAACTGAATAAAACTGAAGACACTAAGAGCAGCTTAATTGTACATTTTAAAAGTGCCTCTCAGAAGTTTTCAGAGCATGTTTCTAATAACTGAAAGATTAGAAAAGAGATCTGTCAAATTAGTTTGCATTCCACATCTGACAGCACTTTGTGTCCCGAGTTTCACTCAGTTTCCCTTATTTGTGAGGTTTCACAACAACAACTGGGGCTTGGGGGGTGAACAACTTTGAAGAGAAATGATTGACAGGGCAGTAGAGGACAAGTGTAGTACTGAAGACTACTTTTCACTCATTTTAAGAAAAGCTGATTATGTTATGAAAGAATGTCAAAGGAACATAGTATTTGAACCCCCTTGGGTAGTATTCTTTATAGAATTTAGGGTTCAATGAACACTGGTACTGCTAGCGATTTCTCCCCATTGCAATTATTTCTGATATACATTCATAAGAAATCAGAGGTATCCATATTATGTAATGGAATTCTGCCTGCAACAGGGAAATGCATCAATTTCTTCCAAGTCATTGATTTCACAGTGAAATGAAATCAATTTGGCAGATATAGTCTTAAGTGACAGGCCAAACAAAAGGCAAAATTTCTCATTTGCTAGTATAGTTGACACAGAGTAAATAATTCTGAAGTTTCTACGTGTTTGTGGAAAACTAGACACCACTGTTAATTTTGAAAAATAGTTGCAGATGCAGATAGTTCAGTCAAATTGTTTGATTCCTCTAAAGGCTGATTTTTTTCCATTGATGTTGTTATTCTGTTGTAAGACATTCTGTTACATTGAATGGGCAGAAACAATGTCCTGAATCCTGTTGCGTATGAGCAGATCCATGTGCTTATGTAGAGACCCAGTGAAATCATTAAAAGTAACCCCTCCACAATATATTGCAGGAGTGGGACAAAAGTTCTCTCGTCTTCTGAAATGTCACTATGAAAAATTAATCAACTTTTACAAGAAGTATTTGTATACAATTTAAAAACAAAAAGTCACCAAGCTAAGCAAGTTACATAAAAACCTCTCATTGGTTAAGCCTGTGAAAGGATGTCTGGAACTTCTTCAATATTTTCTGAAACTCTGCTTCTTATCTAACTAAAATATTTTTAGAGAGACAAGGTGGGAGAGGTAATATGTTTTACTGGATCAACTTCCATTGGTGAGAGACACAAGCTTTTGAGCTGACGGAGCTCTTCTTCAGGTCTGGGAAACTGCACTAGATACCTTACAGCGACATAGCTGTACCAATGCAGCTGCATCACTATAAGATTTCCCACATAGCCGCTCTATGGCGACAGGAGAGAGCTCTCATGTCGACATAATTAAACCACCCCCAAGAGTGGTGGTAGCTATGTCGGCAGGAGAACGTCTCCTGCTGACGTTGTGCTGTCCACACCGGCGCTGCTGGCAGTGTAACTTATATCACTCAGGGGGCTGCACCTGTGAGCAACGTAAGTTATACGGACAGAAGTGCTAATGTAGACATAGCCTAACTAGAGTGTCACTGCTAAATACAAGATGGAACAGATTGTTTAGCATAAGTAGTCAGCACATATTTCAAGGGACCATTCAAGAAGCCCATTGACACCCCCTCCAGTCATAGGGAAGAAAAGTGAGGGGGAACATGGATTGTTAGTGGGTTTCAGATTGTTGTAATAAGCCATAAATCCAGTGTCTCTATTCAGTCCATAATTTTTAGCGTCTAGCCAAGATATGAATTTAAGCTCCCAGGCTCATTTTTTGAAGGTGTTGTGCAGGTTTTCTTTCAGGATGAGGACTGATAGGTAAGATATAGAGTGACCTATAGTTGCTGCAGTACAGCTGTGCTGCTGTAAGGTACACAGTTTAGACACAGTCTTCATTTCCCAGACCTGAAGAAAAGTTTGTGTAAACTCAAACGCTGGTCTCTCTCACCAGCAGAAGTTAGTCCAATAAAAAGATATTACCTCACCCACCTTGTCTCTCTAATATCCTTGGACCAACACAGCTACAACATTGCATAAAGTATTATTAGTCATTTAATGTTAAGGGGCATAGATAGGATGCTGCAGGCTTGTAGATTATTAGTTATAGGATTGACCAACTGAAGTCTAACATTTCACATGAATCATTTTGCTCCAATTATCTTACCAGAAAATGGAATGTTTTAGCCGGTCTTCAGATGGAAAATTTTTAAATCTTTCCACTATTAGAATACAGGATACTGGGCTACATGGACCATTAGTCTGACTCAGTAGGGACATTATTTTAAAATGATGCATTATTTAACACTTCAGTACTACTGATAGAGAATGTCTATTCTTGTTTATAATAAAAAGGATCAGTAGAGTTTTAATGGAATACACTTACAACTTAGTTTTCATTTTAGTGTCACTGATTAAGCAGCACATTACACTGAATTTTCCTTGATACTCCTTTATAAACATGCCTGTAAGGGATTTCAAGATAAGACTAACGATATTAGCAACTGCTAAACTACAAAAGCAGTCACAGAAACACACAGATGTTTCCTAGTTTTCAAAATACAAGTTTATATATATATATATATATATATATATCGAAAGATTATATTAACTCTGACTGAACTAATGGGGAAAAAAATTATTTTTGGCATCACAATAATTGGATGCTGAAATATGCTTAAAACAACTACACTAGGTACAAGGGGTGGAACTTAATGTACAAAACCTCTTAGAAACATGGAAGTTAAGCCTCAAAGAATTTTTCATCAGGTGATGTTTACTAATGTTTTGGAACATGCCTGCTGCCACATCTATAGAGATCTTTCTTCATTATTATGAATATTTTCATGAAAGCCCTCATGCGGTATCAAGTGAAGAATGGACAGTGGGGAAGATGCATGTCTGTAGAGCCAGCTTTCATGCAGTGTGCCATACATAAGCACAAGCATCCCTAAACAGAAGTTAGAAAGTTCACTAGTAGACCAGTGAGTGTAACTATAATAATGCCAAAACAGGATCTTAACTAGTACGCATTTTATATTGCATTTTTCTAGACTAATTCAGAGGTTTTTATATTCAGCTCTCATCTTTACTAAGGTGAGTGTAAGGTTTCCAGTACCTCAGAGTGTAACTGTGTTGTATATACTTCTTCATTTTTGTCTCCAGAAATCACTTCTGGTATGTATTGCTTTGCTATTAATGTCCCTACATTTCATAAAGGGAAGTCTGCCATAGCAAGGAAGTGATATTTGTACTGGGAAGAATTTGAGGAAACGTAAGCTTCATACAAACACACTGGGGGGAAAAAAGGACATGTTTATACATCATAAGACAATATCACAAGAAGTAGACTACAGTGCTCCATTTGACTGAGCATTCAGTGCCCATCACTACAGAATCTCAGTCATTTCCAGGTTTTCACAAAAGCTTCACTTAAATTTACAAGGGACAAAGACATGCCAAAGTTTTTATCTTCAACCCTTGACATTTCAGGTCAGATGAAGTTTGTGTCCTTGAACCAGTTGCTAGAAGCAGCAATTCTCAGGATATAATCCTGCACACATACAGCTTCTGCATTTACAGCTGACTGACTCAGGCAGGATAGATGGGGTCCTGTAATGATCCCTGATAACTGAAACCTTTGGTGGCCTAGAGAGCCTAGGAGAGGCTGTTGTTATCTCAATAAACAAAATTTTAAAAGCAAGGAGTTGTTAAGTGTTTCATTAGACAATAAAATACTTTAGGACCAGAAATCACTAATTCTGGAGTTTGGTTTCCCATGGGCCCCACAGAGCCAAAGTTTACTGACCAGAAGGCTTTACACAGCTTTGGGGAGGGGGGCTGTTTTTTGCACTTTAGGGACAAGAGCAAAGATTTTTTGATTTAACATTGGGTCAATGGTTAGCCAACATGGTTTTTTAAAGGATGCATGAGACAAAGAGGTACATTGGCAGCACACACCCTACACCCAATTTCAGCATCAGCCTCACCCCCTATTCAGCGGGAGGCCGGGGCCCGGGCTACCCGGTGGAGTCTCTCTTTTCCCCACCGCCTCCCCTCCCCTCCCCCCATCCCCTGAGTGAGAGGCCGGGGACCAGGCCCGCCCGGGAGAGTCTCTCTGCTACCCCTCCCGCAAGCCAATGAGTCAGGGGCCGGGGCCAGGCCTGCCCGGGCGTGTCTCATGCGCTGAGGTGTGACCCGCTCCCAGCCCTGACACCGCAGTGGCCCTCACTCTCGGGGGCCTGTCAGCCCCATTCACCCGGGCCGAGTCTCACCCCCCGGGGCTGGGCCCTTCAACGCTGCTGCTGCTGCTGCTTCGGGACAACGTCTCTCTGCACTCACCGGTGTCCCCGGAGTGGCCGGGCCGGCGCAGGGAGGGAGAGAGGGGGCGGGACGGATCCCGCTGGCGCGCCCGGTGGCAATTTACCCGTCACTGCTCCATCCCCCCGTGACAGCAGCGCTCGCCACCCCCGCAGCAGCCAGTGAGTCACGTGAGGCGCCAGTCAGCTGATCCCTGCGGCAGCTTCACCCAGGGGGACCGGGAGAGGAAGGGGTGGGGCGAAGACCGGAAAGGGCTGTTGATTGGCGGGCGGGGGGCCGGTGAGGCGCCGAGAAGGGTCGGCGGCGCGGATTGTGAAAGCAGGTAGCTGAGGGGGGCGGGGCTGATGGCCCTGAGGGGAGGGCGGTTAGGACGGGTGCCGGGAGGGATGCCGCCGTCTCCAGGTTTCGCTGTGGAGCGGCCTGCACGGGGGGGGGAGAGACGCGAGCAGCCCCCAGCCTGCGCCGCTGTGAGCCTCCCTGTTGTTGAACCCAGTGGGGTATTAGGGGCCGGTTCCAAGCGGCCTGGCCTGGCCTGTCAGCCCGCTGGGAGTCACAGTGAGTTGTCCAAGCTTTGCCCCCGCCCACAGGGCACCACATCGCTGCTGTCTCATCCCTTCCCCGCCCTTGCATTGTAGTAGATGGGTAGGATAGCGTGAGAGCTTGCATGAAACACACTTGCGCCCTTGGGGCCCCAGAGATTAGCCCTTGTACCTAGGGTGGAAGGAGCTCATGCGCTCAGTCTCCAGAGCCGTCACGTCTGCCCTTTCCTCCCTACTAATGCAACAACGATCTTCTTGGAGACATGAAAAGCAATAGATTAAAAAAAAAAAAAAAGAAATAGGCCTGACAAAGGTAAGGAAAGGCCCCATAAAGGGGGCCCTTCAAATCAAAGGGGCAGTTTAGGATTATTTATAGCTCTAGTATTGCCTGCATATAAGAAACTAAACTGAATAAAATAAAGAGACAAAAAGAGGTCCAATAAATTATATTAGCTCACCCACCTTGTCTCTCTAGTATCCTGAGACGGACACAGCTACAACTGCACTGAATAAAATAGTCAGTTGCTGACAGGTTCCATGCCCTGGGTGTTTGGCTTGAAGTTAGTGGTCTGTTACATGTGTGGAAAAATTATCAGCCCTGCAAAACAAGGCTTAAAATCCTAGCTAATGAGCTTTGAGCAGAAGAATTACAAATACAGTACACTGGGTGGGAGCATGTAGTCTGCCTTCTATTATTTGCTGTTCAGTTGTTTTTGTGAGATAGCAAGGTTTTTAAATTTACAACAGTCTTTAAGTGTACGGTATTTTATGTTTGGCACTTTAAGACTCTCCCAACTCTGATTTTTTTTAAAAGATGGGGGGGGGGGGATTTTGCTTTATAAGAATCACCCTTTCAGCCTGTTAATTTTACCTTTCTCAATGTGTTCAGATACTCTGAACATGGCATGAGCATGGCATAGAAGTTAGATAGATTTATTGTCCCTTTAACGTATCTGTTGTGCCTATTCCAGAGTCCTTTAAAGAGCTACTGCAGTAGCAAGAAGAGAAAATAGGGAGCCTTAGCTCATGGTTTCCTTGTTTTGTTGACCTAAAGGGGGACCTTTTATTCTTGGAGAGTGGTAGTAATTTTAAAAAAAGGGGAGGGGGGAAGTACTCTTCCAAGGTAATCTCCAGATCTGGACACATCCTAAACATGATCATCTGACTGGAAGAGAATTTAAGGAATAGAACTGACTAAAAATTTGCTGTTGAGAAATTTCTAAAGGAAATACTTTGACAGCAAAAAAAAAATTTGGAAAAAAAAATGAGAAAAAGCCAATCCCCTCCCCCAAACCCACAGAATTTTAGTTGAAGTGTTTCATTAAAATAACCCAACAGTTGCCATTTCAAAAATGTTTGAAGTTTTAAAATTTTTGGTAGGATGAAAAAAAGTGCCATTTTATCTCACTGTCACCTCATCCCCTTTTGGCCAGTGGAGGAAAATAAGTTAAAGGAAAAAATGGGTATTTTAACCATTAAAACCAATTTTTAAAATTGTGTGTAGTTTATTGGAAAAAAATCCCAAGTGTTGAAACAAAATGAATTACCTGAAATACTTATTTTTTTCAACCGTCTGTAAACATAAAAATCATTCCCCTAACCTGGATAGATTATTACCTCATCCAGTCAGATCAGCACTTGGGCTCCAAGCTCAACAATCCACTGTCTGCCCTTATAAGATTGTGGATCAAGCTAAATTCTAGAGCATTCTTGAAGAAATCACACCCAATCAGTGGACCAAAGATGCCTTGTCTACACTTGGAAAATAGATCATGCTAAATGTCATATACTGTATTGCTTTTAGTAGACAATGGCAGTGTTTAAAAATGTGTGGTTGTGGTTTTAACTACAGTTGGCTAAAGCTTTTTAACAGCAACTTGTCTTTCTATACTAGGTACTAAGTCTTGGTTAACATCCTATTAATATAGTGTTAGAAAACATGTTTTAACATTTTTTTGGTGTAGACATAGGGTTCATAATGTTGGGAAATTCAATGATAATACATTGAGCAAAGCCACTAATACACACTTGTGCCTAAATGTACCCTCCCTATGCTGGTTTTCTAACGACCTGCAGTGAATTTCCTGCTCTCCCACTTCATTCAAGTGATGGTGATGGGCAGAAGAAGACTAAATCTGCCACAGTTTAGTCCAGAATGTGCAGCACTGAAGCTCGCATTGGGGTAAATGGCGCTGCGCCGACCAGATTGAAAATCTCTTCCACTTGGCAAGGTATGTGGCCCTCGTCAAGGGTTTCCTACTGCCAAGGAGGACCTGTCTAACCTGGTCTGAACAGGAAAGCTCCAAACGGACTTAATCATGGATCTTCCACGCCATGAGATGGAGCGACTGAAGGTTCAGGTGCTAGAGATATCTGATCTTGTGTGAGAAGGTTCAGAGAGAGCGACAAGGTAATGGGGGCTCCCATAGTCATGTCTAGGAGGGATGTGTACCAGTGTTGATGGGGCCAGGCCAGTGCTATCAGTATGACCCAAGCTTGATCCCTGCAGATCTTGAGCAGCATCTTGTGAACGAGCGGTATCGGTGGAAAGGTGTATAGGAGAGAACCTCCCCAATGGAGGAGGAATGCATCTGCGCTGGAGTTCAGGCTGTGATTTTGGAAGGAGCAGAACTGTTGGCACTTCCTGTTGTGTCACGTGGCAAAGAGGTCTATTGGGGAAACCCCAACCTCTGGAAGATTCAAATTGCGATGTCTGGGCGAAGGGACCACTCATGGCTGTGGAACAACCTGCTGAGGTGGTCCGTCAGCTCGTTCTGAACCCTGGGGAGGTATGACGCCTGCAGGTAAATTGAATATTCTACACAAGTCCCACAGCATGAGGGCTTCATGGCACAGGGGAGAGGAATGTGCCCATCCCCCAGTTTGTTGATATAGAACATTGCTGTTGTATTGTCAGTCATGTCTGATACACATTGTCCAGTTAGGTAAGGACAGAATGTCTGACATGCTAGGTGCACCAGTCTGACATTGATGTGGAGACGCAAATCTGCTTGCAACCAGAGGCCTTGAGTTCTGCGGTCTCCCAGATGAGCTCCCCAGCCCAAGTCTGATGCATCTGTCAGCCACGACAGAGATAGCTATGGGGCAGCAAAGGGGACCCCTGACCACACCTCCTGAGCGTCGATCCACCACCAGAGGGAGTCGAGGACCAGGCGAGGCAGGGTCATGAGCCTGTCCAGACTGTCCCGAGCTGGGCAATACACTGATACGAGCCACGACTGGAGCGCTCGAAGCCTGAGTCTGGTGTGCTACACCATGTAGGTACAGGCAGCTATGTGTCTGAGGAGTTTCAGGCAGTTTCTCACTGTAGTGGTGGGGAACTGCATGTGGCCTCTTATGTCGTTGAGAGCCTGAAACTTCGCCTGCGGCAGGTATGCCCTAGCTTGGGTCAAGTCCAGTACTGCCCTTATGTACTCCATCCTCTGGATGGGAGACAGTCTATTTTGCTTTGTTTAGGAGTAGACCCAGACTCTCGAAAGTGGCTCTGATAAATGTGACCTGAGTTTCCACCTGGGTCCTGGAGCAGCCTTTGATCAGCCAGTAGTTGAGGTACGGAAACACCTATATTTGGAGCCTCCGCAAGACCACGGTGACAACTGCTGTGCACTTGGGGAATACTCGAGATGCTGCTGACAGGTCGAACGGAAGGACAGTAAATTGATAGTGAGTACCGTTGACCACAAACCTGAGGTACTTCCTTTGGGTCTGAGTGATTGCGATGTGGAAATATGCGTTCTTCAAGTCGAGGGCAGCATACCAATCTGCTGGATCTACTGAGGGGATGATGGAGGCCAAGGAGACCATGTGGAACTTGAGTTTCTTTATGAACTTGTTGAGTTCTCGCAGGTCCAGGGTAGGTCTGAGGCCGCCTTTGGCTTTTGGCATTAGGAAATACTGGGAATAGAAGCCCTCGCCCGTGTGCTGCTGAGGAACTTCTTCCACTGTCCCTAGTGATAGGAGCAACTGCACCTCCTGGACGAGGAGTTGCTCGTGAGAAAAGTCCCTGAAGAGGGACGGGGAAAGAGGGTGGAAGGGCGGGAGGGCACAGAATTAGATGGAATATCCCCTCTTTACCATTCGGAGCACCCAGGGGTCCGAAGTGATACGGGACGACGCACAGTAGAAAGGGGATAGTCAGCAGGAAAAGGTAAGGTGGCATAGATCTAGTCTCTGATCTGGTGCACTGTCCTTGACCGCACCTTCAAAAGACTGGTTTAGGGCCAGAGGGTGGCTTGGGGTGGCCAGAGCTCTGGCCTGAGGATGGGTGTTGCCTCCTCCTGCCACTCCTGTTCCTTCTCCGAGAACCGTCCTGTCGGTTCTGCTGCTGGAATCTGTGAGGAGGTTGTGGTCGGAAGTATCTCCACTGTGTGGCAGGAGAGTGCAGGCCCAACAACTTGAGGGTGGCTTGTGAGTCTTTGAGGCTGTGCAGCCTCTTGTCTGTGTTTTCAGAAAACAGAGTCACACCCTCAAATGGGAGATCCTGAATAGTCTGCTGGACCTCGTCAGGGAGCCCCGAGACTTGGAGCCAGGATCCCCTCCTCATGGCTACCCCAGTCGCCATGATCCTAGTTGCGGCATCTGTAGCGTCCAATGTGGCCTGGAGGGAAGCCTGGGAGACTAGCTTCCCCTCCTCTACCAACGTCGAGAACTCAGTTCGGGAGTCTGATGGGAGGAGCTCTGTAAATTTGGCCATCGCCGCACAGGTGTTTTATGAGTACCTGCTGATGATGGCCTGTTGGTTTGAGATATGGAGCTGAAGACCGCCGGTGGAATAGACCTTTCTCCCAACAACGTCTAGACGCTTGGCCTCCCTGTTTTTTGGGGAGGGCTCTTGGAAACCCTGTCTCTCATGCTGGTTAGCAGCATCCACAACAAGAGAGTGAAGGGGTGGGTGAGAGTATAAATGGTTGAACCCTCTGGAGGGCACAAAATAACTCCTCTCATTATGCTTGGCAGTGAGCGGCAAAGAAGCTGGGGTCTGCCACAGGGTCTTGGTGATGTCCACAATGGTTTTAATTAATGGAAAGGCAATATGGGAAGGTCCTGAGGGGGTGAGGATGTCCACCATGAGATCAGCCTCCCTCGACTACTTCCTCAGCCTTAATGCCCAGACTATGAGCAGCCCTGCGCAGCAACTGCTGCAGCACCCTGTTGTCCTCGAGTGCTGGTGCTACGGCTGTACCTGCCAATGCTTCCATCAGGTGACGAAGAAGAGGAAGCGCTTATAAGGAGCGGATGCTCTCTGCCATCTGCTCCCAGGGGGTCTCTAGGCTCTCGGGGCAGCATCGTTGCCAGTGGTGCGCTTGATGGTGCTAGGGCTGCAGACGCCAGACTATGTGTTGTCGCTGTCATCAGTACGATGAGAGGAACCTCGATGGAGCTGGTGCCGATCTGCACTGACAAAGATGGAGGGCCAGGCCACAGGTGCCTGTGTCATAGTCGACATTGACAACGGTGCTGGCATGGAAGTCGGGTGTGTCAGCGATGCCGAGGTTGTTGCCAAGGGTGGTGCCGGGGTCGGTGCCAAATCCACTGCCGGAGTCAACGACGGTGCCACTGTCAGAGGAATTGGTGTGTGGGCAGGTGCAGAGGGAAGATGCGTAGCTGATGGCAGGATAAAGGTGGCTGAGGCCACAGAAGATGCAGCAGAGCGGTGATCTTGGGTCCCTCCCTGTCCTTGGTGAAAGGCCCATGGGTCCAGAAGGGCCACTGTGGTAAGTTCTGCCACTGCGGAGGCCATGCCTGGGGCTCCCTCCTGTCTCTCCCAGACCTCGATCTGCAGCTTCTGCTCCTCCTGGAGCGATAGGAGTTGGACTCTGACTCTGAGGTCTCAGAGACTGAAGACCACGGAGGAGCTGAGCGGCAAGAGCTCAGGGAGTGGGTAGGCTCTCTGTCTGAGTGGGCTGATGGAGAGGGGGAGCGCCTGGACATCATAGCTGGCTTCCCTCTTGACTGCACCGGGGGGCGGGGTGGGTCTGCCAGTGCTGGAGGTTCTTCCCTCCTTGGGGGTAGAATGGCGCTGTAAGGTACAAGAGGTCCCAAGTGGCTTGGTAAGCTTCTGGCATCAAAGGGAGCTGTCACTGCTGTGTAGGGACCGGTGATTGAGGGGGGCCTGGACTCAACTACCTCGCCTGGGCAGGAGTTGACATGGCCCTGGTAGGGGATCTGGAGCTGTGGCCCGCCCGGGGTCTCACTTCTCTGGATTTAGCTGGAGGTGAGCGGCTGTCCAGCTTCTTTTTCTTCTGAGGCACCAGTGAGTGGGATTGGTGCCTGCTCTCAGCCGGGTCTTGTGAAGTGCCCTGTCGGTGCTGAGCATCCTGGGACGAGTCCTTTCTTGGCTCCGAGCTTGACGACGGTGCTGGGGCTCTCCATATCGAGGATGAAGTGTTAGGAACCGGGTCCTCTGACCCGGGTTGGAGTGAGGCCGTCGGGCTGCCTCCATGAGGATCACCTTAAGCTGCTGTTCCCTTTCTTTAAGAGTTCTAGGGCGGAACTTGCTTCAGATTTTACAGCGATCCTTTTGGTGGCCCTCCCCTAGCTACCGTAGACACTAAGAGTGTGGATTGCTTTTCAGCATGCGCGTTGCATGGGCCACACAGTTTTTAAACCCCGAGGACTGCGGCATACCACAGTTCCGGGGAGGCAGAATGGGGGGCAACGCCCAACAACTTTATACTAAGAACTCCAATACTAATACTAAGAACAGATACTAAGGTAACTATACACAGTAACTATAGAATGCGCTTGCTAAGCAAGGGCTGAGGGAAGTTCCAGCCAACCGTCACTGGCGGTAAGAAGGAACTGAAGGGGTGGCAGGTCGGCAGGGCTTTATATGGAGTGCCATGAAGGCACGGCTCCAGGGGACACCCAGGCCAGCCTGATGGATGCTGCTAGGGGAAAAACCTTCTGGCCACTGCACATGCATGCGCACACACCTGATTGGAATGGACACGAACAAGCACTCGAAGAACAGCTATTTCCCTGAATTTTGTTCAAGACTACAGAAATAGGTTTCAGAGTACTCAGCATGTGTTCAACATTTCTCTTAAGCCCAATGTTGAGAACTTTGGCTATGACCGTGCCATTTATTTTTTCACGATTTTGTTCACAAACTGTCATCAGATTAGGCCAGTTCTTGATATAGTGCTCAAAACAGGCCACTACTGAGTTCCATCGAACGTGTTGTGGGAGAGTTAGCTTGGTTCCTCCCACTTCTTTCAGAGCAGCTGCTGCAAAGTGATTGTTATGGAAGTATTTTGCAGTTTCAACAACATTAGCCTTTATTTCTGGAACACAGAAGTCTTTGGCTAGGAAGTGCATCAAATGAGCACTGCAACCGTATGTTATTAGCTTGGGACTCTCTTCTAAATTTCTTCTCATCTTGGATTCATTTGCAGCATTGTCTGTGACCAAGCTGGGTACTAGACATTTGAATTTTTTTCACAGTTTGTTACAGCTTTTAATGCTACTTCTTGTAAGTATCATGCTGTCTGTGCATTTCCTGATGTATTAATTGTTTCTGTAAGGAAGACATTCCCTTCTCTTGCCACACAAGCACATACAATAGGATTATTGTGGACATTGCTCCACCCATCAAGACTCTGATTATCCATTTTACCCTCTAGACCTTTTGCACACTGCTCAATTTCTCTTTCATATACTTTATCCAGCAATTTGCCTGCGGCATCTGCTCTGTTGGGTGGAATGTATCTTGGTCTTAATGACTGAACCATGTTAATGAAGTTTGGGTTCTCAATCATACGGAAAGGTGAGTTTGTTGCATAAACAATCTGGGCAATTTTTTCATCAATTACCTCTTTTTGTAATCTGCTGGTTCTTATCACAAACTTATCTATGGTTGTTTCTGGATGGTGGTTGTTTTTTTTTCCTTTTTGCCACAGGTGATATACTATGGCTTTGTGACATACATGACGTGACTGAAAAACTATCATTAGCAGATAACTCTGAAACTATAGAAAATTATGGTGATCTTGAAGGTGGATCATCTTCAGAATCCTGTATGTTGAAGATGGATTCTCCTAAACAAAATAAGTCAATGCAGTTATTTAATTATTATTACCATACTGCTCATTTAGTATTACTCATTGCATTCACTAACAGTCAGTACTACTTTAAAGGTGAAATTTGTAAAAGAAAGATCTGCCTATTTCAGCTATTTGTTTTTTATCACAATTGCATCTAAAATGATAATACCATAGAGTAACGAGTATATTTATTGCTCAAAATGAGAATTCAAGAATAGTCCAGAAGGAAGACAGGCAGTCCTTAAGAAAGAAGTAGGAAATAAAGTTTACCAACCTGAAGATCCTGCATGTTCAAACATGTTCCTTTCGTCATCTTCAATGCAGCTTCCCCCTGAGAAGGAACACTTCTCATGATGTTGTTTCATTCGGGCAACCAAGCCTTGCATTTCTTTGTTGCACTGTTTGCATTTTGCGCGCATGCCTGTCTTACCCACAGGTAGAGGAAGTTCATTAAAATATTCCCAAACTGGGTCTCTTTTACGGCCTGCTGCCATCATAGGTTTTCCCTTCTAGTGAGAGAATAGTATGGTGGATCTCAAATCAATGAAGGCTACACTCAGAAAGACCTCAAGATTTCTGGAATATGCTGGTCACACAGTTTCACTTTTGTTTCTACTGCGTGTCCCTCCCTTCTCACATTTATCTCCAGACTTCTTCTCCTTGTCCAGATCTATTCCACCCACAACAATTTTCTGTTCATTGAACTTTCTGAAACTTTGCACTTTTAGAGAGAGGTAAGGGATTGACTCTGTGTACACAAATTTGCAGGGGGACAATAGGGTTGAGGTCTGTTATTCTCACCTCTATATATTATTTATTTTAAAACATTTTTGCTATTAACAAGCATGTTATCTCTGGAGACACAAATCCACAGTTTGAGAACTGCAAAACTAAGCAACTCTGATGGTATCTTCTAGACCAGAGGTGGGCAAACTGTGGCCCGCGGGACCATCCTGCCCAGCCCCTGAGCTCCTGGCCCGGGAGGCTTGCTCCCAGCCCCTCTCACGCTGTTTCCCCTCCCGTGCAGCCCCACAGGCAGCGGGCCTGCAAGCTCCTGCCGCTCTGAGCGGCATGGTAAGGGGCGGTGGCAGCGTGCATGGCAGTGGGGGGGGTGGGGTGTTGGGTAGCAGGTCCCGGGGGGCAGTCAGGGGACAGGGAGCAGGGAGTGGTTAGGGGTGGGGAGTCCCAGGGGGGCAGTCAGGGGACAGGGAGCAGGGGATGGTTGGATGGGGCAGAGGTTCTGGGGTGGTCAGGAGGTGGGGAACACAGGGGAAGGGGTTGGATAGGGTGTAGGAGTCCCGGGGGGTCTGTCGGGGACAGGGGTGTGGAAAGGTTGGGGCAGTCAGGGTATAGGAGTCCCAGGGGGTTTGTCGGGGGCAGGGGTGTGGAAAGGTTGGGGCAGTCAGGGTACGGGGGGGGGCAGTTTGAGGCGGGAGGTCCCAGGAGGGGGAAGTCAGGGGATGGGAAGTAGGAGGAGGCAAATTGGGGGCAGGGGCCAGGCTGTTTGGGGGGCACAGCCTTCCCTACCCATCCCTCCATACAGTTTTGTACCCCGATGTGACTCTCAGGCCAAACAGTTTGCCCACCCCTGTTCTAGACTGAGCACTGAGTCCCACTGGGTAGATAGAAAGATTAACCTAAATAATCTTTACAGAAGCCCCTGGGACCCCATAAGATTGGGTCCCTAATGCATGAAGTATTGGAACTCATTTCCAAAACTTTTCTTAAACATTACATGAATATATTGTCTCATACTATAGAATTTATAATCCCTATTCCATGATGAGATATCTCTGAGCTATAATGTATCTTAATTAAAACTATCTTTAGATAAGTTTTTTCCTCAAAAAGCATTTTATCAAAAAAATCTGTTTTTTTTTTTTAAACATTGATTTTTATCCACCCTGGCTTTTGCATATTGAGTTGGTATGCTACAGTATGAGTTTAATGTACTTATTTACTGATGTTTACAAACAATTCTGAGGATAAAAGGCATAATAGAGGGTTAAGTATTGTAACTTCTAATTCAGGGCACCTGATATAAGCACTTTGACTAAGGATGAGGTGCCTCATCTCTTTGCACTGCAGGTGGTACTCAGAGGCTGCTAGATACAACAGAAATAATACAGCTTACTGTTGGGTGTGCTTACAGATGTGCCTTTAATAACAAGAGGTTCTGGATCAAACAGGGCTATATACTGTATAACCAATCTAGAAAGATTTTCCTTTATTCAGAGAAAACTTTAGTAGTTGACCTTTCTGTCCTAGTTTCCCACTCTTGTCTCATTTAAATTCCTTTTTCAGTGATGCCCACAAATCTAAAGCCATACCAAATACCCTCTCCACCTCATAGGCCTCCACCTCAAGGCCAGAAGAGACCATTGTGACCAGCTCACCTGACTTCCTGCCTAATGCAGATCATAGAACTTCCCCAAAATAATTCCTAGAGCAGATCGTTTTGAAAAATATCGAATCTTGATTAAAAATCCTCAGTGATGGAGAATCCACCATGATCTTTGGTAAATTGCTCCAAAATTAATTACCCATATTGATAAAAATGTACACCTTATTTCCATTCTGAATTTATCTAGCTTCACTTTTCAACCATTCAATTGTTATACCTTGTGCTGCTAGACTGAACAGCCTATTAATATTTGTTCTCTATGTAAGTACTTAGACTATTATCAAGTAATCCATTAACTTTCTCTGTGTTAAAATGAATAGATTGAGCTCTTTGAGTCTATCACTATAAGTAAAGCATTCTTTAATCATTCTTGTGGCTCTTCTCTCAATGCTCTCCAATTTTTCAACATCCTTCTTGAATTGTAGACACCAGAACTGGCCACAGTATTTCAGCAGCCATTGCACCAGTGCCAAATACAGAGGTAAAGTAATCTCTCTGCTTCTACTCAAGATTCTCATTTATGCATCCAGGGATCACATTAGCCCTTTTGCCCATAGGGTCACAGTGGGAGCTCATGTTCAGCTGCTTATCCGCCACAACCTCCAAATCTTTTTCAGTCACTGCTTCCCAGGATAGAGTTCCCCATCATGTAACTATGACCTACATACTTTGTCCCTAGATGTATAGATTTACATTTAGCCATATTAAAAGCACATATTACAGAAGGATAGGACCAGAGAAAAAGTAATAAAAATGAAACCCTCCAAGCTTGTACTTTATTTTGGGCCTCTCAGGGCCTAATCCTGCAAGGTGCTGAGGGCCCTGACCTCCCAGATGTTCAAATTCTCAACACCTTTGAGCTCTCCATGCTGAGGAATGTGAAAGCAGCAGAGCAGTCATCCCCCCTGCCAGCAGCAGTCTGCCTGCTTCTGTGTTCCTTGGGCAGGGAAGAACACGAGCATTCCAATGATTTGCTCTTTGTTCCCCAAAGGGAGCAGCATTCTCAGTTGTCAGATATTTCCCTGGGCTTTGAAAGGGGAGGGCACATGCATGCAGGGCAGCACAGATCTAAACAGTGAACAGGAGAGTGGTCAGGGCAGGCATTGTGGGATACTGGCGGAAGCCAGTTCTTTCGACAAAACAAATAGCAGTGTCTAAACTGAAGCTTTGTCATTTTAACTTTGCCGCAAAAGGATTTATGCCTCTAGATGAGTGGAGTTTTGCCACCAAACGTAGCTTTGTAGTGTGTACACCTCCCCTGTTTTGTTGGCAAAAGGCAGCTTTTGCTGACAGAACTTTGTAGTGTAGACAAGGCCTCATGCTAGTGAAATAAATGGGAGTTTTGCCATTGACTTTAATGAGAACAGATTCAGAGTTCCTCCTGAAAAAACTTAAGCAAATTAATAACTCCTTAGCTTTCACTGGGGTCTTGGCTACACTTGCGAGTTACGGCCCAATAAAGGAGCCCCAGGTGCACTAGCTCACTACCCGTCCACACTGGCAAGGCACATACAGCGCTCTGATTCCCTGGCTAGAGCGCTGCGACTCCACCTCGGCGAGTGGAATAATGTTTGCTGCACCCCCGCTGGAGCGTCGCAGCACCAGTGTGGACGCCCTGGTCCTATAGTGCGTTCTGATCGGCCTCCAGAAGTGTCCCACAATGCCTGTGCTAGTCACTCTAGTCATCACTTTGAACTCTACCTGCCGTCAGGTGACCAACTGTCAGACCCGCTCTTTAAATGCTCTGGGAATTTTAAAATCCCCTTCCTGTTTGCTCAGCCAGGCATGGAGTGCTCTCAGCGAATCTTTACAGGTGCCCATGCCTCCACGCACCAGGCGAGCCCCTGTATGGAGCAATGGCAAGGTGCTGGACCTCATCAGTCTTTGCGGGGAGGAAGCTGTCCAGTCCCAGCTGCGCTCCAGCTGTAGGAATTACGGTACCTTCGGGCAGATATCAAGGAACATGATGGAAAGGGGCCATGACTGGGATGCACTGCAGTGATAGCTCAGTGGTTTGAGCATTGGCCTGCTAACCCCAGGGTTGTGAGTTCAATCCTTAAGGGGGCCATTTAGGGATCTGGGGGGGAAAAATTAGGGATTGGTCCTGCTTTGAGTGGGGATTGGACTAGAAGACCTCCTGAGGTCCCTTCCAACTCTGAGATTCTATGATTCTATGAGCTGCGGAATGCCTACCGCAAAGCCCGTGAAGCAAACAGCCATTCCCGTGCTGCCCCTGTGACCTGCTGATTCTACAAAGAGCTGGACATGATACTTGGGGGCAACCCCACCTCCACTCAGAGTACCACCATAGGCACTTCAGAGCCCAGTGCAACAAGGCAGGACAAGGAGGAGCAAAGTGGGAGCGAGGGTGGTAAGGCGCAGGAAGACACCCCAGAATCCGTAGATGCATGCAGCCAGGAGCTGTTCTCAAGCCAGGAGGAAGGTAGCCAATTGCGACGGCCGGTGCTTGGGGAATGACAAACACCACAGGAGGTTCCCAGTAAGTGTCTTTTATTTTGGGAAGTTATTCGGTGTGGGCTCTTGGGGTGAGGAGGGTTAAGGCTGCATGCATGTCTAGATGCAGAATAGGGTGTTGATGTCCTCTCTCACATCGTGGTAATCGGCCTCAGTGATCTCTTCAGAAGTGTCATCCAGAATTGGGCAATATGCTTGCGCAGGTTTCTCAGGAGAACCACTGTGTTCCTTGTCCCAGTAAGGCTAATTTGTCCACGCCACTGTGCCGTGAGGGGTGGCTGTACTATTGCTGCACACAGGCAAGCTGCCAGGGTGGAAGCCGCATTGTGGTAGAAGACCCTCCCTTGCTTCCCAGGTCACCCTCAGCAGCGAGATATCTTCCAGGACAAACTCCTGTGGAAAATGTGGGGACGGTGTTCAGTATAGGGGTCCCCTACTGCTGATGGATCCCCAAGGCACAGAAACCCAGAGGACAGTACAGCCGTGAAACAATCAGTCACGCTTGACCCTGTGCTTACTCACAATTTTGGGGCTCCCGTGGGTTATGTGCGCTCGCTTTGGGATGGGCAAATTTGCTATTGTGTAGACTGTGCTTGCCCTTAAGTACGGGGGAATCATTGCTCTGTCTGGTGTGAACAATGCTGCCTGCATTTTGCCTTTACAGATGCAACCTTGAGATCTCAGCTGTCCGTGTTATCACCAGCCGAAAGACTCCAAAGAATCAGAAAGAGGCCCCGTAGAAGCAAGGAAGACATGTTGCATGAAGTAATGCAGCATTCAAGTAATGAAAATCAGAAAGTGCAGGAGTGGCGGGACAGTGAAAGGAGGATCTGCCAGCAGAATGAGGAGCGCCAGCACAAAAGCGCGGTGCTCCGGCAGTAAAGCACAGATCGGCCGATAAGCGTAATGGAGCGCCAAGTGGACTTGATCCAGGCACTCGTAGCCATGCAGGTGGAACTTTACCGTGCCCAACCCTCCCTCCCCTCCGCAGCCCTTGTCCCAAAATTATTTCTCTTGTGCCCCCATGTCACCTCCAACCCACTTTCCCCAACATCCGGGTTCTTACTGCCACCAGCTGCCTCCAACACCTGTAGCTTCACCACCCAGCCCTGAAAACTACAACCCTTACCCCCTGCACTCAACCCCCATCATCATGCAGAACAGCTATCCTGAAGTGCAGCACTCATTGCACTGCACTCCAGACAGGAAGGCTGAGTATGAGAATATGGAAATCTGTGATTGTACCATTCCCCACCCCACCCCCTTGCCCTTTCTGTTTCCCAAGCAGTTGTGTTTTTCCAATAAATGGATTTTTTGGCTTTGAAAACATTCTTTATTATTGCATAAAGTAAAGGTACCTTAGCCCAGGAAAGAAACAGGCACTGCAGGTCAGCGTAGCTGACACAGATTCCTACTAACATTGGAACCACTGCACTTCACTCCCGTACGATGCACCAGACATTACTGGTGGCTTGCAGCCTCAAATTGCTCCCTCAAGGCATCCCTAATCCTTTCAGTCCCGCGCTGGGCCCCTCTAATAGCCCTGCTCTCTGGCTGTTGAAATTCAGCCTCCAGGTGTTGAACCTCTGAGTTCCATGCCTGAGCAAATCTTTCATCCTTCCCCTCACAAATGTTATGGAGGGCACAGGATGCGGATATAACCGCGGGGATGCTGTTATCAGCTAGGTCCAGCTTCCAATACAGAGAGTGCCAGCGGCCCTTTAAACGGCCAGAAGCATACTCCACAATCATTCTGCACCGGCTCAGCCTGTTGTTGAACCGCTCCTTGCTGCTGTCAAGGTTCCCTGTGTAGGGTTTCCTGAGCCACAGCATTAAAGGGTAAGCGGGGTTCCAAGGATCACAATGGGCATTTCGACTTCCCCTACAGTGATCTTCTGGTCTGGGAAAAAAGTCCCGGCTTGCTGCTTCCTGAACAGGCCAGTGTTCTGAAAGACGCGCGTGTCATGCACCTTTCCGGGCCAGCCTGCATTAATGTCAATGAAACGCCCATGGTGATCCACAAGCGCCTGGAGAAATACCCTTCCAGTGAAGGTACTCAGAGGCTAGGTGGGCTGGTGCCAGAATTGGAATATGCGTGCCATGTATTGCCCCTCTGGAGTTAGGGGAACCCATTTGTGCAAAGTCAGCCACAATATCATGCATGTTAGCTAGAGTCATGGTTCTTCTGAGCAGGATGCGATTAATGGCCCTGCAAACTTGCATCAACACGATTCCAACAGTCGACTTCCCCACTTCAAACTGGTTAACGACCGATCGGTAGCTGTCTGGAGTTGCCAGCTTCCAGACTGCAATAGCCACCTGCTTCTCCACCGTCAGAGCAGCTTTCAATTGTGTGTCCTTGCGCCGCAGGGTGGGGGCGAGCTCATCACTCAGTCCCATGAAAGTGGTTTTCCTCATGCAAAAGTTCTGCAGCCACTGCTCGTCATCCCAGACTTGCATGACAATGTGATCCCACCACTCAGTGCTTGTTTCCCGAGCCCAAAAGCAGCGTTCCATGGTGGTGAGCATGTCCATGAATGCCACAAGTAAACTCGTGTCATATGCGTTACTCACATCGATATCATCGGAGCCCTCACTGTCACTTTGGATCTTAAGGAATAAGTTGACTGCCAAACGTGACATGCTGGTGAGACTCGTCAGCATACTCCTCAGCAGTTTGGCCTTCATTCCCACAGACGGAAAGGGAAGACAGAGTGCGCAGTACAAAAAGCATTGAAAGATGGCACCAGATGTGGACAGAAACAAAGGGAATGCTGGGATGCGAACCAATGCAGCACAGGGCGTTGGGACAGGACACAGTATGCCCCGTACTCCCTGCCCACTTCCTACAAGCCACAGCGCCAGAATGGGAAGAGGTGTTCTGTGGGATAGCTGCCCATAATACACCTCTCCAAATGCTGCTGCAAGTGCCGCAAATGTGGCCACACAGGTGCGCTTGCAGCTGTCAGTGTGGACAGACTGCAGCGCTTTCATTACTGCGCTCTACGAAGGCGGGTTTAACTCACAGCGCTCTACATCTGCAAGTGTAGCCATGCCCTGAGACTATTCACATGAGTAAGGTTACATAAGTGAGTGAGAGATGGACCTTGGTGATTAAAAGATAGTAATGTATATGGTGTCACAGTGCAGGGACAACTGCACCTGTATTTCTCCCTCATGGTCCAGCAAGGGCAACTACTCTAAACTCCCAGCTACTCAGTCATCACCTCTCTTGGGCAAAAACCTGTCTCTCTCTTCCTCCTGAGGAGGATATTTCCAGACTGCGTAGTATATCTACACTATGAATTCCCCAACAAAGTCCTATTATCTAAGCAGGCCTGCTTTACTTTTCTCCTCAGATGACACACAGTGTTATTGCCACAGGTATAAGTTACCACACAGCTCTTTCTAAGCAAGCACATTCTTAAGGTAAAAACATTACAGAAAAAACATATTAAAAACAATAAAAGAACCTGCACACATGCTAAGAAGCTTACTAGTGATTACCCCGACTCCAACAAAGTTTCTGGCCTGTGAATAGCCCTTCAAACCCCACCCAGGGTTTTTCTGTAGTCACAAATTCCTAACAGCTTTTAGCTCGGCACAAGCACCCTCACGCCTTTATTAGTTTGGGTCTTTGAAGAGATCCAGAATAGGTAATCAGCCAAACAATGGGTTTCTCCTCAAGGTGGAGCACCAAAAGCATGGATCTGGAGATGGGTCATTTGCATTCCCCTGCTCCCAAATATTTCCTAGGAAACCTACTCAACTAATAGTTCATTCTTATCTTAGCCCATTGTTTTAAAGAGTCCTTTAAAGCTCATTAATGCTTCCCAAGTGTTAGTCAGATCTCCTAGACAAGTTACATACAATCCCACGATAACATAAACATTTGCATTTTAATACAGTGAGCTCCTAAAATACTTAATTCAATAAGGTTGGCCAGGATATTGCAGGAAATTGTCATCTTTGTCACATATGATACACTAACTTATTCTGCTAACATAAAATACTTTTACAAAGTATTTCATTTCTATCTCTATGCTTAGACTCTATCATAAAACCTCTGATATTGTGCAATATCTCAGCCTTCTCCAGCTTGCCTCCAAGGCAGAGTTCATTGGCAGCCTGATGCTCCTACCTCATTGCCTATTTAATTGTTCATTTTCCTGTCTGGCAATGAACTCAGACACATTAAAAATGAATTCAGACACATAAAAATATTCTCTGAGGGCTCATGGAAAGTCGTTTCCCTCTTCTTAGGTGTGTGTGTTATGCAGGCAATGAGAGATAAGTTGAAAAAAAAAGTTACTAAAAATCTAGGCAAGACACTGCATCCTTTCAGTACAGTAGGGACCAGCAAACTAATACTGGTCAAATTAAAACCAGCCCAAACCTGTGCCCCAAACCCAACCAAATCTATAATGAGGTTTAATAATATATATCGCGATCATGAGTGGTGAGTAAATTCTGTTTGTTCTACTCACCAAAAGAGAAATGCAAAGCTGTGTCTCTGTCTGAGGGAAAGCCCCAGGTGAAGGCAGCAAAAGTCATTGGATATGTCTACAATACAAGTGTAGTGGGATGGGAGGAGCCTACACAGGAAGGATGGGCTCCACCTAAACCAAAGTGAATCCAGACTGCTGGCACTTAACATTAAAAAGGTTGCAGAGCAGTTTTTAAACTAAGAGATGGGGGAAAGCCGATTACTGCAGAGGCGCACGTGAATCGGACAGAGACTTCTCTTAGAGGAGAGTCTATTGATAGAGATTCTCTAGGTTTTAGTCAGGAGGAGAGGATGAAAGAGGACAAAGTATGGGCCAGATCAGACGAGAAACATTCACATAAAGAATCTGACACATCAGAAAAGGGCAGACAAATAAACAGTGACAAGTTTTTAAAGTGCTTGTACACAAATAATAAGATGGGTGAACTAGAGTGCTTCGTGTTAAAGGAGGATGTTGATATAATACGCATCACAGAAACCTGGTGGAGTGATGACAATCAATGGGACACAATCATTCCGGGGTACAAAATATATCGGAAGGACAGAACAGGTAGTGCTGGGGTGGGGTGCGGAGTGGCACAATATGTGAAAGAAAATGTAGAATCAAGTGAAATAAAAATTTTAAATGCATCCACATGCTCCATAGAATCTTTATGGATAGTAAGTCCATGCTCTAATAAGAATATAACAGTAGGGATCTAATATCGACCACCTGACCAGGACAGTGATAGTGACGATGAAATGCTAAGGGAGATTAGAGATGCTATCAAAATAAAGAACTCAATTATAAAGGGGGATTTCAATTATCCCCATATTGGCTGGGTACATGTCACCTCAGGATGAAATGCAGAGACAAAATTTCTCGATACTTTAAATGACTGCTTCTTGGAGCAGCTGGTACTGATCTAGTCCTGAGTGGAGCGCAGGATCTGGTCCAAGAGGTAACTATAACAGGACCACTTGGAAATAGTGACCATAATATAACAACATTTAACAGTCCTATGGTGAAAAGAACACCACAACAGCCCAACTCGGTGGCATTTAATTTCAGAAAGGGGAACTATGCAAAAATGAGGAGGTTAATTAAACAGAAATTAAAAGGTACAATGATTTGAGTGAAATCCCTGCAAGCTGCATGGACACTTTTCAAAGACGCCATAATAGAGGCTCAACTTAAATGTATGCCCCAAATTAAAAAACACAGTAAAAGAACTAAAAAAGAGCCACTGTGTCTTAACAACCATGTAAAAGAAGCAGTGAGATAAAAAGGCGTCTCTTAAAAAGTGGAAGTCAGATCCTAGTGAGGTAAATAGAAAGGAGCATAAACACTGCCAAATTAAGTGTAAAAATGTAATAAGAAAAGTCAAAAAGGAGTTTGATGAACAGCTAGCCAAAAACTCAATAGGTAACAACAAAATGTTTTTTAAGTACATCAGAAGCAAGAAAGCCTGCTAAGCAACCAGTGGGGCCCCTGGACAATCAAAATACAAAAGGAGCATTTAAAGTCATCACAGAGAAACTAAATGAATTCTTTGCTTCAGTCTTCATGGCTGAGGATGTTAGGGAGATTCCCAAACCTGACCTGTCTTTTGTAGGTGAGAAATCTGAGGAATTGTCACAGATTGAAGTGTCACTAGAGGAGGTTTTGGAATTAATTGATAAATTTAACAGTAACAAGTCACCGGGACCTGATGGCATTCACCAAAGAGTTCTGAAAGAACTCAAATGTGAAATTGTGGAACTATTAACTATGATTTGTAACCTGTCCTTTAAATCAGCTACTGTACCCAGTGACTGGAAGACAGCTAATGTAACGCCAATATTTAAGAAGGGCTCTAGAGGTGATCCTGGCAATTATAGACCGGTAAGTCTAATGTCAGTACTGGGCAAATTAGTTGAAACAATAGTCTGACCATTTTATTCTTTACACATAGAAGAACATAAATTGTTGGGCAAAAATCCACATGGTTTCTGTAAAGGGAAATCATGTCTTACTAATCTATTAGAGTTCTTTGAAGCGGTCAAACAAACGTGTGGACAAGGGGGATCCAGTGGACATAGTGTACTTAGATTTCCAGAAAGCCTTTGACAAAATCCCTCACCAAAGGCTCTTAGGTAAATTAAGTTGTCATGGGATAAGAGGGAAGATCCTTTCATGGATTGAGAACTGGTTAAAAGACAGGGAACAAAGGGTAGGAATAAATGGTAAATTTCTAGAATGGAGAGGGGTAGCTAGTGGTGTTCCCCAAGGGTCAGTCCTAGGACCTATCCTATTCAGCTTATTCATAAATGATCTGGAGAAAAGGGTAAACAGTGAGGTGGCAAAGTTTGCAGATGATACTAAACTGCTCAAGATAGTCAAGACCAAAAGCAGGCTGAAAAGAACTTCAAAAAGATCTCACAAAACTAAGTGATTGGGCAACAAAATGGCAAATGAAATTTAATGTGAATATATGTAAAGTAATGCACATTGGAAAAAATAACCCCAACTATACATACAATATGATGGGGGCTAATTTAGCTACAACTAATCAGGAGAAAGATCTTGAAGTCATCATGGATAGTTCTCTGAAGACGTCCATGCAGTGTGCAGCGGCAGTCAAAAAAGCAAACGGGATGTTAGGAATCATTCAAAAAGGGATAGAAAATAAGACTGAGAATATCTTATTGCCCTTATATAAATCCAGGGTACGCCAACAATTTGAATACTGCGTACTGATGTGGTCCCCTCATCTCAAAAAAGATATACTGGCATTAGCAAAGGTTCAGAAAAAGGCAACTAAAATGATTAGGGGTTTGGAACGGGTCCCATATGGTCTTGGATAAAATCTTTATTTACCTAGTCCCTGAGCAATTTCGGGAGGGTAGCAGGCAAGTGTTCAAATGGCTATGTGCTGATTTGGGGACGGGTTTAATGTGGTGTTTCCAAAGACATAGTGCAGAGATTTAGAACTGACAGCACAAGTGCCTTAATCGCTGAGGGAAAAGAAGCATTTGTGCTGCCAAGGTTGCCAAAGCGTGGATTCTGGGGGATTCCTAGATCATAAGGTTGCCGAAGTTTGCGAGAGAGCAAGGAATACACAATGACATTGGGATTGCTGACTACAAATACATGACTATTGCTGATATTTGGCTCAGTATGCAAACTGAGGTATAGGATATATACAATTGTCTAAAAAACTACTAATTCCTGCCAACAACATATCTTTTCCTGTTAAAACTAGGAAACTCAGTGGCAAAAACCTACATTAATGCAGAGTTAAGGTAGCTTGGAGGTGTGCTGTCCCTTTGCAGAATGCTGCGTTGAACAGAACTCATGCCTCTGAAAACCAGGAAAGGCACGTGGGCAACCTTAGCGCCGCCCTCTTTCAGCAATGCCCCAACACAAACCTTTAATCTGCCAACCCCACAGCTGTTGAAATGTACAAGCTCTTCACCTCCTTTTACAACCCATTCACTCCCACCCATAGGATTCCAGTTAACATTATTAAAGGACAAAAGGGGGAAAAAAGTTGCCCATGCCACCTCTCTGCCCCGCCCCCCCCCCCCCATCTTCTTCAAGCAATGCCTCAATATGCACATAGCAAATGCTCACGCTGGCCCCGGCACTTTCAGATTCAGGAGGTTCCAGGTCATGGGGTACAGTCACCCACTTAGCTAGCTCCCCAGAAAGAACACCACTTGTGTACAATTTAAGAACCACTTCACAGCCTTTTACAACTCCCTTACACTTACTCACAGGATACCATCTCAGCATACACTTTCTCTTAACCATCATTAAAACATTAGAATCCTCTTATTCCACCTCACTGCTGACAATATCCTTTGTAATAAAAGTCCTATGCCCTGCTACTGACATAACTTATGGTACATTGCATCCTGAAGGTACACATGCATCTCTTTCTTTTCCTCACACAGGAGGGGGTAGAAAACATGGATCTCCTCATATCACAGCCACAGCTCTGTCAGGCACCTCAGAGTAATCCACAGATCTCACAAACATACTTCTACCGAGCAAAGCTAACTACTGCCTCCATCAGCCAGCGCAGCATCACCTGACATAGACCACACACACTTTACCTGGAGTGCATGCAGATAATAAATGCTTAGACTGCTCTTCTGTCCCGTCTCACAACTGACAAAACCCTTTGTGGTAAAAGCCCTGTCTCATGCTAATTAAATAACATTCATAATTCTGCACTGAAATGATGCATACTGAAGGAACACATACAGCTCTTTCCTTTACTCACACACATCAGAGGGATGTAGATCTCATATCATAATCACAGCTCTGTCACATATCCTCATATCACAAACACACCTATACCAAGCTTGCCTAACTACTACCTACATTATTTAGTGCAGATATACCTAACACACTGACTGCACCTGGAATGTATGCAGATAATTCCTATTAGCTACTGCCAGCTCCAGGTGAACAGAGGAAAGGTGGCATGGGCAACCTTTTTGTTTTGGTTTAGTTTTTGTCATTTAATAGTATTAGATGAGGTCCTGTAGGTGAGAGTGAATGGGTTGTAAAAGGAGGTGAAGAGCTTGTACATTTCAACAGCTGTGGGGTTGGCAGAGTAAAGAAATGCATGGTATTGTGGTCTATTGAAGCACTGTGGAAAGAAGGCAGAGTTAAGAATACACAGAATACATTTTATACTGTGATTAATGAAAAGACTAAAGTGTTCGCTCTTTTCTAGTCATTTGGAATACAGAAACACCATAAACAGCATTCAAAGAATTCACTCAACCTTTTAATGCATCATTTTGCTCTGTGGTTTCTTGATGGTGGTGACTCTGAAAATACTTTTGGGTCTCTCTTATGTTTGGTCTCTTTTGGAGCTAGGCTAATGTACCAAGTTTTTCTCTGCATCAAATCTTTGATTCAGCTTTATTCTGCTTTGCCTGAGTGACATAGTAACTGACTAGTTTCATCTGGATACTTTGTTTCCAATTACAGTCAAAACAGTGAAATCAGTACTAAACCTGCACTGCATTCACTAGATTTGGAGCACCTGCAGTAAAGCACTA
The DNA here is from genome assembly GCF_965140235.1 of Caretta caretta. NCBI lineage: Eukaryota > Metazoa > Chordata > Testudines > Cheloniidae > Caretta > Caretta caretta. The sequence goes on from NC_134207.1 coordinate 37,161,867, forward strand.
ATTTCCTATGGTAATGTGCATATTAAGAATAAGACACTTCTGGGAGACTGTCTGGGGACACTTGTTGCATGAGTTTGAGGAGGCTGGGAGGTAAGGTATTTGGGGTTTATGGCCTGTGTTTTACATGAGGTCAGACTAGATGATCGTAATGGTCCCTTCTGGTCTTAAAAGCTGTGAAAGTGGACTCTTTTTCCCACCTACAACTCAGTTTTAATGATCATCCAAGCACTGAAACCTGGTGCATGCAACTGTGATTATCACTATCTTCCCTCGGTTTCTATAGCGTCTAGCACCTTAGTATGTAAGAGTTGAGGTATAAATATTTTGGATATTAATTAATACCTAGCTCTTCTATCCATACATGTCCTTGTGCTTTATAAAGGAGGTCAGTATTCTTATTCCTATTTTACAGGTGAGGACACGGTAGTATAGAGAGACGAAGTGATTTGCCCAAGGTAACCCAACATACTAGTAGCAGGGCCAGAAATTGAACCCAGGATTCCTGAGTGAGAGTCCAATGTCCTGTCCTCAGCCAATACTGCCAGAAAGAGTGGGTTCTAGGAAAGGTAACCCACTACTCCTTCCTCCTCCGCTCCCCCCATACCTCCCAAAGCAAAAAGGTTAACTTTTCAATTAAAATGCAACACTGGTATAGAAAACTCCTTGAGTTCTCTGTAACACAGCTGCAGTAGGAATAATGATAGTCTCTACCATGCTAGGACTGCATTTAAAGAGGTGGCCTTGACAATGTCCTTTCAGTACTTCAGGAAAATCCTGAAGTAGGAAGAGAGAGCATAGGAAGACTGTTAAAAGCAACAAGGAGTAGAAATGTGAATTTTAGCTTTTGATCTTACAAAGTTTAAATGTTAAGTAAGTCAGCCAAGACCCTTCAGATTTAGATGCATAGAATAAGTATGGAGTTGCAGTGCAGTTCTACCTGTTGTTGTTACAGTAGATGCTATAGTGTAGGCCTAACAAATAGGACAAAACAGTATTGTCTTGTCGCTTAATGCCTTTCATCTGGAAATCTGAAAGGGCTTTACACACAATTAAGCCTTGCAGCAACCCTGTTCAGCAGGAACAGTGAGTTTTATACCCATATTGCAGATAGGTAAACTAAGGCCCGGTTTACACTGCAGAAATTGCACCAGTTTAACTAAATCAGTTTAAAATGGATCTAGTAAATTACCGTATTACACATGGGTAAACTAGGGTGGCCAGGTGCCCAGTTTTCAACTGGAAAACCTGGTCAAAAAGGAGACCTGACAGTGTCCGGTCAGATCTACTGACCAGACACCTAAAGTCCAGTTACTCTGAGCGGGGTAGGTGGGGAGGCTCCAGGTCATCACCTGCTCCAGCCCCTACTCAGCCAGGGGGCAAAATCCTTCATCGGGCAGCTGCAGCTCCCAGCCCTGGCTCTGCAGGCAAGTCCCTCCTGACCCAGGTGGCAGAGGGTGGGAGGTGAAAAACAGCAAGCGAGGAGGGGAGGGAAGGGAAGAGGAATGAAGGGAGGGGTAGGGCCTCGGGGGAAGAGGTGGGGCAGGGGAGGTTCTGACACTCCTGCTGGAATGTCCAGTTTTTAAGTATTACCGAGTTGGCAACCCTAGGATAAACTATGGCCTTGTTTACACTGCAGAAATTGCACCCAGTTTTACTAAATCATGTTGAAATTGATCTCGTAAATTGCTGCAACTTTTCTATTATAGACAAGGCCTATGGCACAGAAAGATTAAGGGCCTAATTTTTGGGACTACGAGTGATTAGCACTTCTGAAAATCTGGCCTCAGGATTTTGCCCAACGGTATATGGTACAGTGAACTAGTGGCAGAGAGAAAAGAATCCAAGAGTTCTAGCTTCCAATCCCCTGCTAGAACCACTAGTCATACCCATAAAACTGGCAGCCAGGAACCAGCAACAATATATATTTATTTGTAAACTTTTGTTTATTATATATATATATTTCCCTTTTTGGATGCTAATTATTCTAGATACTTTTAAATTCAAATTCTATTGTTTGCTGAATACTCTGGGCATTACGGATAAAAAATATAGATATTGCTATGGTTATAAGTGTGGTCTAATACAAGCTACCTGGGAAATTATGGTTACCTTTTTGGATTTTTCCATACCTTTTGCTGCTGTATTCACGGGATACTGTGGTCATTTAGTAAGTCTTGTACTTTGTAGTTGCTGGCAACCATGTAACACTCTTAGGATTTCTGGTGATGTCACAATGACTGGTCAGATGATGACATCTAATTCAAATCCAGATTATGACTGCACGCTATATGGATGGGGAGGCTGTCATATACAAAAAGGGAAGCCCAGTGCATTATCCTAAGGGATAGCTTATGCACGCCAGAGGAATTATGAGGCTCAGTTTGAGGCACAATATCTTCTGGACCTTCTTCTGGAGCGATCCAATTCTGTCATGCTACAGCTCTGTTCTGTCTATAATTTACCCAACATGGACCTCTAGAAAAGTGTAAATGGTCTCATGGGTGTACTGCATATATATGCCTGCATTTGGGTGTGGGGTTTTTTTTCCTAAATAAAATATTTGCTATTATTTCAATTAAGTAATTCTGAAGACCCAGGTTAAGACTACAAGACTGATGGGAGAGTAAATGGTCTCTCATTACTCAGACCAGACCCGAAAATGGGCCTTTCTGCTCCTCAGCATTTTGAACTGTAATACTAACAGTTTTCACATGCGCTTATAGCTGCTGCAGTGTCATCCCCAAGCTTTCAAAAACAATAAGTCAGTCCCCCTTAAAAAAAAAAAATCATGTGATAGTGTGATAGAATGTAAAAACCACTCAATAGGCAGGAAAGGGTTAAGGAACAGTTATGGGCTAAAGATGTCCCACCCCTTAGTTCTTACCGAGCATGCTCAGACTGAGGGCAGGCGTTCAAAAGGCAGCCAAGCAGCTCAGTCTCAGCCTGACTAGCCAGGTTCTTTTTATTTGCTTTCTACTTTTTTAGCTTTTTGGGTTCATGCTTTCAGGTTTTTCTCCACAACCAGGAGGGCTAGAAACCTCTTCATTTAAAAAAAGCAGAGAGTCTCATGTAATCACTTCACTACAAGAACTAGAGCTTTAAGCAAAAGATCAAATATCACAAGATTCACACAATAAATTTGTGAGAGTTGGCAGCACTGCGTCTGGCTTACTATGTACATGGAGACTCCAAACACTGTTGGAGTGTCTTTTAAATAACAAAATATCCACTAATTAGTCATTATTAGTAGTAACTGACCCTACAGATACTCTGACAGTAGCTTTTTAAAGAGTTTTGGGTGTGATCCCACAAACATGCACTGAGGTCTCAGTGGGTCATTGAATCAAGCTGTTAATGCTTCATTTAAAAGAGAGGAAGTTACTAGCAGGATGTTCTCTGTGATCATGTTTTTACAATGAGATAAAGACATTGTAAAATCCTATTGTAGATAGGGCAAGCTATACTTTTACCTTGGATTCTCCTCAACCAGCTTCACTGAGGTGGAGCTGCACCTTGCCCTGTTTACATTAGGGGTAGGATACCCAAGGGGCACTTAGGTACGTAACTGCCATTTTATGCACTTAATATCCAACATTTAGGTGCCAATGGCATTTACAAAACCCTTGGTCAGCTACTGCCTGTCTCTGTAGGCCCTTTTGACTAATATACACTGACTACCATACATATATACTATGCTAATAATATGACCCACAATTTGTATATTTAAGCATTTAAGTATACATATTAATCATTAGTATAGCAGTTACATAGCCCAGATTGGCCTGTACCTGAGGCAGGCAGCCCTGGACCAGCAGCAGCAGTTTGGGTATGTGGAAGGGGGCTAGGGGCAGAAGGTTGGGGAGTGCAGAGGGGTACTTACCTCGGGGTGGGGGACTTCACGGCTCCCACTGGCATGGCCCCCCTGCAGCTCCCCTAGGCGGCAGAGGGGTGGGGGTGAGGGGTGTCTCCATGCTGCCTGCAGGCCCCACAGCTCCCATTGGCTGCAGTTCCTGGCCAATGGGAGCTGTGGTAGCTGGTGCTTGTGGCAGGAGCAGCAGAGCTCCTCCTCTGCTGCCTAGGAGCTGCAAGGATGCGGAACCAGGTAGGAAGCCTCTGCCAGCCCTCCTCCCCCAGTACCAGCAGGGGTCCCAGGCCACGTGCTGTGGCCATGGCCCCCCTCCCCCAGTACCAGCAGGAGTCATGGGCTGTGTGCTGTGGCCATGCCCCTGTCTCCATCAGTACCAGCAGGGGTCCCAGGCCATGCGCCATGGCCCAGCCCCCCCAGTACCAGCAGGAGCCCTGGGCTGTGTGCTGTGGCCATGTCCCCCCTCTCCCAACACCTGTAGTGCCCCCAGACCACCACCACCCCTCCCCCCGAACACCCAGGTATTTTAAGTAAAAGTCATGGACAGGTCACGGCCCATGAATTTTTGTTTACAGACTGTGACCTGTCCATGACTTTTACTAAAAATACCTGTGACTAAAACATAGCATAAGTGTATCGGATTATAAGTAAGGCTAAGTATCCCATAACACCTTACATTAGCTGAAGCAAGCCTTGGCTTGAGTAGATGGAAAACTGTCAGTATCAGGACATATGGTTATTTCTTCATGACAACAGGAAAGGAGTTACTCACACAAACCTAGGAGGTGCCTTCATGACCCGTAGTACCTGGAATGCATGTGCTCAGAACAAAAGTAAAGGAGCATCATAAACTGGAATGCATGGGTTCAGAACAAAAGATAAAGCGAGTGCATGCACCATGATATCAGAAACCAACAAGGTAGAAAGCTGATTAATTAAATCCAGTTTCAAATGGCATAGATAGTAACTTTTTCTAGTAAACAAGTAGAGTATAAAAGGGTGGCTTTAGAGGTGTAACTTTGGGGAGTACACCTTCTGCATAAGGTGAATATACCATCACTGCACGGAACTGCTCTTCGGAGACTGGTATTGCATATAACCTTTTTCTTGTACCATGTTATCAAATGAGACTGACATAGGTTATTTGGTCTCAAATATATTTCATAACAGCATAACGAACCAAAGTGTGGTCAAGCAATTGACTGTGCCTATCAACAGCCCCTAAAGTCCCTTGGCACCTAAGTTGCCACTCTTAAGTCCCCAAGGCACATATATTTTGGTGCCTTGTTACACCAAAGGGCTGACACTGCCCCTAACTCACACCTAAGCCCCTGCAGGTTTCACAACTAGGCATGCCCATCCATCTTGCATTCAGGGCCTGAGCCAATAGGCATGTTAAGAGCATTCCTAAATCCACACAAAAAATGAGCAAAGGTGGTGAACTTTGTAACCTTTAGCGCTGTGGTTAGAGCACTCCCCCAGAGTGTGGGCAACCCAGGTTTAAATCTCCCCTCTGTCTGATGTGAAGCAAGCACTTGGACATAGGCTCCCACCTCAGTGCCCTCACTACTGGGCTACAGGCGATTCTGACTCACGTCTCTCCGTTTCTCCTGTGGAGTTGTTCCACTATGTATTCTCAAATACACTGGGCCAAAGAGAGAGTGAGATTAAGCATCACCTCATAATCTCTGTTAGATATTGGATTAAATCCTGAATCATGAGGTTTTAAACTTCTTTCAAAGATATTAGCATTAACTATTACAGCGCTGGATATTTTTGTTAAATGCCCAATCCCTTTTTGAATCTTGCTAAATTTTTGACCTCGAATACATCCTGTGGCAATGCGTTCCACTGTTCAATTATGAATTGTGTGAGAGAATATTTCCTTTTATCAGTTTTGAATTTGCCACCTGTTAATTCCAGTGAGTGACTCCTTGTTCTGTTCTTCCTGTCTCAGTACACATAAAGTTCTCAATCTGCCTTCTCTATACCAACATTTTTATATCCTTTTAGCATGTCCATTTGCATCTCCTTTCTAAGGTAAATAATCCCATTCTTGTCAAACCCTGATCATGTGAGTGTTTTTTCATGCCCCTGGTCATTTTCATCACCCTTCTTTGGATCCCTTCTATCTGTGCAATTGCACAGGTATTAAACAGTGGAAGTTTTTCAGTAAAAGGTGTGAGAATGGTTGGGAACAGTGCACAGGGAGAAACAGAGGAGGGTGTGAAGGATTGATAGGTGGCTGGCAAGTTCTAGACCTTAATAGAAGAGGTAGGTTAAGTCATTTTTTAAAAAGAAAAGATAACAGATAAGGTGTGCTAGCTGTTTCAAAAAGCTGGGGCAGCAGCAAAAGAGAGCAATGTAAAGAGAGGCCAGAATAAGCCAATTATGGGGAATTACTGGGGCTATCGAGAGATAAATGATATAGGCAGGAGGTGACCTGGCCAGGAATGGTTTTAAAGATGTGACTTAGTCTGTAGGAGAGGGGAGATATGATTATGTTAAAAAAAAAAAAACACTTTCAAAATGCTACAGCACACTGCCACACAAACAGGGGAGTTTGAGTGAGAGTTTGCGGGGCGGGGGGGTGTTTTGGGGTTGTTTAATTGTTTTCTTTTTCCTTGACAGGAGTTTAGGCGAGAAGGCTATAATAGATACAGAGGCAGCAGTGGTAGTGACCCAACGAATGGAAGAGACAATGAAGATGACTGGATATGGAAGCTGTAGGATGTACATGATCCTAGAGTGGGTACTTGAAAAGATCTTTGTTTGTATGAAGTGCCGCCTGATAGAGCTGATGAAAGAGAAGATACGAGGCTTGGAGATGCGGGTGGAAACTATGGTTGAGTTTTGAAGGGGGTTCGAGCAAATGACAGAGCAAAGAAGAGGAAGCTGAAGGGAAAAGTCAAGACTTGCAGATGCAAACTGGACTGAAGAACTTGGAGGGGAGACTGGTCTGTAACTATGGGAACTAGGCAGAGGAAAAGACCGGCTAGTGAAGGAGAAATAGAGTTAGAAGAGAAGAGTGGCTAGTACTGTAAGAAGAGGGAAAGAATCAATGGAGATACCAGAGTTCAGAGCCACAGGAGTGATCATGAGCTAATTCAGTTTAAACTAAATGGAAGAACAAACAAAAATAGATCTGCAACAAGGGTCCTTGATTTCAAAAGAGATAATATTTTTAAATTAAGGGAATTAGTTAGGGAAGTGGACTGGACTGAAAAACTCAAGGATTTGAATGTGGAGGAGACTTGGACTTGCTTTAAGTCAAAGTTGTAGAAGCTATCTGAAGCCTGCATCCTAAGCAAGTGGAAAAAATGTGTAGGGAAGGGTTGTGGACCAAGCTGGATAAACAAGCATCTCAAACAGGTGATTAAAAGAAAGCAGAAAGCCTACAAGGAATGGAAGATGGGATGGATCAGCAAGGAACGCTATGTCTTGGAGGTCAGAAAGTGTAGGGATAATGTGAGAACTGCCAAAAGCCAAGGAGAGTTGGACCTTGCAAAGAGAATTAAAACCAGCAGTAAAAGGTTCTATAGCCATATAAATAAAAAGAAAACAAGGAAGGCAGAAGTGGGACTGCTAAGCACTGAGGATGGGGTGGAGAGTAAAGATTATCTAGGCATGGCCCAACACCTAAACCAGGGGTTCTCAAACTGGGGATCGGGACCCCTCAAGGGGTTGCAAGGTTACTACATGGGGGGGTCGCGACCTGTCAGCCTCCATCCGAAGCTCTGCTTTGCATCCAGCATTTATAATGGTGTGAAATACATAAAAAAGTGTTTTTAATTTATAAGGGGGGTTGCACTCAGAGGCTTGCTATGTGAAAGGGGTCACCAGTACAAAAGTGTGAGAACCCCTAACCTAAACAAATACTTTGCCTCAGTTTCTAATGAGGCTAATGCAGAGCTTAGGGGTAGTGGCAGGGTGACTAATGGGAATCAAGATATGAAGGTAGAAATTACCATATCGGAGGTGAGGTCAAACTCAAACAGTTTAAAGGAATAAATTGGGGTTGGGAGCGGGGAGCAGATAATCTCCATCCAAGAATATTAAAGGAACTGGCACATGCAAGTGCAAGTCCAATAGCAAGGATTTTTAATGAATCTGTGAACTCAGGGGTCATTCCTATTGTTAAAAGAGGGGGAAAATGATAAGGGTTTTTTTTTTTAACTTTAAGCTAAGCACATGTGATGTGGAAGTCACAGAGGGGCAGACCTAGAACCCCCAGTGCCACTTTTTGCTGTATAATCACACGCTGATACCCCTGAATAGTTTATGTGTAGAATTACATATTGTTTCACTTTTTGTCTGAAAAGTAGAAGTTCTCTAAAATGTAATACTTGTCTACATGGGGGAAATTGGGAAATTGACCAGAATAGCTATTGCACCACAAGAGCTATTCTTAGATAGCTCCCTGTGTGTACCCATGTGGCCACTTTATTCTAGAATAAAAATCACTTTATTACAGAATAACTACTGTGTTCACAAAGCACCATAATAAATAAATAAATTGTGGCTTTTATTCCAGAGTAGAGTGTCCAGATAGGGAGCTATTCTGAAATAGCTAGAGCAGAATAGTTCATTCCACAATAGTTATTCTGGTCAATTTCCCCATGTAGATAAGCCTACAGAGTAAAAGGTCTCCACAAACTATTTGGCACTGGGCTAGCTAGCTAGCTTCAGTGAGTTTCTGATTGAGAGCCAAAACATGTTCTTACAAAGGTGCTTTCCAGGTTGATGGCATTAAGACAGAAGCAGTTTGGCTAGCAATTGTGATATACATAACTGCATAACTACTAGCTAGATTGTTGGGCTCAGCGGGTAGTGATCAACGGCTTGATGTCTTGTTGGCAGCCAGTATCAAGCAGAGTACCCCTGAGGCCGGTTTTGTTCAACCTCTTTATTAATGATCTGGATCATAGGATGGATTGCATCCTTGGCGAGTTCGCAGATGACACTAAGCTGAGGGGAGAGGTAGATACACTGGAAGGTAAGGATAGGGTCCAGAGTGACCTAGACAAATTAGAGGATTGGGCCAAAAGAAATCTGATGAGGTTCAACAAGGACAAGTGCAGAGTCCTGCACTTAAGACAGAAGAATCCCATGCACTGATATAAGCTGGAGACTGACTGGCTAAGCAACAGTTCTGCAAAAAAGGACCTGGGGATTACAGTGGGTGAGAAGCTGGATATGAGTCAGCAGTATGCTCTTGTTGCCAAGAAGGCTAACGGCATATTAGGCTGCATTTGTAGGAGCCTTGCCAGCCGATTGAGGGAAGTGATTATTCCCCTCTATTAGGCACTGGTGAGGCCACATCTGGAGTATTGCATCCAGTTTTGGGCCCCCCACTACAGAAAGGATGTGGACAAATTGGAGAGAGTCCAGCGGAAGGCAAAGAAAATGATCAGGGTGCTGGGACACATGACTTACGAGGAGAGGCTCAGGGAACTGGGCTTGTTCAGTCTGCAGAAGAGAAGAGTGAGGGGGGATTTGATAGCAGCCTTCAACTACCTGAAGGGGGGTTCCAAAGAGGATAGAGCTAGGCTGTTCTCAATGGTGGCAGATGACAGAACAAGGAACAAGAGTCTCAAGTTGCAGTGGGGAGGTCTAGCTTGGATATTAGGAAACACTGTTTCACTAGGAGGGAGGTGAAGCACTGGAATGGGTAGCCTAGGGAGGTGGTGGAATCTTCATCCTTAGAGGTTTTTAAGGCCTGTCTTGACAAAGCCCTGGCTGGGATGATTTAGTTGGGGTTGGTCCTGCTTTGAGCAGGGGGTTGGATTATATGACCTCCTGAGGTCTCTTCCAACCCTAATCTTCTAGGATTTGGCCAGAATCCTGAACTCAGCAAAGCTTACACACATGTAGCCTGCCATTTTTGCTGTTTTATCCATTTTTGCTCAAGGCAACAATAGCAGCTACATGCATATGGCAAATAAAAATAGCCAAAGTAAAAGTATTCTAGATTTGTGCCCTCTCGCTTCTTTCTTACCCAAGAATTATCCCTCTCGGAACTCCAAATAATGCTTAACAGCTCAAAAGCTGGAACAGGCTGAACACAATAGAAAGACTAATAAAGTCTTAGTTGTTGGAAAGGCAATTAATCATTCAACATTAAAAGATGTTAGGTAGGGTGGGAGGGAGGAGATAAAACTGCTGAAAATTCCATTCTTACAATCTTGCTGTAGCAAGTGGTTAGAGAAAGTTAATGCAGAAATCACAGCAGTGGAGTTAGCTCCCTTTTTCAACTATGGCCAAAGGAGGTTTCAAATGACTTATGCAGACTAAAGTTTCAAAGTAGCACATGCCTGGAAGGACATTCTAGTCTACCTAGCTAATTCCTTAAATACAATCTAAAGCCAACGTTTGATTGAAGAGAGTTTCACACATGTACTGCGCTTTGCTCAGTGGGTTGACCTAATTGTTCACACAGAAATGCACATACAACAAGATGGTTAATTAACTGCAGATTTCTTTAAACAGATTTTTCTTTCAAAAAGAAAACTGGGAAATCTTTAGACACGTTGTAAAGCTCATAGGAGTTCACGGTTTTTTTTTTTTGTTTGTTTTTGCTTTTTGATGTTTCTTGTTCTTTCTTTGCCTCAGTTACAATGAGAAGCTGTAGTAAATTTCAGTCCCCTGCACTAGAGATTGAAAGCTAATTGTCATTTAATTTGTAAAGATCTTGTGTTATGAGATACCCTGTGCAAGATCAGAATGCGATGCAAAGAAGTGGCCCTCAGGGGTTCCATGCTGCCTCTCAGCAACTTCCACATGGCATGTGCTCAGTTTACAAGAAAAAGAGATTGGTCAAGGTTTCCAGAATTGAGTAGTGATTTTGAGTGCCTCTATTTTTGGATGCCCAAGGTGAGAAGAAGGCTGAAGTGTTTAATGCCTATTTTGAGTCAAATCTTCACTAAAAAAGTTAATGGTGAGCAGATACTTAATACGATATTAACAACAAGGGGAAGGAATAGACGCCAGAATAGGGAAAGAACAGCGTAAAGAATATTTAGGTAAATTAGCCATATTCAAGTTAGCAAAGCCTGATGCAATTCACCCTAAGGTACTTAAGGAACTAGCTGAAGGAATTCTGGAACCCTTAGTGATTATCTTTGAGAACTTCTAGAGGACTGTCGAGGCTGATTCCCCACTCTGGCACTTGGAGTGCAGAAGGATTCTAAAAATTAATACTGGCCACTCCAGGCTGGTATTAATCTCCCAAGGTCACAGCTTGTCTCTGACCTTGGATGGGTAAATGCTGCTACCACCCAAATGCAAAACCCTTTGGAACCCAGGAAGGCTTACTTGGGAATTCCTTCATATGGGGTACCATCAAGCCCTTTCACCCCCTCTCTGGGGAAGAGCTGAGAAAGAAAACAAAGAAAATTAGCGGTTGCCCTCAGCTAATTAAACAACATATGCACAAACCTCTTAGGACACCAAAAATCCAATCCTGTTCTTTAAAAAGGTAATTTTTATTAAAAACAAAAAGAAAGAAAATACATCTGGAACTTAGGCTTTTGCTAGATTTTAAAAACCCACTTACAAAAATTAAACATCAAGAATAACCTTCTTGAGGTCCAGCTTAAAGGTTACAAGCAAAACAAAAAGCGTTTGGGGTTAGCACAGAGGAGTCCACAAGCCAATAAGAAATAAACCTAATCGCATCTTTCTAAACATTCCTGATCTACTTACATATCTGGGTTGTTAAGTAAGTAGTTCTAGATATGATCTGATGATTTTCATATCTGGCTTCAGCTTCTCACAGCATAACTGCTCCCTGTTCCCCTCTTTCCCAGAAAACAACAACAGCACACAAAGGGAAAGCTTTTTCCCCCAATTTTAAAAAGTTCTAACCTTCCCATTGGCTCTTTTGGTCAGGTGCCCACTCCCTTCCTTTTACCTGGACCTTTTTAACGCTTTACAGGTAAAGCGAGTCAAGAATAGCTACCAAGAGGGACTTTATAGCTAACTGGGTGGCTGAGTGTTGATAAAAGGAATTACGCCCCCCTCCATCCCCCACTTCATTTATCACAAGGACAGATGAAGTCCCAAAGGCCAGGAGAAGGGCAAACCTAGTACCTATCTTTAAAAAGGGAAACAAAGAGGACCTGGGAAGTTATAGACCAGTCAGCCTAAATTCAATACCTAGAAAAATACTGGAACAAATTAAACAATCCATTTGTAAGCACCTAGAGGTTAATATGGTTATAAAAAACAGCCAACATGGATATGTCAAGAACAAATCATGCCAAAGCAACCTAATTTCCTTCTTTGACAGAGTTACTGGCCTAGTGGATAGGGGGAAGCAGTAGATGTGATTTATCTGGATTTTTATTAAGGTTTTTGACACAGTCCCATGTGACAGTCTGATAAGTAAACTTGGGAAGTGTGATCTAGATGAAATTACCATAAGGTGGATGCATAAATGGTTGCAAAACCATATTCAAAGAGTTGTTGTCAATGGTTTGCGGTCAAACTTGGAGGATGTATCTAATGGGGCCCTGCAGCAGTCTGTCCTGGGTCTGGTATTCTTCAACATTTTCATTGATGTCTTGGGTAGCGGAGTGGAGAGGATGCATATAAAATTTTCAGGTGACACCATGCTGGAAGGGGTTGCAAGCACTTAGAGGACAGGATTAAAATTCAAAATGATCTTGACAAATTGGAGGACTGATTTGAAATCAACAAAATGACATTCAATAAAGACAAGTGCAAAGTACTTCACTTAAGAAAGCCATGTTTTAATACAATGTAGAGCATTAAAATTACTCTCACAGCACTGGTTGCGGGCACCGACAAAATAATTTTTATCAACTTCACTACTTTGGAAAACAACTGATGTTCAGGCTAGCTTAATGAACTGAGATGTTTCAGTACTGACTTCAGTGATCTTTCTGTAAACCGGAAACCTACTGACCACTTTTCCTACCTACATGCCTCCAGCTTTCACCCTGACCACACCACACGATCCATCGTCTACAGCCAAGCTTTGCGATACAACCGCATTTGCTCCAACCCCTCAGACAGAGACAGACACCTACAAGATCTCTATCAAGCATTCTTACAACTACAGTACCCACCTGCGGAAGTGAAGAAATGGATTGATAGAGCCAGAAGTGTTCCCAGAAGTCACCTACTACAGGACAGGCCTAACAAAGAAAATAACAGAACGCCACTAGCCGTCACCTTCAGCCCCCAACTAAAACCCCTCCAACGCATTATTAAGGATCTACAACCTATCCTGAAGGATGACCCAACACTCTCACAAATCTTGGGAGACAGGCCAGTCTTTGCCTACAGACAGCCCCCCAACCTGAAGCAAATACTCACCAGCAACCACATACCACACAACAGAACCACTAACCCAGGAACCTATCCTTGCAACAAAGCCCGTTGCCAACTGTGCCCACATACCTATTCAGGGGACACCATCACAGGGCCTAATAACATCAGCCACACTATCAGAGGCTCGTTCACCTGCACATCCACCAATGTGATATATGCCATCATGTGCCAGCAATGCACCTCTGCCATGTACATTGGTCAAACTGGACAGTCTCTACGTAAAAGAATAAATGGACACAAATCAGATGTCAAGAATTATAACATTCATAAACCAGTCGGAAAACACTTCAATCTCTCTGGTCATGCAATTACAGACATGAAAGTCACTATTTTACAACAAAAAAACTTCAAATCCAGACTCCAGCGAGAAACTGTTGAATTGGAATTCATTTGCAAATTGGATACAATTAACTTAGGGTTGAATAGAGACTGGGAGTGGCTAAGTCATTATGCAAGGTAGCCTATTTCCCCTTGTTTTTTCCTACCCCCCCCCCCAAGACGTTCTTGTTAAACCCTGGATTTGTGCTGGAAATGGCCCACCTTGATTATCATACACAATGTAAGGAGAGTGGTGACTTTGGATAAGCTATTACCAGCAGGAGAGTGAGTTTGTGTGTGGGGGATGGGGGGGTGAGAAAACCTGGATTTGTGCTGGAAATGGCCCACCTTGATTATCATACACATTGTAAGGAGAGTGATCACTTTAGATAAGCTATTACCAGCGGCAGAGTGGGGTGGGGGGAGGTATTTTTTCATGCTTTGTGTGTGTATATAAAAAGATCTTCTACACTTTCCACAGAATGCATCCGATGAAGTGAGATGTAGCTCACGAAAGCTTATGCTCAAATAAATTGGTTAGTCTCTAAGGTGCCACAAGTACTCCTTTTTTTGTTTTCTGTAAACTGGTTTGCAACAGATGAAGCTGAGTAATCAGTCTATACACCTGAAGCACATCTTGAACTTGTGTTTGTTAGGTTTGGAATTATGATGAGAGGTTTCAAGATTTTGAATAATTTTGTAGCCTGTGTAAATTTCACTGAATACCGGACATTCTCAAATCAATTGCTTCACAGTAGATGTATTTATAAAATTCTTTTACTGAATTTGGGTAGCTGGGTTCACCTGTCCCTATTAGCATTTTCCTGGGAATTTCTCTCTTCCTTGGAAGCTCAGGCCAGTCAACTATCTCCAATTTTAAACTTTTTTCTGGTGGATTTGTTCTCAGTATAAGCTGTAGCATTCATAGGTGCTGACTCCGTGGGTGCTCCAGGCCTGGAGCACCCACGGGGAAAAATTAGTGGGTGCTCTGCACCCACCGGTAGCCAAGCTCCCCGCCCTGCCCCACCTCACCTCACCTCACCTCTACCTCTGTCCCTGAGTGCACTGCATGTCCCCACTTGTCTACCTACCTCACAGTGCTTGCTGTGGCCAAACAGCTGTAGCAAGCTCCGGGAGGGAGGGGGGAGGAGGCGGGGAAGAGGTGGGGCCGGGATTTGGGGAAGGAGTCGGAATAGGGGCAAGGAGGGGGCAGAGTTGGGGCGGGGACTTTGGGGAAGGGGTTGGTATGGGGGCGGGAGGGGGCAGGACAGGGATGGAGTCAGGGCGGGGCCAGGAGCAGAGGGGGGTCAAGCACCCACCAGCGCCAGGAGAAGTTGGCGCGTATGGTGGCATTCATCTAATTGGATGTACTGAGGTGAATTAAATGAGTTAGACTGAAGAATTTGGAACAGATTGTCTAGCATGCTTAACGCTTCTTGAATGAGTTCCCTACCAAAGAGGAAGTGAAACTTTTCTGTTTGAGCTAATTTAAGATCTCATTTCAGAATCTTTCACTGCATCTTTCACAACCTCCCAAGATGCACACAGTTCAAGGTAGTTCTTCAAAATTCAAGCCAATGCCTCTGCACGGAGAATACATCTTGTTGGACAGAGGACACAAGATGCCAGGTGATGAATTTAACACTAACTTATTTTATGTTCTGAAATATCTGATTTGGGTGACTTTTTAAAATTATTTTTGTGATTTTTTTGTAAACAGTTTCAAGAATATCTTTTAGGATGGTGTTAATTGGAATAGTGTCCTGGCATGTCAGATTCAAGGCAAGCCCATAGCAATGAGTATATATAGCTCATGGTTCCTCCTGTTGCAGTTTGGTTGCTTCTCCAATACTATGTCTGCCTTATTAATTAGTGGTGACATCATGGTGATATGCTAGGTTTTCAGTACTCTCAGAAGAAAGATGAAAGCAGGAAGAGCCTGCTGAAAATACTAAGTAACATATGTTATCTTGTTAGAAAAGGACTTGCATTCCAAGGCCATTATACTGAAAATATGCCTGTCACAGGGTGTTCTACTCACCACTGGAGTGCCTCCTTTGGCTACATCGGGGCATTAGCTCTGCCAGTATGATGCTCCTTCCTGTAGTTGCTCATTCTACCTGCCTCTCACTCTCGTTCTCCCAGGATTTGACTGCTCTTGCGTCATGGCTTGGCCCTCTGGCCAGGTCCCTGTAGTTTTCCTCTTCCGGGCCCAGGCCCAGGCCCACCCTCTACACTAGGTTCCAGCCATGGGACCCTACAACAAGAAGTCAGAGTCTGCACAGTCCTAAACCTTACCTAAACCTAGCTGTATCCCTGGGCTACTTCCTATTTTGTCTTCTCCCATCCTGAGTGACTTCAGCCTCACTCTCTGCAGCCCCTTCTACTCTCAGCTAGTGGGCTTAATACAGGCCTCTCCTGTTCCTCTCCAGCTGAGCTTCATCTCTGCTTAGTCCCCCTTGCTCCATGGCTCCTCCTCCAGGTGCAGCCTAGGTGGTTCATTGGCCCACCTAGTCACCTGAAGCCCTTCAGGTCTGGAGTGGGGTGGACACGATCACAAAGCCCTTAAGTGGAGAGGTTGACTGCAACTTTATTCAACTGCTTTTTTGCAGGCAGAAGAGGATCCTTATATATGAGCTGAAAAAGTCAAGACAGATTCACAACTCCAGTTGTTCAAAATGAGATAAAGGAAATCATGGCTCTTAAAATTGTGAAAAATATTTCTGAGAAAAATTCTGGAAAGTGGCATACAGCTATAGTAGATGAAACAGTAGTCTTCTTCAGCAAAGAGCAAGAGCTTTTATGCCTACTGTATGTGAATGATGACATGAAGAGTTCACTGGATTGTACAATTAGTCTGTATATCAGCAGAGGTAAATGTATCAGTAATTAAAGATATATCATTGTGCCCAAATCTGAGGATCTCTAGGGTTTGGCATTATTGAAGTACAATAAACTTTTTGGTAGAAAGCTATTTAGTGGTTCGTTCCCCAAGAAATCTCTACAAGATTTGGTGACCTGGCTGTATCGTGCTTCCACCATAGCAGAGGTTGAACAGACCAAGCAATGGAGGACTCTGCCAACACAGGGAGATGACCTTATCTTTTGAAGAAGCTGTAAACAGTTCTGGCTTGATCTCTGGATCCCCACAGGTACTGCCAGAACAGCCTCCATCACCTCATGACTTTTTAAAAAGGTCTATATAGTGGTTCTTGTACAATGATCTTGTATTACAACAGAAACAGAGTTTAAAGATCTTTCTACTTATTGAGCCATAAAGAAAAGAAGGGAAGTCACATCCTCTTTGGACTTGTTCACAACCCCCAGGTTGAGAATCATAGAATATCAGGGTTGGAAGGGACCTCAGGAGGTCATCTAGTCCAACCCCCTGCTCAAAGCAGGACCAATCCCCAATTAAATCATCCCAGCCAGGGCTTTGTCAAGCCTGACCTTAAAAACTTCTAAGGAAGGAGATTCTACGACCTCCCTAGGTAACGCATTCCAGTGTTTCACCACCCTCCAAGTGAAAAAGTTTTTCCTAATATCCAACCTAAACCTCCCCCACTGCAACTTGAAAAATAATAGCATTCATAGAATATCAGGATTGGAAGGGACCTCAAGAGGTCATCTACTCCATCCTCCTGCTCAAAGCAGGACCAATCTCCAGTTTTTGCCCCAGATCCCTAAATGGGCCCCTCAAGGATTGAGCTCCCAACCCTGGATTTAGCAGGCCAATGGTCAAACCACTGAGCTATCCCTCTCCCCCAATCAGTGCTTAAGCAGAAACTGTTCTTGATATACAAGAGCTACAAGTTCATCCTGGCCTTCGTTTTGAGTAAATAACTAGGAAATGGTGCCAGTACTTGGTGGTTCATGTTCATGGGTTTGACCTCTTCTCTCACAATTCCCCTAGACTCCCAGAAGGCCTCAAAATCTCCTAACAGCTTCTGCTTGAGAGAGAGGAACTAGGAACTGTGGGACAGCTACCCACAGGGCATTGCAGATACAATGGTATAGAAGACCACTAATATGAAAGTGGATATGACACTCTGGGATAGTTGAGTGGTTACCTTCTCCCCTTCTTAGCTTGATGGCTTTGTTTATCTTTTATGTAAATGCATTTCCAGTGTCTTTTGATTTATCTTCAAGGAGATGGAACCACATTCCTTTGTCTAGGGTGGGGTACTTTGTCCTGCCATTTTAAGAACATAATTTCAGCACATATGTATAACTCTTTGTACACATCCCTACATACATCATGCAAGAATATTGGTGATCAGTGATGTATTAGTTTTCCAGTGATATATTATTATATACTACCTTTGGGTATATATCATGACATCAGTGTGTTTGGTGTAGTGAGTATGTCAGGCTTGACAAAAGTGTTGCCACAGAGTAGCAAACCACTAATGGGCCTCTGTATAAAACTAAACTGAAACGGCAGGGGTAGTGTGGACATAATGAACAGTAGGTACTTACACTTGTTCAGTTGACTATGGTCCAGTTCTTGAGGGTGGACAAAGACAGCCGAGGTGGGCCAATTGTCATTGTGACGTTGTGGGAATCACCCAGAATAGTAAGGGGTTCTTTTACCATCTGTCCTGTAACCTTGGGTGCCTTAATGCTGTACTGCTATGGTTCAGAGCCCTGACACCAGTAGCTAGCCTTCAGGCATATAGGTCTCACCCTGGCTCCCCCAGCCTAATTACTCCTTGCAGGGTCACACCAACAGCCCTTCCAGTCCCAAGTCCCTCCAAATCCGTCCTCCCTGAGTTCTTAGCTACCAGACGCTTGGAGTTTTCCCCTCTATTCATCACCCCCAAAAGAGGGAAACCAGCTCACTTGTTATCAGCTCACTTTGGCCCATACACACACCCAGACACACACACACACACACTCCATGCAGTTTGCACAACAGAGACCTGCTTGGGGCAAAAAAAAAACACAAAACCAAAAAGGTTATTTAATAGAAAAATCCAGCACTTAATTTGTAATGAAAGAGGTACTGGGGCTCAAGCAATTTTTTTGCTTTCATAACTAATGTGGCAAGCCCAGAGGTGCTGGGGCTATGAACTGCCAAGCCTAGAGGTGCTGGGACTCAGCCCTGGCAAGCCCCAGCACAAATTAAGCCCTAGAAAAAATCACAGATTCAAAGATGAAATAGTAAGGAAGGGCAAACTCATACCAGTTACACAGCAAAGAAACATAAATGTGCAATTCCAGGCTTTATGCTTCTATATTATACAAATCCCCTTTTCTAATACAAGTTACTTATTGCCTCTGAACAGTTTTACCCTTAGCCCTAGGTGTTCCAGTGTTCACAGACAGCCCCCTGCCTTTGAGATTGTCCCTCAGTTCTGGATGTCTTTCACTTCAAACCCCTTCCCTTTTAACAGGGTTTGCAGAGTTTGTTTCTCTCTCTCTCTCCCTCTCTCTCTCACTTATTCATGGTGGGGGAAATTCCCACTTGACTTGATAGTCAGGATGTCTGTGTCTTCCCATTAACTGCAATGGTCCATCATTTGTCATTTCCTGGGATGTATCATAGATAGTTACTTGCATCTGTTTTTTTGTAAATATCTGGATTGGGAAGAGCCCCTCCCTGCTGTGAGGTACAGTATTTGAAATTGTAGTACAGGTCATGAGCATAGCCCTTTATAGAGATAAATGCATAGTCATAACCACAGTCTGTATACATATCTCATAATGATCATCAAGTTCAGAAGATCACAAGCTTTCATAAAAGATCTTACTCTATATTTTTATACACAACATTGTATACAACCACTTGGTCCAATTGCTTACTCTTTGGAATTCAGACCCCCTATTGGGATGTGTAGATCCTGACTGTCACAGTCAGCTCCTCTATCCAAGTGTCCTAAATGGATCATTACTCACATCTATTCATATATTATGGAGTTCTATAGCTAAGTCCCACATATTTAACCCTTATGGAGAGTTTCATATCAAGTGTTCATTTCAGTAGTGCACTTCTTCACCACCTTAGCCGTAACATATCAGTCCCTTTTTCTGAGACTTCTTAGCATAAGTGCAGTTTCAAAGCATGCACTGATAGTATAAAGATGGAAAAATGTGTGATAATTAAAAATATAAGAAAAATTAAGGGAGAACAGGAAAAAAAATGTAAAGAAATGGGAAGGGAGAAAAAGGAAAGGAGGGCAGGAAGAGGAAAGGAGAGCAATCCAGTTTCCATCCACTAGGAATTAATCAAAAGTTTCTAAAAAGTCCAAACAAAATCTCCTCAAATTTGTCTGAGGGCCCTCTTCTCCAAAATGTTACCAACTCTATATCTGCCAGGTCAGCCAAGTTCCTGTGCCAAGTTGCTATCCCTAGAGGCAGTCTTCTTCTCTAAACAATATGACTCAGTTGGCTACAAGCACTGCTCTAGAGAATGAGTTTTTCTGTGAATTGAAGAGTTTCCAAGTTGATGGGAAATATCACTAAACACAATTCTGTGAGGTAATTTTTAAGGAGATAGCAATTATAATTTTAATCTTATCTACTTCTAGCCAAAAAGGGGACACTATTCTAGGACAGTTCCAAACATGTGAACTAGCGTAGCTCCACCAGCAGTCTGTTTTGGCAAGACCTAATGTGAACAAAGGGGACCAATGTGAACAAAGTATAATTTTCTAGTGCATCAGCTTTAATTATAGATCAGTAATAGAGTTTTTAAATGGTTTGCAAGGCACTTCCCCATTGGCTAGGGCTCAAGGATATACACAAATCCTTGTTCCAAATGTGTCCCAGGCAATCTAATTTAGGGAGGTCTGCTGGGCCAGGAGTTTTTAACAGGCTAAAGTTGGTAGGATGAACCTATGGAGCTCTCTCCACATCAACAACAATTCTGCTGTCTCTGGTGATCCCAGGACCAAATATATCCTTCAAGAGATGCTTACACTGTAACATGCAGTTGGATCGAGTGGGTTGTATTGTTTTTGGAATGCTTGGAATAGCAGAAACTGATCCTCTGAGATCAATAGAGAGCAACTTGATCATTGTTGATCTTCCGAAGATGACATTTTCCAGTATTTCTACATCAGTCCCAGAAATATTCCATTGTGAGAGTGATGGCAAGGTGACATTTAACTTGGGAGAGAATCAAAACATAGCTCTTCTGATGAGCAGTTAAACTGAGGGTTGACTGCATTGTATCACTCTGAATGATCACATCACTGTTGGATTAGTTAGAATCCTTTGTCTCCTCATCCCAGTGGTAGCTCTCCACCTTTTCCTTTATACCTGGAACATCATCCCTGATACAGGCCACTACACCTTCAAATCTCTCCTAAAGAACTCAGGATCTGATTTTTGCTTTCATTAAGACACTTTTTTCACCACTCTCGCAGTATAAAGGAGCCTTAAAGTGGGTATAAATGCCATCTTCCTTTTAGAAGATCTGTGTTTTCCTTGGAATATTGAATGCAATTTACACCCACTTTCAGACCCCTTTACATTCCAGAGTGGTGTAAAAGAATCTTAATTTGAATGAGAATCAGGCCCTCAGTTCCTTCAGCTCACCTCCCAACTTTAGCCATCTCCACACACTCTCATAGCCCAAAATTATCATCAAATTAATGTCATTATCTATATCTATATATTTTCTATATTTATATATATATATACACACACACACAATACCTAGTCAACCTAACCAATTAATAAAATTACAGAAATTTATGCTACATCCCTTTCTCCTATTTCCTTCCTGATGTTCCTGTCTGATTTAGACTGTTTGTTCCTCAGCACAAAATGTCTTCCATCTTATGTCTGGTAAGAGCAATGTACATGTTTGGTGTGATAAAATTTAAAACATTAACTCTCTGTATGACAACCTTTGTATGCCAGGAACCGCTGTCAGAGCAAAAAATGGACATGTGGGATTTGATAATGCAGCTCTAGTGCCCCGAGTAGTTGGATAAACTCCTCATCCATTGCAGTAGCACCAGGTTGCATATCTAGGGGAAGCATCTCACGCAGAAGGCTAGGTCTTTTGGATCTCCAGGGATTGCACTCGCCAAGCAGTGCCACATTAATCTATAATTAACTGGACATTAAAGAATGATATTTTAAAAAACAGGGTGCCCCCATTAAACCTTTCAGTGATTTCTCTGTACTCCTTGATGTGCTTGACTTCCACACATTTCATCATGGCTGCTGTAGTGTAACCTAAGTTCATTTTTCATGAGATACTATGGCTTGGATTTGATTCATACAGTAGAGAACTCCCGTATATGCCATGTGAAAGATCATCACTATGATGCTCAGTGCTCTGCAAAAAATGCCATGACATCAGTGTTTCAATTCAAATACATTGTGTTTAAAAGTGTAAGTTAATAAATGAATGTAAATCAAGATCACCACTAAGAATCAGCTTAATAAAGGTTTCTAACACATTTGTCACAAAGAAATGTAAAGGTCTAACATTTTTAAACTTGCTTATGCATGAGATCACATGGGCAGCTGATCAATTTCACAGGGATGTTTTAGGTTTTGTTGAACAAAGTCTACCACAAAATAATACAAGCTTTGTAACCCAACTTGAAACAATTATAAATTTATCTTGGCATACAACACAGACATGTTAAAAGATGAAAAATAACTGTTAGCTCTGTACAATGAATGGCCCTGTTGTGGGAAATAAATTAGCATGTTATACAAGTAAATAGTAGAACTAATCAAGTTTAATTTACCCTTGGCCATGTCTAACCCAATGTGGTGTTATAAAAAAAAAAGTAATGAAAATGCAATAGAAGTCACTGAAGCTGATGAATAAAAGATACTGTGCACACATGGTGATATCTCAGAAACCGATACAATCTAGGAATGATTACATGCCATTTTACCAGGATAGGGCTTTCCTAAGGATACTGAATTCTTTCCACAGAAAAATCTGTTACACTTTGAAGTCTTCACAGAGTCCTGATGCTGCTCCCACTTGAGCAAATGGTAAAACTCCCGCTGACTTGACGGAGCTAGACTTGGCCCAAAGCAATGTGTCTAATCAGTGGTATGGTGTGGGAGATCCAGGGCAAAGGAGAGGAAGAATGCAGGGGGAAAAATGCATGACCCCAGATTCACCCCACGTTGTACTTTCCATTCCAGTGATAGATGGCTCCTTGACAGTAACTCACCTTCCCTATCTGTTCCAGTGGTACTATAGATGAAGCTAGACATGGTATCAGCTCCTGTACAGAGGAGCAGATTCAGAAAGCAACTCATCCAATCTTCTCTTCCCCTCTGGCACTCAGTTCAGCTACAAGAAAATGTACACAGTCCCATAGATCCAGCAATGGGTCACCCCCATGAGTAGCATGTAACCTTCTGGGGAGTGGGGTAATGAAGAGAAGTGAGAAATAGTTTAAAAATATAAAGAAAAAAATACATAGTGAGGAAGAAAAACAAATGCAGAAAGAAAGTGGATATAAAAAAGGAGAGATGCTGGCAACTTGGCTCGAGGCAGCATGAGGGCAATATAGGGAAACAGCAGGGGCTATCTACTAAACAAGATGGAGGGTAACATTTCCCAAAACACCTAGGTGTCCTAGGGCTTGTCTACACTTATCTTAGTGTAAGCAGAGTCAGGATGAGCTCCACCCTGACATCTGGTGGTGAGGTGTGGCAAGTTATGGAAAAGAACTTCAGGGGCCGATCTCATTTGCACAGGCACACCCACCCCGCCTAGAATGAGGCCATAGCTGCCCAAATGGTCACTTTGGCTGCTGTGGGATCCCCAGTGTCTCTGTTATTGGGGCAGGAAGAATAAATTGTTACTCTCCATCAACTAAGTAGCACTTGCTAGGCAAGGGACATGGGTTCCAAAACTCTGTGAATTGAGAGAGGCTAGAGACAGGTGTTTGTACCTGGTGGGGTGGGCAGGGCCAGGCCCCCTTTGTGAAACATCAATTGCACCTCTGTCTCTCTCCACTGTGGAATGTCAGAGCTAATTTTGGGTCTATTAAGAGTCTAGCTACAGGTACTGTGCTGAATTCACTTTGGCCTTATGGTGCACCAGCACTGAGGCTCCCACTACTACAACCTGAAATCACTAAAGAGCTAAAATCACTGAGCACTGTGTCAAGCAGTGGGGAGCTGTTCGTAGATGGGCTGGTGGAGCAGTTCATGGGATGGCGGGAGCTGCTTGTGTGGAGCACAGCAGAGTGGAGCCGTTCATGGGACAGCTGGCGGAGCGGAGCCGAGCGGCTTGTGAAGCGGATCAGAGTGAAGCCCTGTAGAGCTGTGGGGCAGTCAGCTTCAGGTCACGTAAGGTGCCCCTTACCTCTTCTCCCCTCCCCCCCACATTTTTACCCAGACTGTGGAGTAATACTCTGCAGATAAACTTTTGAACTCTGGGGCTGGACTTTTGGGGTTGTTGGACTTTTTGGACTTTGGGTGATTTTTGGATTGCTGGACTCAAGAGACGTTTGGGTTGTGGGACTCAAGAACCCGAGGGAAAGGACATGGCCCAATTTGCTGGGGTGGGTCTTTGCTCATGGTTTGGTTGATGAACCCTAGTTGTGGTGTTTTCCCAATTTAATGCTGATGTCGTTTACCTCATGTTATTAAAGATTCTCTGCTACACCGAGACTCTGTGCTTGCGAGAGGGGAAGTATTGCCTCTTTGAGGCGCCCAGGAGTGTGTGTAAGATTTTCCCAGGTCACTGGGTGGGGGCTCGAGCCAGTTTTGCATTTGCTTTGATGAGAGGGAAACCCTGTGTACTGAACCTGGCCCTTGCTGCTATCAACTGGCAGAAGGGTTACATTAGGCAGTCGTGCAAGGCTGATAGTAGCTGAATGATCCTGGCTGTCTGTCTTGCATGAGCACAGGCCATCTTGCAATTGCAGGGCAACCTGTATGGGGGGAACTTTTGCAACACTCTTATTGGCACTGTTTACTGTTCCTTGAGCAAGAACACACTGCACCTCAGCTAGTGCTCCCTGCTAACAGATACACTTTGGCTGGTTGGGAGAGTGGATGTGTCCCCTAGCCCAGAGATCGTATTTCCTTGTGGATGTGGTGTGTATGCTGGTGTGTTAGCTGGATGTATTTCTCAGTACATTGTGGAGCTCTGTGAAGGCACACTATCTTGCTGCTTACAATAGGTGGAAAAAGAAGAGGATCAGCTCCCAAACAACCAGTATCACCTCAGCCTTGTCTGACTCAGCCCCTTGGCTTTTATCTGTACCCCCAAACTCACTCAGAAGTTGAGGTCATTGACCATTTTGGCTGGGTCTGATGAAAAGAAACGTATTGAAAACACCAAGCCCATGTCCGTATACTAACCATCCTAATACAAATTGAACAGGAGCCTTTGACATCAGTGACTGCTGGTAGTGAGACAGGGTGGTAACAGTTGAACTTGCAGTTTTTCATTTAAATTTATTTTCTTTTTTAGTATGAAACACCCTTACAACAATGTTTTCTTTTCTTTAAGCAAAACTAGCTATCTAGTTCTATTTTCCTTGTTTATATCTTAACACAGTATCTTTAGTTTGAAACATTTATATTTAATGTTTCATTTTCCACTTATTTTTCTTATTTGATCAACAATGTTGCTTCACGCAATCTTGGATAAACTGGAACTACAGTAACTAATCAAGATCTGTTTAGATGGCTCTCTGGACTCAGAGAATTAAGTAATAGGAATTTCCTTTGACACTCATCCCTGAGGACCACTAACACGATTAATTTATGAAAAGAAAATATGAACTATAAATCAAAGAACTAAGCGCCGGATTCTGGAAAGTGCTGAGTGCATGGGAGAGGAGGCTGCTCGTTCCCTTGAAGAGGCACGGTGGCCAAACTTTTCAAACAGTGACTAAAGTTAGGCACTAAAGCCTATTTTTAGGCACCTAAAAATAAATGGCCTGTGGTTTGATATTCAAAGGTGCTGAGAATAAGCAGCTTCCATTGGGTGCTGCAGGCACTCAGCACTTTTGAAAATAAGGCCACTTACATGCATAAATACCAGCTTAAATGCCTGTTTTTAGGAACTCAGGTTTGAAAATGTTGGCATCAGCACCTTGCAAGGTCAGGCTCTGACTTGCCATGCAATTCAGCTGGCTCTAATATCCTGAACAGTAATTGTACCTCAGTAAAATGCAGACCAACAGAATCTCGACAATTATGTATGATGTTGTATATGTGACATAGGTCCCAGTTCTGCAAACCCTTATATGTATGTTTAATTTTAGTCAAGCAAATATTGCTTAGTATCAGGCCCAACTGCTGGCCTATTATGATTTTTATATTTTATTTGTGAAAATGTGTTAGAAAACCCACAAAGGTTATATAACGTGTTTTGATCTTTTTCAGATGTTCTGTCATCAGCGGTTTCAGGAAAAAAATGCATGCAGTGAAGGAATTTCAAATATAGAGAAAATATTTTCAAATATATTACATAAATATGAATCTAATTATTATGCATGTCCATATGGTTTTTACTACTGTTGTGCCAAATCCTGCTAACCTAACATTAGTGAGTCTACTTACACAAGTAAGGCAAATAGGTCTTGTTGTCTTAAACAGGTTCAACTATTTCTACAAATGTTGTGCAATTTATTTTTAAAAATTGTAGCAGTTCTGTGTTTTTTGTCTGACTGAAGAGTCCTGCCCTTTTCATCCTTGTGGGAACAGACCTCAGCCTTGATTTGTGGTTCTCTCACCCCAAGAATGCATGAGGCAATGCTGTTGATCAAACAAAATGCAGACGCATGTCCATTGACATCTAAGAATGTACTGAAGTGGAATCGCAAGAGAGAGCACTTTCTTTATCCTCTTTTATCTCTCACCTTCCAGTCACAAGAGGGAAATCACTGCTACTTACCAGAGGTGGAAAAACAAGAAGAGAGAAATTGACAGGTGTAAAGCACTCCTCCAAGACTCAGTTGGAAAACTTCCTCTTTTAAGATGGTGAACTAATTAGTTTGATGCCATGTTAATGCCCTCTCAGCTGGAGGAAACTCAACTGAAACCATCATGGACTCTGAAAGATTCTGTAAGTGTAGCCTTAGAAAGCACAAATAGTATGTGTCTCTGTGGGGGTGGGAGGCGGGAGGGAAGGTAACAGATGAGGATTATTAGGCAGCAAAGCAGCTTGAAAACACTTTTAATCAATGCCTGGAACTAGTCCCAAGTAGACATTGGAACAAATTCCAGGTGGACTTTCTTCAGAAAAACTACAGAACTATTAAAGAAAATCTGGGCTATGTAACAAAAATAAAATAATCATAACTGATTATTTATGAAAAGAGTGTTGATATTACCAAGATAAAAAGAACAGGAGTACTTGTGGCACCTTAGAGACTAACAAATGTATTAGAGCATAAGCTTTTGTGGGCTACAGCCCACTTCATCGGATGCACAGAATGGAACATACAGTAAGAAGATATATATATATACATACAGAGAAGGTGGAAGTTGCCTTACAAACTGTAAGAGGCTTATTAATTAAGATGAGCTATTATCAGCAGGAGAAAAAAACGTTTGTAGTGATAATCAAGGTGGCCCATTTAGACAGTTGACAAGAAGGTGTGAGGATACTTAACATAGGGAAATAGATTCAATATGTGTAATGACCCAGCCACTCCCAGTCTCTATTCAAACCCAAGTTAATGGTATCTAGTTTGCATATTAATGCAAGCTCAGCAGTTTCTTGTTGGAGTCTGTTTTCGAAGCTTTTCTGTTGCAAAATTGCCACCCTTAAGTCTTTTACTGAGCGGCCAGAGAAGTTGAAATGTTCTCCTACTGGTTTTTGAATGTTATGATTCCTGCTGTCAGATTGTGTCTATTTATTCTTTTGCATAGAGACTGTCCGGTTTGGTCAATGTACCTGGCAGAGGGGCATTGCTGGCACATGATTGCATATATCACATTGGTAGATGTGCAGGTGAACAAACCCCTGATGGCCTGGCTAATGTGATTAGGTCCTATGATGGAACAGATACTTTGTAATAAAATGCTATTGCATTATTCTTCAGTAAGCACTAATAACAGTAAATAATTTGCATGTGCTGTCTTTTTAATTTTTAAAAACATTTGTCATGAGTCCTGATTTAGCTCTTAAAGATGAACAAATTTATCTAATTTTAGTGTTTTTTTAAACAGTAAATTTAGTGGTTATTAATGGTGCTCAGCTGACTGCTCTGGAAACTGATTTCTTCAAGTTAGCCATAAAAGGTGCTCCGCACATTACCAGAACATTATGTCTCTTCTCTGATCTGGGGGTACTACTTGTAGTGGGAAAGGATAAACTCCACAACAGCAACCTCTTGGCTGATGCTCCTGATTTTGGTAATTTGTGTTACTTGCCTACTAGAACTGGAATGAGACCATCAATTATTTTCCTATAGGGCACTGAACAACCATCAGATGGTAATGGCTTTAGGTCATTTCTGACCTGGGCTGAATTTATGCCTGTGACTTAGAAGCAAGCAGCTCTCTGGTGGATTACAGAAACCCTAAGCCGTTCAGTCCTCCAGTTCTCACTGATTAGTATCAGTGTTTTTGAGTGTGTAATTTGACTCTGGCCAAACAAAATACTGTATATTTGAATACACTCCTTAATTGTCCGTACTCTGCGGGCCAAATCCTCATTTCAGACTGATTTACCTTTAGTCCATGTGTCTCTAGTCCAGCTTTTATTGTGATGTAACTGACAGATATTGCACCTGCATGCAGTATCTTTGGGGGAACATATTGTATTAAGGTTATGAATTGTTTAGGTATCACTGTGGGCCAGGGGTTATATGGGAGGAAGGGAAAAGGGTTGCTTTTAGCTCCCCCAGGAACTAAGAAGAGTGCAGGATGATTAAGATGAATCACCCAGGTTGTAAACGTCTCCAGAGAGATACCTCCCTTGGGGAAGCTCGCATATACTAGTTCAAACTGGGTTTTCCAGAGGCCAACAGACAAAGAAAAGGCTTCTGGCATAAAAATGCTGCTTTTAAACTGAGTTGGAGTTGGGGCCTTCTTTCTAATACAGCAAACGGATAGGACCTCCTGTTCAAGGGGTGTGTGTGTGTGTGTGTTGCAATCCTTGCAGTAGGGTTGAAAATACTTTGACCTACTAGGGCCCCATAAGACTGATGGTTGACTCCTGTTGCGTTTAGTGTGTGTTTAAATCTGTTTATGGTTTTTATTATGTTTTCTCTGTAATGCTTTTACCTTGATTAAATGCACTTGCCTAGTAGGAGCTTTGTGGTGTGGTAACTTGTAACTGCTGGCAATGCACTGTTCATAGGATTTGGAGAGAAAGCAAAGTACGGATGCTGGACTTTCAGCAGACCAGCTTGCTGGGCACATTACAGTGGAAGACAGGAAGCTATACAGCTTTAAAACCCCCGGTTACAAAGGAGTGGGACAAGGGTCCCTGTCCAGAGACAGGTGACAGCTGGAGATCTGAGATCTGACTGGGAACTCCTGGAGTGGACAATAGGCATTGGTGGATACAGATGCAGTTACCCTGAAATTGTGATGGTAACAATCTGGTATCAGTCTGGGGGAGTGTTGCAGTTGGAAAAAGCAGAATTTGGGTTAATGCTGTATTGCTGGATACCTTCAAAATAGGATTACATTTCCCATTATACTTCCCAACTGTCTCTGATTTTGTGGCTCAACCATAATTTGTTTAGTTGTGGCATCTTGATACAGTCCCGTGCGGTCCTATGTTCCATTAAGCCTCCATGTGTGACTTCATGCAATTATACACCTGTAGAAGCTCAGTTAGTGAAAACACTGCCACTAGTATTCCTTTTCCCCTTCCTGTGTGTAAGTGCTTCAGTCTGCACATGGGATGTTCAGCACTGTACTCAGTGTACTGACATATTCTGGGTCTGGGATGAAGATGATCCAAGATAACACTAGGAAGTCATGGCACCTGTTTGTGCTCCAGTTAATTTTGATCCAAACAGCAATTCAGTAAAAACAGACAAAAGGTTAGTGCTGTGTATATGCTCAGTAAAAGACATTCTCCCTCCCGACCGTAACTGTGTTTTTAATAGGTATGCATCATCCCCCTGGCTTCCATCAAAATTTCATTTAACGTACCAGGGAGAGGAAGATGGTGATTCTTTATCTTAAATGTATAGAAATATGAAAATTGCTGTTACTTTCAGAAGGTCCTACTTGTGTCTTTAATCTTAATAAAAAAGATTAAAAGACTTACAGAATCATAAAATTTCTATGAAAACCACCAGTTCCTTGTAACACCTTGTGAAAGAAAAGTCCAGAATCACCACTCCTTTAATTTGTCTCATATAGATGCTCTGTACACTGGGTTGTTCTGCCCTGGGACTGAAATGAAAATTCTAGCTGTGATTCTCTCCCCATCCCCCTCGATTAGGGTGCAGCTGGAGAACAAGAGATTTTAACTGTTTCCAACCCTGATTGAGTCAAATAGTGAGCTGCATTAGAGCAGGAAAGGAATAGTATTGCCAACCCCAAATGTTCAAAAATCATGTTAGGCTCCAAAAAAAATCATGAGAATGGCTTTAAAATAGTGATATTTTATAAAACCTTAAGTGTTAGGTTCTTTTTGTTTGCCTTTTGGTGTTTGAACCTTTAGGGCCAAGTTTTCAAACTTTTCTGCATAATCACCTGGACTAGAGACTTACTCTTTTTTAATGAAAAGTGAGAAACTCACAGAATCACATGACTCCAGGAGCTGAGGCTTTAAGAAAAACACCAGCTTTCACAACTCACTAGAATTGGCAACACTGGAACAGGGGGAGAAGAGTAAATAGAGCATACAGGTAAGGGAATGAGACTTAAATCTGGTGCCACTGCGAAGGTCTGGTGAGGGAGGGAGCGTAAGTGGGGAGAGAGGAAGGAAGAGGTAGCATACGGGAGAAGAGAAAAAGTGACCCACGGGTAGACACATAGGAGGAAGAGAGAAGGAAATGCCTTGGTTTGGTGGCAGAGGTCAAAAAGCCCGGTGTGGAGCCTCTGTAAATCAAAGAAGTATTTTCAGGATGTCTACCCAAATCAATTCTGAACTCCAAACCACTTAATTTTATCATCACTGATTTGAATGTGTATTTTTTGCAATCCAGACAGTGGATTCTTTCCTGCAGCTGTATGTTTTTGACGTGCTGTGTCATGTGGACAAAACATAATTTACTATATACCCAGCTGTAAACACTAAAGGAGGAGAATGTGGGGATTTAAAATGTGGTGAGTCTGCCACACTACCAGTATCTGGGAAAATCTTGAGGCCATGCATGTATTTTGTCCTCTGGTGACCTTTTATCCCATGTGAACAAAAATTGAGTTGCTTACTTACATTACAACAGCCTATGAAATATACACACAAACACATGGATTGGGTCATCTGGTGACTTTTTATCCCATGTGCTTACGTCACAGCCACCTATGAAATATACATATACAGAGCTTTACAATGTACATATTTGGAGATCATGTTTAGTTTTGATATCAGGAGAGATTAAAATGAGGAAGGAGAGAAGTCTCATTGTTTCAGCTGTCTTGTATCACAGCTTGCTATGGACAAAGTGACATCATTGTTCTGTACAATAAGACATTAAAAATATTGATATTTGAGTTGTGACATCAGTTTTATATCACTTCTGAAGGGAATATTACTAATATCACTAATGATGGAAAGATTGTATAAATTGATGGAAATGATAGAAATTTTGCTATTTTCTTTCTCAAATAAATGTACAATACCTGAAAATTTCATAGTCATAGAAATGTAGGGCTGGAAGGGGCCTCAAGAAGTCAGCAAATCCAGTCTCCTGCACTGAGGCAGAACTGAGTAAACCTAGACCATCACTAGCAGGTGTTTGTTCAACCTGTTCTTAAAAACCTCCAATTATGGGGTTTCTACAAACTCCCTTGGAAGCCTAATCCAGATCTTAACTACCCTGATAGTTAGAAAGTTCTTCCTGATGTAAGCAGGGTCTGAATGAACTCTCCCCTAACAGCTAGCTAGGAGGGGGCAAGACTTCAAAAGCAAACTGCATTTACCTGAACAAACCTACTCTGCTTAGATATCCAGCAGATAGAGTGGTGTTGCTCAAAGTGATCAATTTTGGCAGGTGTTGAGTTACAAATCATTTCAATACTGAATGCAGTAGTAGTGAAATGCTGTTATCAATGTTGTCTTTATTGTATGAATAAAGGGGATCAGAACTGTGCTTAACCTGTCTCAAATAACGGGGTCATCCTCAACTGAACGGACCTCATTAAGTCAGGGGCTCGAATGCCAGACCCCCATGAAAGTAAGAGGGGCAGGGGCAGGGTGTGGGTGTTCTAGCAAGGAGATGTGGACTCTCTTCTCCCCCCTGCGCCCCCCCCCCAGGTTTAACTTATTCCTCCCCACTGTTGAAAGATAGAGCTAAATAGGCTTCATTATGAGCCATTTGTTACATTAAGTACTCAATGAGAGCTGAAATTACTTGTGGTGGGGCAGTGTTTCTGCTCAGGCTGCTAAAAACTAAAAATCACTAAGAGACTGATCTACAGAGGTCACAGCAGAGAGGCAGGTGACAGAAAAGGTGGTGAGGAGGCAGAGAGCAGGCGGCTGGTGGCATTGAGGAACAGCGGATGGCAGGGTGGCCAGGAACAGCAGCTGGCGGGGCGGACAGCCAGAGCAGGTGCTCACATGGTGGTGCAAGCCAGGTGTCTTCTTCTCTGGGTGGGAGGTGAACTCACACAGATGCACTTCTGAACCCTGGGTCCTCACTGACTAAGGACAACCACCGTGAGTGGGGTCTGGTGAGGAAGCAGAGAGGGGCACAGTAAAAGAACTTTTGGTTGTAGAACTCAAGAACATGAGGCAGAAGACTCTACCCCATGGACTCAGAGGTGGGTGTCCTGCTCACAGTTTTATGTTTATGTTATTCTGCTGCGCTCACTCCTTCTTTTCCTTAGACTGATGAAATCTCTGATTCTATGATCACTTTCACACAAATTGTCCTCCACCTCAAATCCACAACCAATTCCTCCCTGTTGGTCAGAATCAAATCTAAAATGGCCATCCTGTTGGTTACTTCCTTGACTTTCTGAAACAAACAGTTGTCCCCAATACCTTCCAATATTGGAAATTTTGCAATATTACTTTCCCCCATTGCTACCAGGTCTTGTGTTTTGGATATTTCTGTTATTTGTTCTAGAAATGCCTCATTCACCTCCTCTTCCGGATTTGATGGTCTCTGGTAGATCCCTACCATGATGTCACCCCTATTTTTCCCCTTTTATCTTTACTCAGAGACTTTCAACTGGCCTGCCTCTAATCTCTTTTCACCTGTTGGTTTCACAGTTAATAATAAATTTTATTTGCTTTTCATACAACCTGTCTCAAAAATTGAATTCTGACTCTGGTTTCCCCCTTGGCTTTCAGAATGTAGTAGCTACTTGGTTGCTTCCCCCTGTTACGAATTACACCTGGTAGGACACGCACACAAGTGCTACGAATTACACCTGGTAGGACACGCACATAAGTGCTACGAATTATACCTGATAGGACACGCACACCAGTGCTGCGAATTATACCTGGTAGGTCACGCACAGTTTGAATTTAGGCTGAGGCACAGAAACAAAGTCCACAACTGCAGAGTTCCCAAAAGACACTAAGTTTATTACACTCGAGCGTGGTGCCCCCCTGCTAGCCAGGAGGGGATCCTGAATGCAGATTATACAAAGATTATATACCTTTTAGCAAAGCATGTTGCCCTCATGCATCGGAAATCTTAGCCAATAAACAAACCCTTGTTTTATCTACCACCTATCCCTGCTTGGTGCATTCCTCGTGCTATACCAGTATGTTAATTACACAGCATGGTCCTAAAGCCATGCATCAGTAACTTTTATTATTAGGATGGGAGGCCTCACATCAAGGCCAAGAAACTGGGAGTTAAAGACTGACAAAAACCAGATACTGGGAGTCAAGGCAGGCTGGAGACAAGGAGGAGGATTTTCACAGGGATTCAGTATCTAAGGATTACTCCTCCTGGTGTATGATGTGCTGGCATTTAAACAATGGTGGGCCCCAAACCAAAATGGAGTCACATGTGCTAACTTTTCCTTAACACCCCCATCTCTCCACAGGATTTTTTTCTTTCCATCTTCCCTGCTGCTTGTACACCCTAGGGATGGAGCTCCCAATAGCATGTTGTAAGCCTGTCTAGGTGGAAAATGAGAAGCATGTGCATAGGGGTATAGCACTACAGGCATTTTAAATTTTTGTGCCCAGATGCAGAATACCTTGCAAAATACCTGCTGACTTTCTGCCTGCTGATCCTGGTCCTATTGACTTATCCACATGGAACCACCTGTGCCTACAGGAGATGAAGAGACACCATAATGAACCCAGAATTACTTGCCAGTTCACCTTGTCCTCACCAAAGTGATTGACAAAAGGGAAACTGGACCGGTGGAAGAGTGAGAAGCAAAGATGAAGACACCCAGACCTACCATCCTTGGATGCTGTATACTTTCAATTTTTTTTTCTGAAAAGTTGACAGGTCTGTACCTTTTGCTTAAGACTATCAACTCTCTCTGTATATTATTATAAAAATATTGCTATAAATAGTCTTGCATTGAAGGAAAACAAATAGTTTCCCTCCACACTGGTAATTTCATATTTTTCTAGTGTTGGGTGCATTCTCAGCTCAGCCATCGGTTTGGAAAGTCAGAAGCACCCATCCTCATCTGGCTTTTTGGTGGGTGTAAGTGAGCTGGACAATTCATTCTATACTTGTGTGTGTAATAGAATTGTGACAGTTTGAACAAGGTGAGTTTTTAAAATATCCTAAACGTGTCATTGTGGTTGAACTACTGGATCAGGATTGTGGATCTGGGTTCAATTCCCAGCTCTACCACTTCTTTTGTAACCTTGGGCAAGTTAATCTCTCTGTGCCTCAGTTGTAAAACTAGGATAATACTTCCTTTCCTCAGGGGGTTTTATGAGGACAAATTGTTTGTGATGTGCAAAGATACTAGTGTTGGAGACCATTAGTGCCCAGATAAACTATATGGAATATACGGAGCTACCTAAGTTTTTTAGTCCACATATTTGCTTATGCAGTAGTCCTGAGGGCCTGAGAAATCCATAAAAAGCCTGCGTTTGCCAGGTATGTGAACATGATTAAAGCCTTCTTCAGTGAGAGTTAATAACAGCCTATTAATGCTTAGTGAAGTCAGTCAATTAATAGGCTGTCATTAACTCACTGAATGAGGCTGCTGATAGACTTTAAAGACCTAGTTTCTGCCATGACATCTGCTTCCAAATGGATAGAGCCAGACATTATTTTTGTGGGGGCCTCCAATCAAAAGCAGGGCTCCAACTTGCCATAATGAAGTGATGCATGGCTGACCAGTTGCACTGTATTTTGAGAGATGCCTTTTATTTGATGCCTAATGGCCCATGACCCATTTCCAATAAGGAACTACCATGAAGCACTGAATCAGATAAAATGTGTTTTCAAGCAATAATTATGCCA
This sequence comes from Caretta caretta, assembly GCF_965140235.1. NCBI lineage: Eukaryota > Metazoa > Chordata > Testudines > Cheloniidae > Caretta > Caretta caretta. The sequence goes on from NC_134207.1 coordinate 37,196,892, forward strand.
ACAATCAGACTCTTTGACACAAATGAATTATTTTGTACTGTGTACACTTTTGTTCCATGCATAAAAACATTGTGGCTGGTGTCCTTTAACAATAACTTTTGCCTGACATTTTTCATGGAGCAGTCGTTTATTTTCTTAACACACAGGTACCACCCTACTCCTTGTGAGCAACAATCAGACTTCATCCTTCCTTTCCCCACTGCTCCTATTGCGAAGTAGAGATGAATAGGATGCTCTAGTAATATGCTGCTTCTTCCCTTTTCAGTGCCTTTGTTGGAGGTTGGAAAGATACCATGGTAAGTTGTTTCCTTATCCTTGGTCCCTTTACAGGGCTGTCGTGGGCAGATGCAGTGCTGAGTTGTTTCCTTCTCCTTGGACCCCTGGCTGGCTGGGGGTTGGTGTGGGCAAAAACCTAGAAGATAATAAGGTGATAAATAACAGTCAGCATGGATTTGTCAAGAACAAATCATGTCAAACCAACCTGATAGCTTTCTTTGACAGGCTACCAAGCCTTGTGGATAGGGTGGAAGTGGTAAATGTGGTATATCTTACTTTAGTAAGGCTTTTGATACTGTCTTGAATGACCTTCTCATAAACAAACTAGGGAAATACAACCTAGGTGGAGCTACTATAAGGTGGGTGCATAACTGGTTGTAAAATCATTCCCAGAGAGTAGTTATCAGTGGTTCAGTCATGCTGGAAGGGCATAATGAGTGGGGTCCTACAGGGATCAGTTCTGAGTCTGGTTCTGTTCAATATCTTCATCAATTATTTAGATAATGGCATAGAGAGTACTGTGATGTTGCACCCCATAATGCTTTATGGAAATATACTTATGAAAGTAAATAAGACATAACTGGAATATGTTTTATGCTAGATATGCCATGTAACATATCTCTGCAAAGGTTATGACTTACTGGATAATTCATCCTATTTGTATGCATGTATCATTTTTGTATTCAAAGTTATGAATATTGGATGTGTACTTGTTTGATTTTAAGTAGCCTTAGTAAGGCATTTGGTCAGCTTCTTTAGAAAGGAATTTGCAAGTTAAGTGCCCAATCAAGAAACACTTAAGCTGACAATGAACTCTGAGATTCCAGTCCACATCTGAGCTTTCCTGGGAATGGGGCCTGGCTTGTAAGGACTGAGTCATGCCTGGACATGTGATTTGCCCATGTGATTCCAAAACTCCATCTTGGATATGGATTCTGCATAGGAGAGGAGAAGGGGTTTCCATACACAAGAGGAAGTCTATTTAAGCCCCTGGAAACCCCTCCATTTTGTCTTCAGCTGACTCAAGAGGTAGCCTCTCAGCCCCCAAAGGATTCCTGAAAGAAACTGGAACAAAGGACAGTAACTACAAGGGTGTGAGTGATTGTTGGACCCAGACTAGAAGGAGGCTAGTCTGTAAAAGAAACTTATTGGAACATCTCTGAGGGTGAGATTTCACCTATAATCACTTTCTTACTGTATTAGGTTTAGACTTGCGTATTTTATTTTATTTTGTTTGGTAATTTACTTTGTTCTCTCTGTTATTACTTGGAACCACTTAAATCCTACTTTTTGTATTTAATAAAATCACTTTTTACTTATAAATTAACCCAGATTATGTATTAATACCGGGGGGGGGGGGGAAGGAAACAGTTGTGCATACCTCTCTATCAGTGTTATAGAGGGTGAACAATTTGTGAGTTTACCCTGTTTAAGCTTCATACAGGGTAAAACGGATTTATTTGGTGTTTGGACCCCATTGGGAGCTGCGTACCTGAGTGTTGGAGACTTGAACACTTCTTAAGCTGTTTCCAGTTAAGCCTGCAGCATTTGTGGGATGTGGTTCAGACCTGGGTCTGAGTTTGTAGCAGGCAAGCATGTCTGGCTCAAACCAGGCAGGACACTGAAGTCCCAAGCTGGCAGGGAAAGCGGGCTCAGAGGTAGTCTCAGCACATCAGTTGGCAATTCCCAAGGGGGTTTCTGTGATCCAACCTGTCACAACTACACTTATAAAGTTTGCGGATGATACCAAGCTGCAAGTGCTTTGGAGAATAGGATTAAAATTCAAAATGATCTGGACAAACTGGAGAAATGGTCTGAAGTAAATTGGATGAAATTCAATAAAGACAAATGCAAAGTTCTCCACTTAGGAAGGAACAATCAGTTGCACACATACAAAATGGGAAATGACTGCCTAGGAAGGAATACTGCGGAAAGGGATCTGGGGGTCATAGTGGATCACAAGCTAAATATGAGTCAACAGTGTAACGCTGTTGCAAAAAAACCAAACGTCATTCTGGGATATATTAGCAGGAGTATTGTAAACAAAACACAAGAAGTAATTCTTCCGCTCTACTCCACTCTGATTAGGCCTCAACTGGAGCACTGTGTCCACTTCTGGGCGCCACATTTCAGGAAAGATGTGGACAAATTGGAGAAAGTCCAGAGAAGAGCAAGGAAAATGATTAAAGGTCTAGAAAACATGACCAATGAGGGAAGATTGAAAAAACTGGGTTTGTTTAGTCCGGAGAAGAGAAGACTGAGAGGGGACATAACAGTTTTCAGGCACATAAAAGGTTGTTACAAGGAAGAGGGAGAAAAATTGTTCTTCTTAACCTCTGAGAATAGGACAAGAAGCAACGGGCTTAAATTGCAGCAAGGGCGGTTTAGATTGGACACTAGGAAAAACTTCCTAACTGTCAGGGTGGTTAAGCACTGGAATAAATTGCCTAGGGAGGTGGTGGAATCTCCATCATTGGGGATTTTTAAGAACAGGTTGGACAAACACCTGTCAGGGATGGTCTAGATAATACTTAGTCCTACCTTGAGTGCAGGGGACTGGACTAGATGACCTCTTGAGGTCCCTTCCAGTTTTATGATATCCTAGTGAGTTGTTTCCTCCTTTGCCCCCTCACAGGGTGGGTGTGTTGGTAGCCAGCCTGTTCTCCCCCACAGGATACCCTGTTGGTCCAGAGGGCCAGCCTGGGAGTTGCTGAGGTGCTGTGAGGCCCCAAGTAGATACTGGCTACTGCCCTATCTTCCTCTAATCCTCCCCTCCCCCCCACCCCATCATACTGCAGTCCTCAGCCTCCTCCACACCTCTGAGGCCCCGGTTCACATTACTGCAGCCCCTCAGGGAACGGAGCAAGTCCCTTCTGGCCGCCCCCAGTGCGGGGAGGCTGCCTGGCATGGATTCCCTGAGACCTCCCCTTGGGGGTGTACACCCCCCCCGAATTTCCCCAACACCCCCACCCCCAGTTACATGCAGTGTTGCCAATTTAGTCATTGGTTGGAAATCTGAATTGAAATTGAAACATTAATAGACACTTTAAAAGCATATGCAGTATATGAGAAAATACTTGTACCTGAGAAAGCATAATGGGTTTGAAAAGTATGAACAAAGACTAGCTTCCTCATACAGCTGTTATTTATGACAATGTCAGTATATTTGTTTTGGCTATATTGGCCTACCTAATAATTTCAAATTATTATTTATAAGCAAGGTCTGAATGAGCTCTCCCCTGATAGCTAGTGATGAGCCAGTGGTGGGTGGAAAGGCTTCAGGACCAGACTGTATTTACATGAACACACCTACTCTGCCTAGGTATTCAGCAGACAGAGCTATGCTGCCCAACTGATCAATTTTGGCTGGGGTTGGGTTACAAATCACGTAAGTATTAAATGTGAGGGTCATGAAATGTTGTTGTTCTTATTGTATGAGTAAAGGGCAGCAGAACTGTACTAAGAGCTTAGACCTGCTATGGGACAGTGTTTCTGTGGAAGAGACAGCCCAGCCTGCACTAGCCGTGAGGTTTCCTCACTGAGAGCTGGATAGAACCGTGAGAGACTGACTTGCCGAGATCACAGTGGCAGGTGGCAGCAGAAGGTGACAGTGCAGGGACATTGGGGACGGAGTGGTAGTATGAACAGTGGCACAAAAAACAACAGCAGCCAGAGCATTGGACTATGTTTTAGTGACTTTGCTCCAGAATGCTAGATTTGTGACTGGGAAACTTATATAAATATACGTTTCCTAGTAGGCCAAGATTTTTAAAATGCATTATTTGCCAAGGTTATTATCTATCATCATCGCTATCTCAAGAGGTCATTATCCTGGGGAGTTTCTGTACTAAACTTTATTATTATAATTATTTTTCATGTAAGAACGGCCATATTGGGTCAGACCAATGGTCCATCTATCCCAGGATCCTGTCTTCCAACAGTTACTATTCCAGGTGCTTCAGAGGGAGTGAACAGAACAGGGAATCATCGAGTGATCCATCCCCTGATGCCCATTCCCAGCTTCTAGCAAACAGAGGCTAGGGACACTCAAGAGCATGGTGTTCCATCCCTGCCCATCCTGACTAATAGTCATTGATGGACCTAACCTTCATGAACCCTGTTATAATTTTGGCCTTCACAACATCCCTGGCAAAAAGTTCCACGGGTGACTGTGTGTTGTGTGAAGAAATACTTCCTTTTGTTTGTTTTAAACTTGCTGCCTATTAATTTCATTTGGTGACCCCTGGTTCTTGTATTAAGTGAAGAGGTAAATAACACTTCCTTCTTTATTTTTCTCCACACCAGTCAAGATTTTATAAGCCTCTATCATATCCCCTCTTAGTCATCTCTTTTCCAAGCTGAAAAGTTTGAGTCTTTTTAATCTCTCCTCATATGGAATCTGTTCCATATGCCTAATCATTTTTGTTGCCCTTCTCTGTACTTTTCTAATTCTAATATACCTTTTTTAAGATGGGGTGACCAGAACTGCACACAGTATTCAAGATGTGGGCATATCATGGATTTATATAGTAAAAGTGGAGGAGCTTGGTTTGCCAGACTGATCAGCTAAGCCAATACTGACAGCCTATATGAAAAGGCTGCAAAACACCATGGCTCGGACTGCATCAACATGCAGAAAGCATTATAAGCCAGTCACTGTCAAAGCCAATTTTAGAAGAATTTAATGAGGCTGTAAAATGCTGGAGATTCAACTCAGTTTATATGAACTGTTTATGTGGCTATTGCATCATACTTTCTATTTCAGCAAGAGATACCACACACTACAAACTGGAGACCAATGAAAAGTGCATTGTCACTTGTTAATCCTGAAGTTGGACACTGGTTTTGAACAAGACTGGCAAATGCTCACTATCTTTCTGAAAAAACGCAGCTGACTCTCTAGAAGCATGCGGTGCAACAGTGAAAGACTCAGCAGTTGAAAAAGTGAAGAACTCTCTCACCATATTCAAAATATATGCATACATGGCTGATGAATGCACCAATGCAAATAGGCATTAAGTTTTAAGTCATTGCGTATGTTATCTTGATGTCCGTGGTAGGCCAGTAGATGCATTCTCAATGTTCAGGTTATAGAAGACACATCAGCTGCATCTGTGACATCTTAGAAGAATTAAATGTTTGTAAACTGAACCCTAAACAGATGGCTGCTTGTGCATTTGATGGAGCTACAAACTTCTCTGGAAGATGTCGTTGAGTACAAGTTTTGCTCAGAGAAAAGTGTAACCCTAATCTCTCGTATACACACTGGAGAGGCCATCTACTCCAGCTAGCGCTAGTACAAGCTGCAGAATCTTCAAAAGACATTGAAAAGCCTTACATTTTCAGCAAGAGTCCAAAAGGACTGAACATCTTGGAAACAAATAAAAGATACACTGGAACTGAAGTTCAAACCTGGGAAAACCTGCTGGCTTTCTCATGAGCAATTCTTGTCTGTTGTCTTAAAATTACTGCAACCATTGTTACTGACTTTGGAAAGTATCCAAGATAGAACAGATCTAAGTAAGGAGACTTTTTTTTACTAAGTTCAGAGAAGACTAACGCCATTCTCTCTAAGTCTGTTGTTGAAACCACTTGGGTCATTAAACAACGTCATCCAGGCATCTGCTACAACAGTAGTAGATCTTTGTCCAGCAACAGAAGCTACCCTTGGATCAATCAGAGATATCCATTGAAACTGTACTAGAAGAAGCAAAAACTTCAGTCCAGAAGTTGACTAATGAAGGTCTTAAGTGAAGAAGATAAGAAGTGTTTGTTAAACCAGCTGAAAAAGTACACAGACTTGATTCTTACAAATCTACAATAGCTATTTCTGGATTCTACTCAACCTCTACATAGCTTTTATAGATGCCTGTCCTATAAAACACCTACAGTTGAGTGGAGTTAGGCACTACCAGCAATAGGATCAGGACAGAATAGAAAATTTTGAACAGAGGGTGAAATATCAGATGACAAATAAATGAACACTTAACTTCAACTTCTTTATCATCACTAATAGTTTGACCCAATTTTTGTGCTATGTGTCCTGGGATGAAAGAAGTAGAAATTCATCTCTTGCTACTCCCAGTCACAACAGCTACAGCTGAGCATTCTTGTCGCCTTCTGCCTGATCATGAGCATATCATGAAGGACTGGAAGTAGGACACACAAGAAGACACCAAAGGGTTGTGCAAAATTACAACAAGAAACCAAGAAGGAGGCAGATGTAGCGCTTCACAGTAAGCTTGAGTAGCCAACTTTAATTTTTGTGATGATTTTAAAATACGAGTTAAACCTAAAAAAGGGGTCGTGAAACATTTTTCAGTTCTTACTAAGGTGCCATACACCCGACCTTCGCCCCCACGGTCTCAACCCTGGTCGCCCCGCCCATATTCCAACATCCTCCCGCCCCCCCCGTTCCAATTTCAATTCCTGGGGGAAACACGGCGGCCAGGCCCAGGCTCGGCTGCAGCTCCGGGGCTGGATTACGTCACGTTTCCCACCTGTGGGCTGGGAGCTCCCGCTGCCTCGCCCAGCCGGCAGCTGAGGAGCAAAGGGCAGGGGGCGGCTCCCTGCCGGCGCATGCGCCCCAGGCCTGTCCAGGGTGGTGCGCTGCGCTGCGCCCTGGGTAGCGGAGGCGGGAGGCGGCGGGTTACCGGCTTTGCTTTCTGCAGGCACCGCCCTCTCCCCCATGCTTGTGACGCGTGGCACCGCCCCCCGCTCCTCCTATAAGTGCCGGGCTGCGGCGCCCCCTTCTCTTCTTTCCTGCCTGCTCGGCGTCGTTGCGCGTGTCCCTGCCTGGCCGCCCGCCGCCACCACCACCACCCCGCTCTGCCCGGCTCGCTCCCCTCGCGCTCCCGGCCTGCCCGTCTCTCCGCGCCCGTGCCCCGCCGTCCCAGCGCTGCCCTGCGCTCCCCCTGCCGGCCGCCCCCGCAGCCTATGGCCCTGGAGGGCGCCGCTGCCGCCGCCTGTATTTCTGCTGTAGGTTCCCACATCCCTCTTTAAAAATTCCGCCTAAAAAGCGAAGACGATTTACCAAATCTTTCGGGCCGTTGTCCCACGTGAGTACCCGGGCTGGGGGCAGGGCGGAGGGAGACCCCCCACCCCCGGGGACACTGGGCGTGGGGTGGGGGCAGGCCGACCCCCTGCCCTCCGGCACTGCGTATTGCTGCGCAGGGGCCGGTGGAGGAGGCGGGGGGAGACCCCCCCCCAAATGCTGGCACATCCCTTTTCAGTATGGCCGGGGAGGGGGGGAAAGCGAAAGCCCCAAATCCCGGGGGCTGGGGCGAGGCAGAGACCCCCCCCACGCCTCCAACGCTGGCAGCTGCGAAGCAGACGCCCTCCCAAGCCTGGGGCTTGTTGGCGGGAGGTACGGGCACAGCTGGGCTCTGCGGGCTTTTGGGCCCAGACCTCCCGGCTGGTGGAGGGCAAGTTCCTAGGGCTTGGCAGGCTTCGGCCCCCCGGAAAGAGCGGAGGATGTTTGTCCCCTTCCCCACATGACGAGAGGGCGGGGGATCCAAGCACCGCTTCCATCCTCGGGAGGGATCTGCAGACCTTCGGCCACCCCTGCCCCGAGCAGCGGCTGTGGGAGGCGTGAGCTGCAGGTCCTTGGCAGCCGTGGCGGGCTGGGGGAGCCGCGGGCAGCACCCCCCTTTCCAGCAGCGGTCGCTGGGAAGAAGAGGACGAGTCACAGATTTGCGCCCTCCCCTAGTACGCATTGCTGCGGATCTCTGCCGCTTAATGCGGGGCTGGCGTGTCCTCACTGAGCGGGGCAGAAGTGAGGTGCTGTTGCACATTTAGCAACGGAATGTGTGTGTGGAGGGTGCTCAGCAGCTGCTCCTCAAACATGGCGGACACCCGTGTGTGTGTGAGAGAGAGAGCGGGGATCTGGGGGCTGCTGTGCCGTGGCTGATGTATCCGTTCAGTGGGGGGAGGAGAGGAGACGAGCCACAGACCCAAATGTGCCTATGTAAGGGGGGGCTCAGCAGCTGCTCTAACATGGCGGATTCCTGTGGAGGGGGTTGGGTGGCTATGTGTGATGTGTCTCAGTCTGAAGTGGGTCAGTTAGCAGTAATAGCAGACTCCTCCTCCAGCTGCTTCTGCATTGCTCGATGCCCTTTTTTTGGGGCTGGGGGAGGAGAGGGGAGTCTCTTGACTTGGCTACTTAATAACAGTGAAAGGAGACTCCCCTCTCCCCCAGGAATAGTCCTTGTAGCAGGAGCTGTTTCATCATCACTTCTGAGTCAGGGCAGCTCTGACAAGGGGTAGTGTTGTTTCCCTCCCATATGGATCTTTGCTGATTCTCTTTCTCTCTAGTAAACTGACACTCAGAATGCCATTTTGGGGGGTGTAGGGAAATAGGTTTGTAACTAGATGTTTTGATCAGTAAAGAAGGCCTGACTAGATAGGGGAGGAGGACAAGGGAGCAGAAGAGGGGTTCGTAGCATGGCAGAGACTCCTCTCGCTTCTCAGAGGCCATGTTGTGTGACTGTGACTATCCATCCGGGTTCTGTTGTGGTGTCACACACCTCTTTTCTTATCCCCACCACTTGAGCCATGTTGTGGGTGCTGGCAGGTGGTAACCCCCAATGATATCTTCATGCTCTGCCTTTGTTACTGGGGTTCGTGACAGGGGCATGTGTGAAGCTCATGTGGCAGCAGTGGGAGGTGTAGGGGTTGAGGATACTGCACAAGTGGCTTACTGTAGCCCTCTCCCAGGGGTCTTAATGTCTTGGGCACATTAACTTAATGCTGATATGCCAATGGGTAAGGAATGCTCTTCTGTACCCCCTCTATCCTGCTTAGCAAACACCCTCAACCTCAGACACAATCTCTCCTTCCCTTGTTGCCTCAAGGACGGACACACACACAAATATTCTCCCCTCCCCACCACCAGTCTGTCAGGCTAACAGTAACTGGGTTGCTGCTGCCCACCAGTTCTTTTGGAATTGTCTCAATTAAGCCCATTTTCACTGTTTTGGCTGCCTTGGGAGTCCTTTTGGTCTGATTATTTATGTCCTCCTCAGTCACAGTGGTGGCCTGTGGAAAGTGTATGAAGGAGGATTGAGTCACTACTCAGCTTCTGATTCATAGATATTTAGGCCAGAAGGGACCATAAATGTGTACAAAGCGGGTCTGGCTTTCAGTGTATTCTCAGAGTGGTGTCAGCTGGGTATGTTTGTGTCATGGTCCCAACACCTGCTTCATTGGAAGGGGGTGCTAGGAGAAAGAAGAGCCAGGTATATTGTTGTGAATTGGGGGGGGGGGTGAGTATACAAAGGGGAGCTTGTGAGGGAACTGTAGGGCTTTTTATACATCCATATAGACGCAACAAGGTGGGGACTGTAGTATGTTTTCAAGTGTGTATGCACATGTGTATGAGGTGATAGGGTTTGGAAGACTCATGTTCTCACGCTTAGCACGATGCCATCCATATAAAATATAAGCTTGGAGTCAGAACAAATGTGTAACTGCAATAAGGGTGGATCCAAATTGTGGGTATCAGAGGAAAGCAAGACTAAATCTTTCAGTCCTTTTTGGTATGTATCTTCTGCTATGCAACATCCTGCACAACCAAGAAGTGACAGTACACAGGAGCAAAAGTACTGTTACTGCAATTCTCTGCTTGCTGCAATTCAGACCCTGTCTACAGCAGTCTCTGGTGGCTCAGCATAGCTTGTTTGGGTAGCCCCAGTGGAATACAGCTGCATTGTGTCAGTTGCTGTGGGAAGCGGCTGTATAACAATTACAAAATGGATTAGCTCTGGCTTTCCTTTCTCTGGGCCCCTACTCAGAACTCTGAGTTGTTCTTTTACACTCATGCTTATGTGTGAGTGAGCTGAAGTGTTGCCCCAATTCTTCTTCCTCCCCGAGTTTGTGAGGGTTGCCAGCTTTAGAGATAATGCACTTGCTTGCTGTTCTTCCCTTGGTGAATGTGAAAGACAACAGCATTTCAGCCTGAATAATGGTGGTGGAAGGGGAGGAGGGGTTTGTTCCAGTCTGGACTGGTCCAGTCTGGTTCTTTCCTTCCTGTCACCATGCGAACAATGCTGCTGCCGTTGCCGTCGCGGCTGCTTGCGACACTGCATCCCCCCACCCCATGTGTCTGACTGCAGTGAGTGCAAGAGTGGATGCCCCCTCCCTGCTCTGCCTCATATACACTGAACAGCAATTCTCCCCAAAGCAGCTCCAGCAGGCACACTCTTCTGCCTGCTCTCTCTCTATTCCCTAGCCAGGTGGCAGACAGGCAGCACTGAATTCCAAGTCTGTGGGGAGGAGGGGATTGTGGCTGCTTCTGAGGCTAGGATAGGGTTTGGTAGTAACATAGTAATGTAAATATTTCTCTCGGGGGGGGGAGGGGTGGGGGAAATCCTTCTGTGTTAGAGAAACTGAGCCACAGTGAGCTGTACCTCTGGCTGCCCCAGCCTATGCTGTAAAATTGAAAGGGGACTGTGTACCTTGTCTAGTTTTGAGTCTCAAGTATTTTCCTTAGTGGGCTTGATGCTGATGTGAATATTCTGTGTAATAAATTGTACCATTCTTACCATAGAGGGGAATTAGGAGTCTCACCTTCTTGGGGGGGGGGGGGGATTAGGGACATTTAGTCACATAAACACTTAATGAAAATAATGTAATGAACTAATTTACATAAGGGGTCAGATGGATACTCTGGCAACAGAAGCCCTTGTGATCTGCAGGGCGGCAGGGAAGGCAAGCTTCCCACACATACTGTCCTACCCGCATGCCTCGACAGTGATCTTGAAGGGAGCTAGGGACCATATTGGGATAGTTCAGTTTCCATGACCCATGCACTTCATGCTGCCTCTAAGTGTGCCAACCAGTGTAAACCTGTGAGTCATGTGATTCTGGATTGTAGGCGTTTGGGCCCTGGATATTTTAGTTTAGTGCCTTGAGTTTTTCCTGTTTGTAAAATGGTATGGACAATGAATGATTTTATAAGTGTTGTAAGGCAAAGTACAGCTACTAGGCATTTAGTTTAAAAAAAAATCCTCATCTGAAAACTTCTCTTGGTAAAGAACAATTTTTATTGCCACCTTTGAGACTTTCAGTCAAAATAGGGAAAAATCAAGCATTTCAGTCTGGACATGAGGCAATTCCTTTAAAATCTGTGCTGCCCAGATGAATTAGGGACATGTGGCAACCCTGTGTGAAATGTTAGCATGTAGTACTTTACATTTTAGCACTGTCCTGTTTTGATCTGTTTTCATTAGTTAAATTCTTTACCTCTTAGAATAAAATTCTTTCCTCAGACGTTCTTGTCAACTGCTGGAAATGGCCCACCTTGATTATCACTACAAAAGGTCCATCCGTCCCCCGTGTCGCGCCCCCCCCCCCTCCTGCTGGTAATAGCTCACCTTAAGTGATTACTCTCCTTACAGTGTGTATGGTAACACCCATTGTTTCATGTTCTCTATGTATATAATTCTCCCCACTGTATTTTCCACTGAATGCATCTGATGAAGTGAGCTATAGCTCACGAAAGTTTATGCTCAAATTGGTTAGTCTCTAAGGTGCCACAAGTACTCCTTTTCTTTTTTCAAAATTCAGACTTCATTAATGCTGTTCTATCCTTTATGGATATTTGAGAGTTAAATATTCATGCATGAGAAGTGAATTGTACTTTCTATACATTAGGAGAGATCACTAATAAGGGGAGAGTGGGGGAGGAAATCCTGAGTTTAGGACTTAAAATGCTAAGTGTGTTTAAGTAAAATTCCAGTGCATTCCTCTAAAACACAACACAACGAAGTTATCACTAGGGAAAATTGTGAATTTTTATTCCAACTCCAAGGAAACTTGCTCTCGTGCTCGCGCGCGCGCGCTCTCTCTCTCTCTCTCCTTGCGGCATGTGGCAAAATTTATTTTGACTGTAGTGCAGATCATATTTGCTTGTAGTGTGGCCTTTTATGTACTCTAGTAAAGGTAATCTTTTCTGCTTGCAACACCTGTTTTTAAGAGACTTATCTTGCTGTAAAAGGGCTCTCAGTTTGAAAGCCGCATACAGATGTTCATTTTTTGAACAGCATCCAAAAATAGTGTAGATATTTAAACATTTTGCTTTTGTGATATTAACACTTGATTTTAAAACATATTTCTTATGCCAATATGTTATTGGCTTAGCTTTAATTTAAAGAATTCCAGTGGAAAAATTAAAGTTAACTGAACATGAAAAAAGAAAAGGAGTACTTGTGGCACCTTAGAGACTAACCAATTTATTTGAGCATGAGCTTTCGTGAGCCACAGCTCACGAAAGCTCATGCTCAAATAAATTGGTTAGTCTCTAAGGTGCCACAAGTACTCCTTTTCTTTTTGCGAATACAGACTAACACGGCTGTTCCTCTGAAACCTGAACATGAAAAGTAACTTCGTCAGCTAGAAGTAAAGAATCCCAATTCATTTTTAACAAGTGTAGTTCAGTTTTAATAGTCATAACTGTATTAGTAAATGTTCTATAGTTTTGTATTGTAAAAATGACATTTTATTAATGAGATTCCACTACAGCACTGCTATTATGCTTTTGTTGGGATGGAAAGAAAGAGGATACGTTTGGAGCGCAAATTATGGAATGTGAACTAGCATAATTCTCCTGTGTTTGCTCACTTATCCTTGCCAATACATACATAAGCAACTGCTATGGCTGAAAAGATAAAGATGTGATAAAGGATCTGTAACAGACTAGTTTAGGTTGCTATCGGTCATTTTTGATAGCCCATATGTATTCAGATTTTTAAGTTTAATGTAGATTTACTTTTATTAAATATTGGTAGTATTCTGTTTTTTATACCATGGATTATCACACACTTTTTAATCTCAGCATGTCCCAGGTTTCAAGATGACCAGTTTGCTTACACTGGTTATTTCAATTATTTTAAAATGTGACAGACACTGAGTTTGTACCTGTGAAGAATTCAGTTTGTGTAAGCAGGGTTGGTTTAAACTCCACTGTGACCTATTATGGTACTTTTTGAAATGACTATTGTAATTGAACTCAGGTGTATAAACCTCATATTTTAACACCTAAGGGGCTGTCTACATAGGGACAGCTAAGAAAATTAGAGGTGTGAATTTGAAGTGTATTAGAAAAACTGCATTAAATTCCTGTGTGGACGCTGTTACTCAGAATGGAAGTGGCCTTAGTTTGGTTTATTTCAGTTCACTTTGGAACTAAACAGGATTAAATTAACTTCCAGAGTGAATTGAAATAAACCAAATTAAGGCCACTTTAATTCAGAATGAATGTTTTCATGTAGTGATTTAATGCAATTTAACTATGCCACTTTGAATTCACACCTTTAATTAATTTGAATTAATTTTCTTTGCTGTCCCTCTGTAGACAAGACTTTACTTTGACTTTTGCATCTGTATTTAATAGCTTGGCCCTTAAGGGCCCATTAAACTGCCAGTTTCTTGATGCACAGACTCTGGCCTCCCCATAGCTCAAGGCCCCTGACTTTTCCCCTAGAATACATTCCCAACCACTCTCTGTTAAGGGGGTGGGTGGGGAGGAAGTAGGAGCACTGTAGGAGGTCCTAGAAGATATGTACCCACTTGAGGGTGGGGGCTAATTAGAGCTGGGTAGGAATTGGGGAAATATGTTTTTGACTCTGAGGGGACTCGTGGTGCATGCAGCATCTCGACTTGGATTAATTAAATGTGGTCCTTGAGAGAGGGACTGCAGGCCCATGAACTATGGGAAGTTCTTCAAAGAGGATCTGTTCTAACAAACCTGTAGTTCATCATTGGTGGGCCATCAGAACAGTGGTGCTCTTTGCACCACTTCTGACTCTGTTAATCCCCTCAAAGATGACGATTAAATTCCATGTGTACCACCTGATGACAATTACAGTCCCATACCCCCTGATGTCACTCCATACTCAAGCTTAATTCTCCTGTGTACTTCCCACTGTCTCCCTCACCCGCGGATTGTTATATTTTGTCCTTGTATCCACTGCCTGTAGTCCCATTTTCAATCGTTGCACATAGCTTTGACCTCCTGTGCTCCTATATAGGCACCTGTTAACCCCCACCCGCTGTCCTGAATTTTCATAGTTGCTATCTGAGACAATAAGGGGAGGAGGTTCTAGGAGGCCATAAATATCAAGAGGCCATAAGGTGGATAACATCTATTGATAGTTAAACATGTCACTGATGACAGTTTGTCTTGCTTATGCTCATTTGTGTGTGCACTCACCTTTGAAAAACAGGCTTTGTAAGTTGTTGTAAATTACTATAAAAGGAGACAGCAGTCCATATTAAAAGTGCAGTTAAGAACAGAAGTTGCATATTTGAAGGTAAAGAGGTGGTTACTCCTAAGTTTTATAAATTTTATTTATCTATGTATTTTTCCTACAGGGCAAACTCTCTGATCAGGTTTACAACTATCCAGAAGGCCTAGGAGAAGTGCTTTATAGAGAACAGTTCGACTTCAACGCCGAGCCACCTTGGGAACCTAGCTGATGATAGTAGGGTTCCATCTCCTAACTTGTCCATGTAAGTCTTTTTTTTTTTTATGGCTACGCAAGCAAGGAAACAACTTAAAGAAATGTGTAGGACACATCTATTCTCTTTTATAGATCCAGACATCTTGATAAATATTTAATTTACTTTGTTACAAGAGTTCTTAATAGGTGGGGAAATGTGTGGAATCTTGGGCTACAAATCAGGAATGCACTTAAATTTGTGCTGAAGTCTCTCCCTATTCAGGAAGGGTGCTTAAGCATGTGTTTAAGTCCCATTGAAGTCAGATGTTGAAATGCTTTCCTGAATCACAGCTACAGGCTACAGAAATTTTTGAAATAAAATGCTATATTTATTTCTAATCTGTTTGACAATTGTAGTTCCATTGTGCTAAGTTGAAGATCATAGCTATTTAGACTATTGAATCATGTTTGGCACAGCACTATATGTTTTTAATGTTTTATATCTAAATAGTTAAATCTGCTCTTGTAAACAGTCAGTATGAATACTGCTCTAGAAGGGTGAGCCTCCCCAAAAGCCTGTCTGCATTATTTGCTAATTACCTTGCTACTTCCACAAATAGTTATAGTTCAATTAGAGTAGAATCTTGAATTCTGTGCTGGACTGACATTATGTACAAATTATAAACAGACTTAAAATTACAGTGGCAGGCTACGAAAGAAAGCAACGACTTTGCTCTCTGATAACGAATATCCATACCAGATCTTCCAATACCATAACACTTGCACTTCTGATGACTTAAGTGTATTAGTGACTAAATGTTCAGGTATTAGTTATTGTAATTTTCTTAAAGTTGAAAAACCTAATTTCTTGGAAATCCAGAACTCATGCCAGTCATTTTTGAATCAATTTATTGTTTTTTTTTTCAATGGCCTCTTTTAACTTGCAAGATCTTGCTCTGTATTTTGCACTTCCGTAGTCTCCTTTTGTATAATATTGTAAAACAATTGCTTAAGATGGCTATCATAAGTCTTACTGTTTAAGTGTAACCCTAAAAGTTAAGATGGCTTGATATTCTATACATGGTACCTTTTTTCTCAGTTTGGCTCAAAGTAATATGCTGTGTCGGTTTATTTGCTAATTGCTGTATAACTCTTACTTAAAAACTTCGGGGTGAGATTTCCAGGAACACTCATGTGCTTTTGAAATGACCCTTCAGAGTTAAATGAGATGCCAAAGTGACTGGTATTTATAAGGTATCTAATACAGATGGAATCCTATATTAGAAAACACTTTGGTGGGAGAGGTTGGGGAACAACTTGGCTGATCATGACTTGTAGCTTCGTTTTGTTGGGGTTATTTTTCTTCAAGCTTATGAGAAAATTGTTTTGAATTAATCTAAATATGCTTACTTTTATGCTTACCTTCTGAGAGAATGTTTCTCAAATTGAAAACTGCCTGAAAATCTCTTGCTTGCTGTTTTGCAAATAACACCTATGATTACTGTAATAGATGTTTCTTTTTCAGGTGTTTTTTTTCCTTTTTCCCACTTTGAGTTTCACTGCACTTTTTACATGGTCAGTTCTCCTTGACAGATGGGTCTTTCACAGAAATAGGGGATAAAGGAAATACATTTAAAATAAGAAAATGTCACTGCAGAATCAGAAGAATTGTCAGAGAGGCGGGTGTAGTATACAATCGAAAACAATTTTAAATTCGTTTTGAAAACTGGCTAGATACAAATCTCTAAGTTGATTAGTTACAAAAGCTACTAGACAAAATGTTCTAATGTTAAAGCCTCCTAATTCATTTTTTTTTACTGGTGAATTAGCAGACATGCCATAGGAAATAGTGAAAATTGGTTTATCGTAGAGCTGGATATATTGTTTGTAACGATGTCTTAAGACATTCTGGTTTTCTGTTTTGTGGTAGGAACTGTTACTCCTCAAATAGTGTGATATGAGTTTAAGGAGATTAAATCTTAATTTTCTAGTGATGTATAAAGCCACAGCACACAACTGTTAATCAGCCAATATATGCACATATTGGGTGTGCTGAAGCACAGCAGTCCCTCAAACACAGCCAAGATGTGCTTAAATTAGCTGATTGATGTGCACCTAGGGAGTTTGTTCCACTTATAAAATGGTTTATTGAGGAAAAAGTCAATTAAGCGTTTAAGCATAATTATTAATCTGTTTCATACAGACACTCATAAAAATCTGCTTATGTCTGAGGATGTGTTTATATTCCCATTAAACCTGCTTCCCTCCCATTTTTCTTCCTTCTCTTCCAGCTGATGGTGGCAAAGGAGGAACTGCTTGAGCTGTTTTCCTTTGAAACTACTATGATCCCATTCTCTTGCTTAGCTCTGCCTTGCTCTTTCAAGCCCTCCTCCTGCTGATCAGCATATCTGGGCTTGCAAATGTGGTTTGATCTACTTTAGAAAATCTGCTTTGTTTGCTGCCAGATCCCACTGAATGGAGAGATGAAGGGAAGTAGTAGGCAGTGGGGAAGCCATTTAACTTTTAGCCAGACCCATCTCTGTCAGGTGAAAGAAGTAGTGGTTCAGAGCTGTCTGAATTTTACAGCTCTTGCCTTCTCTAATCCCATCATCCACTTTTTTATAAGATAATTTAAAATTAAAGATTATTCAGATGAAAATTTAAGATTTAAATTGAATAATTTTTAAAAGTGCTTGGCTATTACAGCATCCTTGTTGAAGAAACTTTGTAGTCCTGATGTGAATTCATTGGGAGAAAATTACATGTTTGAAGTCTCTTCTCCCACTCAGACTGCAGCTTTCATCCAAGCCATTTTTGTAATATTTTAAAAAAGCAACCTTAGAATTGCATTTTTAACCCTAGACTAAAGGCTTTCAATGGATACTACTTAGGCTAAATAACACACGTTGTAGTAATGCATAATAACTGAGTGCACTTGGTTAAATTTAAAAGGTCTATCTCATGTACATATATATCTCATGTACCCATTACTGTAGTATCCAAGCACCTCACAATCTTCAGTAAATTTAGTGGCCAAAGAACTTTGGGAGAAACTTGGGCAAAACATAAACAATTGATTTATCCTAAGCTTTGCATATTTGAAAGTCTTGGATTCTTCAGTTACTGTTCAGAAGTCCCTGTGCAGATATTGACTTTAAATCCTGATTATAGTTTTGCCTAGTGAGCAGAGCTGAAGCCGCTTAACGAGTTTATTCCTTTAAGTTCTTGCGGTCAACTTTTTTCTCATATAATGATGCCTAATGGATGTATTCACTTATGATTTATTAGGTAAGTATAAGTTTTACTATATGTACGGTCCATAAGAACTGATCAGTAGTAACATTATTTTCGGCTCCACTCCTCACATACCCAGTTGTAGAGCTACAGTTCAACTGCAAAACCAGAAAACGAGCTGAGCTAAACATAAACACATCAGCTTGTTCCCACTGATTAGACTACTGATGAAAGGGCAGTCAGGGAGTAACTTTGTCAGTAGATGTTGTAAGGAGGGGCGGATCACTTTCATAACTTTCCATAAACCAGTGGGACCAGTGGTTTCTATTAAGCTCTGATTTTTGATATTGGTGATATCCCAGAGTGGTGTATTCCTATAGACCAGAAGTGACCGTCATGATTATCTAACCTGACCTGCACATCACAGGCCACAGAACCTCACCCATCCACTCCAGTTTGTCACATCTTGATTTAAAGACTTCAAGTTACAGAAAATCCACTATTTAATCTAGTTCAAACCAGCAAGTGACCTGTGCCCCATGCTGCAGAGGAAGGAAACCCCTCCACCCCCATCAGACACATACCCAACCCCCAGGTCTCTGCTAGTCTGACTAGGGATGTGGGGGATTCCTTCCTGTCCCTGAATATGGTGATCATAAGATCCTGAGCATGTGTGTGAGACCCCCCAGCCAGATACCTAGGAAAGAATTCTCTCTTGTAATTCAGAGCCGTTGCCATCTAATGTCCCATCTCTGGCCAGTGGAGATATTTGCTACTAGCAGTCTTGGATGGGCCAAGTGCCATTGTGGGGCAGCTTCATCTTACCATTCCCTTCATAAACTTAGCAAGCTTAGTATTGAAATAAGTTAGGTTTTTTGCCCCCACTGCTCCTCTTGGAAAGCTGTTCTGGAACTGCAGTCCTCTGCTCATTGGAAATCTTGGTCTAATTTCAATCCTAAACTTGTTGATGGGCAATTTATATCTATCTGTTCTTGTGTCAACATTGGGCCTTAACTTAAATAACTCTTCTCCCTTGCTGATGTTTATCCCTCTGATGTATTTATAGAAAGCAATCATATCTCTTCTCAGCCTTCATTTTGTTAAGGAGCATAGCTTGTTTAGCCTAAGTCTCCTATTATGAAGTAGATTCTTCATTCCTGTGGTCATCCTAGTAGTCCTTTTCTGTACCTGTTCCAGTTTGAATTAATCTTTCTTAAACATGGGAGACCAGATTTGCACACAGTATTTCAGATTAGGTCTCATCAGTGCCTTGTATAATAACACTTTCCTGACTCCTCTGGAAATACCTCTCCTAATGCATCCTAGGAGCATATTAGTTTTTTTCACAGCTACATCACATTGGTGGCTCATAGTCATCCTGTGACTGACCGATACTGTGATTCTCCTCGTCCTCCTGTCTCTTCTGACTGATATGTACCCATCTTATAGCAAAAATTCTTGTTGTTAGCCATAAGTGCATGACTTTGCACTATTAAATATCACCCCTTTTCTATTACTCCAGTTTTCAAGATTATCCAAATCATCCTGTATGATATTCCAGTTTTCCTCTATGTTGGCAATACCTCCCAACTGTGGCATCCGCAAATTTTATTCGCGCACTCCCACTATTTGTTGCAAGGACATTAATTAAAATGTTATAGGATTAGTCCCAAAACAGTTCCTTGAGGAACTCCACTAGTAACCTCCCTCCAGCTTGACATTTCACTTTTCCGCATGATCCATTGTAGTCTCCCATTTAACCAGTTGCCTAGCCACCTTTTGATTCTTGTGTTAATCTCAGTCGTCTTCAATATAACTAATTTCCCAGGTGGAACTGTATCTAATCCTTTACTGAAATCTAGATAGATTAGATCTACTGCATTTCCTTTGTCTAGAAAATCTTATTTTAAAGAGAGAATTTTGTCTGGCATGATTTACCTTTTTAAACCATGTTGTATTTCATCCCAAGTACTATTTGTTTCTGTCTTTAATTACTCTTTCAAAAATGTTCTAAGACCTTACAGGCCTATTACTTTAACTCCAATTGTATGCAGTTTCCCAGATCACTTTTTTCCCTTTCTTAAATGTAGGCATTGTATTTGCAGTTCTTCCAGTCATAGGGTACAAGTTTATGGATTCATTAAAAATCCTTGCTATTAGGCTTGTAATTTCATGTGCCACTTCTTCTAATAGCATTGGATGGAGATTATCTGGCCTGCCCAATATTGTCCCATTAAACTGTTTCAGTTTGGCTTCTATCTGTGGTAATTTCTACATCTGTATCCTCATTCCCATTAACCACTCTGCCACTGTCCCCAGGTGCCTCATTATTATTCTTAAAAACAGAGGCAAAATATTTAAGTGGTTGACCATACCTACATTACTTTTAATCTCCACCCCATCCCTCAGTGCTTACTGGTCCTACTTTTTTCATTGTTTTCTTTATATGGCTAAAATAACCTTTTACTACTGGTTTTAATACTTTTTGCAAAGTCCAACTTTGCTTGACTTTTGGCAGTTCTCACTTTTTTTTCTCTACACTTTCTGACCTCCAAGAGGTAGCTTTCCTTGCTGATCCATCCCTTTTTCCATTCTGTAGGCTTTTTCCTTTCTCAATAATCTGGTGCTTGTTCATCCAGTTTGGTCTGCAACCCTGCCTTATGAATTTTTCCCCTTGCTTGGGATGCAGGCTCCAGATACTATCTTCAACTTTGCTTAAGTAATTCGAAGGCTCTTCCACATTCAAATCCTTGATTTCTTCAGTTCAGTCCACTTCCCTAACTAATTGCCTTCATTTGTTTTTTTTTTTGTCAAGGGCCCTAGTTGCACACCTGTTTATCCTTCCTTTTTGTTTACACTGAATTAACTCATGAATCCCTCAAACCAAGGTTGTCCTCTACAACCATCTCTTCTATGAAGTCCTTGCTGCTTACTAAATTTAAAATGGCATCACCTTTTCTTAGTTCAGTGACTATTTGGTAGAAAAAAAAGTCCGCTATCACATCCAGGAATATCGGTGAAAAATATTAGGTCTCTGTCCATATCCAGATCAGATCCTGGAGTCTGTAGCAAACCTCAAGTGTTAGCGGAGTCGTCTTTCTTTCCCAAAGTGACTTGGACCTGAACAGATTGTTTTGTTTTTATCTGTTCCATCACTTATGTATAATCCACCTCATCATTAATCCATGCCACGCCACCACCTTTACTTTTTTCTGTCTTTCCTTAACTGTACATATACTTCATACCTGTAATCCAGTCATGACTATTATTCCACCATGGTTTCCATTATCCATATAATAACTTCCTCATCAGTAGTTCTAGCTCCTCCATTTTGTTACCCAGGCTCCTTGCATTGGTGTATAGATATCTTAATTGTTTGTTTGGCATAACCCAGATTTCTAACCTGATTTAGTAGTAGTTTTACTGCCAGTATCGCCTACCTGCCTGTTACTGTCATTGGTACTGGCACTATCTTTTTATTTTGTTGTCCATTCTCCTATCCTCTTTCTTTCTCAATTGCTGTGTTTTTTACTTGATTTTCCTCACTCAGTATTTTAATCAGGTGTAGTGATTACATGACCATCTCCAATTATCTCTTCTGAATTCCTGGTTTAAAGCTCGGTTGTCAACCTCCATCCCAGAAGTCTATTTCCTGCCCTACTCTGGTGGAGTGCTTCCCATGCGAACAGTCTTCTGTCCATGAATGCCTCTGTGGTTGAAGACCCCAAATCCCTCCTTTTAGCACCATTGCCTGAGCCACTGTTGATCTTCATAACCTTGTCTCTCCCTTTCTGACCTCCTCTAGCAACATGTAGAATCCCAATGACTATCACCTGAGCCTCTGTTTCTTTAAGCATTTTCCCCAGCCTGGCATAGTCTCCTTTGATGTGTCCCAACAAGAATCTTGCTCTATCATTCCTTCCCATGTGAAGGACAATCAGTGGATTCTTTCCTGCTCCCACTAGCACCTCCTTCAGCCTCAGTCCACATCGCATATCTTAGCCCTTGGCAGAGAGCACACCCTTCTAGTCTCCAGATCCGCTCTGGTGACTGGAGTGTCTGTTCTTAGTAGGGAATCCCCAAACAGATCTGCCTCTTACTGGTGTTGGTGTGGTTCTCTGGACTTCCTCCTTTTCTTTCCGGCTGCAAGTTGTCTTATCCTCTGTTCTCACTTGCAATCTTCTGAGTAATCATCTGGTCTCCTGGGACGCTGAACTCTGTATCTCATTGTCTCTTCCCTACTTCTTGTAGGACTTGCTCTGCTATTCTTCCTTGCTCTCTAATCTTCTGTTACTGCCTGCCTCTCCCCTTCATTTTCCAACTCTGCAAACCTTTTCTCGGCTCTGTTTCTCCTTTGCTTGCCAGTCTCTTCTTCTTCCTTGTAGTGCTGTGCTTCCACTGGCCACCCTTCTCATCCAGCAGTCTATCCTCACAGTTCTCTGATCCAGTATGCATCTGCAAGTCTTCAGCCTCATCTCTCCTTCCTCCACTATCTGCTCAAATTCCCATAGAACCTCAACCATAGTTTCTATCTGCAGCTCCAAACCTTGGATCTTCTCTTCCATCAGATCAGTCAGGTGCTACTTCATACATACAAAGCATCTTTCAGGTATTCTCTCTGCAGCTTCCACATCCATTCATCTTTAAATCACTACCCCTGCTGCTTCTGTAGCTGTCACAGCCTTCCCTCCTAAGCTCCTATCAAGAAGAAGGAAAAAATAATCCATCCACCCTCCCTCAAACTCATGTTTTCAGGTCTGTTTGCTGCCTCCTGTGACACGACTCCTGTAGCAAGATGACCTGGCAAACTTGAGGGAAGCTGAAAGGATTTTAAGTTCTTTAAAACTGAAATACCTTGTGCCTAAATTTTTATCTTTCTCTGCAAGAGGAAATCTAGCACCACCAGTCTTCATGTGGGAAAGGGTTTATTTTTGAGTTTGTCTTCTCTTCTCCCTTTCCGAACTTCCTTCATCCTCAAAAGAAACCAAGAATTATTTTCCTCTAACACTTTTTTTTTCTTTTTAACATTTTCACAAAGTTTAGCTGCTTAATTCCCTCCAGCCTCTGCAGAGGTAACTTTTTCACTCTTGTCTCTTTGTAATTATGCTTGGAGGTGCTGTACATAGGACCTTCTCCCCCTTCACCTGCTGTAATGGCTGCTACCTGTTTAGAGGCAAAGCCCAATTTTTGTCTCAGATTCTTAATTAGTGATTCATGACGACTATGATTTGCAGGTGCTGTGCCCTGCTTCAAGGTTAATTTCTTTACCATACCTTGGAGCACATGATTCTCTCTTTCAATTTTCTCAGAGGCTTTAGCTTGGTCTGCCAGGAATCTTTCTCTTTGCATTCCTGGAGTGCCTCTTTCACTATTTTCAGCTGACTTTGGGTATTTGTAGCCAGCACCTTCCAATTGTCTGCTCCCTTTTCCGTTTGTGCCTTTTCCTCTTTACATGAAGACAAGTGGAGGTAAGAATCCTTACATGCTTCCCACAACAGCCAAATTGCTGCTGCATCTCTTTTGGCAGCACTAGAAGAGGTTTGTATATGAGGATATACTGAGCCAATCTATCCTCTAGGTCCGAAATAGTGCAGACATCAGCTAGGGCTTGTTTAGTCCAAGGACTGTGCCCAAATTTTTGAAGGATTTGTTTAAAAGGTAATTTTTTAAACAAAAGGTGAGGTTGGAGTTCCTTCTCACTCCATTCCTCCCTCTGGTACTGGCTTACCCAGTTTTCTTTTAAACGTCTTAACACAGGTATTTCAATCTTTGTCACTCCTGGTATTACTTAGTGAGTAACACAGCCTAGATTCTGAAATCGTAACTTATCAAATTTCCTCGTCATACCTGGCACAGGTGGTCAAGTGACACAGCCTAGATTCTCTGATCC
This sequence comes from Caretta caretta, assembly GCF_965140235.1. Classification (NCBI taxonomy): domain Eukaryota; kingdom Metazoa; phylum Chordata; order Testudines; family Cheloniidae; genus Caretta; species Caretta caretta. The sequence goes on from NC_134207.1 coordinate 37,220,730, forward strand.
TGCTGCTCCTTGTTCCAGCGAGCAGCACTGCCTGGCCCTTAGGCCTTCTTGTTGCCCCTGATACTTCAGTGAACAATAGGAATTGGATTCTGTAATCTTAGCTTAATTTATACACTTTCCCCTGCTACCTTCCTGGAGGCCAGCAGGTCTGGTTAACCTAATAAAAATGCCTAGCTCAGTAGGGCTGGCGCTGTGCACACCAATATTTACAATAACTGAGGTTTTTTACCAATATTCCCCCTTTCGTAATTCTCCTCCAAAATGTTATACCAATAAAATAAAAACCAGCAGGATCTTATTAAAGGGGAAAAGGCAAAATACCACATTTATTGTGAATACAGAAAGAATCCTAGTAAGCAGTTATAGCTATAACATTCCATTCAATTTCATATTTATTCACATTCTCTCACACACACACATTCTGCCAGGTTATCATAGTTACCAGCCTGAGTTGCTCATGTTTGCCCACTGGCCAGGTGGCCTGGACATGAGGGAACAGGGCCTTGTCAGATGCACATCTGATGCTCCTGGAAGTTGGTTTGCAGAATCAGACCCCAAAGTTCTCACTTTCTAGAGTCCATTTTATAGGAATTTCTTCCTATGCCAGGCTATGGGAATTGCTTCATCATGCTGTTGCTGAATCAATCAGCAGATGGCATATTCCTGACAGCTCCATGCTGCCAGATGTTACCTTGTTCTTTGGTTCTCCCATTCTTGAGGCTGTTGGGTGGATTCCAGTCTGCCCTCCGGGGGTCCTCTGGTTGTTTCCACTTGACGCCTTCTTCAGCCAATGGACACTAGATTGTTAGGCTGGCACCTCAGGCTGATCATTCAGTTCAGCTGATCATTCAGTTATTATCCACACCAAGCATACATCCTCTATCTCTATTTTAATCACAATTGTTAACAAAGCGAGATGAATACAACAAAAGGGCGGAGAGTCTCTGGGTGCTATTTCTGTTGTTAGAGTATTGCTTTGAGTCTCTCTCTGTGAGAATAGTTGTTACAAAGAATTGCTTTGAGAACAGACTCTGTCTTAGAATGTACTAACGCAATTAGCAGCTTGCAAGTTTCACATGTAGAGGGAGAGAAACAGTACCAAAAACCAAGAGACCTCTTAATTAGTAATACCCTGGAATTTAAACTATGGGGAATCAAACTCATTTGTGATTTTAATACAGAACTTCTTTAATATGATCCAATATGGGTGCCCGATCCCCTTTGCCAAGCTGCTTTCTCTTGGTATCCTCCTTCCTCCCCCACAAACCTTCCCCTCTCAAGATGTTGGCACCCTGGGGGTAAGACACACATTGAAAGGTAAGTATGTTTGTTGTAGTGGCAGACTGAGAGAAAATGTAGATTGGTTCACAGTCATAATGCACTCTGTTGTGATTTCATTAAATAAATTACCCAAACCGGTCTGCAGAGGCTGTATAGAGACTTGAAGGCTCTATAAGGCATTTGGCTTTAGAACAATTCTTGCAGAATTCTATAAATTTTGTATCTGTGCGGCTGATTTGTAAGTGCCGTAAGAACTGAAGCCAAAAATAGTACTCGTGAACATGCCAAAGTAAAGCAGATTTCTTGGGACTGCATATCGAGCTAATGTGGTGTTCCCCCCCTTCTCTTGTACCAGTTTGGGAGTGGGAAGGTGGTGCTGTCTTGGCAATTAGCAGTTCTACATCCATTCACAGTTTGCCCTATTGCCTTTTTGAATAAGATCCTCTGAGTAACCTCCTCCAACCGAGGACAGTCTGCATGTGCAATTACTAATCTGTCCCCTACCCACCTGAAAGCCTATAGCCTCTCATACCCATCTTACAGCCCTGCAGCCACCCCAATACCAGCTTTTGCACAGAAGGCCCTTTCTATGTAGCAATAACTTGGAAAAGTCAAAGGGCACTTCCGAGGGGGAAGAGAAGGGAATGCCATTTCCAGATTGTGGGGAAAGAAACATTTTTAGAGGTGGAGATTAGGTGTGCAATAATTACTTGTGCTTTTTTGCTTTAGATTTAGAGAGAGCTCCCACCAGAGTGCCCTGAAGGCAGAGGGGTGGCTTCTGGAGGATTGTCCAAAGATCAAAATGGAGCATATAGTCCTGCAATGGGATATGATATAGAGACGAACAGCTGCTAGAGTCCTTTTTCTTAGAGAGGTCAAATATTGCACCCTAACCTTTCAGTGGTCCTGCAAAATACAGAACACCTTACTGGACCTACCCTTTCACTTACAGGACATTTGCACACTTTTCTTCCATATCAAGTGAATTACCTACAGGAGCGTTTGAGCACACCTAAGGTTGGCTGTGCCTCAAGTCTATTCATCTTAAGTTTGTACTATAGTCTTGGTTAATTGTTTTTGGTTTCATTAAAGAAGCAATGTCGGAGTGATGGCTTTGTTAATTTAGTACCTTCGTTTTGGTACAGCTTGGCTGAAAAATCTTAGTGAGGTACAGCACAGTCCATAAATGGCATAATATTCCTCAGTCACCTCTTAATAAAATGAAACACACCTTGGTTTGTTTCTTGGTTACAGTGACTTATTACCCCTAACAGCTTCTGGCCTTGAAGTAGGAGCATAGTGCATGCCTCACCTTGTTTCCTTGACCACTTGGGGCATGTTCAGCAGCACCCTTTCTGCCTGGTTCAAAAGTCTCTCCACAGCCTGCTCCCACCCATCCTCCAGGCTCTCCTTTGTTCTTACAGATGTACAAAATATAGCAGGTGCTTATGATGAGGCACTTAATGATAAACTTCCAGCCTCTTCATAAGGCACCACCCACCTATCTTTCCTTCCAGACTCACACTCCATTGGCATTCTGTACCTACTCGTGCCAAAATCAAACTGCTCCTTTTTCTTAGCCAAGTGTACAGCAAAAGGCTTTGAGCCACAGAAGTAGAGGATAAGCTTGGTCTCCCGGAATGACAGGAGGAGCCATAACTCCGTGAATGTCTATAGTGGTTGTGGAGCAAATATTACATTGCCTATTCCTGCAAGGAGGCCTGAATTTCTAAATATCCTGGCATTATGGACCTCCAACCCACTGCACATGAATATTGATGAATCTTCCATGGTGACCAACCATGTCTTGCAGCAGCATGGAGAAATGCCTCTTCCTGTTGATAGTCTTTGTTTCAGTGTGGGAGGGGCAAAAAATAGGCAGGTGGATCCCATTTATAGCCCATATGCAATTCAGGAGCTCCATCCATGAAAAGTCATCAAACTCCTGTGCCTTGCCAAGATTCATTACATAGCACAGCAGCACCCTCACAGCATTGGAAACCTGATCAGAATAGTCCCAACAGTTGATCTGCCAACATCAAACTGGTTAACTACTGACCTGTTAGCAATCAGGGGTGGTGAGCTTCCAGAAGGTGATGGCCACATGCTTCTTCACAGTGAGGGGAGCTCTTAATATTGGTGTTCTGCTGCTCTTGCAGCTCTGAAGCAAGCTCTGTACAGATCTTTAGGAAAGTGGCCTTTCTCACTGTGAAGTTCTGCAGCCACTGCTGGTCATCTCAGTTCTGCATCAGTATTTCATTCCACCAAGTGAGTTGGCTGAAACTAGAAGCAGCACTCCACCAAATAAAGCTGCTCTGTATAAATGCTGTGCAGAAGTAACTGCTTGATTTAGTCGTCGTTCTCCTCTTTTAGCTGTATTTCCGCTTCATCCAAAGCTCTATGAATCTGCAGAGCTGAATCCATCTGTCTGCACAACTCCAAGTGCATGTGTATCATCCTGTTTATATAAATGACTCATAGCACAGGGGTTCATCTGTTCTGCCTGACAGATTGGAGAATGGCACTGGCAAAATTAATGGATGCTGGGTAGGAGTCATGAGTCTGTTAGTTCAAACCCCAGTTCCAGAATTCTTGTAATTTTCAGTAGGCATCACACACTGCACTGCAAGAAAAATCAGAGCAGAGTCGTGGAACATTGTGCCATGAGAGATCTGCCCAGAATACTTACAAGTTAATATGGACAAGTGCAGAGAGAGAACTGTGTGGATGCAATGATTAACAATACAGATGCCTTAAACCAGTGTAACAAAGCAGTGTAGATGCTTTGGTTCAGTAATTAAATTGCTGCACTTTACATGGTGATCTAGTTTGTTTATGCAGACCTGGCCTAAGTGGAGTGTGACCCCACATGTTCCCATGGCCTTGTTAATGGGGAAATTCAGTTAACTGAAGTACCAAAATCTTTTTTTGTATACGGAAGGTGCACAGAATGGCAGAGTAGTGGTGGTTTGGAGTATCTTAAACAGGGATTTTTATATATAATATATTTCAATGTTTGGAGTTTCTTGTATAGTCTTGTAGTCTGGGTTTTACTATGTAAAACCAGGGTCTAATGGCACTTCCTGACTCAACAGAATAGCTCCTCAGATATATTTAGTCATATGTGCTGGCTTTAGTGATAATACTTTTGCTGGTTTTTACTTGTTAGCTCTGCAGAATTAACACAGCTAGTGATGTAAGATGAATTCTCTTCCTCTTTGTGCATCAACAGACTTGTTTGCTAAATTTCCAATCTGTTACCTCTGTAATTCCACTGAAGCCAATGGAGTTGAAAGTTGTTACTGAGAACCTAGCTTAACCTGCAAAGCCCCTGATACTGACTACAGCGCATCAGAAAAATTACAGCAGAATGCTTTTGTGACAAGAAATGTCCTGTTTGCCAAACTGAAATTTTCTGTGGGAAGTTTTAACTTTTTCTGAAAAGTTTCAGGGTTTTCTGTCAGGAAAATCAAAATGACGGTTCCCTGGCTTTAGGCCTCAAAGGCTTTTGTCAATTTAAATTTCTGTGAGTGAAATTGATAAAAGGTTTCCAGAACAGGTGCCAAGGCTGAGCACCCTGACTTGGTCTCTCAAACTCCCCCCTCTCTCACAGCTGTGGCAGAGACTGACCTTTGCCTCTCTAGCCCTGGAGCTAGAGGGGAGGCTCTGTGCCCCGGCTCTCTGCATCTTTGGCAGCCTGGCTGTAAGCGCTTTGCAATTTCATTTGTTAGGAAGCTGAAAAATTCCAGTTTGGTTCTCCCCAAATGGATTCTTTTTCTTGAAACGTTTTCCTGTGAATTTTTTTTGCATTTTTTGACCATTTTGTTGTGGTTCAAGATGATCTGACACCCCCCCCCCCAAAAAAAAAACAAAAAAAACAAAACCCACAGACAGACAAAAAACCAACCCCATGGGTTTGGTGGTGGGGGGGAGGGGGTTGGTGGGAAGTGATTTCTATTTTCTAGCTAGCTTTCAGGTGATATATATCAAAGAAGGAAACCACCTTAACTTGTTTCAGAGCATAGGCTGCATATCCAGTGCTGTCAGTTTAAATAAATAACAAATGTCTTAGTTTACAGTTTTTATGGACACTCAGATACAATAAACAGATATTTGGTTTGAATTGCTTTTCAAAGTAAAACTGAATTTTAACTTTTTTTGGCTTTCAGGTATTTGTATTTTAACAGCAGTACTTAAGTATTTTACATTAAGATAAATTTTTAATGTATCAATAATTGAAAGTTTTTAATCTAGGGATCCACTCTCTTACATCCCCAGGCTCTTTGTCGTTTAACACCTACATCAAAGGTAGCAATTACATGGCTATGTGGCTGTCTTTTTTTTATAGTGCTCAGTTGATGGTAGTTGGGTCTGCCTTAAACGATATTGTCTGAAGAGTTTCAGAGTAACAGCCATGTTAGTTTGTATTCACAAAAAGAAAGAGAGTACTTGTGGCACCTTAGAGACTAACCAATTTATTTGAGCATAAGCTTTCGTGAAGTGAGCTGTAGCTCACGAAAGCTTATGCTCAAATTGGTTAGTCTCTAAGGTGCCACAAGTACTCCTTTTCTTATTGTCTGAAGAGTGACACTTGTGGGGTAAAGAGGGTATTGTTACTGCCAACACATTACATTTATGTGACTTTTATGGTAATTCAACATTCCAAGCAAAACTTTCACTTCATAGTTTGGAATGGTGGTTTCTGCCCAAGTTGTTCAGAGTGAGGTGCAGAAAAAGATTAAAATTAAGAGCTAAACCCCTGTTTCCTCCTTCTGTTTGTCATTTTTGCCCTCCCTCCCTCCCAGCTATCTTGTCATCTTTGATTCCATCTAATTGTGTTGGCGGGGGGGGGAAGAAGGGGATTTGAAGAAATCTCTCCACTGAGCTTAGTTTGTACTACTAAACAGCGCCACCACCTTGATTAAATTTAAAAATCCCAGCCTGTATTGTCAAAGTATGAAGCAGTTTGCCTAACTCTGCTCTCCCAATGGTTGACTTCAATGAGAGCAGAGTTGGACCAAGACTGAGAGCTTTAGAAAACACACATGAACAATAACTCTTGACAAAATCTGAGCTTTTTTTCCCTAAAAGCTAATTAAGGGATAAATCCTAAAATGAGGAGCCAGCTTGAGTGTTGGACAGATCTGTTCTTCCGAGGCTACTGAAACCCAATAGTTGAAGCTGTGTTCTCACTAACAGTCATCCACAGAAGGATCAGTGCAGCAGAGAATCCACTCGACTGTCTGCTGTGTAGGAGCTGCTGCAAAGCCAGATGCAAAATAAGTAGTGAGCAGCTCCTGGAAACTTGCCCCTTTTCTAAACAAATCTACATCTGTTCTACTGCCTGGGGAGCCTCTGCACCTGTGAAGGAGGGGAGATGGATTTGCTGTTCAGTGATTTAATTTTTTCTTTAAATACACTTTAAATGCCTATTGTATATAAAATGTTAACTGTTCATTCCTCAAAATCCCTTTATTTTTTGCCTCCTGACTTTACAGTAATTGGTTTTCATTTTCAGAATTCAGTGGTCTTACTCAAGCATAACTTAAAGCAGAGATGATACACTACAACCTTCAGCATATCAGATGTTCTTAATTGAAAGAAAAAAATACATAGTGTCTTTAAAACCTGACCTGCATTTCTTTTTTAAACTAGCCCATTTTGTAGTATTAGACAGCTAATTTAGAAAAACTATGGGTAATTTGAGCAATTAATTAATGTACTAACCTGAGAATGAATAAAAGCCCTCTTTCTCCTATTTGTGCTCAGCTTCATCAGTTGTTTAAACATGCAGCTTCTTTTTCAAGTAGTGTCCCTGTGGGTGCTCTATTATAGGTATATCTGCACCCCTGCTCCTCTTATTGGAGATTTTAGGTTGCAGTGTCAGTTCAGCCCCCACATGCGCTCTCCCTCCCTCATGGTCTGCCTCAAGGTTACCTAGCGGTGCCTAGATGACCCCCCCCCCCCCCCCCGTTCCTTCTTGACTGTCTTTGGCCTCAGTGAACAGTTATCCCTTTCTTATCTGTGTTAGCATAAGTAGTAGTTGATTTTGTTCTTAATAGTTAGTGTTTCCTTTTTTAATCCCTTGGGATTTTAAAAAAAAAAGGGGGGGGAGGAAAAAGAACTTTAGTTTGTTTCCCTGCCCTGTCTGGGACTATTTCTCTCTCTACCCACCCTCCCTTAGGGTATTTAGAAGACCCTCTCTGAGTTCTTCCACTTTAAAAGGAAGGTGCGGGGAGACAACTTTCTTCTGCATTCCTCGATGCGAGAGTAGGATCGTTTCCCCTCTCCTATCCTTGGCTGCAAGAGGTGCCTCTCCTGCAAGGAGTTGATTCCTGTAACGGACACTCTCACTGTGTCTGGTGACTGGGAGAGTCCTATATCGCTCAGAAGTGCTCCCTCTGCCATCAGCTAAAGTTGTGGTCTTGCAAGAACCAGGTGCTGAAGTTAAAACTCCTCCTTATGGAGAAGGCACTTCACCCTTCAGAGGGCTCTGGTGCTGACCATGGATCATCTCTGGAGCTTTCAACTTCAGAGGCGGTAGAATTGTGGGGGGGGACAGCAGATTCCCCCCAAAAGGCTTGTGGAAAAAAGGGCTCCAAATCTGCAAACTGAGTTGGCCAGCCAGCAGGGTTCCCCAGTGTGATCAACCACCCCGGTACCAGTGGCTCCAAAGCACAGTATCCAAAAACATCAGGGTGCCTCTGCTGTGAGCTCTGCCACACCACCTAGAGTCTCTGAGGCAGCATTACCCCCTCTAAGGACACAAAAAAAAACAAAAAAAACCATACTGCCTCTAAAGGAGCAGCACTGAGAAAACCTTTGGTCGAGGGAGCGCTATGTACCTTCCAAACAATTGGTACTGACAACATACTATGGACACTCCTCTGTGGTTCTGAGTGAGCCAACGGTACCGCAAGAGTTCCGGTACCCTAGAGACCTGACAGTTGGGGAGGAACAACAATCCCCATTACTTGTTACTAGTCCCTGCTACTGAGCACATCCCACTGCCTGGAATCTCCCTCAGCACTGGGCTGTGTACCACCATTACCACAGTCAGCACCATCCTTACCCAGTAAGGAGTCAGACAGTGACCAGGAGGATATAATTTCCCTGGCCTCCCGTCACAATTCAAGGATCCTCTTCAGTTTCATTGAGCTGACCTGTGTTCTTGGTTTGGGCCCCCTTGGGCCCTCCCACCACCTATGCCCTTTCCCCAACCCATGGCCGTATTGGGATCCTTGAGCGATGTACAGATCCCATACTCTGCAGGTGACTAGTGTCTCAGAGAGAGTCTGCCAGATGGTCTCCTACAGTGTCACTGTCCAGAACCCCTGAACCAGAGGAGGAGGAACCTTTTGAGGAACAGGAAGAAGGGCTCGAAGGGGAAGCTACTTCTCCTAGTCCTCAACAGATGAGGCTGTGATATGCCTCCCCCCCATCATTAGCTCATGATTTCATGAACTTCCAAGACCTTACTAAGAGGGTGGCGGATGAGCTGCAGATTCCTCTACAGTAGGTGCCAGATACACATCACAAGCTGGTAGATATTCAGCACACCACCTCCTCATCCAAAATTGCCCTCCCAATTAATGAAGCAATTCTAGTTCCTGCCAAAGTCATCTGGTGGACACTAATCTCCATTGCACTAACCTACAAGAGCTGACAAAAATACTACATCCCTCCCAAAGAGGCAGAGTTCCTGTTTCAGCATCCATAACCCAGCTCCATCATAGTGGGTGCGGTTAACGTACGAGGCAAGCAACAGCATACCAAGTAGACCCCATACAGTGAGGATCAGAAAAAGCTAGATCTCTTTGGGAGGAAAGCATATTCATTGGCAACATGGCAGTTTAGAGTCGCAAACTATTGAGCTATCATGGCTAAATATTATCGTATTAATTATGGGAAACTCAGTGTTTCTGACAGGTTTCAGAGTAGCAGCCGTGTTAGTCTGTATTCGCAAAAAGAAAAGGAGTGCTAGTGGCACCTCGGAGACTAACAAATTTATTTGAGCATAAGCTTTCGTGAGCGGCAAATAAATTTGTTAGTCTCTAAGGTGCCACTAGTACTCCTTTTCTTTCAGTGTTTCTGGACATTTTACCAGACACACACAAGGAGCAGGTTCAGGACATTGTCAGAGATGGTCAGTTAGTAGCCAGAACAGCACTACAGATGGCGCCGGGTGCAGCTGATTCAGTGGCCCACTTGGTCTCCATGGCAGTGAGACCCACCCGCTCCAACCTGGGATCGTAACCTAGTTCTCAGAGCTTTGACCAGACCTCCGTTTGAGCCCATGGCAACTTGCTCTCTCAACACCTGTACATGAAGACTGTATTTCTAATGGCCATCACCACCTCAGCTAGGTGCATAGAAGAAATAGCAGCCCTAATAGCACACTTACCATACATGGTCTTTTTTAAAAAGACAAAGTAACTTTAAGTCCGCATCCCAAGTTTCTCCCTAAAGTTGCCTTGACTTTCCATATGAATCAGCAGATCTGTCTTCCTGTTTTTTCCCTAAAACCACATTATGACAACAAGGAGGCCATTCTGAATACACTAGATTTTAGAAGAGCACTAGCATTCTACTTTGACAGAATTAAGGACTTCAGGAGGTCCTTTAAACTCTTCCTTTTGCTTGCGGAAAGATCCAAAGGCTCTGCAATACCATGAGAGTGGCCATACTGGGTCAGACCAAATGTCCATCTAGCCCAGGATCCTGTCTTCTGACAGTGGCCAATGCCAGGTGCCCCAGAGGGAATGAACAGAATAGGTAATCATCAAGTGATCCGTCCCCTGTTACCCATTCCCAGCTTCTGGGAACAGAGGCTAAGGACGCTATCCCTGCCCATCCTGGCTAATAGCCATTGATGGACCTATCCTCCATGAACATATCTAGTTCTTTTTTGAACACTTTTCAGAGTAACAGCCGTGTTAGTCTGTATTCGCAAAAAGAAAAGGAGTACTTGTGGCACCTTAGAGACTAACCAATTTATTTGAGCATGAGCTTTCGTGAGCTACAGCTCACTTCATAAAGTGAGCTGTAGCTCACGAAAGCTCATGCTCAAATAAATTGGTTAGTCTCTAAGGTGCCACAAGTACTCCTTTTCTTTTTTTGAACACTGTTATAGTCTTGGCCTGCACAACATCCTCTGGCAAGGAGTTCCACAGGTTGACTGTGAGTTGTATGAAAAAATACTTCCTTTTGTGTGTGTTAAACCTGCTGCCTATTAATTTCATTTGGTAACCCTTAGTTCTTGTGTTATGAGTAAATAACGCTTCCTTATTTACTTCTCTACAGCAGTCATGATTTTATAGACTTCAATCATATTCCCCCCGCCTTAGTTGTCTGTTTTCCAAGCTGAAAACAGTCTTAATCTCTTCTCCAGTCTTAATCTCTCCTCCATATGGAAGCTGTTCCATACCCCTAATAATTTTTGTTGCCATTTTCTGAGCCTTTTTCAATTCCAGTATACCTTTTTTAAGATGGGGGCGACCACATCTGCATGCAGTATTCAAGATATGGGCATACCATAGGAATCATGGACCTGGAAGGGACCTCAAGAGGTCGTCTAGTCCAGATCCCTACACTCAAGGCGGGACTAAGTATTGTCTAGACCATCCCTGACAAGTGTTTGTCCATCCTGCTCTTAAAAATCCCCAATGATGGAGATTCCACCACCTCCCTAGGCAATTTATTCCAGTGCTTAACCGCTCTGATAGTTAAGACATTTTTCCTAATGTCCAACCTAAACTGCCCTTGCTGCAATTTAAGCCCATTGCTTCTTGTCCTATCCTCCGAGGTTAAGAACAACAGGTTTTCTCCCTCCACCTTATAACAACCTTTTATGTACTTGAAAACTGTTATCATGTCCCCCCTCAGTCTTCTCTTCTCCAGACTAAACAAACCCAATTTTTTCAATCTTCCCTCATAGGTCATGTTTTCTAGACCTTTAATCATTTTGCTTGCTCTTCTCTGGACTTTCTCCAATTTGTCCACATCTTTCCTGAAATGTGGCGCCCAGAAGTGGACACAGTGCTCCAGTTGAGGCCTAATCAGAGTGGAGTAGAGCGGAAGAATTACTTCTTGTGTTTTGTTTACAATACTCCTGCTAATATATCCCAGAATGACGTTTGTTTTTTTTGCAACAGCGTTACACTGTTGACTCATATTTAGCTTGTGATCCACTATGACCCCCAGATCCCTTTCCGCAGTATTCCTTCCTAGGCAGTCATTTCCCATTTTGTATGTGTGCAACTGATTGTTCCTTCCTAAGTGGAGTACTTTTGCATATGTCCTTATTGAATTTCATCCAATTTACTTCAGACCATTTCTCCAGTTTGTCCAGATCATTTTGAATTTTAATCCTATTCTCCAAAGCACTTGCAACCCCTCCCAGCTTATCAGCCACAAGCTTTATAAGTATACTCTCTATGCCATTATCTAAATCACTTATGAAGATATTGAACAGAACCAGACCCAGAACCAATCCCTGCGGGACCCCACTTGGTATGCCCTTCCAGCATGACTGTGAACCACTGATAACTACTCTCTGGGAACGATTTTCCAACCAGTTATGCACCCACCTTATAGTAGATCCATCTAGGTTGTATTTCCCTAGTTTGTTTATGAGAAGATCGTGCGAGACAGTATCAAAAGCCTTACTAAAGTCAAGATATACCACCTCTACCGCTTCCCCTGTATCCACAAGGCTTGTTACCTTGTCAAAGAGAGCTATCAGGTTGGTTTGACACAATTCGTTCTTGACAAATCCATGCTGACTGTTACGTATCACCTTATTATCTTCTAGGTGTTTGCAAATTGATTGCTTAATTATTTGCTCCATTATCTTTCCGGGTACAGAAGTTAAGCTGACTGGTCTGTAATTCCCCGGGTTGTCCTTATTTCCCCTTTTTATAGATGGGCACTATATTTGCCCTTTTCCAGTCTTCTGGAATGTCGTCCGTCTTCCATGGTTTTTCAAAGATAATTGCTAATGGCTCAGATATCTTCTCAATCAGCTCCTTGAGTATTCTAGGATTTATGTCATCAGGCCCTGGTGATTTGAAGACCTCTAACTTGGCTAAGTAATTTTTGACTTGTTCTTTCCCTATTTTAGACTCTGATCCTACCTTATTTTCACTGGCATTCACTATTTTAGACTTCCAATCGCTACCAACCATCTTGGATTTATATAGAGGCAATATGATATTTTCTGTCTTTTCTATCCCTTTCTTAATGATTCCCAGCATTCTGTTCTCTTTTTTGACTGGCGCTGTACATTGAGTGGGTGTTTTCAGAGAACTATCCACAATGACTCCAAGCTCTCTCTCTTGAGTGGTAATGTTATAGAGACAAAACTGCACAGGATCGTTTCAGGGGATAAGACAAGATGTCACGTTTATTATAATAACACAGTTTGAGTTATGATCAATAACTAATATCTAATACTTATGTACACACACACACATATCAAATGTTCTGCAGCTGCTAGATAGTTACCAGTCCTGAATGTAGCTTGAGTTTGTGGCTTGGGTTTGTAGCTTGTGGCGGCTAACTGGCCAGGAAAGCCGGGCACAAGGAAGGGCTGGGTCTCTGTTGGGCATGCACCGATGCCCTTCCATTTTGGCAGCAGAATGTTACCCTCCAAAGTCTTCCATCTCAGCCATCCTTTTTGTAGGCTTCAGTTTGAATCCAGAGGCTGTAGGTCTTGCTGTGTCAGGCTGCCTCTGGGTTCAGTGTGATTGATCACCCGTCAGTTGTAGACATGACTTTCAGCCTGGGACCTGGCTTTGATGTTTCTTCAGTTGTACTTTTGTTCTTTTCTTTTTAGGGTGGGCTCTTCTTGCTTTGCCAGGGCTGTTGTCTAGATCTTCAGCTGTTGGTGTTTACACTTTATTTCATCAGGACAGTCTGGGGCTGGAGGTTGATTCCATCATCCATACATACCTCATTCACACATCTAAACTAATAAGATTACAGCAGGGTTTTGCAAAAATGAAGTGAGCATTTTAAAATGAAGTTTGAGTTATAGTATGGACAAGTGTAAGGAATGACAAACAGTGAGCAGAAGTTACAATGTTGAAACAGTGCAAGTTTCATTGAAAGTGAAACTCAATTAGTCAGTTATTGGGGTACCTGGTTTATGAATGAATGTTTCATTCATAAAACTTTGCTTATGAAGTTATATTAATAAAGTGAACAATTAAAAACTATTTCATTGATCAGTTCTACAGTAACAGCTAATTTAGATCCCATCATTTTATGTGTATAGTTTCTAATGTGCATATTGGCTCAAAGACTATCCAAATGGGTCTCGTGTTACATTAATCACTGTTATTGGGTGCAAACTGTTGCCTCTGTCTGGAATCTTTATGCACTCCACAATTTCTACCTTGGTTGCATTCCTTAAAGATGTCCCCTATCTTGGAAATCTGCAGAGCTGGGACTTAGATCTCTGTCCACACTTTCACAGAACAGTATCCAATCACTGGAGATTTGGCCTTCAATGCCATCTTCGACTCCACAGTACTCTGTAGTAACAGACTCCACTCCAAAGTCCCAGCCATCCATGAGGGATACTGCTGTGAAGTTACTTACAGTGGAACACACACAGAGGGACACATCTCAAAGAACAGTCAAATACTAGTTTTGCCTTAAATTGTAGTGTTGAGAAATGGCAAAGGAAGTGATTTTAACTCCTTTTATAGCTTTTCCTCTCTCCATCAGTCCTTGAATAGATTCCAGAACTTAACCAAATTTAATAAAATGAAGATTTGAGCTAGAGTCTTCCCAGTGTTGTTTTCTTGTAACTTCTGCCTATGGTCTGAAAATGGGTTCATGGGCTCCTGCCTAGGACACTGGCAAGACCACGATATTGCTGGGGTGTTTAAAATGCTACTGCATTGTGCATAGTAGCTATGTAAACAGTACTCTGGTGTTCCATATTGGTGTCATTGATTCCAAATCAAATGTGCTGAAGTTAAAAGTAAATTTTTAATTGCCAAACTCAACCTGATCTGATAGACATTTCCACTATCTTTCTGGCTCACGTTACCTGTAGTGAGGTTTCTACAGCTGAGAACTTAGGAAATAATTCTGTTGATGCTAATCAGGGGATCCATCTCACTCTCCTGTAGTTGTTTTGGCCCTGCAGGGCTCACAAAAGTAGAAATCTCAGATAAGCTATATGTACCAGGGCAGGTATGCCAGATAAGAAGGTACAGGTTTTTTTTTCAAGGCAATTTTCTGACCATATAGTTTTAAAATGAGTCCAAATAGAAAGCATGTAAATCAAGGCCCCATGATTTGTTTCCATACACCAGATTAAAATGCTAAGAAGTTGAACTGCATATAGAAGTTGTCCTTCTCAAAGATGGCCTGAGATACTAGCAGTGTTGTTTTCATAACCTTACTAAGCAGGATTAGCGAAATTGATTTTACATTTCATTTCACAGTATCCTTTTTGGGGAAAGGGTGAAGGGGCTAGTACAGTGTACTCCTGATAGAATTCTGTGCCCCCCCCCAAAAAAAAAAATTCTGCACCCAGTATTTTAAAATTCTGCAAACTTTATATGTCAATAAATAAATGTGATGGCTCCAACATGGTAGTAGCCTGTGCTCCCCAATGCAAGCACGGAGATGGGAGATCACCCTGCAGCCCTGTCCCCTCCTCCCTGGGACACGGACTCAGTGGTGAGGCTGCACCCATCCCTGAAATGGCACAAGGGCTAGGCCTGCCCCAGAAACACCCCGGGGCCCTGCACCTCCATGCCACGTACACTAGGAATAGGAAGGAAGGCTCAGCCCAGGTGGGTGCAAGTGGGAGGGGATCCAGGTGTGGGGTGAGAGGTTCTGTTTGGGGAAATCTGGGTGCAGGTGGCTTGGTGGGGGGTCTGGGTGCCAGGGGCAGTCTGGATGGAGATTTGGGGTGGAGTTTGTCAGAGTGGGGGTTTGAGAGCAGGGACAGTTTGGGTGCAGGGGTGAGGGTCCAGATGCTGGGAGGGTGGGGCTTGGGTGCAGGGGGTTCTGTGTGGGGGATCTGTATATGGGGGGAGGTCCCAGATGTATGAGGGTTGGGCAGATGGGGGAGCAGCTCCTTATACAGTGACTCCTCACCCCCCTTGACTGAGGCGCAATGTGGGCAGGAAGCAGGGGGAGGGAAGGTTTCTGGGGATGGGTCTGACCCAGCCCTGGCTGCTCCTTGCAGGAGAAGAGGAAGGCCCAGCCCAGCCAGGATTAACAGCTCAGCCTGGCACAGGGTAGGAGCCACTGGCTGGAGCATCCCCAGCCCCGCCCTGCCCCTCCCCCCCGATTTACCTCTCAGATGGCTGCTCTGGGCACCCAAAACAACGCACCCGCGCTGCTGGGGAGTGGCACATGACGACTTTTTGCAGATTCCCTTTGCTTCCCCATCAGAGAGTCATTTTTCAGCGGGGAAGCAAAGAAATCTGTGGGGAAATTAATTCTGCTCATGTGCAGTGGTGAAGAATTCCCCCAGGAATAGTACAGTGGTCTTCAAGCCATCTGAAGTCATAGTTATCTTACTATCTTTTGGAAACAGATCAACCATGTTTTGTGGTGGTTTTGGTTTTTTGTTTTTTTTTTAACCCCTTGGTAGAAATATAGCTTTTGATGCTTTACTTAGGACCCCAAATATAGGAAAATGCTGACATTTGAAACAATGGGTTCTTTTCATTTGGTTATTGCAGCTTCTGTACAATTGTTCCCAGAACCGTTATTAAAATCTACAAAGCTTTTATTTCAAAGCAAAGTAGCATATCTTTCCAGAAAGCTCTCAGCTTTTTCCTAATCAGTTTTCAGAGTAGTAGCCATGTTAATCTGTATCCACAAAAAGAAAAGGAGTACTTGTGGCACCTTACAGACTAACAGATTTATTTGAGCATAAGCTTTTGTGAGTTACAGCTCACTTGATCAGATGCATTCAGCGGAAAATACAGTGGGGAGATTTGTATACACAGAGAACATGAAACAATGGGTGTTACCATAAATACTGTAACGAGAGTTATCAGGTAAGGTGAGCTATTACTAGCAGGAGAGGTGGTGGGGGGGAGGGGACTTTTGTAGTGATAATCAAGATGGGCCATTTCCAGCAGTTGACAAGGACATTTGAGGAACGGGGTGGGGGTGGAATAAACATGGGGAAATAGTTTTACTTTGTGTAATGACCCATCCACTCCCAGTCTTTATTCAAGCCTAAGTTAATTGTATACAGTTTGCAAATTAATTCCAATTCAGCAGTCTCTCGTTGGAATCTGTTTTTGAAGATTTTTGTTGAAGAATTGCCACTTTTAGGTCTGTAATCGAGTGACCAAAGAGATTGAAGTGTTCTCCGACTGGTTTATGAATGTTATAATTCTTGACGTCTGATTTGTGTCCATTTGTTCTTTTACATAGAGACTGTCCAGTTTGACCAATGTACGTGGCAGAGGGGCATTGCTGGCACATGGTGGCATATATCACATTGGTAGATGTGCAGGTGAACGAGCTTCTGATAGTGTGGCTGATGTGATTAGGTCCTCTGATGGTGTCCCCTGAATAGATATGTGGACACAGTTGGCAACGGGCTTTGTTGCAAGGATAGGTTCCTGGGTTAGTGGTTCTATTGTGTGGTTGCTGGTGAGTATTTGCTTCAGGTTGGGGGGCTGTCTGTAAGCAAGGACTGGCCTGTCTCCCAAGATCTGTGAGAGTGTTGGGTCGTCCTTCAGGATAGGTTGTATATGCTTGATGATGCGTTGGAGAGGTTTTAGTTGGGGGCTGAAGCTGATGGCTAGTGGCGTTCTGTTATTTTCTTCGTTGGGCCGTTCCTGTAGTAGGTAACTTCTGGGTACTCTTCTGGCTCTGTCAGTCTGTTTCTTCACTTCAGCAGGTGGGTATTGTAGTTGTAAGAATGCTTGTAATAGCTTACCTTACCTGATCACTCTCGTTACAGTGTGTATGGTAACACCCATTGTTTCATGTTCTCTGTGTATATAAATCTCCCCACTGTATTTTCCACTGCATGCATCCGATGAAGTGAGCTGTAGCTCACAAAAGCTTATGCTCAAATAAATTGATTAGTCTCTAAGGTGCCACAAGTACTCCCTTTCTTTTTCCTAATCAGTGTGACATTTTCAACCAGAGATTTCGGGGAATATCCACCATGTTCACATAAAAGTGGTAGCCAGACAATTTTTATAAGCTCCAGTCCGGGATCTGAAAAAATGGAAAGCTGGACAGTTAATCTTTAAAATCTCAAAGTGTTCTAACAGACTGTTTTAAGCAGGATTAAACTAGTTCAGCCTATTAAGCAAGTAAGACTGATGGGATGATCCAGTGAGCAATTGGTAGTTCTCAGCCATGTGCACATTTTTACATGAAATTACTTGGCCTTATCTCACATACCCCCATATTAATACATTGCATATATTTAATAAAAACATATTTTTTAGTTATTCAGGGTCCTTCTTGACCCAAATTGTCACTTTGTTAAATTGAATTGATGCACTTTGTTCAGAAAAATTTTTTAACTGTCAATACAGACTTTATTATTAAAAAAAAGACAAAACGAATGCATGTTTCTTATATCAGTGATTTTATTTTGAAGTCTGTCACTATTAATCGCAACATAGCAAACACAACAAATGAGTTTTAAAACAACATGCAGTTATAGTTCTTATACAATTTCAAAGCTTCTTAAATAACTGCTTTTCACTGATCTTATTTCCATTCTATTGATATCTTTAGCTCTTCTGAAATAGAGATGTCAAAGACCGTAGATAAAGTTAGAATGGCACAAAGTCAAGTTTTTTTCCCATCCTGGATTTAATATCCACATAAAATGGGTATGCATTTGTATTTTCTAAATTCAAAACAAAACTGTGAACGGAAAATATAGGAACAGCCTAACAAATCTCAGTGCGAGCATGTTTCCAGTAGACTCCAGGGTTCCTTGCGGATAGGGCCTCCATGAATATGGGTTGTCTACACTTAAACCACGGCAGTGGCACTGCTGTAGCACTTCAGAGAGGACACTACCTAGGCTGATGGGAGGAGTTCTTCTGTCAGCGTAGGTACTGCCCCAAGAGGCAGCTGCCAGGATTCTCCCATCGACCTAGCGTTTTCTACACCGGTGGTTAGGTCGGTTTAACTGCGTTGCTCAGGAGTGTGGATTTTTCACACCCGTGAGCTGTGTAGTTATACCAACCTGATTTTCTCGTGTAGACCAGGCCTCAGCAAGAAGCATACTATTGAAAGCCTTGTATACACATCCGTCTCCAAACGTAAGGAATAACACAGAAGGGGTTGCAGCTGTTAAGATGATAAAGCACATCCAGTGCTGATGACACTCTGGACATTGAACTATGCTTCCACACACAAGGTGGGTGAGGTAATATATTTTATTGGACCAACTTCTGTTGATGAAAGAGACATACTTTCAAGCCACACACAGCTCTGTACAGATCAAAAGCTTGTCTTTTTCACCATCAGAAGTTGGCCCAATAAAAGAGATTACCTTACCCAACTTGACTCTAATATCCTGGGACCAACACTGAAAACAAGCTTCCACCCACCCATGCTTTGGTTTTACGGTTTATCTACGAGTATTTTTAATAATTTGTTTATAATCCAAAGCAGTACATTTTGAATTCCTGTTGCGAAACACAAATAAATGTGTGTCCAGCCTGAGACCCTTCCAAGAACAGGACTTTCATAGGAACTATTTCAGCCATTTGAACAGAGGTAAGAATAGTGCCTTTCTAGTAGAAAATATGAAAGCTGACTCATCTCAAAGTTTAGCATCAGTTTAAGGCAGTTTTATTTTATTTTACACAATTTTACTAATTCTCAGAGTATCTTTGTGCAGGACCCACGTTCTCTTGATCCATGGTAAGTGAAGGGAGCAGAGCAGAAAGTTTCATTTAATAAGTGTCTTATCATTTGCAGCACACCGAAAATGGAAGGTCCGTTGTAAATTTAAATAGAAGCCTTGGGGACTGATGTGTGCTGTTTGCTATCAGCTGGTTTATTTTACCTTTTTTTTTCCTTTTCTTTTTCTGTTGTGCAGTTTGTTGCATAATTTAAGGACCCGGATCTAAGGCTTGGCGGCCTGTCCCTTGTGTTTCTTGGTTTATGACTGTCGGCTTTGCGGAATACGGCTGAGATGAAAGGATTTCTTGAGGATGCAAACTATTCTATTGGCTTGCTGGATGAAGGAGCAACTCTTGGAGATGTTATTGACAACTATGTTTATGAACATACACTTGTAAGTATTTGATACCCACGCCTTCTAATTTAACTGAATTAATTTTCATATATAATTTTCTAGTACTTAAATTTTTCAGTTCCTAGTTTCAAATTGTTTGACTAGCAAGTGTATTGTAGGCAAGATGGCAATGACACATACAGTTAAGTTTGCCTAACCTGTTTAATTATAAACCCCTTTCCAATTGCTTATAACTTTGCTGAATTTTAACCATTTGGGCTGAAATTTTCCATGTTTGCTCTCTGCCTCAGGCTGAATTTTGTTGGCAAAGTTTGAGCAAAACCTGGTCAGCCACTTCCAAGAATGAGGTTGTGGGGAAAATAGCTTTGCCAGTGTTAAATAAATAAAATTCTCCAGCTGTTCCTATGAAGAGCTTAGCTATGGGATTTGGAGCAGCGACCTGAAGTTTGGCCAGTATATAGTGCTGGGATTAGAGAAGTGACTTTTATTGCCCCCATGAAAATTTGCCCAGATTTGGCTGATTCATAAGCCTCTGAAAATAATCATTTGCACATGCTCAGAGATTGTTTGGGTCTTCCTGTTAAAATTTCTATATTCCATCTGTACTGAGCAGTCCCACAGAGCCCTTCTCCGCATATGGTAAGTGCACTGTATATGCTCCCCGTTCCCAACGAACCTCCTACATGCTAGGAACAGAGCGGGTGGGGTAGGGTGGGGTAACAACAGCAGCAGCTCCTCCTTCAGCCTAGAGGAAGGTATGCTGCACTGGGAGCCAGGAGGAGACAGTGAGTTCTAGTCTTGGATCTTCTACTGACTAGTTTTATTAATTCTGTGATGTCATAGACTTTTTTTATTGAGCAAGGTCTCACACCCCAAAGTTAAGAAGCAGGCAGACAGCATAAAGGGGTAATGGAAGTGTTGCACAAGGCCATCTGTGGCAGAGCTCAGAATAGAACCCTGTTCTTTAATATGCCATACCTAAGAGTTAACCAGGTTGCACAGGTGACCTGGCATTTTCCTAACTTTTGAGTGCTTGACTTTAGAACCTTAATGTACTTTTAGTATAGATTCTTGTATAGAATGTAATTATAATCTTGATGCCTCAGATAGATGGGGGAAAGAACCTCAAATCACGTCAAACCAACCTAATATCCTTCTCTGACAGGGTAACAAGGCTTGTGGAGGGGGGAAAGCAGTAGATGTCATATCTCAACTTTAGTAAGACTTTTGATACCTTCTCACATGATCTCTTCATAAGCAAACTAGGGAAATTTAGCCTAGAGATGAATCTGCTATAAGGTGGGTGCACAACTGGTTGGAAAATCGTACTCTGAGAGTAGCTATCAATGGTTCATAGTCAAACTGGAAAGGCATATCAAATGGGTTGCAGGAGAGATCTGTCCTGGGTTCAGTTCTAGTCAATATCTTCATAAATTTGCCTAGTGGCATAGAGAGTACACTTATAAAGTTTGCAGATGATACCAAGTTGGGAGGGGTTGCAAGCACTTTGGAGGATAGGATTAGAATTCGAAATGATCTGGACAAATTGAAGAAATGGTCTGAAAGAAATAGGATGAAATTCAGTAAGGACAAGTGCAAAGTACTACACTTGGGAAGGAATAATCAATTGCACAAATACAAAATGGGAAACAGCTGCCTAGGAAGGAGTACTGCAGAAAAAGATCTGGGGGTTATAGTGGATCACAAACTAAATATGAGTCAACACTGTAATATTGTTACCAAAAAAGTGAACATCACTCTTGGACATAGCAGCAGGAGTGTTGTAAGCAGGACGTGAGAAGTAATTCTTCCACTCTGCTCAGCGTTATGGTCTCAATTGGAGTACACTGCTCAGCACTAAATTGCTCAGCAAAGGCCTCCACAGGAAAGATATGGATAAAATGGAGAAAGTCCAGAGGAGAATGACAAAAATTATTGAAGGTCTAGAAAACTTGACCTACAAGGAAAGGTTGAAAAAATTGGGTTTAGTCAAGAGAAGACTGAGGGGGGACATAAAAGTTTTCAAGTACATAAAAGGTTGTTACAAAGAAGAGGGTGATAAATTGTTCTCCTTATCCACTGAGGACAGGACAAGAAGTAATGGGCTTAAATTGCAGCAAGGCAGACTTATATTAGACATTAGGAAAAATTTTTCCTGGCCCTGGCCCTGCTCAAGAAAGTTGACGACTTTTTTTTTTTTTTTTTTAGTAAAGAAGTGCTTGTAATGGAAATATATTGTTACCTTAAATATAGTTGTTACCTTAAATATAGTTCTTGCAAAAGCCATAATACTAGGCATTTAAGGTAGGGCCTTTCATCCAAGGAATTTTAAAGTATTATGTAAATAATTTTAACAACTTCTTCGAAGGAGTAGGTATTGCCTTCATTTTAAATTTGGGTAAATTGTGGCACAGAAGTCAAATGAATTGTCCACGGTCATACATTAAGCAAATGGCAGAATAAAAAATATATAACCTATGATTCCTAGTCATTCTTTGATCTAATAAACATGAGATATTTGTGCGTCCTAGGATATTTTTGCTTTGACTTCAGGTCCACTATTATAGATACATGATTTTTATTTTTCTACTGTCCTTTGTTTATAGACTGGAAAAAATGCATTTTTTGTTGGTGATCTTGGAAAGCTTCTGAAGAAACACAACCAATGGCAGAATGTGATGGCACCAGTAAAACCATTTTACACTGTAAAATGCAATTCCACTCCAGGTGTACTTGAGATTTTGGCAGCTCTTGGAATTGGGTTTGCATGTTCTAGTAAAGTGAGTGTTTGTTCTGTATATCCTGTTTGCCTGTCAAATTACCCTCTCTCTATCCTGGAGTTCATTAAATTTGTCCTGTATAAAACTTCTGCTCTTGGTGTTAGTTACCATGCGGACACATTCTTTGCCTTAAACTGTAAACCTTTCATTATGATTTAGTATAGCAATTCCATTTTGTACTCTTGAAGCAGCTTATAATATACAGTTTAATTAGAAGAAAACCTTATTTGAGCTATATATCCCCACATAAATTGAAGATAAATTCGCTACTGAAACTCATTTGACTTGTGTTTAACACTTTAATACTGTCTTGTTTTTCAGTCTGAAATGGCATTGGTACAAGACTTGGGCATTGCTCCTGAAAACATTATATATACAAATCCTTGCAAGCAAGCTTCTCAGATAAAATATGCAGCGAAAGCTGGGGTAAACATCATGACTTGTGACAATGAAAGTGAATTAAAGAAAATTGCACGTAACCATCCAAGTGCTAAGTAAGTGTTGCATTGAAAAGAGGGAGAAATCTTAGTTTTTCTTATTGTTGTGGGAATTTAACTTTGGCTGTGGTATGGTTTGTCTGTTTACCTGGAAGCAAGAGAAGCATGTGGGTTTTTTAGTGCAGTTTACTTGCATGTATTTTGTCCAACCTTGGCTCTGGTGTAGCAGTGTTTCTCTAAAGATATTTTGTTGCAGGATTTTCTCTTCTGGGTCTCAGCTTCCTAGCATAACAGGTGGAACTTCCTATGCTCAGGAGAACCTGGGGGGAACTTTGGCTTTGGGGGCCCAACTTTCACTTCAGTATTCTGGCAGTTTAATTTCAGTACGTTGGCACCTGCCTTGAGGCCTCAGCTTCTCTTCATCTACAAGTAGTCTTGCTTTGCATGGCTTCAGTGTTTTATTTCAGGATGTCATCCATTTACTTGACTCCCAACAGCTTCAATTGTCAACAAATGACCGCATACACTGAATCTTCTGCCTGGGATTTGGGTGTGCTGTGTAGTGGTGTCAGATACACCTGCAGATGTCACAAGCGAATTAAGAGTAATGGGTATTGCCTTCAGTCCCTTCTTGAGATACCCCAGCCATGGCTCAGAGTACTTCAAAAGAGAAATCACTCAATCATAAACCTGAGTCTGCTTCAGCTGCTGAGGGCTGGAATTCCGTTAGTGCCACCCACATTGGTACAGATTCCACTTCCCTCCAGACCCAGTGCGAGAGAGCTTCCCCTCAAAGCATCTTGCATCATTCCCATTCATAGCTTGCGGGTCGCCTATGGTCTGAGCCTCCCAAGACACTGCAAGTTAGTACTTTAAGTGAACAGTACTATGCTTCACATTGGTGAACAAGGCATTGCTTCCACGTAAATTTCAACAGGAAACACCAAGAAACAAGTTGCCCTGACATATCACTACCAAAGCACCTGACTCTGTTCAGGTTCACATCTTGGAGATGGATGTGGGGAGATTCTGTGATGGTACATGTTTGGGATCTTGCCACATCCCTCCTGGTTATCTCTCAGGCTGTCCCAAAGGCTACAGTACTCCCTTTAGTGCTTATCTCCCACCCTGCTTTGAGACCTGGTGGCGCTTCACACAATCAGAGCACCGTCTGCACAGAGACTACACTCACACTGAGCTGGTGCATGAAGCATTGGCTTTGACATAGGTACCTCATGCAATTGAAGGGTCTTAAGAAAAGCAGTCTAGATGACTTCTGTGGTATTGTGTATGCTCCATTAGCATGTTAGATAGATCACTATAGTGGGAGCAGGGTGGTGATCAGGATGACATGGTTTCTATTGGGAATCAGATAAGCTGACCACCAACTAATGGCAAATACATTTCCATTGCAGAGCAGCAGCAGGTTAGCAAGACTGTGGGAGGAACTGGCTTCCTCCAGTTTCTTGAAAAACTGGCTAAGTTGGCTAGTTTGAGTTAGTGCCAGTTCAGGAATCTTCAAAGGCTACAATCAAGACTTTCACCTCCATCCAGTAGGCTTGTGGTACCATTGCACCCTCTTTGGGTCCAGCTGGTGAAGAAGTATCAGGCTGCCCAGACTGTTGTCCCTGTCAGACAGTCAAGAAGTGTATTTCAGCTAAGTTTCCCCTCTCTCTGCCCTGCCCCATCCCCACATGAGCTTGTGGTTGAGGTGACCATGGCTGGAACAAAGACTGTTCATTGTGATCCTGATCTTCAGTGCTAAGATTCTTTTGGACAAAGGTTTACTAGTGCACAGTTGGCTCCTTTAGCATGGTGAAATATCAGTTCTTCACGGTCAAAGGACAGACTGACTTTTGAAAAAAGGCCTCTGCCCTGGTTCAGTCAGTCTCTTTGGACAAAATGCCAGGACTCTTTAAGGTAAATAAATAATCTTAGTGCAGGAGGGCATGGACCTGGGCTGGCATCTGGTACAGACAGCCTTTGATGTGGGTGATGGTAGCTAGCAGGTGTATGTGAAAGCCTTTATAAGCTAAAGACCCTGTTAAAGGATCATTCAATCAAAGTGGCTTGTGCTGTCTTCCTCGTGGATGTTTCTAGCAGTGTACAAGACTGCTACATGATGCTTGCTCCATGCATGTACAAAGCAGTTGCTTAGATTCAGCTTACAGGAAGAAATCCCATTTTGGAGTATAAATCCTGTACAACTTGTGAGTCCAAATTCTCTTACTATATAGTTTTATTTCTTTCTGGATTTCACCTGAGTTGGCTAAACTTTTGAAGTCGTTGTGTTTGTCCTACAGTCTGAAGTGATAAGCCTGGTTTTCCTTTTGGGAGTTATCTTATACCTTCTTTGTGTACTTCAAAAATAATTTCATATTTTTGCATTGACTTGCCTTTGCTGCCTGTTCCAATCATGTGACTTTAGTTACTTGCATTCCTGGAGAGAATCCTGCACAGAAAATTGTACTTCTTCTCTGAAGATTTTCATCCATCTCTGTCGATGTTTGAAGAGGAACCTTTTTGAAGTGTTGGTTTCTCAGATTTTGATGCTTTTACTATTCAGCCTTCTGAAGCATTCTTTTCTTCTAATCATTTTGTTTTGTGATTGGCTAATTTTTCTTTGCGGAGCCTTCACATTTTGCTAAAATCTAGAATTGACTGAAAGAATCCAAAGGCAGTAATTAAGCTCAGGGTGTCATGTGACCTCTGGTAGGGAAAGAATGGCTCATGCTGCTACCCACTACCATTGCCTTTAAGGGCCAAAAAGCACCAAGATCTTGGATTTCCTCCAGCCTCACTTTAGCCAGCTGAGACCCAGGTGTGAGAATCCTGCAAGATATTTTGAGAAGAGCAGAATTACAAGGTAAAGTAGTTTTCTCTTTTTATCTTGTACAGTTGTTTTCGCTAGAAAATCTTTACTGATGCTTTATAATGCTGTCATGAAAACTTGTCAGTTCAGTATGGCATATGTAGTCTTGGTTAACAAATGTTTTCAGACTAACCTTGGTGCTACTTAAGCTGTAGTGTGCAAAAATAGATATATTTTTGGAGTTTTCATATGATGAATTCAAAGGATTTGATTTTTGATTAAATAACTAGGCCGAATATATAGGTTTGTCCAAATGTTATTACAGAATACTGTATAACTAAAATTGTTTAATTTTGATAAATGATTTTTAAAAAATTCCTCTGAAGTGTTTGTGTTGGTAAAAGAGAACCAGGAAATGAAACTGGCCAGTCTACTTTAATTATCCAAAATGAGTGAAATGCCAGCAGTAACAAATGGCATAAATGACGAGCAAGGATGCTGAAGGGCACACATGGAAGAAATGGAAGTTAGATGATTCCCCCTACCCCCCCGGCATACACCTTTAAACCTGTAAATGTTTGCAATTTGAGGGTTCCATTAAATTTTTGGCAGCCGTTAGATTATCACATCGCTGGTAGTAGCCAATAGTGTGCTTATCTTTGCTTGGCAAGGAGACTGTGATCTTTCCTTTCAGATGTAGAACTTGCCAGTTATCCATGCCTTTTTCATCTCCAGATTGGATTACTGCAGTTCACTCTGCATGGGGTGCTTGGACTTCACCAGCCAACCTTCAGCTAGTGCAAAATGCGGCTTTTTATGTTTGATGGTGTTTCTCACTTGGGATTGAAAATGGAATCATTGACCCTTTTAGCTGACGTTGAGTGAGTTTGTATTAATATAATCTTGTGTTTGTACATTCTCTGGTTTTGATAGGCATGTCTTATCAAATTACCACTCCACAGCAATTAAATCATAACAAGACTGATTAAATATCAACTAATGAGACTCAGCTCACGAAGCTACAAGAAATTAGCTACCTATGCTCTAGCCAAAGACTGAGTTAATAGGTCTTCTAGCTATGATATGTGAGACCCATTGGAGGAGGAGAAATGGCACTCAGACAGCAGCCTCCTTCTCACAGGCAACCAGGAAGTAATGGGGGAGGGAATGGAACACCCCTTGCACCCAGTCCAACTGCCAGTGGAGATGGGGGGATGGGAGGGGTCTCTACATGGATCAGACTTCTACCAGACAAGGCTGATGTAAGAAGAGAAACACAGCAGGCTCCAAAGGGAATCCCAGGGCACTCTTCCTCCTGCCAGCCAGGAGGAAAGGGCTGGAGAGAAGCAATCCCATTGTCACTAAAGAGCAGCTTTTGAGCAAGCACTCCTTATGAGACGGTAACCCTTTCTTTATTACAGCACCCAACAGACTCTTGCTGCTACAACAGAGTCTTAGTTGCTGCATTTCCAAATCCCTTTTCCTTGTTGGCTCAATGTTTTAGCCCCTAATTGCTAGTTTTTTCTCTGTACAGGATTGTTTTTATTAGGTTCACTTGACTCATCCATCGATGGAGCTGGAGTACTGACAACATAATCAACATACTTCTGACAGTCTTCAGGCTTCACATGTGCTGATGATGATGTAAACCAACTGTGCCCCAATCATCTTCCCCTTCTCTTAGGCTCTTACTACATATTGCCACAGAAGACATTAGTGGAGCTGAGGAGATGAACATGAAATTTGGCACCATGCTGAAGAGCTGTAGGCACCTCATGGAATGTGCTAAGGAGCTTGAAGTCCAAATAGTTGGTGTTAAGTGAGTAGCTTTTTCATTTTCCCTTTATGTGTAATATTAAATACTCAAACTTAGATTTAACTCAAATTATTTTTTATTGTGCCAATTTATTCTTCTTTCCTTATAGGGAACAATATAAAATCCAGTTGCATCATTTCAGAATTTTTGGTGACACTTAAGCATTCAAATCCGTATGAAACAGAAAAGTAATTGCATTTGAGCTACATAAAGTGAATTTAATGCAATCCATAGTGGGAATGTGAAATCCCTTCTGCTGTAGTCAGAAAAACTGCTAGAGCATTTCGTCCACTGACTTCCCTACTCTTGCTGTTGTGCTTTCCAGTGATTAGCTTTTATCTGTCTAACTGTGCATAGAAAAATAAACAGTTGAACTGATAAAAGCCAGTAGTTAAGTGTGGGAAAATCAGTACAGATACTAGGTGAGATAATGCTGTAAGATTTAACTATGGAAAGTTTTTAGTGATGTCCATAGTAATCACTTCAAATTCAGAGTTCTAGTAATTTTAGTTTTTGACCTGTAGATGGCAGAGGATCTTCTTGAAGTGTTTTTAGTCTTCCTAAACTGAGTGACCTGTGGTTCTTAAATCTAGAGTAAGCTAGATACACAAACATGAAAAATTCTCATATCACACTGATCAAAAATCGATGCACAAATTGTCTGTACGCTTTCAACTGCTGAAAAAACTTGTGGAACACTAATGAATGTGTTTGATAGATTAAGGAAACAGTCAAAGTAAGAGGAATATTCCTTTATCAGTCACCGGGGGTGGGTTAAAAAATCTATTTTTTTAACCTAAACAAATTGGATTTTTTAAATTAAATACATTTTTATTATTTAATAAATTAACCTATTTAAAATTGAAGTTAGTAATGTATGTTAATGCCTAAACTTAAAGTATTAAAATTAAATTTAAAAAAATTCAAGCAGTATATGTTTGCTGGCAAAGTTTTAAAGAAAGTCAAAGCACTGAACTAATGGAAGTCATTGGCTAAGCACCTGGAACCAGTGTGTGTTGAAATGCTAAACCAGCTTTTGACAGCATTAGCTGCTTCTGCAAGTACAGAGAGAATATTTTCTTCATTTCAGTTGATTCAGTTAGTTCAGTTTAATGACTAATTCATTCAAATTTGAGAAACCAGTTGGGAGCTGAAAAAGCAGAGAAGCTTCTTCGGCTCTTCCAATATACAAAAATGAGGTGTCTGAGGATGAGATGAACTACTTATAAATCCTGAAAGACATGACCAGAAACAATTAGTTGAGTTCACTAACTGCAGATACTTCCTTTGTTTATAAATCCGTTTTAAATGCAAAATATGTTTTGATAAACTTTATGTATTCAGCACATTTAAGGTATTTTTCACTAATTTTAAAAAGCTTTGTGCATTTTTAATTGAATTCCAGTTTCGATTGAAACGTAGTTTGACAAACATCACAAGTAAAAATATTAATCTAGAAAATCATCTAGAACTGCATCATTCAGCATTTTCTATCACATTTATTCAGATTTTTGCATTTTATTATATGTTAAGCTATAGAATTGCTTTGAAATATTGTTTATAGATAATGTATCCTCCTGGTTAGCAAAAAGAAGTACCAAATTTAACCAATCAATGCAAATCACCCTTTCTTTAGAAAAGTAATTAAAATGTACAAATGCAAAACAGGATGAAAATTGATTTAAATTGATCTGTCATGTCTGTCACAATGAAGACTTAGACTCTGGATGAGGTATCAGTAGCTTAATCTGTCTAATTTTTGTCACTTCAGTAACAGTCATGTTGTGGCTGAGCTTACTTAGCGCTAAGGATGAGAAGAGAATACAAATTGTCAGCATACAGGGTTAAATCAGTATGTCTAAAACTGTTCTAACTTAATTCTAGAAATGAAAATCAGTGGGGCCACATGGTTCACAAGGCTCCAAAAAGAGGCAGAAAATATAGCTGGTTCTGAGTTCGTGTCTGGTTTTGTCACATTCTTCATTGTCTCCTTCCCTCTTTCAGATGTTTGGCCAAATAATTTGGAAAAGAACGCTTAGTCCATCCTGGCAGTGCAGGATTGGGCTCTAAAATATGTTAAAATACGCTATCCATTGTAGTTCAAACTTACATTCTACTCTTTCTCCTTCCCATCATTTGGTTGTGCTGAGCCTTTTCTTCTAACTACGGGTCATCTGTTTTGCATTTTGTACCATTTTTTATTTATAAAACAGCTTATAGAATACTGAGTGAATACATGTTACATATCAAAGTATGCATGTTAGAGGTTGAATGGCTCAAGGGGATTGATAATGGGATACAGAGCCTTTCCCCTTTAGATTGCTGCTTTGGTTCTTACCCAAGTTAGTAGTGATCAGAAGCGACCAATGGCTTTTGTGACCTTTACTCTATATGATGCAGAGTTAGTGTTTTTCACAAGCACTGAAGCTTTATATTATAGGGGCATGAAACATAAAAGGTATAAAATGAACTGTAGTCTTCATCTAGTTCCCTTGGACAAGAGTCACCCTCTTAATTGGCACCTTGTTGGCAGCCTGAGCAGAGTGGTCTAGTAGACTGTATAACCATGGAAGCTGAATTATCTTATCTCTCCAGTGTCAATATGGATACATTTTTATAAAGGAAATTTATATCTTCACAGTTGTATTTATATTTTTATGTTCTGTACATAAATAAGACATCATCATTCTTCTGGACTGTCAGAACAACAAAGTTCATAAGTACTAGGTCTCTTTTAAAGGGCCCGGTGCTAGTGAGTGGGCACCAGGAACAATTTTTGTGAATAAACATGGTGTCACAATATTTTAAGTTTCCGTGATGAAAATGTTTATTTTTTTTGTGTCGTCTTCTGTCATAGTAAGATAGTAATCTTAGATTTCGAGACCAGACTGCTGGCTGAAACTGTGCTCTATTCCTTTCATGTCTGTCGTTTTAGATATGAGAAAATGGCTGGTTTGTCTGATCTGTTCTTAGCCTCTCGTTTTCTAGCTAATGTTTTCTGTTCACCTGTTTTGAATTACCCCATCTCATCTGTGCAATCAATCTGTCTAGTGTCTAGTCCACAATCTGGTCTATTAGGAAAATAATCATAAAGAGGATAATTGGGAATAACTACTGTTCCCAATTGTTATAACATCTATTGTTTTACTGTGTCCCTCTGGTCATTTGTACAGTTCTATAAACCTGCATTACAATAGTTTTAATTCTCCAAAGCCTAAAATTCTGTTTAAAAAAAATCAAAACTGATATGGACACTGTGAGTAGGGAGGTGCTAGGACTGTGTTTTAGAGTATTTTCGGTAACTGGTTCTCAGATGCTATCTCACTAATGAGCCTATTTTTCTTTATAAACGTATTTCAATAAATTATTTCTATGGACTTGCCATTAGGCAACTTTAATTGTCATATCTTGAGAACACTGACATTTCCTTTTTAAAAAAGATTAGAATGAAGCCATTGTTAGCCATTCTTAAATTGTGCTGTACAAATTTGTTTTGTGGGCAAAATTAATGAGCTAGAAGGAAAGCAAAGATGTTTTGAGGTCTCTTCCTATAGTCCTGTATATATTGCATACATTTCTTTTAAACAAATAAAACCTTAATCACCTATGCATGGAATATACATGCATTTCGACTACTATAAATACGTGTGTACTGTCAAAACAATACTTCCTTTGTCAAATTTCCTTGAGTGATCTGCTGTACGTCCCTATTGGTCTAGATATATCAGTGGTCTGTTGTTAATGCAGGTTGTAGGTTTGTGTATTTATTATTATATTTCATTTCTTTTAGATTTCACATTTCAAGCTCTTGCAAGGAACCTCAAGTGTACATTCATGCTATATCTGATGCTCGGTGTGTGTTTGACATGGCTGTAAGTAATTATGGTAACATATGATTTAATAGAGTCATCATCCAACTATATTCTCGCTAATGGAGATAAGAAAAATTGTTTCCTAAAATGTGTCTTGCTAGTCTGATAAGGGTAGGAAAGATAATTGCTGTAAAGACCCTTCAAATAAAGGAATTGATTACACACAACTGAGCAGTAAATTATAGACCTTACTTAGTATTTAATGTGAGACAAATAAAATCTTCCACTAAAACATCCTTTGATTGTATTTTAAAATTTTCATTAAAGGCCAACTGCTTTTTTTTTTAAAAGTCCCAGATCTCAACTCGAGCAGAATATATTTGTAGCTTTCTAAGTTAAGAATACATCTTAAAAGTAAACTAAAATGTTTATCTACCAAGACCAGTGAACAGGTTTTGTTTTTCTGCATGAGATGAAATCACTACCAACTGAACAATGCATGTGGCTGCCTTCCGTATAATTGTATAATTGTGTCATTGGGTTTTGCGGTGGGGAGGAACAGAACTCTGAATGATCCTCTTGGCAAAGAGGAACTGACTTGTTGACACTGGTAAATTAATTTGTTGTTTTAGGCTATAAATGTATACTTCTTGTGTTAATTAAACAGATTTTTGTATTGAAAATATTTCTGTTCGCTTTAAGTGAGAAAGAAAAGCTTAAGTTTTACTTCAGAAAAATCAAAGATAACGACCTTGCTGTGATTATTGCAAAATTATTGATGTGATTAATTATACAAGGAAGACAGTTGAAGTTCCCACAGCAGTTTAACTCTTTCCTCCTTGTGCATATGCATTACAAGAGGGGCTTGAATTACATTATCATACCATGCATCCATTTATATTATACATACTGTTATGTGCATCTAATGTTATAAACATGTAATTCTTTCCCACTATACTGTAGTAAAGTATTTGCTGGACAGTGTGTTGCACTGTCCAGTTTTGTGAGGAAAAGACACTTCTACTGCATACTCAACAAAGGCCAAATTAAGGTTGCTTTACTTTGGAATTGCTTAATTTATTCATTCTCTTTACTAATATTGCAGTAATGTTTAATGTAGAGTAATACTAGGTATAACAGGAGTGAATTGTTCACTGGAATATTCTACTGTATTTAAGATGTCACAATTTCATGTTTAAAATCATGAGCATACAATATTGAATGAGATTGGAGAGCTCTTCAATAAAAACTTTAATTTCTATTGTCTGCATACTTAAAGGCCTGTCTATACTTCCTTTTAGGAAGAATTTGGCTTTAAGATGAACATGTTGGACATTGGTGGGGGCTTCACAGGTTCAGAACTTCAGCTGGAAGAGGTATGCAACTCAGTGGAAGTTAGAACTAGCTTGCCTTTCATTTGTAGGTTTGGAGTTTTTTGACATGTCAGTTTCCAACTAATATTGATAGTTAAAACCTGGATTGACAGATTTAAAACCATGGGGATGGACTGGATTATATGCCACAATTGCACTGTGGAGTCATTAGCAGAGAATTAGTACAGGTCCATGAAGTCCTGCTAGTTTCTCAACTCTGATTCAACTAATATTACATAAATTATTCACAAAATTGTCCCTCAGGTGCTAAGGATTTACAAATGAGAGAAACAGTAACCATTCTAAATTGACAGCAAACCAAAGCCTCGGTTACCCTTGTACCCTTACCATGAAGATTTTAGCCCTTTCTTCTGGAGGCAGTTCTTTTTACTGTGTTCATAGTGGATGAATACTGACCTGCTGCTGCAGCTGGAATTTTCAGTATTTTGGTTTAGAACTTAAGACACAATGCATCAGCTGGACATTTGCTTTAATGAGCTTTAAGATTTTTACTTTTAGAGCAGATTGACGCTGAAAAGTTAAAGTGGCATAGCTACATTTTTAGGGATGTCAAAAATCTATGGCCCTGAGAGACACAGTTAAGCCAATCTAACCCATAGTGTGGACAGTGCTAGGTCAACAGATAAATTCTTCCATTGACCTAGCTCCACCTCTCAGGGAGGTGGATTACCTACTAGCTATGACAGAACCCCTCCTGTTGCTTTAGTAAGTGTTTACATTGAAGCATTTTAAGTGTAGACAGAGCCTCGTTTGATCTCTGGTTTGGTGTTATGACTTGGTCACTAGTGAATAATGGAGATTTAGACTGATCACTGTATTTTGCGTACTCTTAAAGATATACTCCCAAAGCCTGGGGTGCTGAAATGAATAGGTTCAAACAGCTAAAATCATTAATAGAACTTTGAAAATTGTCTACTTAGTGTTTGCCTTATCAAGTAGTTGTGGACAAGTCATGCAAGACTATGGCTTTAATACTGAAGTTAAAAATCAGATTAATGTTGGGTAAATTCAGTGAATACCATCTGTTTCTTTATTTGTCAAGATGCACAACTATTGAGGGTAGTGGACCAAATTGCTTTTTTGTTTTTAAACGCAACTCTGATGCATTTCATGGATTCATAAATAATTTTACAACATCTGTTGTACTACAACCACTATGAAATTACTTAAATGGGTGATTCAGTCATTTGGATGACTTGGGCTTTACTGGAGACTGAAGATAATGATACTTAACTCCTTTTGTAAAGCGCTTTGAGATCTACTGATGAAAAGCACTATGTAAGAGCTAGCAATTATTATTAGGTGCCTAGGTATGGCATCAGTATCCCAAAAGTAACACCCATTTTATTTTTGTAAATCTTAACTGTGATGTCTGAGACTTGATTCAGCAAAGGCCCAATATGGATAGTAAAAATCAGCTTATGGCCAACTCACCAGCACTGTAAATTGTTGGCTGGGAATTTGTGACAGAGGACTTCTGTGTCTGATCTATCAATCCAGCACCTTTCACAAGAACTATAAATAAACTTCAAAATAAATCAGATGAGCAATCTAAACATTAGCTATGACTTCAATTTCCTAGGTTAATCATGTCATCAGTCCATTGTTGGATGTCTACTTTCCTGAAGAATCCGGTGTTAATGTGATTGCAGAGCCTGGATGCTATTATGTTTCATCTGCATTTACTCTAGCAGTTAACATCATTGCAAAGAAAGCTGTTGAATACGATAAATTTCTTCCCTCTGGAAGTAAGCAATATATTTGTTTTGTACATGTGTGAATCAGTACAAATAAGTCTCCATTTTTGTCAGCATAGCTCCATTTTATGTGCAGATCATGAATTATGCTTTTTAAATATTCTGTTCAATATATGGCTCATACTTGAGTCTGTCTATTTTTTAAGGTTCTGTCCCTATGTTAATCTTAGGTTTGGCAGAATTAAGTGTTGATTTTTTAAAAAATAATTGATGATTGTTTTGAAGCATATTTTTTTCATTTTTATATATTTTAAATTTTCACCTTTGCAGGATATTATGTGGCATGGTCAGACAATACTTACTTCATTATAGTAGATGTTGAGTTTCAAAAAGTCCAAATTTTTTATAACTGTTAAAACAAATTATCAACATCATGTCAAAATATATAAAATGAATATCATTAATCAAATTCTAATAAATTCTCAAGCAGCGTTTTTCTTTCTTTGCCTGTCTGTATATTTTGTTATCATTGGTGGAAATATTTTTTCATCAGTTGGTGTGTATACAATGAAAGACATTTACCGATAAAAATCTAATTCTTCCAAGCCTGGTTAATCTGTATCTCTGTTAATTTTCTGTTTTCTGTGTTTGTTTGGCATTGCTTTTTTCCTCACTGGTTTATGGATGTGACTCATCTATGATCTTCAGGCATGCTATCAGCATATAATTACAGCTGTATTAGGGGAAGATGAAAGAACATGCAATGGAGTTACTATTGTCCCTCTTTTACTGAAATGGAATTTTTTGGATGTTTTGAGTAATGACTGAAATATTAATATACAAAATGTGTCCTTAAGCATAGCCTTTAGCGGGAGGCTTGAATGGATATTGTAGTCTCATAATTACACTCTTTCCCCAACATTCTTATCCCAGTGCATGTTTTACATACTTTGGGGGGTGGGGATTAACTGTTACATATTTTTATAACAACATTTAATTCGCAATCCTCTGTAACCATTTTTCTTCCAGTGGAGCAAACCAGGAGTGATGATGAGCCAATCTTTATGTACTACATGAACGATGGTGTTTATGGTTCTTTTGCAAGTAAATTGTTTGAAAAATTTAATACCATCCCAGAGGTTCACAAGGTGAGTCTATATCATATTCTTACAGAATTTACAAAGGATTATTCTTTTGTGGGGAAATTCTGCAGATCCATTACAATGGATCTTATTCCTGTTTGCAGCTTCTTTGGGGCAGTAACCAGACCTGCCACTCAGGCGCAAATGGCCACACCCCTGAAGACGCAGCCACTTCTAGCTAGTTTGAACTGGCTTTTTATTTTGCCTTGGAAGGGGTGTGGGTGAGTGGAGGAGTTGTGCTCTGCAGCAGGCTTGCTGAAACACCTTCCCCCCACCCCGTTTTGATACCAGGGTTGCTGGCTGCAGAAGTTTCCGTTTTAACCTGTCTGGACATGCCGCTCTGTTGGAACAGCTTCAAGGCAATTAGAGGAATAGAGAAGTTGGACGAAAAGGGCGCAAAAATATCTGGCCAGCTGAACTCAGCTTGTTTTGCCAGTCAGCCATGTGCTACCTGCCTGACTAATGGGTCTCTGCTCTTTGCAGGTCAGCCATGCCCCAGACTGCTAGTCTTGGAGGGCTGAGGTAGAGAGCAGCCCAGAGGTGGAGGAACAAGCAGCAGTAAAGGGTGTCTTGGCCCACTACTTGTTTCTAATTTACTTCACCCTCTTTAACAAGGTGGGAATCATCCCTTATGGAAGCCTGCCTTGCCCACCCTAGGATTCAGTGAGACAACATGGGTGTTAACTGTTGTGTAGCACTACAGGGCCCACCAGGGGATTTAGTGAGACAAAAGGGCTGTGTCATGTGATTGTTTTCCCTGCTCCTTCCACAGGCAGGGATTTAAGGAGCTTCTATAAAATTCAAGGGCTCATCTCAAAAGAACATTATTTCTGTAGAACCACACCTGCTATGCTTTCTCCTGACCCCCTCTGTTGATATTCTATTACCACAGAATACAGAAGCTGAGAGGGACATAAAAGGCACACTATGGACTCTAATTGCAGGTGTCACTCCTCCACAGAGGAAATTTCTAAGGCTTGATTTTTTCCTAGTAAAAAGGAGGAGAAAAAGGTGCAGGGACTTCCTTCCACTTGTAGGTCACCACAATACAGGAAGAACTCAGTTTTTTTTCTTTTGAGGAGTAATCAGAAACCATTCTCAGGAGTATTTGGTGGGGACTCTGTATGCCTCCAGATAAGCCCCTGCAAAAGGAAACATGGGGATTGTGAGGAAAGGGGAATTAGTTCATCCACAAGCAAATTTGTGATAATTTGTACTCCCAATGTTGATTCAGTCCTCATGTTAAAGAAACAGATGATCTTTATTTAAAAGAATATAATTTAAAAACCAAAACAACCCCTGAGCCAGCTCAGCAGTCTTTTGTGCCTCCACATATCTGACTAGAACCAGACATACATGGCCAGACTACCTCTTGCCCATTGTATCATTAAGAACCTTCAGGCCAGCAGCCTTGTTGAGAAAGATTTCCTTAGCCCTCCCTCATCAAAACAGCCTGAGATTTACAGTAAGAGCAATAAGCTCAGCTTAGTCACAGCACCAGCTCTGCCTGAGGCTGTGGAAGTCCAATCCTCAGGCCAAGTAGGTACTGGTTACTGCTGAGTAGCACAGGGGGCACACACTTTAGTGACTATAAACAAATCTGCCTTGGAAACCTGCTTACATAAAATAATTTTAAAATATATTAATCATCTGAGGAGCTCTGATAACTCAAAAGGAGAAACTCTCTTCTATGGGTCTTGGCACTCCTTGATCCAGCTGAGACTTAGAGGAGGGTGTAACGATGCTGGTTCTGGTGGGACCCAACTGAGAGTGCCAGTTCAGGATAAATTGCTTAAAGCAGGGCAGTTACAGCCCAATACTGGGGTTTTTCCACCTCTAAGGCAAACCAAACCAGCCAGCCAGAGAGGACTTCGGTTTTATCCCACTGGCTAACCACAAGTCACACAAGCAATTCCCTTAGACACTCCAGTTTCCCAGAATCACCACCAGTGCCACTATTTATGGGGATAAATGGTTATAAAAACCAATACCCCAGTAAAAGGAAAAAGGTTCTCCTGATCCCAAAGGACCAAGCCCCAGACCCAGGTCAATATACAAATCAGACCTTACTCACAAATCACGCTGTTGCCAATCCTTTAGAATCTAAAGTCTAAAGATTTATTCATAAAAGGAAAAAAGATATAGATGAGAGCAAGAATTGGTTAAATGGAATCAATTACATACAGTAATGGCAAAGTTCTTAATTCAGGCTTGTAGCAGTGATGGAATAAACTGCAAGTTCAAATCAAGTCTCTGGAGTACATCCACATCTAGGATGGGTCATCAGTTCTTTGTGTAGAGCTTCCATTTGTAGCAAAGTCCCTCCAGAGGTAAGAAGCAGGATTGAAGACAAGGTGGAGGAGCTGAAGTAGCTTTTTATAGTCTCTTGCCATGTGGTCTCTGCTTTCTTTGTCCCAAAGACAAGCTGTCCATCACATGGCATGGAAAAACCTCAGAGTTCTGGTCATAGGCATGTCCCTGCATACCTTGCTGAGTTACAAGGTGTATCTGCCTTCTTTCAATGTGTCGGTTGTATAGCTGATGGTCCTTAATAGACCATCAAGCAGGCTAGGCAGAGCTGACACCAACTTGTTTGGGGTGTCACCCAGAAGCATAGCATAAGTTTGAAATACAGACAGTATAGAGCCAATATTCATAACTTCAACTCCAAAGTCACAAGATGGAGACCAAGTTCTACCACTGTACCAAATTTTCATCATTAATTGATGTGAACACCTATCTACATGTTATGCAACCGTGCTGGAGGAGATACCAGCATCATGTGCAACAGACTACATTACCCATATACCCTTTATTCTGTGGCCTACCTGCCTTTCTCAGGCTGTCCTCCAAGGTGCTAGTTAACATTGTTTCTCCACAAGCAGAAAAGGGTTCTTGTATACATGTGCTAAGATGACTTGCTCATCAGAGCACTGTTCCTAGAAAATGCCCACACAAAAGGGATACCATACAGTTCATTCTCTTTCCTG
This sequence comes from Caretta caretta, assembly GCF_965140235.1. NCBI lineage: Eukaryota > Metazoa > Chordata > Testudines > Cheloniidae > Caretta > Caretta caretta. The sequence goes on from NC_134207.1 coordinate 37,259,120, forward strand.
GAACAACCTAGTTTGTCAGTATCACAAACATCTAAATGAGATCATATTGGCACTGTTACTTCTGGGAATAGTTATAACTATCAACCTCCACTCCAAGCCAGTGGTCAGGAGGCACAGTGTCCTCTGTTCTCCAGTCACATCTGTCAGGGCTCTGTTGTCTTGGATAAGAACAGGGGTCTCTAGGAACAACGTACTGTTGTAAGACTCCACATGGTTTTTCTCCATAAATTTCTTGGGCATGTAGGACTGTCTTTTTTGTGCCATTGCCAGGGGTACTTGGAAGAGAGGGTATGTTGCAATGAGAGGATTGGTGGAGATAATCTATAGCAGCTTCAAAAGCAGGAAACCTCATTCAGGGAACAAATTGCATCCAAAGTTAATGCAAGAACAGACTTCTAACACAGTATCAAGGGGATCAAAATAATTAGGCCTTAAGAGCAGTCCTGATCAGCCAAGATGTAGCAGTGATCCCTCACAACACTTCAGCAATAGCTTTAAACAAGGACAGAGATACCAGGCCCTCAACCTGGATGAGCATCTAATCTTCGCTGTTCCTGGCTGCATATTTTGAAAAGAGCAAAAAAAAATCTTCTGTATATTCAAGCACTACATATAGAATAAATAAATATAGGAGGTGGTTAAAGTAAAGGAAAAATCCAGAAGAGCGGAGGCTACAGCCTAAGGTCTTTGAGTGCAGAGTCAGCCCTGAGTCACCTGTGTGTCAATGGACATATCTGTAGCCAGAACCCAGCAAAGATGAGTCTCTTTTCTGATGAAGAAATTAATAGGCTGCAGGCATGATTATGCACCTTTCTTCCAGGGCCAAAAGCCTGATTTTCTTTTTCTGATCACAGTATTCTCCAGGATCTCCAGGACAAACGAACAAGGCAGAAGTGAGCCATGATGGCCTCCATGCTGTCAAGGGAAATTCTAGGTCTCATGTAGAATTCAGGTGTCCACCACCACTCAGCTATGTCTCCTCTACAAAAAGAATCTGCTCCCAAGGACAAAATTCTGTACCCAAGTCCAGAAAATCAAATCTTAACTACATTATGTGAGAGGTATAATTAAAATAGGATAGTCAGATGTGTTAACACTTCTTTAGCCTTGAAAAAGTATTTTTACAAACAGGACATCTTCAAGGGCTTGGTCTGTGTGTGTCATGTTACATTATTGGCCTGCATGGAACAGGCAAAGCATGCTCCCCACCAAAAAAACTGGTGCTCATTCATTCAGAGCCACTCATCTCATTCTTCCTGTTTTCCCTTCACGGAAATGCACTGCTTTTAGACACCCTGTTGTAATGGCTCTGTGGACTTTCCCTGTGAAAAAGAATAGGGAAACCTACCATATCTTTTCTCAAAAATTTTCTTTCTTCCAGTCATAAAAGTCCGCAGATCCAACTCAGTACAAGGATTGTGGTCTGAGGAAGGCATAAACCATCACACTAGCCTCCATTTTCTTTGGGGACACAATATATATTTCCTTGGGGTGAAATTTGAAGTTAGGGACATAATAATATAATTGGGGAGGAATTTCAAGTTGCTCTGCAGCGGAAAATGTTTATGAATCTTGTCTGTTAACCTGTGAATTAACCTTTAAAGGACTTTGCACTACAAAACAGCTTTGGAAGTATTCTGAACTGGCTAGGTCTTTAGGGGTATGGCCTCTCCCAGACTGCCTGATTGACAAGTCTTTTCTGCCCCAAGAAGCTGCAAGCAGGCGTGAGACCCATTGTAATGGATCTGTGGACTTTTTCCCTAGAAGAAAGGAATTTTTCAGATGACTTAATATCAATGTTCTTTTTCTAATGTGTCTATAAAACTTTCTTTTGCCTTAAACTAAAGCCTGACTTGACTGGATTGTTTTTGTAGAAATACAAGGAAGATGAGCCTCTGTTTGCCAGCAGCCTTTGGGGTCCATCCTGTGATGAGCTTGATCAAATTGTGGAAAACTGTCTTCTTCCTGAGTTGAGTGTCGGAGACTGGCTGATCTTTGATAATATGGGTTCTGGTACCTTGGGTCAACAGTCTGCCTTTAATGATTTTCAGAGACCACCAATTTACTACATGATGTCTTTCAATGACTGGTAAGATGATGTTTTCAATATTTGCTGTGGTAGTTGCACTCAGCCTTTTTCCCCCCTGAAAACATTTAGTCATAATCTTACAGTTGGATGCATGGTGATTGATATAGGAAGATTTATTTTTTAAAAAAAAATCAACTTAGACAATTAGTTCATGTTTCTTTTTTAAAATGCTACCACACTGTTTCACCTTTCAAACAGGACTACATTAACATGAACTAGGTATTCTCACCAATAGTGTCCATGCAGGACAGTTAGAGCACAATGGTTTGGAGTGCTCTGCAGTTCACAATCCCATAGTCTACCCTGTGGTGTGGTGTAGACAAGTCTTTCATTTAAGACAATGGTAGAATGCATACAATTGTAGGTATTGCTTTGCTGGCTGATGAGTCTCTGTGCAGCTGTCCAATGTGTTAAAAGGAAGTGTTGTGATAAGCACAGCCTATATAACATATATTCACCAGTAAATACCATAATGCACGTATTACTAAGGTGGAAAAGGTTAACTTAATCTTAAGTCTGCCAAATAATTTTTTTGTTTAGACTGAATACTGAACTTAATGCTGGTTTCCAATGTTAAGCCGCCATGAGAACTTTAAAACTCTCAGGTCTATGCTTCCTGAACATACCTCTGTTATACTTTCTGCTGTAGGTATGAGATGCAAGATGCTGGAATTACTTCAGACACATTGATGAAGAACTTCTTCTTTGTGCCTTCTTGCATTCAGCTGAGCCCAGAAGACAGCTTTTCCACTGCAGCTTAAACAGGCAGTAACGCTTCATGTAGACTTGCAGTTGCAAGCCTGTAGTTTGTCTGGTCAACATTCCACTGTGGAATTAAAATGGAACAATCTTGAATTCAACTCATTCTCTTCAAAACTTGAAAATTAGTAATAGCTAATTGGGACCAGGCAAAACCAGCTACAACTACAATTCACTGGGGTGGGAGGGTTAGATAATAGTGTGCAGATTTAAACTTGCCAGTTTGTTCAACCCCTGAGCGTTTAAATAAAATATGCAACAAAATGGATGACTTAGTCGAGATGGAAACCCATCACTTGGGTTCTCAGTTAAACAGTTTACATACAAGTACACAGTTTTTATACTAAGGATTCCTGTTAGAAAGTCTTGTAAAGTTATTGTCTTTCACCCAGATATATCAAATGTCAGTGGGAGACTAGTGTGACTTCATTAGAGATGTTCAGTGTATTTAGTGTGTAAATTTGTGCTTTGAACTGTAGTTCAATAAATGTAAAATTGCATCATAGTATTTGTTGTATTTGACCCTTGACGTAACCCATGTATGATTGCAATAAAACTTTGTGTAGATTTTTTTTTTCAGGCTCTCTTTGTGAGAGGGACTAGATAGCAATGAAATGGATATGTAGATGATTCTTTTGAAAAGATTTTTTTTTTCTTCCAGCCTATTATTTCAGGTTTAGGTTGGCAGAACATTAAATGATGAATAATTAATTTAAGTAAATTAAGTTTGGTGAGCTCGTGTGAAGGGAAGTTCAGATGATAAGTTCCTGGCAAGCTGAAATGCAGTTTGTGGTGTTGCTTCAACATAAACTAAATTATATTAACATTTCTAACACCAAAAATATCAAACATTCAAGGCAACAGTAGTGAATAGCAGTACCTAGGAGAGAGGTAGCTGTAGCTAGAATGCATGTAGTACCCATGTAGAAATATGAATTACAGCTGTACTGAATGTTAAATAGAAATGTCAGTTCCCTTTTTTGAACTAGCTTTATAGAAAACCTTCAACTAGTCCTGTACAGCATTGTCTTTGTAATAGAAGGGCTACATGTCTTCAGAAACCTTGATGCTCTTTTGCACTGTACTTTGTGTATTTAAATAACAGCAAAGCACACCAACTATATATGCCAACTAATCTTAATAACTGAAGCTGTTCAGTGGAATTACTTGTTCTGTTATTAAAGTCTCTTGATTCTTTTCTCCAGTCCTCCACTTGCTTTTTCATTTTAACTTATTTTTCTTGCTAACCTGAAACTGTTAGGAGTCAGGATTTTTAAATACTCATGGCTATTGTGCTAAATCCTGGATCTCTGAATCAAAAGCATTAATTAGAAAATGGAGATGATTTTTTAGCTCCTTACCTGGGGGTGTGAAATTTCCACCTTACATGTACAAATGCATTTGTACATTAGTGCCAACTGGCAGGAAACCCAAGTTTGCAGTTCAGAAAGGCTAAGAATACATAATATTGTATATCTTTAAAGGTGGAAAGAAGGTGAGTTTATCATGGAATGATCCTTTCACCTTGGACTTCCAGCACCAAGGGCTTGCCTACACACAGTTTTATACCTGTATCTACAGTCACAATAGGGAATTGTACCATGTTGTTTCTCAATTGATAGAATGGTGTAGGCCAGTCCTAAGGGAAGCACTAAGGCCCAAAACCTCAGAAGTATTTAGGTGTCTAAGTACCATTGAAATCAGTGGCTGTTAAGTGCTTAAATACCTTTGCACCTCTGGGCTTAACTGTCTTGTGCTTTTTGAGTTAATGAATTGTTCCTGTCTGTTGAAGGGACAGGTTGAAGATGGTCATGTTTTATAATAATTATTTATGGGGGTTAATACTTTGGGAGTTAGTTTCATATGGAAAATCTAGCCATCAGCCCAAATTTCTCTAGGTTTGAAAGAGTCCATGTACTCTAGTCCTCCAGTGGCAGGTTTGGTTGAAATCCTAAACAAATACAAAACATCACCTAGGGTTATCTGAGATCATGTTGCAGGATTCTGCTGTGGAGCTTTAAAGAGAATTGTTTTATGTTAAACTTACAGCTCAGTTGCAAATAATTCCATTGTAAATAATATGGTGGTCAGTTCAGACATACCTATTGTATATGAAGACAGTTTGCCATAAAAAAGTTTGAACCCAGTATGTATTTCAATTTGATGCTAAAAATTGTTACCATCATTTGTTTACAATATTGTAATCTCAGTTCAGAAGTTAAAATATAAACCTGAATGATTTCTATATAGTAATTGAACTGTAATGTAGCTTTGTCATGCTGAATACACATCTACAACTTCTTGCTCAGAAAACTACTCTTGTGGACCTTGGTATGAATACAGTGGGGATTTTAAACCATTAATTTCCATGATGTTAATATCCAAGTGCTGTTTCCAGTACACTGGAATAATCATGTATATCCCAAACAGGCTCAGTGTTACACCATACCTATGTTCACAAAACTATTAATACTTCTTCTGAAGTACTACATCAATACATTTGACAATTTGTATATATGTTTTGGCATTTCCCAAGCGTTCATCACCACCCTTTAATTAGGCACCACAACTTGAGGCAATGGTCCCTCTTTATTTGGTATAACCAAACTACTCAAGCTCTGTCAGTTATCTTTCAGTAGGGAAAGACACTTTGCAGCTGCTTCTGCTCTATCCAAGCAACCAGTCACATAAATGTGATTTAGTAAATCCATTGCTGCTACCCAGTCAACCTAAATATAAAATTTACCTTGAGCTGAGGGTTGTCACCTAGCTAAGGTGAGTCCTGTGTCAGAGGTGGGTAAATTCCATTCCCCATCTCATTACTTTTAATGAAAACACTCCCCCACATTACAGGGAACACCAAAGAGATTTAATACTCTTAATGGGCTGTACATGAGACTTGATCCAGGCTTGAGAGAACAGGGAAAGTTATGAAAAACCATTTCATTGTATATTTAGGAAAACAAACTAGATTTAATTACTGTCCCTACTTCCCTCAGAAGATACCTGCTAAATAAATTGCTAGAATTTGATAGACTAAGGCGTGCTAGTCTAAAACTTAATCTTGCATTTTGGTTTGCTATTGATTCCCTGTAATTAGGCACAGGCCTAGGCACCAACTCTGAGAGGCATATGATGAGGTTGTGACATCTCAGCTTTCATTAAAACAAAAATATGAAAATGTAAACTGAGCATAGTTAGAGAGAGGTCTGCCTGAGTTTGTAGAGTCAAACAGCAGTGCTGAGACATGAGGTGCCTTGGCTATAAAGACCAAGATCCACTGCTGCTTTAGTAGGCCCTACCAACAGCACCCTAGCATGGACCTCGGTGTGTGGCAGTAGGGGAATGTAAGAGGCTCCCCCTCACCAGTTCTTAAGATAAATAGTTGTAAGGCCCAGTACTTACCCTAGAAGATATGGTCACCCCTGCAAGGGAGATGGGACCCACAAGTGGTAGACCCTGACTTTTGTTGCTCAGGGAGTAGACAAGGGTACCTGCTGCCACCTCTCTGGGAAGGAAGGTAGGCCCACAGCCACTTCAGGTACTGGGCAGGGTGGGGGGCAAGCTATGGCATGCCAGTGGCCTTTGATAGTCTTAATCCATTCCTGCCTGTGAACAACCAAGGCTTTAAGTATTCAGCCCTTCAGTTCACACAAAGAATAGCCTAAACTCATTGTTTTAGATCATCTCCTTTCCTACCTGACACCAACTAGAATCTGCATCCTGAGAGTTTCCATGGTAAAATGCAAATAGCCATAAACACATCTTTTATTAAAACCATTCTTAAGAAGATGGGGAAGCTATAGATGGCGGTCATGCAGGCATACCCTTTACTACTGCAGTGTTGCCTCCCTCTGCCCCCAAATCTCCTGGAGAGAAGCGATATGGATCGGCTTTTTATTTTTAAGTAAGTTTTTAGACCTCATGATTGCAGAGAAAAGCATGGAAACGTGAACTGGAATGCATGCTGCAGGCTCAGAATAAGAAGGCAAGTAAACCCCCCTATTTTTAAAAAAAAATTTTTTTAAATTAATCTGACTCATGATCTTTGAATGGTTGAGATTGGCAATACTGCTACCCCATAAGGGAATTCATGTTTGGATCCTAGTACAGCTACCCTGTAGCTTCTTTGTATAATACAATAGTATTGGATCCTCCAGTGGAAGAATGGCTGGCATGACAAAATTACCTGTGGCAAAAGAGCCTCTGAAGAAGAGGAGGGTTTGACTGTTGTAAAACTAGCTGCCGTGGAAATGGTCACAGGCTGAGTAGAATATAGAACCCAATATTAAACAATACTGTAACCTTCAAGCTAAACAAAGCCACCTTTTCACATTACATTTTAATCTCCTTGCCTCTGTATAGTCTAATTTGAATTAGGTGTTTTAATAGGATTACCCAGCGAATTGCTGTAGAACAAAGCCAATTGTGCTTGACAGTATGAGCTAGCTGACAGAAGGGAAACTTGCTGTAAGACAGTAACAGCACTAACAGATTAATTTCTGTTCTGTCCCGAGTGCTCCTATTTGTCAGATTAAGACAGAGCAATGCGGTTATTACAAAAATAGTCATTTTTCTCTGAAGTCAAGTTGGTTGTTATTCCTTGGCTGCCTCTGAATGTAACAATCTCTATACTAACATTCTCTTGATTGCTATACTGCAGCCATTCCAAAGTCTGGAAATTGACACTGTCTTCTGTTTTTGTTTTGTTTTGTTTTTAATTTAAAGCCTACATTGTTGAAGGGCTGAGTAGGTCCTATTTTCGTCAACCTTGAGATTTAGAATGAGAAGACATTTCCTATCCTATAAAAGTTGTACAGAAGTCCTAAGTTTACTGTACATCATCCTCCCACTGAGGTTACCTGCCCTCAGGCTGTTTGTAGCTAATCGACTCCCAACAAGGCCCTCAATTCTACTGAGGGCATGAATAGCTATGATGCAGAAAACGTGCACTGAGGTCTGAAAATGTGTGTTTCTAGCAGGATCCCACATAGATCAGTTCTTGGCCCTATGCTGTAACATTTCTGTCAGTGGCCTGAAAGAAAACAAAATCACTGAGAAAGTTTGCAGATTACACAAAAATTGGGGGAAGTGGTAAATAATGAAGAGGACTGGTCACTAATACAGAGTGATCTAGATCACTTAGTTATATTAAAATAGTAAACTGAGTGCAAGCAAACAATATGTAAGTGTAAATGGATACCTTTAGGAACAAAATGTAAACCATACTTGCATAGGAAACAGTGACTTTGAAAAAGATTTAGGCATTGGGGTTGATCATCAGGTGAACATGTGCTCACTGTGCAATCCCGTGACCCAAAAGGCTAATGCAATCCTTGGATGCATAAACTGAAATCTTGAGTAGGAGCAGAGAGGATAGTTTACCTCTGAATTTGACATGAGTACAACCACTGCTAAAATACTGGGTTTGGTTTTGGTGTCCATAATTCAAGAATGGTTGGGCGGGTGGGGATTGACAGAGTTCAGAGAAGAGCCATGAGAATGATTAAAGGATTAGAAAACATGCTTTATAGTGACAAACTCGAGGAGCTCAAACTATTTAACGTTAGAAAAAGATGAAGGGGTGACTTGATTACTTCTGCAGGTACATATGAGAGGAACGAATGTAATAAAATCTTCAATCTAGCAAGAAGCTAGATAAATTCAGACTAGAAATAAGGCATATTTTTAACAGGGAGGGTAATTAATAATTGGAACAATTTACCACGTCATGATGGATTCTCAGTCACAGGCCATTTTTCAATCCAGATTATGTGTTTTTCTAAAAGATATGATCTAGGAATTATTTTGGGGAAGTTCTATGACCTATGTTGTACAGGAGGTCAGCTCACAATGGTGCCTTCCACAGAATTTACGAATCTGTGTCTGGTCAGAAGATAAAGCCCTATCCTATTAGACTCATACATAGATAACTGGCCGTATCTGTGTGACCTGGGAGCTTTGTTATTGCAACTCATGCCTAGGAAAGAAGCCATAAACCAGGGGTCTCAAACACACATCCCGCGGGGTTCTTTTGTGTGGCCCGCCAAGCTCCCTGTGCCCTCCATATCCCCCCCCACCTCTCTGCCTATTTCTAGGCCAGGGGTGGGCAAACTACAGCCCGCGGGCCAAATCCAGGCATGGGATCGCCCCCCCATGGTGCGTAGAACCATGTCCCTGCAGCCCCGGGGGGGACGGACGGGACAACACGACACACAGATGACTCCATGCATTGCTCTCTCTCTTCCAGGCACCGCCAACTGCAGCTCCCATTGGCCGGGAACGGGTAACCGCAGCCAATAGGAGCTTCAGGGAAGGTACCTGGAAGCAAGAGCAACGCGGAGCCCCCTCCCGCCCTGGCCCCGATGCGTGCTGCTGCCACCCTGGAGCCGCTCTAGGTAAGTGGCACCGGGCCGGAGCCTACACCCTGAACCCCTCCTGCACCCCAACTCCCTGCCCTGAGCCTCCTGCTGCATCCTGCACCCAGGGCCGGCTCCAGCGTTTTTGCCACCCCAAGCAGCAAACAAACAAAAAACCTTGCCGCCAAACACGGAGGGGGAGTGACGGTGCAGCCACTGAATTGCCTCCGGTGACCAAACACGAGTCGCGTCCCCGCCACCGAGCGCGAAACGCGCTGTGACGGAGCAGCTGCCAAATTCCCGCCGCTGCCAAGGGTGGATTGCTGCCCCAGAGCCCGACCTCCTGCCGCCTCTTTATATTTGCCGCCCCAGGCACCTGCTTGGTTTGCTGGTGCCTGGAGCTGGCCCTGCCTGCACCCTAACTCCCTGTCCTGAGCCCCCACCACATGCCGCACCTTGCACCTCTCCTGCACCCAAACCCCCTGCCCTGAGCCCCCTGCCGTACCCTGCACCATGACCCCCTGCTGCACCCCACACTCCAACTCACTGCCCTGAGCCCCCTGCTGCACCCTGACCCCCTGCTGCACCCAAACCCCCTGTCCTGAGCCCCCTGCCGTACCCTGCACCATGACCCCCTGCTGCACCCCACACTCCAACTCACTGCCCTGAGCCCCCTGCTGCACCCTGACCCCCTGCTGCACCTCAAGCCCCCTGCCGCACCCTGCACCCCAACCCCCTGCTGCACCCCTCACCCCAACTCCCTGCCCTGAGCCCCCTGCCATACCCTGCATACCTCCTGCACCCTTTGGGGGCAGGGAGGGAGCAGAGTTGGGGTGGGGACTTCGGGGAAGGGGTTGGAATGGGGACAGGGAAGGGGTGGGAAGAGGCAGGGCCTCATGGAAGGGGTGGAGTGGGGGTGGAGCCAGGGGCAGCGATGTGGGGTGTCAGTGATGCGGCCCTCGGGCCAATGCACTCGTCCTCATGTGGTCCTCGTGGTCATTTGAGTTTGAGATCCCTGCAACCCTGAAAAGGGTCTAAATGGTACAACACACAGCAGCCTGTCTGCTTCCCAAATGTCTCCTAGAACTCCCCTCCAGTGTTCTGCCTCCACTAATAAGAGAATCCAGTTCAGCATCTCTATCCTGATATCTAAAGCTCTTTGTGTGAATTATCTAGTTACCTGAGCCACTGCCTTTCTCTCCAGCACAGTGATCTCCCGTGACACCGTGGTTTCACTGGATCAAACTTGTGACCAATAACTGAGAGGTTTGTCAACGTGGAAGACAAAACCTCCACAAGAGGTAGACAGAAACTATGGAACTCGCTCCTGCAACAGGTAAGAGTGACCACAGCTATCAGCATTCTCAGAACTAAATGCAAAGCTCATCCCTTAGACTTGGCTTTCCTTCACTGAAGTCTTTACACCCACACAAGACCTAACCAAGGTGTTTCTTCTACACGTTGAAAAAGGAGAAGGAGAGATCGTTACATTTACTTTTGAGTAGCTGGCAGGCACTCAATAGAATAGTGATGGGGATAAGCTACTTAAACCAGTCTCTGATTATTTGTAATATAATCTTGCATTGTGTTCAGGTCTGCACATACCTGTTTTGAGATGGTAATACACGTAAAATACCTGTTTTGACCTTTCAGGAAAGGATGATAGAAATCAGTCACCATCATCCCAAACCCAGATATGAGAAAACCAGAGGCTCCATCAGAATAATGTTCTACATTAACACTTCTGAGATTTGAAAATGTACGTGATGGGTGAAAAGGGGATGTATCATTTCCTACACAGCTCAAACAGTTATGTCTATGGACTTGTTCAATACAATCTTACAGGCTTGATAAGACAGTGCATGGGCTGTCTTAATCAAATACTTCTTTAGTGAAACAGACAAACCAGGAAGGGTTGTCTGTTGGTGGTACCTCATCACTTTTTACCAGCTCACTCCCCTCCTCCAGCATTAGCCTCCTCTTAGTGTCCTACTATCACTCTCCACTAGGGGTCACAGCTTTACTTGTATTACTCCATCTGACTGGGACTTAGTGTCCTCAAGAGCCAGCGAGTAGATTGCTTTAAATCTTGCATTAGAATGTATCTTCTGTCTCTAGCTTATGAGTGTAAAGCCTTGTGTAACACTTGATGTGATGAACAGTCCGTAAAATAACCATATTGTATTTATCACAATGACTATAATGTGAACAACTCCAATCCTTGACTTCCACAGCAAGAGTTAACTTCTCAATTTCCCCACCCAGACACACTGATTACAGAAATGGGTCTTGCCTTCTAAAGTGACTATTACGACTTTCGCTTCTATGGGCAGGACTTTCCTTGAAAAGCTCAGACCTGAGGATGTTTCTGGGATTTGGCAGTGAAAGTGACAGTCAAGTCAGGTATATGAAAGTGGGATGTGTTTTGTTCTTAACCACACACTTTGCACGAGCCCTGTCACTAGTCTGGCACCAGCACTCCCTTCTCCCCCCATTTGGATGAGATCACCGGCTTTCTTGACAGTAGCTATTCCTTTTCCTAGAATATTATCAGTGCACACTTGTGATGCATCATAGCAGTACTGACAGTTGCAGAGTGAAATACTTGGTTTGTTGCAGTAGAAAGAACCGGCACAGAATTCAGGGACCAGCCCATCTGCATGTCACAGACAGACTGTCTCCTTCTCCCAAAGAAACCTTTTCCCCCAAACTGGATTGCTGGTTTATTCAAACACAAATGTCCTTGTAGCACTAAAGGCACTGCCTGAATCACTGGCTCTTTAACTTTATGTAGGCAGACAGATTGTACGTTACAAACAAACAAACAAACCCATCTTTGGCTTAAGTAACATTCTAGTGACAAAGATTTGTTGTTTTATTTGTAGTTAAAGTGTCATTAAACGATTATTAACAAACAACACTTAGGACTTACATGATAAATTTCCATTTGTAGATCTTAAAGTTCTTTACAACAATGGGTACCCATTGTCGTCCCCATATGAGTTATGGGGAAACTGTAGCACAGAGATTAAGTAACTTGCCCCAGGTAACAGTGTGTCAATGGCAGAGCCAGGAACAGAAGCCAGTGCCTCAGGCTCAGTGTCCTAGTAATTTGATCATAGTACCCCTTTCTTCTCAGCAGATTGAAATAAAAAGCTAATTCCTCCCTACACACAGTTCCGAGAACATAATTTCTATACATCTGGTCAAAGCTACAGTCAAACAAAATTGATGTAATCATGTCAAGTTCGCTGCTAGAACCTTAGAGAGAAAATTCTCCCTTCCCCTCCACCCTTCCCTGCTCTTTATTTTAAACCCCTCCCTCCATCACAGTTGCTTTGTTAGGGCCTCAACCTAAGAAGTGCAGATTATCAGCACAAGTCCCTTTTAAATCACTGGGAGATGCAGGTCCTCAGCACCTCTCACAATCAGGCCACTCCGTTAGGGTAGAAATTCATTCTCCGAATCAGACACACTTTTCCTGAGACTTACTTTTGCAACAAAACCAAAATGCTAACACTTTATTTTTGGTCCTTTTCTTTCCCAGTTGAGGACATGGTCTCTAGCGTGCTTGTCTCTTAGCCACAAGCCTCTCCAGGCTTATTCAGATGTATCTGAAATGGTGTCAATGCCAGTTGCAGCCTAGAGCATCTGTTTGGATGATACATTGTGAGTCCTCCTCCTCCTAAGGATCTATACCAGAGGCAAAGCCTTACTGGCTTCCAAAGATGTTCAGAAACCATGCACTGGTCTCCATTGTTGATTTTCTACAGTTTTCCAGTAAATTTGGACTAGTCTAGCTGACCATCAACATGCTGCATCAGTGCATGGTCTCCTTTCCTGCCAGTCCCTGAAAGAAGGGCTTCATTTGGAAGGCATGGTCCAGGATGGATTGAAAGTGCAGCTGAAGCCGAAGAGGAATGAGTTTTTGTCTCATCCCATTCTCCCCATCCTATGTTTCTGTCTAGACTTCACCTTTTTGTCCAGCTCCTTATTCCTATTCTTCTCCTCCTCCTTCGTCTTCTCCCATTATCTGGGGTCAGGTCATTGTGCTTCTGCCATCTTCACCTGCCTGAGCTGGCACTAATGTCCACCTGCTTACCACCTTCTTTGATACAATCCATCCATTGCTTCCTCAGCTTTCCTCATGGTCTCTTTCTTACCACCCTCTCTTGCCTTGCTATCTTCACCGAGTCCTCTTCATTCATCCTTTGTACATAACCAAACCAGCAAAGCTGCGCTTCCTAGATTTGTCAGCCACATCACGGACTTTGACTTCCATCATAAAATCATAGAACTGGAAGGGACCTTGAGAGTCATCTAGTCCAGTCCCCTGCACTCAAGGCAGGACTATATTATCTAGAGCATTCCTGACAGGTGCTTGTCTAACCTGCTCTTAAAAATCTCCAATGATGGAGATTCCACAACCTCCCTAAGCAATTTATTCCAGTGCTTAACCACCTTGACAGTTAGGAAGTTTTTCCTACTGTGCAACCTAAACCTCCCTTGCCACAATTTAAGCCCATTGCTTCTTGTCCTAACCTCAGAGGTTAAGAAAAACAATTTTTCTTCCTCTTCCTTGTAACAACCTTTTACATACTTGAAAATTGTTATGTCCCCCACCTCAGTCTTCTCTTTTCCAGACTAAACAAACCAATTTTTTTTCCCCCCATCTTCCTTCATAGGTCATATTTTACAGATCTTTAATCATTTTTGTCACTCTTCTCTGGACTCTCTCCAGTTTGTCCACATCCTTCCTGAAATGTGGCGCCCAGAACTGGACACAATACTCCAGTCGAGGCCTAATCAGCGCAGAGTGAGTAGAATATTACTTCTCGTGTCTTGCTTACAATGCTCCTGCTAATATATCCCAGAAGGATGTTTGCTTTTTTTTTTTTGCAACAGTGTTCCACTGTTGACTCATTTAGCTTGTGGTCCACTATGACCCCCAAATTGCTTTCCGCAGTACTCCTTCCTAGGCAGTCATTTCCCATTTTGTATGTGTGCAACAGATTTTTCCTTCCTAAACGGAATACTTTGCATTTGTCCTTATTGAATTTCATCCTATTTACTTCAGACCATTTCTCCAGATCATTTTGAATTTTAATCCTATCCTCCAAAGGACTTGAAACCCCTCCCAGCTTGGTATTGTCCACAAACTTTATAAGTGTACTCTCTGTGCCATTATCTAAATTACTGATGAAGATATTGAACAAAACTGGACCCTGAACTGATCCCTGTAGGACCCCACTTGTTATGCCTTTCCACCATGACTGTGAACCGCTGATAACTACTCTCTGGGAACTGTTTTCCAACCAGTTATGCACCCACCTTATAGGAGCTCCATCTCAGTTGCATTTCCCTAGTTTGTTTATGAGAAGGTCTTGCGAGATCATATCAAAAGCTTTACTATAGTCAAGATATACCACCTCTACCACTTCCACAAGGCTTGTTACCCTGTCAAAGAAAGCTATCAGGTTGGTTTGACATGGTTTTTTCTTGACAAATCCATGCTGTTACTTATCACCTTATTATCTTCTAGATGTTTGCAAATTGATTGCTCAATTATTTGCTCCATTATCTTTCTGGGTACAGAAGTTAAGCTGACTGGTCTGTAATTCCCTGGGTTGTCCTTATTTCCCTTTTTATAGATGGGCAAATACAGTGCCATTTTCCAGTCTCCTGTCTTCCATGACTTTTCAAAGATAATTGCTAATGGCTCAGATATCTCCTCAGTCAGCTCCTTGAATATTCAAGGATGCATGTCATCAGGCCCTGGTGACTTGAAGACATCTAATTTGTCCAAGTAATTTTTAACTTGTTCTTCCTCTATTTTTTAGCCTCTTCTGTTACTACCTCATTTTCACTGGCATTCACTATGTTAGACATCCAATCACCACCAACCTTTTTGGTGAAAACCAAAACAAAGTAGTCATTAAGCACTTCTGCCATTTCCACATTTTCTGTTATTATTTCCTCCCCCCACCCCTTGAGTAATGGGCCTACCCTGTCCTTGGTCTTCCTCTTGCTTCTAATATATTTGTAGAATATTTTCTTGTTACCCTTTATGTTTCTAGCTAATTTGATCTCATTTTGTGCCTTGGCCTTTCTAATTTTGTCCCTACATGTCTGTGTTATTTGTTTATATTCATGCTTTGTAAATTGACCTAGTTTCCACTTTTTGCAGGACTCTTCTTGATTGAAGATCTCCTGGGTAAGCCAGGGTGGTCTCTTGCCATACTTCTTATCTTTCCTACACTGTGGGATAGTTTGCTCTTGTGCCCTTAATAATGTCTCTTTGAAAAACTGCCACCTGTCTTCTATTGTTTTTCCCCTTAGACTTGTTTCCCATGGGATCTTACCTACCAACTCCCTGAGTTTGCTAAAGTCTGCTTTCTTGAAATCCAGTGTCTTTATTTTGCTGTTCTCCCTCCTATCATTCCTTAGAATCATGAACTCTATCATTTCATGATCACTTTCACCCAAGCTGCCTTCCACTTTCAAATTTTCAACCAGTTCCTCCCTATTTGTCAAAATCAGCCTCTTCCCTAGTAGCTGTCACCACCTTCTGAAATAAAAAATTGTCTCCAATACATTCCAAGAACTTATTAGATAATCTGTACCCTGCTGTGTTATTTTCCCAACAGATGTCTGGGTAGTTGAAATCCCCCATCACCACCAAGTCCTGTGCTTTGGATGATTTTGTTAGTTGTTTAAAAAAGCCTCACACACCTCTTCTTCCTGGTTAGGTAGTCTGTAGTAGACCCCTACCATAACATCAGCCTTGTTTTTTACTCCTTTTATCTTTGCCCAGAAACTTGCAACAAGTCTGTCTCCTATTTCCTCTCAACCTCAATCCACGTGTTATACATTTTTAAATATATAAGGCAACACCTCCTCCCTTTTTTGCCCTACCTGTCCTTCCTGAGCAAGCTATATCCTTCTATACCAATATTCCAATTATGCGTATTATCCCATCAGGTCTCTGTGATGCCAGCTGTGTCATAGTTCTGTTTATTCACTAGCATTTTGAGTTCTTCCTGCTTATTCCCCATACTTATTGCATTAATATACAGACATCTAAAATACTGATTTGATCCCCCCACTCCCCTGCCAATTCTGTCTGGTCTCTCCTTTATCCCTGCTATAACAGCCTGTGCTCCCATCCAAGTTCCAAACCTTCTCCCAGGTCTCCATGTTCTTGATTTACCTGTGGGCTTTGGTCACCTGCCCCCTTTGAACCTAGTTTAAAGCCCTCCTCTCTAGGTTCGCCAGTCTGTATCCAAATATGCTCTTCCCCATCCTCAATAGGTGGATCCCATCTCTGCTTAGCAGTCCTTCCTGGAACAGTAGTCTGTGGTCAAGGAAATCAAAGCACTCCTGGCGACACCATCCTCACAGCCAGGCATTCACCTCCAGGATGCATCTGTCTCTGCCTGGGCCCCTACCCTTGACCAGAAGGATCAAAGAGAACACCACCTGCTCTCCCAACTCCCTCACCCTTACTCCCAGAGCCCTGTAGTCACTTCTGATGTGCTGAGGGTCATACCTCACAGTATCATTAGTGCCCACATGGATGAGTAACATGGGGTAGTAGTAGTCAGTAGTCAGAGAGCTGGATAATCCTCGACAATCCCTCCATAACGTCTTGCATACAGGCCCCTGGCAGGCAGCATAACTCCCGGGATGCCATGTCAGGTCGACAGAGGGGTGCCTCCATCCCCCTCAGAAGAGAGTCACCAATCACCACTACCCTACATTTCCTCCTGGATCCTCCTCCTGGATCCATCCTCCTGGAGATTGGTGATCCTCCCAGCCTTGGGGGTACATGGCTTCTCCTCTTTCTCTTGTGGGGGGGGAGGATTGGTCATTGCTAGGGCAGCATATCAGTTTTCCATCACCATGGTGGGTGGGTGGATTGGGAGTAGGGGTGGAGCACTGCCTGCTGCCAGTGCCCTCCCTGTGACAGACCCATATCCTTCTCCCCCAGTGGTGTGACAGCAACCCTCTGTAGCTGGATAGCTTCCTCAACCTTGGATGTCGCCATGTAAATATTCTTGAGGAACTCCTCTCGGGCAAGGATGCTCCTCAGTCTAGCCACCTCCTCCTGTAGCTCTCCCACCTGCTTCCTGAGAGATTCCACCAGGCACCTTTCACACTGGATGGTCCCCCTAGCCTGGCTTTCTAAGAGTGGGAAATGCAGGCCACAGTCTCTGCAAATCCACACCAGGATCTGGGCAGAGGCATCTGTGGTGAGGTTGTCTGTGTGGATACAGGCGCAGGTGGAGGAGACAGCAGCGGCGTTGGCACTGGCGATGTGGCCCTTCCTAACCATAGCGACTGTATTACAACTCCCTCCTACAAACTCCCCTGTTCGCTAGCTCCCCATCCTAATGCTTTCATTTCAAAATCTTGTCCTGGCACAATTCTTTTTATTGCGTGAAGACTTAATCGCAAACCCCTGTAGGCACTCAACCTGCAGTCTCTTCACTGCCCATGCTTCAGAACCATTGCTCTGTACAGTGGGCCTTCAGTCTCAGGGGCATACACACCTCCTGAGAAGTTATCCCACACTCTTCCAGCGCTCCCCAGTCTGGACTGTATTTCATGTTCAAACTCGCCATCTTCTGTAACTCGGCCACCCAGGTACTTGAACTGATCCGTCTGGTTTACTCTTATTCTATTCCTGTTTTATTTCATAATTATTTATATCAGAGGCAGGGGTATAATTAAGGGAATATATCCTTCCATAACTTGACAAACCATTACTTGAAGAGCGTCCTGAATGTAATTCTCCATGAGTCCCCACTCTGTTACTCAGCCCTGAAGAAACAGCCTCCTGTCAAGCACAGCACTGAGCTGACTGGCTTAGCAAAGCAGGCATGCACTGAGCCAGTGGTAAGAGCAGCTACAGCAGAAAGAAGAGGCTGAGGTCAGTGAACCTTCAGGGGCTGGGGAAAGAGATCGAAGAATAGTGGCTGAGGGAAAGCTTGTGGATAGCATTCATGGAGAACTTTGTAAGGATTTTGATACACTTTCCTAGTTTTCCCCCATCTGCTACTTCCAGGAACCCTTCTGTTCTTGCTCCTCCCTCCCTGTATTGTTACCTCTCCAAACTCTGTTCTTGGGTCTTATCCTCTTTTCCCTCTGTCATAAATATAAAGGGAAGAGTAAACACCTTTAAATCCCTCCTGGCCAGAGGAAAAACCCTTTCACCTGTAAAGGGTTAAGAAGCTAAGATAACCTCACTGGCACCTGACCAAAATGACCCATGAGGAGACAAGATACTTTCAAAGCTGGAGAGGGGGGAAACAAAGGGTCTGTCTGTCTGCGTGATGCTCTTGCCGGGAACAGATCAGGAATGCAGCTCAGAACTCCTGTAGAAAGTTAGTAAGTAATCTAGCTAGAAATGCGTTAGATTGCCTTTTGTTTAATAGCTGGTAAAATAGACTGTGCTGAATGGAATGTATATTCCTGTTTTTGTGTCTTTTTGTAACTTAAGGTTTTGCCTAGAGGGATTCTCTATGTTTTGAATCTGATTACCCTGTAAGGTATTTACCATCCTGATTTTACAGAGGTGATTCTTTTACTTTAATTGAAATTCTTCTTTTAAGAGCCTGATTATTTTTCATTGTTCTTAAGGTCCAAGGATTTGGGTCTGTGTTCACCTGTACAAATTGGTGAGGATTTTTATCAAGCTTTCTCCAGGAAAGGGGGTGTATGACTTGGGGGGATATTTTTGGGGGAAGATGTCTCCAAGTTGGCTCTTTCCCTGTTCTTTGTTTAACACACTTGGTGGTGGCAGCATAGGGTTCAAGGAAAAGGCAAAGTTTGTACCTTGAGGAAGTTTTTAACCTAAGCTGGTAAGAATAAGCTTAGAGGGTCTTTCATGCAGGTCCCCACATCTATACCCTAGAGTTCAGAGTGGGGAAGGAACCTTGACACCCTCTATACCCTGTTACTGGGTGACCTAATCTGCTTACTCTGTTGCAGCTGCCATCTATGCCAACGACTCTGAAATCTCTCTCTCTCCACCCTAACCTTCCCCTGCAGTCCAGCCGCCCTCCTCCAACTATCCTACTACCTATGATGCTGGATGTTCAGCCTCCAGTTCAGCTTCAACATGACCTTCACTGACCTTCTCACCTCTCTTCTCCCTCCCTTCACCACCATCTTCCTGTTCATCCAGATTGCAACCTTGAGGCTAGAGCCAAAAAGGGATTTAGGTGCCTACATCCAAAATGTAGATCCTCAAAACTTCTGCTCAGCTGTCACCTACCCCTGTAGGTGCCTAAATTTCTGCCAGTGGGGGAGAGAGAGACTGAGGCTAACTCTGTGCCCAGTAGTTAGGGCTCTCATGTATAATGAGGGCAAGTCAGGGTCAAGACCTTTCTCCACATCCACTGGACTACGGGGGAAAGTCATCACTACCACCAGTTTTTGTGAGAAAGGTGCCTAAAAGTCAGGTAAGCCTAACTCAAGGAAGGGGTTCATCTCTCCGAATCCCAACTAGATACAGGCACCTTCCTCTGACTTGGTGTTAGGCACCTAAATCCCTTTCAAGAGCAGGGCTTAGGCCAGACCCCTCTCCTCAGCATGTCCTATTGTCTAGCTTAGGTAGCCCTCCACTTAGTGTGCTGGCTTTTGTGGATCCCATTCTCATTCACCTCTCTCCCGCCATCCAGTGTGTAGGGAGCCTGGGCACCTGACAAAAGGCCGAGAGTTATGCTAGGTGGCAGGGCATCTAAACATTAGGCCTTGCTACACTGAATCTAAGTCCCCTTTGTAAATCTAGCCCTTGGTGTCATGTTTCACACATCCAGGATGTCATCAAATCCTGACATTTCTTCCTCCACAACATACGGAAGTTCCAACCCTTCCTTTCTGCCCCTACAGCTAAGAAGCATCTCCATGCCTTGGTTATCTCCTGCCTTGATGCAGTCTTGAGGATCTCCCCACAATTTTCCTTTTGCTTTACAAATCAAATCATGGCCACCATTGCTCCATCTGGAGCTAGCTAGCCCAGACAGGACCCTCCCCCTTCCAAGCCTGACAATAGTAACCTTTAGTTGGCTAGTGGACTGGCTGCTGACTGGCAGAGTTCCCTTGTCCCTGAACAGCTCATCTCTGTAGCATTCCCATACACTGCTGATGGACCTTGATTTTTTGTTTAAAAGCTGACATCTGACGATAACACAGCCCCAGCTGGGAAGGAGGTGTGGAGACTAAGGAGATATGGGGGTGACGGTAAAAAGAGACAGGCATCAAATAAAGTGAGGACAAGGATTAGAAGCTAATATGTCTCCTTTTCCAATTTGCCTTGAACCTGATGTTCATAAACCCTCTAAATCACCCTCATTTTCCATAGTAACTGTCATCAGCAGGAGACGGAGCCAAAAAAAAAGCTATCAGCTCAAGGTAAATTGTTCTGCAACTGATTCCAAGGTAATACACAAGGCCCTGTCTATTCACAGATGTTCTACTGTTTTAACAATATTGGTAGAAGCCCTAGGGTGGATACAGTTACTCTGTATAACTGCTTATACAAGCATAGCTATTCCTGTAGGGGAAGGGGAATATGTGTTACTGGTATAAAGGTGCTTTTTTACCAGTATAACTGTGCCCACATGAGAGGTTATACTGGTAGAACTATGTCAGTTAAAAAGAAAAAAATGAAAACCCCAAAATAAATCATACTCTCTCAGAAATAGTTATAGCTGTACAAAAATGGGGTGTAGCTTTGACAAAGTGGGAGTTTTCTGTAATATGACTCCTAGGCATGCCTCAGTTTCTCTGGTTTCCTTTCCTTTCCCCTTCCCTGATCTGCCCAGCCTACCACACCAGTCTGCCCACAACCCTATTCCCCAGCTCGAGACGGCAGCCAGCAACAGCCTCTCTTAGCCCCCTCTCCTGCAGCTGACTCGAATAATGAAAATATAATTTTGTGCAAAATTTATTGATTTATTGAGACAGTGATTACAGGAAAAGAAGTTTGGTTAGCGTTCTCTGTTTGCATGAGGTAGACATGGACATTGCATGCCAATAAAGTTACAAAGACTTCAGCCCCCAGCTGAGATATAAAAGCTCCATAACATGTTACAGTACAAAAGCTTTACTGTAGGGACAGCAAAGATCTTAGTGACTTTTCACAGGCTTACACAGAGAAAAACTGGGAACAGTGAATGTGTCCATCGTTTCAGAACTCTATTTTTCTCTGAACTTTCACCATGGCTGCAGGGCAGATAAAGCAAAATCTAAGACTGAGAAATTTCTCAGGTTTTGTCCGGATATTTTGAGGAATAGCTGCATGGTATAGCTCACAACTCCCTTCCACGCCTGCAACGTTTCTGGGAGGGACCATCTTGGTGAATAACTTCAGTGTACCTCACTGGTCTATTCTTTGCCTTTTTGAATAAGGCCATTCTCTGCCTCCTGCTTTCCTGCCTCAGTGTAATGTCTCCAGAGTCAGGACAGCCTAAAGGGGACATAGAAGGGATTACTATGCAGTTTGCTCCTGGAAGTGTCCCTTCTGATAGCATACAGACACCTCCAAGTTACACCAAAACTGCAAAGCCCAGATTGAGAACATAATTCCCGACCACCCCCAGATGGGGAACATCATTCCCAACTCAGCCTATGTCCCCACCTCCAATGCACAACAGCAAAGACAAAAATCCCAAAGCACACACCACTCAACTGGCTTCCCCAAGGATGGGAAGACTCTCAGGGAGGTAAAGTCAGCATTTTTAGCATGCATTTCTATCACAGCTTCCCTAGAATATGAACAGTAATCACTTATTAATTTTCTCCTCTCTTCTAAATAGTGACACAGCACCTGCACTGGCCAGACCCGCAAGGACAGGGCCTTTATCAGTGACTGACCAGCTGGCTAACTCATGATGAAATCTTCATGGACATCACCGCAAAGTCCAAACCAAAAAAACCCACCACCATCCAATTCCTCCTCATCCCTACCCCCCCCCCCAACCCAAAAAAACCTCCGCAGTGGTGGAGGTAGTTGTTGAGGATGGAGAGGGAAACCGACAGGGAATTCTTCAGAGATTGCGGGAATGGCCAATGACATTGTGGGATTCAAAGCATTGCAGGTGCCGGAGACAGCATTGCTGTGGCCAAAGACCTCATCAAAGACAAGGGAGATGCAGAGGCAGCTCCTGAATACAAGACACAGCCAAAATGCTGCACTCTAACATATGTTGCGGTTCGGGCAGCAGGCCCTGCACTGTTGTAAACCAGGAGCCAGTCACGTTCTGCAGCTCCTGGGCAATACAGGATAGTGGGAGCACCAGCAACTCCTCCCTTCTGTACCCCACAGGAGAGCTCCCAGAGGCCATTCCCCTGGTTGGGCCAAGCTCAGGGCACTGAGAACAGTTGTACCTGCTGGCCCAGCTCTTTAGAAACCTCTATTGCTCTGGTAACTTTAGGCCTCACCATTCAACACCATAAGACCCATGAATAAGAAGAAGCAGAGGCAAGACGTAAAGCTTGCCTGTGACTTCAAACCATGCATTGTGCTGTTGCACTTTAATGTTTTGACTATTGTTTTAATTAGAGGTTGCTTTGTAGTTGTTTGACAATACATTGTTTCATTATGGTTTCATTTATAGGTTTATTTTTTGTTTATTACATAATAGATTAATAACAAAACCACTGAGAAATTCAAAGAAACATTCATAAGGGGTCAAGGCACTTAATACTGAAATTCATTAAGTTTTATATAACTCATACCATTTTACAAGAGTACTAGGCAAAGACATGAGGTAAATAAGGACTGCCACAACATTGCACCTCCATTGCCCATAAACACCATGAAACTGCTCACAATCCATCCAGACCTCCCTGCGGGTTAACAGCTGGATGTACAGCTGCACAGGTTTAGGCTTGAGACTCAAAGTAGGAGCAATAGGCATCCCTGACAATATTGTCATGTCTGTTTCCATTTTCTCTTGGACATCTTGCTGGCTGCTCAAACTGCTGAGCAAGTGTCTGCGCCTCAGCCTCCCACTCATCACTAAGGCTCTCTCTCTTTCACAAACATTGTGCAAAGCACAACATGCTGCTATGATCTTGGGCACTTTTTTCCTGCTGCTTCCAACCTATTCCACAAACAGCACCACGTTCCTTACAAACAGCCAAATGCATGCTCCCTGTCATTCTGAACTACTGAGACAGTAGTTCAACAAGTGAATGGCTTCATTAGCCAGGGAAACAAGAGGACAAGCCGTGTCTCCCAGGATAATGAGCAGTGTCCACACCATGAAGGTTCATAGCATTCCTGGTGGCAAGCAGTCCTTTCACCACTAAGGTATACAGAGCGGAGTTCTGAAAGATCAGCCAGTATGTGTGACCTTAGATCTGCCCAGGGTGTTCTGTAAGCCCTTGGAGCACCATGGAGAAATGACCATCTCTGGTTATAAATTCTGATCCCTGATGGAGGAGGGGAGGTTTGTGGGCAAATAATAGGTGCATGGGTCCCATCAATTATCCCAGTACAATGTTGGAAGCCTCTGTGTGCTAAGTCATCAATAACTTCCTGAACATTACTGAGCTTTATAACCCAGTTCAGCAGCACCTTTTCCATGGCATCACACACCTGTATGACAATGACCCCTCCCCATGCTGAATTGGTTAGCTATGAACCAGAAGCATTTGGGGGTGGCTGGTTTCCAGATGGGAAGGACAACCTGACTGATCACAGGTATGGGACAGCTCATATTGGTTCGCTGCTGCTGCAGCTTAGGGGTTAGTTCAGCAAATATCTCCAAGAAGGTTGCCTTTCCCATCCTGAAATTCTCTCCCCACTGCTATTTGTTCCAGGTCTGCAGAATGTCCAGTCCACACTGGTTTCCCCAAGCCCAGAAACAGCCCTGCACAGCATGAAGCTGCTCCAGGAACCAGTTGATTAGCATCCTCCTCTTCTTCTTCATCCTTGTCCTGCTTCTTCTGCCTCTGAATTTCCTACTACTGAGGAGCTGCTGCTGCTGCCACATCACGTGCTCAGTGGGTGGTGGGTGGAGTCCAAAGCCAAATTTATCCAGCATTGAGAGCTCTAAGACAGCCCAAACAGCTTCTGCACATTCATGGTTGCCAGCATAGCAGTGCAGAGCATTGTTGGGTCTGTGCTAGCTGACAGCAATTCAGAAATGGTACTAGGCCACCCAAAACGGAAGGACAGAGTGGAGACAGAGGAAACATAGGTGTTCTGGGGTTTGTTTGTTTTTTAAAAATTAAACACATCTGGCTTCTGCTTTGCATCCCACAATGCACAGTGAGAAATCCCAGAATGCACACTGCTCAGCAGCAAAGGACAATGCAATACCTCCAAGAATGGCATGCCCTTAGTAAGCAGCAAGCCTCCCTCATGTGTATACACACTGACAGAGAGCACACCATCCTGTGTGCACACTATTAGTGCAGCTTGCATATTGTGCATTACCTGACACACCCCACTTGTAGTCACACATGTCTGCGATTCAACAGATACACTGAGCTATATGGGCACATGGCTGCAGCTTTGATCGATCCCCACACAACCAGTCAAAACAATTCAGGGCCCAAGTATTGCATTTCATCACTGGCCTCTGTGAGGGGCAGAGCATCAGGAAGTGTTCAGGGGGCACAATCCTTCCTTGAGCACCTCAACACACCGGGGGAGCAAGTAGAACCCACTGGTTGGTATGGGTTACATGTGCCCCTCTGTGCTTGATCCACAGAGGAGATGAGTCTCTTACAGCCCCAGCTAAACAGGCTGGCTCTTCAGCTCAGCTCAAGCTGTAGAAACTCATGCTGTCTGCTGTGAAGGTCTCTCTTTAGCTCCTAGTATCAGCCAAAATGTTAGCTGTCTCTGGGCCCAACTATGCTCCACCTCTTCTTTGCACTCTCAGCTCCTCCTGCCCTCCTCCCATGCAAGGCCAGGGCAAGTTCCCCTACAGCGTTGGGACTTCTGAAAGCCCTTTCAAGAAGTGAACAGTTTTGGGGTTAGCAATTTAAGATGTTAAAATTCACCTGGCGTCGTTGCTGAATAATTCCAGCTTACTTGCCAAATGTGTCAGTGCAATTATGCAAGATTTAATGTCCTCAGCAGAACATCTGGCGCTCACAAGCCAGTTGTGGAAGAATGCAAACATACAGGATTGAAAAGCTCAAATCCTGATTCCTCAGCTACAGCCAAGCAGCACCCATGGCAGCTCAGAAATGGGGAGAAGGTGGCCTTTCTGCTCTCTTGATTCAAAACTGACTGTGTGCCTGGCCATTTCCCCTCAGCATACCTCTGAGCCCAAAGGGCCAACACAACAGCCAGGGCTCAGGAGGACACAGGAAAGCTCCAATCATGCCCTCTGTGCCAACAGCAGGGAGCTAGGGGATGAGACAGCAGCTCCTATATCACATTCAGTGATCCTCCTGCACTGGGTGATCCTCCCATGGTCAGTTATACCAACTTTAGGAAAAGAACCTGACTGCAATGTGATGCAAAGTGGCCATGTAGCACCCCAGGATCTGGCTCAAGTTGCCTACAGCCCCAGGATTCAAACTCCTTGAAGCCCTTAACAGAATTAATCTAGGCAGCATGCCAGGGCATAAGCTGGTAGAGTATAACTCCCAGTTGTTTGACTCACTTTCATGAGGTGTTTTGTTTTTACATGTAAAACTTCACTTTGCATCTCCTTGTTTTCTCATGACAGGGGTATTCAAGACTGCCAAAATTCTTTTAAGACATTTCCCCATAAAGTCACTGGTTCACCTGTAGAATCTCACATAGGACGCTCATCCTTCCCATGTTAAAGCAAGATGCAGAATTATCTGTGTTATTTTCTTTTTTGAACAAAATAATTGCGGACCCCAGGCTAGAGAGTTTGATTTGAGATTAAGCCCATGTGGGAAGGGTAAAGTTGAGGGTATGTGCCACTCTATATTAAGGAACTCATTTTATAATGAGCTAAGATCAAAATGACTAAAACCTCTGATAGAAAGCAACAGAGCTTTGTCTCAAGATCTAGCACAGCAGTTCTTGAAATGGGGTCAAAATGGGGTCACAAGGGCTGGTTTAGACTTGCTGGGGCCCAGGGCCAAAGTCAAAGCCCGAGGGCTACAGCCCTGGGTGGCAGGGGTCGGGTTGCAGGCCCCCTGACTAGGGCCTGAAGCCCTTGGGCTTCAGCTTGGCTCCCATGCCTAGAGTGGTGGGGCTTAGGCGGGCTCAGGCTTCAGTCCATCCTCATGGGATTGTGAAGTAATTGTCAGAAGGGGATTGCGGTTCAGTTACGCTTGAGAACTGCTATTCTTGGAATATTGGTTATTAATTCACACAAATAAAGATACCCAGCTTTATGATTTTGGATTTTGTCCATCCATTTAGCAAGCCAAAAAGAGGAAACATCAAAGTTGTAGTATTTAGCATCTGAGTAATGGCCCCCCACTTTGAATCGGAATCGGATTAATCTTGTGTGTAGTTTTCATGCAGTCTATAAACTGTATCACAGAATGGTTAGTAAAGACAAACAAATATACGAAATTTATTTTTACCAATGGTCACTAGGTTGTCTGCGATTGATTCCTTACATACCTTATGACATACTAACTGTTGTATAAACAGAGAGCAAGGAGCAAGAGAGTCACTGCCACCCAGTAAGAAGGGAGGAATTTGTAGGTGTCCCTGATGTCTTTCTGTAGTTGGGATCTGAAAGAATAAATCTGCATTTGTGAGCATATGTAAGAGAGCTCAGTGACACTGTCCATTTCTGTCTCTTGCTCCATCAGCAGTAGCTGAAGTAACTTATTGTGTGAATAATAAAAAGGAGTGAAAGGTGTGAAATTCTTCTCAGACAAAATGACCTAAGACTGGCACCTGCCCTGCATTTCATTAGGATCCATACAGTGATCTGCTCCTCAGAAGAGTCCTGTGATAGGATGTATGGGTGCAGTCCCAAGGATGTACATATACAAGGATGTATGGGTGCATCTCCTTTGGCTACAGGAAGGACCCTAATTACCTGTGGGTATGCAGGGATTTCTAGGGCAGGGCCAACTCTGGGGAGTTAGTTAATATCCCCCCAGCATCCTATGGGCCTGATCCTGCAACACTGAAGTCAATGGGAGGTTTGCCATTGACGACAACTGGAATTGAATTGGGTACAGTAGTAATAAGAGGGATGTGCTGTGGAGAACTGAGTGCTGAGTCTGGCAGGGAAAGTCAGGGAGGGGAAATCTATACATACAGAGCTGGTACAGACAGAAGTGCCAGAGGCAGGGCTCTCCTCTGCCTGTCTAAAACTTGGCTGGCCTGAGCCATGTTAGTGCCATAAGTTAAAAAACGTGTGCCTGAAGTTAGATGTAATATGGATTTAGTCACCTCCATTACTGACCTACTTTTCAAAAGAACTGAGCACCCAAGAGCTCCCATTGTCTCCACTGGAAGCTTTTGGATGCTTGGTCCTTTTGAAAAGCAAGCAACTTATTTAGGTGTCTAAATAGGGATTTTAGAGGCCTAACTTTAGGCCCCCCTTCATGAGAAGCCTAGCCTAGCACTTTGCTTTGGACTTTGTCTGAGGGAAGCTCTGTTGTCAGATTCTCGAATGCTGCAGTGAAGAGACCCAGAGAAGTATATACATAGATTGTTACAGATTCATTGTGTGTAAAAATTTCCTTTAACACAAACACTGTTTCCAGGGTTTATAAGAACACAAGATCTTTGCCCCCACTACACTGTAACTTTTCAGCACTCCTAGAAATAAAGTGGGCTTTTTTTTTTTTTAAATTGTTAGGACGTTTTGGGCCTGATTCTCCTTTCATTTACACTAATGAGAGGTTCAGATCATATGTCCTCATATTACACAGACAATACCCATCCTATTCCACAAGTTGTCCTATTTGTTTCAATGGGTCTGCTCATGGAGTAAGGTACTGTGCAATGGCAGTTTGGGGGCAAAATGTGGCCCTACGTCACAGATTCATGGATTCCTAGGCCAGCAGGGACCACTGTGATCGTCTAGTCCAGGGGTGGGCAAACTACGGCCCGGGGGCCGCATCCGGCCCTTCAGCTGTTTTAATCTGGCCCTGGAGCCCGGGAGTGGGGTTGGGAGCTTGCCCTGCTCCACATAGCTCCCGGAAGTAGCAGCACATCCCCCCTCTGGCTCCTACGTGTAGGGGCAGCCAGGGGGCTCTGCATGCTGCCCCCGCCCCAAGTGCCGCACCTGCAGTTCCCATTGGCCAGTGGGAGCTGCAGGGGTGGCACTTGTGGACGGGGCAGTGCACAGAGCTGCCTGGCTGTGCCTCCGCGTAGGAGCCAGAGAGGGGACATACCACTGGTTCCGGAAGCTGCTTGAGACAATCACTGCCTGGAGCCTCCACCCTTCACCACCTCTCACGCCCCAGCCCTGATCCCCCTCCCACCTTCCGAACCCCTCCATCCCACCCTCCTGCACCCCAGAGCCCACACTCCCAGCTGGAGCCCTAACCTCCCCCCCTCACCTGCACACCGGCCCCAGCCTGGAACCCGCTCCCACACTCTGGACTCCTCATTTCTAGCCTCACCCCAGAACCCGCACCACCAGCCGGAGCCCTCACCCCCCTACCTGCACCCCAACCCCAAATTTCGTGAGCATTCATGGTCCACCATACAATTTCCATACCCAGATGTGGCCCTCGGGCCAAAAAGTTTGCCCACCCCGGTCTAGTCTGACCTCCTGTATAACACAGGCCTTGGAACTTCACCAAAATAATTCCCACAGCATATTTTTTAGAAAAAAACATCCAATCTTGATTGAAAAATTGTCAGTATGGAGAATCCACCAGAACCCTTGGTAAATTGTTCCATTGGTTAATTACCCTCACTGTTAAACATTTACACTTTATTTCCAGTCTGAATTCGTCAAGCTTCAGCTTCCAGCCATTCAATTATGTTATACCTTTCTCTGCTAGACTGAGGAACCCATTATCAAAATATTTGTTCCCCATACAGGTACTTACCGACGTATAATCAAGTTGCCCCTTCACCTTTTTATCAAACTAAGTAGATGGAGCTCCCTGACTCTATCACTATAAATGTATGCTTTCTAATCCTTTAATTTGCTTCTCTCTGAACCCTTTCCAAATGTTCAACATCCCTCTTGAATTGCAGACACCAGAACTGGACACATATTCCAGGAGTGGTTTCATCATTTAGCTGTATTAAAAACACCTATTTGCTTGCACCCAGTTTACCAAGAGATCCAGATTACTCTGTATTAGTGACCTGTCCTCTTTATTATTTACAACTCCCCCAATTTTGGGGTTATCTGTAAATTTTATGTTTTCTTCCAAGTCATTAATAAAGATGTTATATAGCATAGGGCCAAGAACCAATCCTGTTGGGACCCCACTGGAAACACACCCATTTGATTATGAGGATTCTCTGTTTACAGTTACATTTTGAGACCTATCAATTAGCAAATTTTTAGTCCATTTAACCTGTGATGTGGCATGTTAATTTTATATCATTCTAGTTCCACCCCCACAATCAAAATGTCCTGTGGTACCAAGTCAAACAAACACTTTACAGAAGTCTAAGTACATTATATCAACCAAGCATGAAATCTCATTAAAAAAAGATAAATTAACTTGACAGGATTTATTTTCCATAAACCCATGCTGACTGGCATTAATTACATTGTCCTCCTTTAACTATTGAGTCCTGTAGCAGCCACTCCATTGTCTTGCCTGGGGTTGATATTAGATTGACAGGCCTATAATTATCTGGGTCATCCCAGTTACCCTTTTTAAATACCGGCACAACATTAGCTTTCTTCCAGTCTTCTGGAATTTCCTCAGTTTCCAAGATTTATTGAATAGCAATATTAATGTCCAGCAAGCTCATCAGCCAGCTCTTTTAAAACTCTTGGATGGATGTTATCGAGATCTGCTGATTTTAAGAGTCTAACTTCAGTAGCAACTGTTTAACATTCTCCTCAGATGCTAGTGAAATGGACAGATTGTTATATGATATGGCTATATCATCTGTTTTTCCCCCTCTAATACAGAACAGAAATATTTACTGAACACTTCTACCTTTATCAGAAGTAAGTCATTGTAGTCAATGGTGTCATATCAGCGTAAGGGAGATCAGAATCAGGCCCCTTACTTTAAAATTGTTCACACTCGGCATTGCCCTGGGTATGCTAAGGTCCAAGCTAATTTCTGCCTTGAAAAAATGGAGTTTAAAATGGAAACACTGGCCAAACACAGCTACAGCATAGCAGCAACACATAGCACCAGCAGAGGGCCCATTCCTGCAAGGTGCTGAGCACCTTCAATTCCCATTCAACAGGTTGTATGCTCAGCAATCTACTTCACCATGGTGACTTCCACTTAGACCAGAATTAAAGAGAAAAGGGAAAAAACATTAGGAAAAATCCACCTTTGCATCCATTTTCCCAGAGCTGGATGGGTCCATCTCTGTAATTGTTCGTTCACTCACCCACACCAGACTGGCTGAACCATTATCCTGGGTCCTCCTCTCAGCATGTCTGGAGATAGACCTCATAGTTACAGCTATTTCATCCTTCAAACAGTCCTTTATGAGACACAAGAGACTACCAAAAAAACCACACTCATCAAATAATACTACAGTAAACAATGTCTTCGCTATGCTGCAATAACAAAACTGGCAATCCTACATGGTAGCATCCCAGGATGGATAATAAGTGCCAGTGTAGTAAACAGGACTCCCAGGTCCTTTCACCTACATAACTCTGTCTACATAGTTCTGCCTTGAGTTGTATTTGGCAGTGCTATGTGGTGTTCTCATTTAGGCAAGAAGCCTGACATGTATTTGTACAGCAGAGGAATCAACAGGGGGAAAAAATGGTTTCTGGATGCTTAATCTGTATCAGTTTATAATGTGTGCAGTATTGTTGTAGCTGTTAGTCCCAGGAGATTAGAGAGACAAGGTGGGTGACGTAATATATTTTATTGCACCGATTTCTGTTGGAGAGAGAGACAAGCTTTCGAGCTTACCAACAGAAATTGGTCCAACAACAGATATTATCTCACCCACCTTGTCAGTTTAGAATGGTACTGTCAAGGTTCCTTCCCCACTCTGAACTCTAGGGTACAGATGAGGGGACCTGCATGAAAAAACCCCTAAGCTTATTTTTACTAGCTCAGGTTAAAACTTCCCCAAGGTACAAACTATTTTACCTTTTGCCCCTGGACTTAATTGCTGCCACTACCAAGCGTCTAACAAATATATAAAAGGGAAAGAGCCCGCTTGGAAACGTCTTTCCCCCCAAAATCCTCCCAAACCCTACACCCCCTTTCCTGGGGAAGGCTTGATAAAAATCCTCACCAATTTGCATAGGTGAACACAGACCCAAACCCTTGGATCTTAAGAACAATGAAAAGTAATCAGGTTCTTAAAAGAAGAATTTTAATTGAAGAAAAAGTAAAAGAATCACCTCTGTAAAATCAGGATGGTAAATACCTTACAGGGTAATCAGATTCAAAACCTAGAGAATCCCTCTAGGCAAAACCTTAAGTTACAAAAAGACACAAAAATAGGAATATTTATTCCATTCAGCACAACTTATTTTATCAGCCATTTAAACAAAACAGAATCTAACACATATCTAACTAGATTGCTTATTAACCCTTTACAGGAGTTCTGACCTGCATTCCTGCTCTGGTCCTGGCAAAAACAACACACAGACAGAGAGAACCCTTTGTCCCGTCCCGTCCCCCGCTCCATTCCAGCTTTGTCTCCTCATTGGTCATTTTGTCAGGTGCCAGCGAGGTTGTCTTAGCTCCTTAACCCTTTACAGGTGAAAGGGTTTTTCCTCTGGCCAGGAGGGATTTAAAGGTGTTTATCCTTCCCTTTATATTTATGACAGGTCCATTATGATGATTTGCATGCTGACAATGGACTTGCTGCTGTATAATACGCGGAACTCAGAGAGACTCTGCCTCAAAGACCTTACCCACTAACATAGACAGGAAAGAGCAGGGCTAGATGGATGAACAGTTGTGGGGGGGCATTAAAATCTGTTTTAAAGCATTTTCATTCACTTTTTGTGGCAGTGCAGAAGATGGGAGTGTTTAGAGCAGTGGTTTTCAAAAAAATTTTCTGGCAACCCAGCTGAAGAAAATTGTTGATGCCCGCGACCCAACGGAGCTGGGGATGAGTAGTTTGAGGTGTGGGAGAGGCTCAGGGCTGGGGCAGAGGTTTGGGGTGCAGACTTCAGGATGGGAATGGGAATGAGGGGTTCAGGGTTTGGAGGGGCTCTGGGCTGGGGTTGGGAATGAGGGGTTGGGGTTGCAGGAGGGGGCTCAGGGCTGGGGCAGGGGATTGGGGCACGGGCTTACCTCAGGTGGCTCCCAGTCAGTGGCGCAGCCAGGGTTCAGAGGCAGGCTTCCCACCTGTCCTGGCACAACGGATCGTGCTGTGCCCCAGAAGTGGCCAGCAGCAGGTCTGGTTCCCAGGCGGAGGCATGCAAGTGGCTCTGCACAGCTCTTGCCCGCAGGCACCGTCCCCCCAGCTCCCATTGGCCAGGAGTGTGGAGCTGGTGCAGCAAATGGAGCCCCGTCCCATCCCCCCCCCCCCCCCCCGAGCCCCCGCCTAGGAGCCGGACCTACTGCTGGCCCCTTCCAGGGCGCAGCGCAGTGTCGGAACAGGTAGGGACTAGCCTGCCTTAGTCGGGCAGCACCGCTGATGGGACTTTGAACAGCCCAGTCGGAAGTACTGACCAAAGCCGCTGCTGTGACCCAGTACCTTACATTCTGCAACCCAGTACTGGGTCATGACCCACAGTTTGAAAACCACTGGTTTAGAGGGGATATTAATGAGGAGAGGGTTTTTTCCAGGTGAACTAGGCTAGCCAGAGCATTGTGGCTCAGATTTTCAAAACTGCTTAACCTATCTGGATACTCAATTAAAATGGATGGGAATTGAGCATCCAAATCTTCAAATAGCTTTGAAAACTCTACCTTCCATGTGCAGGGGTGATATAGATAAAGGCACAGAGACAGCTGTGTGAGAAATGGTTGAACTGTTTTTCTGTCTCACACAAAAACAAATATTTACTGAAATGAATTCTGAGTATACGTTTTAAAATGAATTCTGAGTGGTCACAGTACCAGGAAGACTGTTAAACCACAGAGCCTCTCATAGGTTGTAATCCATATCAATTGTTCATTTTACATGGGTAGAGCTGGCTAAAGGCTTTCTGAACTCTCAAGCTGTCCAAAATGTAGAGCCCAGAGAACCAGTAAGGGGCATTATGCCAGAATTGCCAAATATTGCATTGACGATAATAAAATTGCACATTGAGTTTGTGATGGCCAGAGTCGGTGTTCAAAAAAAAAAAG
Organism: Caretta caretta; assembly: GCF_965140235.1. NCBI lineage: Eukaryota > Metazoa > Chordata > Testudines > Cheloniidae > Caretta > Caretta caretta. The sequence continues at coordinate 37,292,678 of NC_134207.1, forward strand.
AAAAAAAAAGAGGATGGTCTGCGGCAGGGAGTGAGAGTCCTCCAGCCCTGAGGCCACAGTAGGGAGCAAGAGCTCCTCCAGTCCCGGAGCCAGAGCAAGGGTCCAGGCACTGGGGCTTCCCTTACCCCATCCCATTCGCCTGGCACTGCTGCCAGGGAGCGGGTTTGGGGTATGGGGGCTTTTCCCACCTGGCACTACTGCCGGGGAGAGGAGCGGGGTCCAGGGCTTCCCCTGCCACACCCTGGTGCTTGTCTGCTGGGGGCAGGGCACTCATTTTCTGGGGGGCCCCCAATTGGCTAGGGCCCCTGGTCTTGGGCCCTGTGGGCCCATTGGCTAATCCTCCACTGCCTGCAATCCTACCCCTGTTCCACCCCTTCCCCTGCAGCCCTGCCCCCAGTTCACCCACAGTCCCACCCCATTCCACTCCTCCCACACTGCAGCACCGCAACCTGTTGCCTCCTTTTGTGTCCCCCCGCCACGGCCCCAAGACCAGAGAAGCTCTGTCCCCCCACCACTGCTCCGAGGCTACAGCAGGGAGTGAGAGCTCCTCCAGTCCTGGGGCCGCAGCCAGCCGCTGGGGCTTCCCCCGCCCTGCCCACCTGGCACTTCTGCAGGGACCCTGGGTCAAGGCACTGGGGCTTCCCCTGGCTATTCTGAGGCTTCTGCAATGGCTCTGGGCTTCTGCCATCCCAAGGCAGGTTTCTGCTGGGGCTCCGCAATTGGCCGGGGCTCCTGAGCATAGGCCTGTTGGATAATCTGCCACTGGGCATACCAAACACAACACAGCTCAGTTCACAAGGTTATGGGTAATCCCAGCAAATTCACTCATAAAACAGCACTCACATGGACTTCTGGAACTTCAGGGATTCCTTCACCAGCATTTGCTGTTCCACAGAAGAGAGAAAACAGACAGAGCATGTTTGGGTGGAAAGGATTCACTAATGTTTCCTGCTCCAGAGCACTAAATGTCACCCTGCACAAAGTGCCTTCTGTTGTCACAAAATTGACCTGAGTTTGAGTCTAACCTCAAAGCTTCCTCAGGGCAATGGAGATCAAAGGTCTGAATTTCAAAGGGCTCCAACCCATCCTCCTTTTGTGCACTTGCTTGTATTTGGATGTGTAAAGTTGCATGTGCACTTTTCTAGCACTAGTACCTGCAAACACAGGTTATAAACTGAACATGCACAAAATCCATTTATCTAGAAACCATCAACCACACACACAGGCGTTTGCACCGCATGCACAAATTGACAGCACTTTCTGAAAGAAAACCAGTTCACAAAGGGACTCTAAGAACAAAGAGCTTGTGTCACAAATGTGTGGGCAGCGCATACAAGAGGCTTGGGGAGGGGAAGCCTCTCCAAAAAAAAAATAAAATAAAATAAAGGCTGGCCATGCAGGAGGGCAAATGCCACGGATACGCCATGGGTCACTTCCCTTTGGAGGTGCGCCAGTCTGTCACTTTCGTAGTGCAGGATGCAAAGCTCCCTAGAAGTGGGGGAACCACCAGCCTCCCTTCCCCCTCACTCTACCTCTTCCCTCAAGGCCCTCACCCTCACTCCACCTCTTCCTTCAAGGCCCTGCCTGCCCGCTGCTCACTCTCAGCCACAGGGCCCTTCCTCAAAAAAACCTCTGAGCAGAACTGCAGGATCAGGCCCTCTGCACGTACCACAAACACCATCACCAGCCCTTCCTTGTCCTGAGGTTGAAGTGAGGTGAAATGGGTTTGTACAACAATCACTTTGTCCTGTCATTACTATAGAAACAGATGGTTAAATTTAGATAGCACCATTCCACTGACACAAAGAGCCATTTGAAAGAAAAACTGATATTGCTATACATTTACTTTGAACATTTATATCTTAATAAAACTAGGATTTGTTTACACAATCTAACCATTAAACAAGAAAATATAAAAATAAACTGAAATGGATACATGCAAATACTGAGAGCTAAGATAATATATCTTGTAACAATTAATTCCAGGAAGATTTAACAAAAGTAATCAAACAAGTATTCTCACCAAATGGGGTTTTGACAGCTCACAAACAAAGCAGGGTGTCAATTGACTTAATAAAACATTCTTGTTATTAACTGATTTTCTCCAGTAGCTTTTGCAGTTTATACTTTAAAATTATCTCTGGAAAATTATAAGAATCACAAAACCTTTTACAAACTGACCCCAGTTTCACAATAGATTGCTGTAAAATGGATTAAGCCTTGCTATGTGTTGAGACAAAACCTTATTCAAACTGATGTATGAACGTGCCCTTCAATTAAGATAGTTGTCAGAGATAGTCAACAGGCCACACCAAAAACAAGGCCTAATAGAGTCTTCCCAGAAACTAGTACCATGTGGGCAGGAGTTCCACTGGGTATTGTGACCAGATGGGCATATGAGAGAATGCACAGAAACGAAGAAGAGAGAGAGGGTGAAAAACAAAAAGAAAGAAAGCCAAGCAGTAACCTGCAAGCTCAGTCTGACCCTGGGAAAAGCTACAGACAGACCTTTTGGGGCTGTTGGCTAAAGAGGCTTGGGGATGGAAGCTAAGAACCGCTCCTTTTGCTTTTGATTCCTCTTGTGTTTGTTAAAGCAAGACTTTGTACATTCCTTGTAAATAAACAAGATAGCATCAAAGAAAATACCACACACCATCAATTTCTATTTCTAATTGACACAACCCCAGGACCCCAAAATTTGACTAGCCCCTCAGGTCAAAAAGGGGCAACAGAATCCACAGAAGCAGACACTGGTGCCTGACAGTTAAGTCAGCAGGGCTTTACATAGGCGCAGGGGTTCACATATGGTGATACTACTGCAAGATCAGGGCTTATATACACACAATGCCACTGATATGCAACCCTCTCTGGGTGGAGGCCTGCAGTCTGCTGCACATCAAGGCAGAGAGGTGAAAATCAAGGACACTGGAGTAAAGAGGGAAGACAGGACCTTCATTTTAAGGCCTCAAAAGACACATGCACACAGAGTAGCTAGATAGTATTCTATTTATCTTCCTTAAAAGGATGAAAGGCTGAATAGTCCCTGCTAGGATTTGAATCCACATCAATATGCCAATCGTGACGTTTAGATCACTAAACAATCCCACTTCCTACAGCCTGAGTTTATCACATCAAAGGAGCTCTGTCAAGAATAGCAGTAATTAGGTCACCTATATCACAAATAAATTGTGGTTTTGATGTTAAAAACACAGAGTTGCATCTAGCATTTTGTCAAGAAATTTGCTTATTTTTCATAGTACAGACAGATGGTGTTGTGCTCAGTGAAAGCCCATCATTCTGTCATGCTTAAAGGTTGTTGTATTTCAACCAAGGTGGCTGACAGCTCAGCTATTAGTGTTGGCAAGATCAAGCCCTAATTCACATTGATCAAGTGGGCTTTACATATGGCAAATCAACAAATCATTATAGCAGGAGACCTTTGAATGTCCTACACCATTCCCAAAGATACAACACACAGGCTTCTTTTATCCTTCCATGAAAAAAAAAATTCTGATTGTGTATTATGGGTAGTGTTCCTTCTAATTTTTTCCATCCATGTGCAAAATGAATTTTGTTATGTGCACCATATCGAGGTAATGTGTGGATGTGTGCGCCACCAGTAGAAACCAAAAACCTATATATATATATATTTTTTTAAGAGTTACCATAGGGATAATTACTCCATCCAGGACAGGTTAGGCATTTGAGAACTCACTACTCAAAAAATTAAATTTAAGCATAAGAGAGAAATAAAAATTATGAAATGCATAGAGCAGTCAAAAAACTAAAACAACACACTTTGAAAGAAGTATCAAGAAGTAACAACAACAACATGTTTGTGTTGGGAGGTGAGTGTGAAAGACAGTGTGTGTTTGTGTGTGTGTGAGACAGAGATAGAGATGCGTGTTGCCTCTTTAAGTATGCTGACCCCACTTTAAGTATGCTCCCCGTTTAAGTAAATCAGCAAGTTCAAACACAGCAGCAGCTGCCAGCAAGCTCCCGGGATCCTGAGCCCTGTCATATTCCCGCTCTGTGGAGATGGGGTACAGGGGTGGGGGGAGAGGGGCACCCTGTCATCAGCACTCCTCTCCCCCTTACTCTGCACAGCAAGCAGGAGGCGCCTGGGAGCAGCTCTAAGGCAGAAGCAACACATGGCAGTGGGGGGAGGGACACCTGAACTGTGTGGCACTTGATAGCTTGCTGGGCAGCCGCCCAACTGCACAGCTTACAGGGAACTTAGGTTATGAGATTTTTCAAGTACTGCAAAAGGTAATTTAACTTCATCCAATAATTTATGAAATCTATCGAATGCTTCTGTAACTATCCAAAGGCATTCTTAAATGGGATACATTTAGAACTTGTTGAATTATGACGTGGAACGTGACAAGACTGTGCATTGTCCCTACCCTTATTTGTCTTATTTATAGACCCACTAGCAGTTTATACTCAGTGAAGATACACAAGGCACTGATATAAATTAATATTACTGCTGTGGGAATTCTGTGCCACTGCACATGTGCAGAATCATGTCCCCCCCCCCAACTTTTTTTTCCTCCACAGAATATAGATTCTGCTGGAGAGGTGCTGCAGTTACACCTTTCACCCACCAGAGGCTGCTTTGGTACCAGAAGAGAGGGCAGCCAGCCGGAGAGGATTTGTTCCTCACAATGGGGCTAGGTGAGGAGACATGGGATGGGCAGAGAAGGCACAAGGAGCTACTGGGGGGGCGTGTCACAGACTGGGGTTCAGAAGGGCTAGTGGCGGGGACAGACTGGAGCATGGGCTCAGGAGCTAGTGAGGTGACAGCATTGAGCCAGGGGTTGAATGGGAGAAGGGCTGCAGGGCCACATGAAGACAGGAGGTGCAGGGTCACACAGGGACAGGGGGCAGATGTGCTTGACTGAATGGGAGAGGCTAGGGGTCAACCAGGGTCTGCATAGGGGAGGCTCCCCAACTCCCTAAAAATCCCTTCCTTCCCACCCCGCTCCCTCAAAACAACAGTTCCATACTTCTCCCACCCACACCCAACAACCCTCCAGGTTCATTCCCAGGTTCCTTCTCTCTTCCTCCACTCCTCTGTTACCCCTGATTTCTCCAAGCCTTCGCAATGCTTCTGAGGGCACACAGGATTTCTGTATTGTAGTTTAAATGAATTACTCAACATTCTGTATTAATATGCCTAGTAAGGAATCTATTTGTCAAAAAAAAAAAAATCCCTGATTTTTTTTTAATCTGTATTGCTACAGACATACTTGCTGATAAGTAGTTTGAAATAAATTACCAAAATAATTGAAACTGGCATGATTATAGTGTTATTTTGCAGAATTTTAAAATATTATGCACAGAATTTTTAGTTTTTTGGCACAGAATTCCCCCAGGACTAGAATATGAACACAAGTTCAGACTACTTCTGTGTGATATTTTGGTATCCCTAACTCAAACTGGCAACTCTATTCAATGTAGCTCTAGAAGAACAGTGCCATATTCAGTTTCTATGTAAACATGGCGAAATTTGAAACACTGCCTATACAGAATGAATCAGCAAATCAATCCATAATTAACTTCTAAGGTGACTGAACCCTAAAGGCCACAAATATGTGGGAGTGCAAGTGTTTATCTAAACAGATAATATTTGAAGAAGGGAGAGTAGATGAAATGTTTAGATTAGAACTTCAAAGGTTGCAAAGTCTTCCTTTACCTCTAGTTGGCTGCATTAATTTAGTGAAGACAAACATTCCTTGCTCTTACCAGGAGTTTTTGCAGGGTGGTACAGGAAAGAGTTGACCCATATATGTGCTTCATTTCCCTGGCAAGGCAATACCCCAGAATGAGAGTTCAAAGCAATGAGGCAGAGAGAGATTCAGCTTCCTATCTGCAAGTTTTACTAGAAGATTGTAACTTTGTTGCTTCTGTAGACTGAGCACCTTGCACATACCGGGAGCTCCTCACATCCCTTCATTCCTCCCACAAACTCCTTCCTTGTGTGCCACCCTCCCATCTCCCTCCATTTCAGAGACTCCCTGCATCTTCTCCCACCACCTCCTTCATGCCAGGAGCGCTGTGTACCCCTGCATCCCCCCTCCCGTACCAGGGTCCCCAATTCTTCCCCCACCTGGGGCTCTGTGTACTCCCCATTCCCCCCTCCCCATGGCAGGGGCTCTGTAGGTGACCCCCTCCCTCCCTCTCCCATACAAGGGGCTGTTCCTCCCCCCATTATCCTCTCCCTTAATCTTCCCCCCCATACCAGGGATTCTGTACCCCCTTCACCTTCATACCAGGATCCCCTATTCTGCTCCTGCCAAGGGTTCTGTGTCCTCCCGCCCATTCTCCACATGCCATATACCCTCATCTCTCTCCTGGGCTGGTTAGACCCAAAAGGCTGTCTAAACAAGAGTGTATATCTTATCCATAAGAACACTTCCAAGACTATACTCCAAATTGTGAACCCTGGGCTTAAGAACCAAAAACTACTGTGGAAGATAGAGGGTATACATTTTGTAGTACCCATTTGAAACAGCAATTCTTACAAACAGATGTAGTGCTTGTATTATATACAGGCACTCCTACTCATCTTTAACCCCAAACAGAATGGAACCAACATAAGGAGCTATTTCCCATAAGTGTGGGCAGAAGTCTGCTTCATTAAAACATTGCATCTGAAGCTGGCCCCTAATGCAGCTATTTTGGGCAGCAGCCAATTGGTTTAAGAAAACCAGGGCAACTATCATCTCAGATCAAGACTCAAGGTTTTGCATTTATGGGGTAGATGCAAATTATCATCATCCTATAAAGAGCTTAAGCTCAAGAATACAGCGTCATTGATTTGGGCGGCAGTGAGGAGGAAAAGCTAATTCTGAATCCGTGTCCACTACTTGCAGTTCTTAATGTGAAGGAGTTAGGACTACAAACAAACTAAAGCAGCACACACTAACCCAATGTCTCCAATAACACTGTAGGAAAGTTATAGGATGTGTGGGGCCAGTACACAGCAGCCCTTGGTTTTGCCTGCGATCTTCTTATTCTAGGCACATGGGCTACTTTAATCATGATAGTCAACATGTAAACGTTGGTATTTTGTCGTCCCAATACTTTACAAACCAGCATTCACAGGTTTCCACCTGACTGCTATATTGCGTAACTTCAAAAATAGGACCTACCAAATTCATGTCCATTAAAAATGTGTCACACACCGTGAAATCTGGTCTCACCCAAGAAGTCTGGCTAGTGTAGGGGAGGGGCAGGGCTGGGGCCTCTTACTATGCGCTGGTCTCCAGATGCTAGTTCCAGCTGGACTGAGGAGGGACGGGACTTCCTCTTCCCCTGCAGTGGCTGCTCCCAGGACTGGGTCAGACCCATCTCTAGGAACCTCCCCCAGTTGCAGGCAGCTCCGCAGCTGCTAGCTGGGAGCCCAGCTCTGAAGGCAGCGCTGCCGCCTGCAGCGGTGCAGAAGTAAGGGGGGGGCAATACTGCAACCCACCTACAATAGCCTTGTGATCCTCCCCTTCTGTCCCGGGACCCCCCCCCCCCCATGGTTACAACACTATGAAATTTCATATTTAAATCCTGAAATTGTGAATTTTATGATTTTTAAAATCCTATGCATGTGAAATTGATCAAAATGGACCGTGAATTTGGTAGGACCCTATTCATAAATTATAATATAGCTTGTTTGTGAATGTAATAATTAAGACTGGCAGCAGTTTTGGTTTGGATCTCATAAAAACAGCCATATTGGGGCAGAACAATCAATGGTCTGTCTAGCCCAGTATCCGGTCTTCCAACAGTGGCTGGTGCCAGATGCTTCAGTAGGAATGATCAGAACAGGGCAATTCATCAAGTGATCCACCTTTGTCATCCAGTCACATTTTCGGCTGTCAGAGGTTTAGGCATGGGGTTGCGCCCCGGACCACCTTGGCTAGTAGCCACTGATGGACCTATTCTTCATTAACTTATTTTATTCTTTTTTTACCCCAGTTATACTTTTGGCATTCACAATAGCCCCTGGCAAAGAGTTCTATAGGTTGACTGTGTGTTGTGTGAAGTAGTATTTCCTTATGCTTGTTTTGAACCTGCTGCCTAGTAATTCCTTTGGGTGACCCCTGGTTATTGTGAAGGTGTAAATAAATCTCTTTTGTATAGGATTTTCAACTTTTGGCAGAAGTATGTTTCTGTCTAAAATGCTGCAGTACTGCATACATAAACTGTCAACCAGGCAGAAACTTTTCCTATGAAGTGTGAGGGAAATTCATTGAGTAATTTTTAGAACTCCATTTTAAGTACTGGATCTACTGGAATTAGCATAGATAGTTGTCATAAATATAAATGGAAGGGTAAACACCTTTAAATCCCTCCTGGCCAGAGGAAAAACCCTTTCACCTGTAAAGGGTTAAGAAGCTAGGATAACCTCGCTGGCACCTGACCAAAATAATCAATGAGGAGACAAGATACTTTCAAAGCTGAAGGGGGAGAAACAAAGGTTCTCTCTGTCTGCGTGATGCTTTTGCTGGGACCAGAGCAGGAATGCAGGTCAGAACTCCTGTAAAGGGTTAATAAGCAATCTAGTTAGATATGCATTAGATTCTGTTTTGTTTAAATGGCTGTTAAATAAGTTGTGCTGAATGGAATATATATTCCTGTTTTTGTGTCTTTTTGTAACTTAAGATTTTGCCTAGAGGGATTCTCTAGGTTTTGAATCTAATTACCCTGTAAGGTATTTACCATCCTGATTTTACAGAGGTGATTCTTTTACTTTTTCTTTAATTAAAATTCTTCTTTTAAGAACCTGATTGCTTTTCATTGTTCTTAAGATCCAAGGGTTTGGGTCTGTGTTCACCTATGCAAATTGGTGAGGATTTTTATCAAGCCTTCCCCAGGAAAGGGGGTGTAGAGCTTGGGGGGATATTTTTTGGGGGGAGACGTTTCCAAGTGGACACTTCCCCTGTTATTTTTGTTAGACACTTTGGTGGTGGCAGCATAAAGGACAAAAGGTAAAACAGTTTGTACCTTGGGGAAGCTTTTAACCTAAGCTGGTAAGAATAAGCTTAGGGGGTCTTTCACACAGGTCCCCACATCTGTACCCTAGAGTTCAGAGTGGGGAAGGAACCTTGACAATAGTACTAGAGTGTTCTGAGAGCAGTAAAGGGCAAATTGTGCTCACACACTCATGTGGGGGCTAACTAAGGCGGTGGTAGAGAATACAAGGAGACTTCCCCTGTCCCGGCCCCATCCCCACTCAGATACCAGCTGCACAGTAGCTAGAAAGTGCAGCCACTGCACTAGGTTAGAACTGTGGCTAGCCTGCAAAAAGGGGAGGAAGGGGGAGGACAAGGAAGGGCCTGTCAGCACACCAAATGAACACAAGGAGGTGCACATACTGATACCGCACACTGCAAAAGGATGTGAACTTTTGCAACAGCACACACACCTGCAGAACCCCAGAAGGAACTATGGCTGACATAGGGTCTGATTCAACACCTGAAGCTAATGGAAAGCCTCTCACTTTAGGCACTGGATGAGGTATTTATTGAGCTAGAATTCCTCTTGCTCTAATTGCAGGCCCTTCTCATAGACTAAGATCAGGACCATCATGATTAAGGTTAAGATTTTGTCAGTTATTGTTAATAAAAGCCACAGACAGGTAATGAGCAATAAACAAAAATTCATGGAAGCCCGTGATCTGTCCCTGACTTCTACTAAAAGTAACTGAGAAAATGGGGCTGATCAGGGGGTTGGGGAGGGACTGAGAACCCCCACTGCAGAAGGGGTTCAGCATCCACCACCTACACCACCCGCTTGTTACAGGTGCCCACTGCCCACAAGAAGCAGGGGCCCACCGCCAGCTGACAGCTCCGGCCTACCATGCCGGGGCTGGAAAATGTCATGGAGGTCTCTGAAAGTCATGGAATCCGTGACCTCCATGACATAATCTTATCCTTAATCATGATCATCTAGTCTGACCTCCTGCACATTGCAGGCTACAGAAACTCACCCATCCACTCCTGCAATAGACCCATAACCTCTAGCTGAGTTACTGAATCCTGAAATCATGGGTTAAAAAGACTTCAGGTTACAGAGAATCCACTATTCACACTAGTTTAAACCTACAAGTGACCCCTGCCCCATGCTGCAGACGAAGGCAAATCTCCCCCAGCCCTGGGTCTCTGCCAATCTGACCCAGGGAAAATTCCTTCCCAACCCCAAATATGGCGATCAGTTAGACCCTGAGCATGTGGGCAAGACCCACTAGCCAGACACCCACTTGTACATACCTGTGTCTAAAAGATACCAGTGCACTATAAGAATCAGAAGTATTTAAAATGGTTCAGGTTCAGCTGAATGGCTAAAAGTGCTGTGATTTGCCATTGTGGGGCTGGGCAGAAAGTGCCTTCCCTCCCTTCTCCCCTTCTGCCAGGAGAACTAGATCAATGCTGGGCATCAAGACTGGCTAATTACAGCTTCTCCATGCAATTCCGATCTGACCGGAGCAACATCAATGCTGATGCCCTATCAAGGCTCCGACAACACTGGAACCAGAGCACCAGATGACCACAAGGATTTAGAGATGTTACCATTTGTGACCATCTCTGCTGAAGCAGTCCAGGCTTGCATGAACCACCCCGCAAGAGTCTGAAAAGGGCAAAGACCTCTGGGTCCAGATCCAAGACCGTAACGCTATTATTCAGAGAGTATTAGAGATTATCCAGAGAAGCATTGGACTTTCTGCCATGGATTGGAGTGCTCTGACCCCAGAAGTGACCAGCAGGCCTATCTATGTGAGGGTAGAGGGCAGACTGGTACACAAGACCTGAGACCCAGGGACTAATGAAGAAATCATCCAGACAGTGCTGCCCCAGATAGCACCTGAGACAGTGCTCCAAGCCTATCATGATGCTATGGGCCATTCTGGCCCCAAAAAGTCTGAGAAAAACACCCTTAGGATGTTCTACCTGTAGGATAGCCCAAGCCATGCAGGAGTGTTGTGACAACTGCTCGGTCTGCACCAGCAGAAGAAACCCAGAAATGGAGAAACCCTCCAGCCAACAGAGACCAGCACACTCTTGGAGTCAGTGGCATTGGACCCCTTGAAGATGGAAATAAATCAGAGCAGTGCATCCTACATCCTGACCATGGTAGATCATTATACCAAATTCCTGGTCACCACGCCCCTCAGGGAGATCACATCCAGAGCAACCACAGAAGCCTTCCGGCACTACTTTGACCAGCCCTATGGCTGTCCTACCAAGGTGCTCACAGACAAAGGCACACCCTACAAGTCTCAGATGTTCAAAGAACTGTATTGTGCTCTCTATATGGCAGCCACAAGCTAAGGATGACATCCTATCATCTGCAAACAAGCCAGCCAGACACTGCTAGCAGGGCTGAGGTCCCTGTCAGAAATGCAGCAGACACACTGGCTTTCCTACCTGCCAGAACTGACCTACATGTGTAATAATGCAGTGCACTCTGCCCCAAAATACATCTGCTAATTCCTGGTTTTCAGCAGGCATGGCCAGCAGCCTACAGACATGACCCTGGGCAGCCACCTAGGGGAACCAGGGTCCAGGGGCCCCAGAATTGGTCCATGAGCATCACCAATGCCTCTGGGAGACAGGCCAGATTGTGGCCACTAACATAGGCCATGACCGAGTCAGGCAGAAAGAGCGTTATGACAGACTGGTGCCAGGCCACTGGAGCTGGGGGATCTGGTCCTACTTAAGCAGCAGAGGTGCTCCAAACTGGATCCAGCCTGGAGCCCCAAGTCATGCATTGTCTGTGGGATCCCATACCCCAGACAGCCAGGATACAAGATCTGAGCAGAGTCTGCGGATAGACTGGAGGACCTGGGCCACCACAACATGCTCCGGCCTTACTACTTGGAGCCTGAGTCACAAAAGAGGGTGTGGGGGAAGAGATCCAAGCCCTAGTACCTCGGAGAAAGGGCCAGAAGGAGTCAATGTGCTCCCACTTGTGGGGTGGATCACATTGGGAGGGATCCCCACCAGAATCATAGAATATCAGGGTTGGAAGGGACCCCTGAAGGTCATCTAGTCCAACCCCCTGCTCGAAGCAGGACCAATTCCCAGTTAAATCATCCCAGCCAGGGCTTTGTCAAGCCTGACCTTAAAAACCTCTAAGGAAGGAGATTCTACCACCTCCCTAGGTAACGCATTCCAGTGTTTCACCACCCTCTTAGTGAAAAAGTTTTTCCTAATATCCAATCTAAACCTCCCCCACTGCAACTTGAGACCATTACTCCTCGTTCTGTCATCTGCTACCATTGAGAACAGTCTAGAGCCATCCTCTTTGGAACCCCCTTTCAGGTAGTTGAAAGCAGCTATCAAATCCCCCCTCATTCTTCTCTTCTGCAGGCTAAACAATCCCAGCTCCCTCAGCCTCTCCTCATAACTCATGTGTTCCAGACCCCTAATCATTTTTGTTGCCCTTCGCTGGACTCTCTCCAATTTATCCACATCCTTCTTGTAGTGTGGGGCCCAAAACTGGACACAGTACTCCAGATGAGGCCTCACCAATGTCAAATAGAGGGGAACGATCACGTCCCTCGATCTGCTCGCTATGCCCCTACTTATACATCCCAAAATGCCATTGGCCTTCTTGGCAACAAGGGCACACTGCTGACTCATATCCAGCTTCTCGTCCACTGTCACCCCTAGGTCCTTTTCCGCAGAACTGCTGCCTAGCCATTCGGTCCCTAGTCTGTAGCGGTGCATTGGATTCTTCCATCCTAAGTGCAGGACCCTGCACTTATCCTTATTGAACCTCATCAGATTTCTTTTGGCCCAATCCTCCAATTTGTCTAGGTCCTTCTGTATCCTATCCCTCCCCTCCAGCATATCTACCACTCCTCCCAGTTTAGTATCATCTGCAAATTTGCTGAGAGTCCAATCCACACCATCCTCCAGATCATTTATGAAGATATTGAACAAAACCGGCCCCAGGACCGACCCTTGGGGCACTCCACTTGATACCGGCTGCCAACTAGACATGGAGCCGTTGATCACTACCCGTTGACCCCGACAATCTAGCCAGCTTTCTACCCACCTTATAGTGCATTCATCCAGCCCATACTTCCTTAACTTGCTGACAAGAATACTGTGGGAGACCGTGTCAAAAACTTTGCTAAAGTCAAGAAACAATACATCCATTGCTTTCCCTTCATCCACAGAACCAGTAATCTCATCATAGAAGGCAATTAGATTAGTCAGGCATGACCTTCCCTTGGTGAATCCATGCTGGCTGTTCCTGATCACTTTCCTCTCATGCAAGTGCTTCAGGATTGATTCTTTGAGGACCTGCTCCATGATTTTTCCAGGGACTGAGGTGAGGCTGACTGGCCTGTAGTTCCCTGGATCCTCCTTCTTCCCTTTTTTAAAGATTGGCACTACATTAGCCTTTTTCCAGTCATCCGGGACCTCCCCCGTTCGCCACAAGTTTTCAAAGATAATGGCCAATGGCTCTACAATCACAGCCGCCAATTCCTTCAGCACTCTCGGATGCAACTCGTCTGGCCCCATGGACTTGTGCACGTCCAGCTTTTCTAAATAGTCCCTAACCATCTCTATCTCCACAGAGGGCTGGCCATCTCTTCCCCATTTTGTGATGCCCAGCGCAGCAGTCTGGGAGCTGACCTTGTTAGTGAAAACAGAGGCAAAAAAAGCATTGAGTACATTAGCTTTTTCCACATCCTCTGTCACTAGGTTGCCTTCCTCATTCAGTAAGGGGCCCACACTTTCCTTGGCTTTCTTCTTGTTGCCAACATACCTGAAGAAACCCTTCTTGTTACTCTTGACATCTCTTGCTAGCTGCAGCTCCAGGTGCGATTTGGCCCTCCTGATATCATTCCTACATGCCGAGCAATATTTTTATACTCTTCCCTGGTCATATGTCCAACCTTCCACTTCTTGTAAGCTTCTTTTTTATGTTTAAGATCCGCTAGGATTTCACCATTAAGCCAAGCTGGTCGCCTGCCATATTTACTATTCTTTCGACTCATCGGGATGGTTTGTCCCTGTAACCTCAACAGGGATTCCTTGAAATACAGCCAGCTCTCCTGGACTCCTTTCCCCTTCAAGTTAGTCCCCCAGGGGATCCTGGCCATCCGTTCCCTGAGGGAGTCGAAGTCTGCTTTCCTGAAGTCCAGGGTCCGTATCCTGCTGCTTACCTTTCTTCCCTGCGTCAGGATCCTGAACTCAACCAACTCATGGTCACTGCCTCCCAGATTTCCATCCACTTTTGCTTCCCCCACTAATTCTACCCGGTTTGTGAGCAGCAGGTCAAGAAAAGCGCCCCCCCTAGTTGGCTCCTCTAGCACTTGCGCCAGGAAATTGTCCCCTACGCTTTCCAAAAACTTCCTGGATTGTCTATGCACCGCTGTATTGCTCTCCCAGCAGATATCAGGAAAATTAAAGTCACCCATGAGAATCAGGGCATGCGATCTAGTAGCTTCCGTGAGCTGCCGGAAGAAAGCCCCAGACCCTGGTCCCGGCCTTGAGGCAGGGCAAGAGCAGAACAGGGAGGAGGCACCCAAGCCTGACACGGGGACAGGGGAGGAAACAGAGCAATGAGGCAGAGGACCCTGCTGTTCTCAAAGGCCAAACCGGGGGTAGGCGTGGGGTCCCCGTACCCGACTGCTATAGCAGTCATGAGGGTGACCAAGCTACAGGGTGTGCCTACTACCTGGTGACATTTGTGTTACATGGTGGCAGGTCTGGGGCTAACCAGAAAGCTCCTCCCTTCCTTCCTCTCCTCCCCTTCCTGATAGTCTGCAGAAACCTGATTGTGGGGGGTGGGGTGGTTTCCAAACCAAGGACACAGAACTAACTCTGAACTCAGCCAGGGTTTGAGTGAATGCACGAATAGGGACGAGCCTGGGAAAATTCAGAGAGGAAACAAAGGAAGAAGCAAGCACAGGAAGCAGAAACCCTCAGCTACAGCAGGGAGGGAGTTGCTTGGAGGAGAGCCAGCTGTTTGCAAAAGGGGATTCTTGTAAATGCCTAGCCTGGAGCTGACAGAACAGCTGAGACCACACAACAGGACACACCATTCTGAGCTCACATCACATGCCAGCATCAGAGTGCACAGACAGGTTGTACTGACCCAAGGACAGGGGTGGGGAGGGGGAGATTTCATTGGTGTGGAGCAGAGATCTTGTGTGTGTCTAGCCAGGCATTTGGGGGGTGGGGGGAGAGGGAGAAGGGGTGCTGTTTTTCTGTATGCTGTGTCAGAGACAAGGGAGTCTGTGTAAGTCCTGCTAGAGATCCTCACATGGGTCTATTCCTGGCTTTGCCTGGGATAGATAGAACTGTTGTTCAATGGTTAAGTAAGGTGCTTGTTCCTCAGGTTAACTCTGACCCACCTAGAAGGGAGTGTTGATGTTTGTGCAGAGGTGCATGGCTGGGACCTGGGATCCCCCTCCCAATCCTGGGGACTCCCCACCAGAAACCCGACATGCTGCCAATTATTCTCTCAGTTTATCGTCACAATTCCATGGTAATTCAGTTTTCTGCATCAACGGAATAGGACCTGCAGGCTGGACTTCCTGGCTGCAGGCTTTCTGGAAAATTCAGCATAAAAGATATACAATCCAGTGCAACAGGCATATACAAATAGATAACCCCGGCACAAGTGCTAAACAGGTCATACTTGTAAACTCCTCACAAATTTTCTCTTAGAAACATGAATGTAGTTAACATGTTTGGGAAAGTGAATGAGAAGCATAACTAAGTTTGAGCTTATTGTGATCGTTCAAATGCTTCCAATGACTATACTGGGGGGGGGGGGGGGGGGGGGAGAACAGATTTATTGAAAACAGTTTATTTGATAGCACAAACAGTTTCTCTTGCTCTCTTTAGGCTTCAGGAAGGATCATCATTGGTGTCCGAGTCACTGCCCTTCCTGGCAGCCTTGGTCTCCTACCAGCAGGAATGAGAACGTCATGGTTATGAACCTCTTCTGATCCCTCCCCTTGAAAGGCACCAATCAGGAGAGGCAAAACTAGAGCAGTGATGACTCAGGACCAGGCACAAGTGCTTTTAGACAGGAGGCCCTAAGCCATGAGGAGTGTTCTGTGAAATGCACATACAAAGTAGCTACATTTAATGACTATAGATTATGTGATGTAGCATGGGGAAGAAACAACAACAACAAATAGTCAGCCAAACAGTGCTTAGTTAGCTTGGGAGGCAGGCTGCTAGAAGAAACTACAGGGAGCTGCCTGTCTCCAGAGCCTTAACAAAGAATCCCCTTTATATTATTTTCAATTAAGCTATGTCTTTTCTCTGACAGACAAAAACTAAACTACTTCTATAACTAGGACACTGCGAACATTTGCTAGGGCCTGTATCATCTCTGATCATGGCCTTGTATTGCTACATGTGCACATTGTTGCCTTTCCCCACTTTACCTCCCTCCCTCAGGTCCATCACACTATCCACTTTCTCATCCTCACACATGCTGTCACCTCCCTTGAATCCACCCCCATGGTGCAAATTGTAAGTTCCACCTCTACCACACAGTTACAACATCCACACATCATTACACTGTCCCTCCTTTGTACCACTCGTCACCTGCCCCTGCCAACAAAAGACTTCTGAAATGAATGCTGCTTCAATTCATTTTTCCCTCAGGTCAGACTAGAGGCAGGGGAAAAATATATCTATCCCTTCAACTGCCACATACTGGCCCGCTTTGACCTCCCCTTTGTCTCCTCCCTTCCCTTCCCCCTCCTCACTTTCTAATTTGTTCCCTTTCCTCCCACTTCTCTCCTCTCCTGTTCCCTGCCTGCTCAACACTCTTCTGCTGCTTCAGCACTGTGCTTCCCTTCCCACCCCCTCAAACTTCTCTGCCTCCGACACCCACTGCCCTGATCTAGGTGTGAAAATGAAGCTGTCACATTTTCCTCTCTCGGAAGCATGGATGGTATTTCTGAACAGCACTCTGAACTGAACTGAGAGCTCTGTGCAGCTTGCAAGCTTCTCTCTCTCACCAACAGAAGTCGGTCCAATAAAAGATACTACCTCACCCACCTCCTCTCTTTAATACCCTGGGACAAACATGCAGAGTAGGGGGAAATGACAGTACAACATACACCAGCCCACTCCCACTACCCTGCAGCAGTTTAGACCAGTTAGAAGTTCTGAGTACACAGAAAGGACCAGAGTCTCTTGAGACACAGCTTTCCTTAGGATAATGGCAGTGGTGTCACCGAGCTGGTTACAGCTCCCTCATTCTGACGGCTGATCTACACCAATCCCAGCCCTGACATGTCTATGTCACTGGCATAGGGTCCTTAAGGGAGTCTCTGTCAGTGGAGGATAGGTGTAGCAAAATTCTACTCCACCATACTTCTTCCCCTCCCTACCTCCTTTCCCCTTGATGTAACCCCACTGCAGGATTCAGGAGCAGCTGGCATAGCACTCAGGTGTCAGCTTTATGCCAGCATGGAGTTCCTCTACACCAGGGAAATTCCCTGCTGGCCACTGCAGCTAGAACTCAGCCCCTTTGTGCTGCTGGCCAGATCTCATTTGAAATCTAGCCCAAAGGATCCAAGAAGAATTGTAACAGGATTCCGACAGGGAGATATTCTATTCTGTATTGATGTTCAGGCAGCATGCACAGTGTTTTGGATGCTGTCCCTTGAACAAGAGATGGAATGGCATGCTGGACTCTGAAGGTGCCATGGCAGCTGGAAATAGACAACTGGGAGGGAACAGACAAGACTGACAGTTGGGAGGGGGTAAGTGAGAATGATAGTTGTGAAGGGTCATGGTGGGTATGACAGTTGGGAGGGGCAGTTGAGAATAACAGCTGGGAAAGCTTCATTTGGGAATTAGAGTGCAACAAGCAGGTTAGGTCACACAAGTGTGAATGGCAGGTGGGAAGTTGTCAGATGGGAATTACAGTTGCAAGGGGTAGGTTTAAAATGGCAGTTGGGAGGTGCAGGATGGGAAACACCATTGAAGAGAGCAGCTTGAAATGACTGTTGGCAAGGGACAGGTTGGGAGAATTTAACTGAAAAGGGCAGTGGGGAGGCGGTGGGTTGACAATGACCGTTGTTACAGGGCAGGTTGGAAGGGGGCGTGTTGGGAATGTCAGTTGGGAGGGGGTTGTGTGGGACACCGTGCACTGGGAGAAGGCAGTCTGGAAATGATGGATGGGAAGGAGCATCTGGGAACAGGTGCAAATTAAGGCAGGGCCAGATGAAAATGGCAATTGGGGGGGCGAGGTTAGGAGGGGTTAATTGGGGGTGGCAGTTGGAAAGCGGTGGGTGAGTAGTGGATATCTGAAGATGGTATAGCAACTGCAGAAGGTCACCCTTTGAGGAGGCAACAAAAAAAGGTGTGAGTCAGAAAGAAAGCGTTAAGAGGAAGCCAAAATAAACGTGTGAAAATAACGAAGTGCAGTGAAGAAAGAAAAGGGGAAGGGAGCAAAAGAGGAAGAAAGAGCAGAAAAGGAAAAACTGACTGAGAAGGGCCACCTGAGAATGTGAGTGATTTAATACTTATACTACAGCAATGCCCAGAGACTCCAAGCCATCATGTTTGGTGCTGTACAAACACAAAGACACATGCCTTGCCCCAAAGTGCATACAATTTAAGGGTCTAATCCAATGCCCACTGAAATCAATGGAAGTCCGTACATTGACTTCAGTGAGCACTGAATCAAGCCTCAATATAGATAAACTAAAGAAATACTCTGGTTTTGACCTATGTATGAACATAACGATGGAATTTCTTTGAGTAGTTTCTTTCCCCTCCCCCCCACTAGGAGAGTACTGTATATCATTAGCTTTCACTGATGATTGAGGGTCTCTTTATACTGCTACCACGGTATGCATCCGATGAAGTGAGCTGTAGCTCACGAAAGCTTATGCGCAAATAAATTGGTTAGTCTCTAAGGTGCCACAAGTACTCCTTTTCTTTTTGCGAATACAGACTAACACGGCTGTTACTCTGAAACCTGCTACCAGGTAGACATTCACACTAGCTCTGCTTAAGCTAGCAGCTCGGGCTCTGAAGCCAAGGGGGGTCAGGTGGACTTGAGAGCCTGAGCTGCTGCCAGCCACAACGTCCATGCTGCTGTTTGTAATGTGCTAGCTCAATCCGCGCTAGCTCCCAGCTGCAGTGTAGACCTACCAGCAACTTTCTGTAATTGCAGTGGGCCTTAGAGGGTAAGTCAACAAACTCTTTAAAAAAAAAAAAAAAAAAAAAGTGGAAGTAGTATTTCATACAATGTACTCATTTCATTTACACAGACAATTGTTATTTGTTGTCATTATTCTGGATTAATCTCTAGCATACTAGTAAATGAAATATTTCATCGATTTTAAGGCCAGAAGGAACGATTACAATCATCTAGTCTGACCTCCTGCATAAGAGAGGCCATAAAATTTCACTGAGTGACTCCTACCTCAATCTCACAGCAGTTATTTATGTAACTGGGAGTGGGGGCTTGGGGTAGCAGCTAGGAGAATCTGTGCTTATGAGGATGCCTAAGGGATTTTTTTGAGCCTTTTGATGAAGTACAGTACATTAAGGGCTTGATCTATTCCCACTAAAGACTCCCACTGACTTCAGCAGGAGAAAGATCAAACCCTAAGAGTAACAGTTAATACAATTTTTCCTGCTGAAGCATAACTTGAGTTGTGGGAACCAGAGGATTAGTTTATAAACAACCGTTCGCTGCTGTTAGGGAGTGAGGCTCAGAGTATACTAAATCTCTTTCAAGAAATCTAGAAAAGGGCTTTTCAGCCGATTGGGCTCCTTACAATTAGATTAGAGGTCTTAAAGAACCAGTCAAAGAGTAGCAGATCCTCAATATTGCTACAAGCTACATAATGTACCCAAAAGGCAAAATATGTAGGCTCTCCCATTTCAGAGAGATAATGGGTCTTTCAGATATCATGGTGATGAAAGCAGTATAAATAACCTGAATAGAACAGAACAGAGGAAAGACAGAAGGGCACCATTGGTGTGTGGCATGGAGTACCCCAGTAGGAAGGAAATGAGTATGAGCAGTTGTGTTGAGAGGAACCCCCATGCACAGAATTTCAGTGGCAACTGCAGAATCAAGGTAACACCTCAGAATGTGTCTTCTCAGCTAAAAAAATAAATAATTTAAGAATTTGTTAAAATTATTCTTGTCCAATGAATTTGTGCATTCAGCTTTCACTTTGTATCCTTCAGACTGAAATATCCCAGAGTGTTTTGTGCACTATTATTATGGCACTTTTCACCTTCAGATATGCAAAGTATTATGTAATGCTTACAAGCAAACAGCAGGATATAACCAACTTGCTGTCAGCTCCCATCTGCAGGTGGTGATCTGCTACTGGAGGAGCAGAACAGGAGTGAGGGGAGTGGCCCAATGCAGGAGAGATGAGATGGTGCACTGAACCACCGAAGTAACAGCCTTGCAGGAGGTGATACTTTTTCAGATGCTGCCAAACTCAACCACCTTCTCATCCTCATAACTTGTACGGAGTGCATGACACAAAAGAAGAGCACATTTTTTGCCGTGATAATGAGAAGCCACAATAAAAAAAAAAAAAGCAGCAAGAGAAGAGAGCACCAGGGCCTGAGGGCTTCAGAGAAGCTCCCCCAATACATCCTGGTATTATCATTTCCATTAAAGAGATGGTTAAAAAGAACAGACAGAGGAAGACCATGCCACAGACAGAATGGGGCCTCTATCTAAAACACAAGTTAGGTATCGCTTGTCCTGACGACAACATATCACTTTGAAATGGCTTAGCTGAATGCAGCACCCCGTGTCAACCAATAACAGAAAGCACTGTATTAAGCGCTGAGTTCAGACCTGACAACACTCATTCCAAGCAGTGCTGTGTCCAGCTACACTGCTTCAATGCAGCACAACGTGCACAGGAGGATGGGACACACAGAGAGGAAAGACACAGACAGGCAAGGAGGAAAAGAGGCATTCATTTCTCAACAGTAACCTCTCTAGAAGATATTAGGACTTAAGGGTGACTGTAAAAGGAGTCCATGTCCAGTCCATGTTGGTTGGAAGGATGGTTGCTGAAACCTGATCCGTAATACTCCAACATAGGAAGAAAGAGAATTGTTAAATAATTTATTCTTATTTTGGTGGGAAACATAAAACTTGTGTTTCAAACTCTGTTCTCAGGTACGCTCGTGTAAATCTGGATGGATTACTCCATCAACTTCCGTGGAGTGACTCCACATTTACTTTAATGTAAATGAATGCTGAATTTGGCACTGCTCTGTGTGCATTTCCTAGAGCCCAAATGATTAACCAATGTGTTTCTGTCTAAGGAAAATAAGCACAAAAGACTTGATTCTCCTCTCACACTAGTTTTACACTGACATCATTCCATTTATTTTATGTTACTTCTGATTTACAATGGTGCAACTAAGTGGAGAATCAGGTTCTTGGAGTTAATTAAAAGGACACTGTGAATATTTTAACCCATTATTTGGTATGCATTTAAAATCATTACATATATTATGGGGGCACCCTCTGGATTCTAAATACATATCTGTACTATCTAAAAATGCACTGCAATTCTTCATCCTCCCAAAGACAACAAAAGAAGTTGCTTGTGTTAGAGCCTTTAGGATGCGTCCTGCCTGTTGTGTGTGAAAGTTAAAGATCCCATAGCACTTTTCATAAGAAGGAGGTTCTGCTCCAGGGTCCTGTGAAAGTAGAATGAATTATATTTAAATTATAATTCATTAAAGAAATGCTGTTTGAAAGGTTTGTTGAAATATAGTTGTCAGGAAGAGAAACATTAAGGAGTGTGAGACAATGGGTCCTCAAACTAATTAACTTAGAGCTCCTACTGAGCTAGGAGATTGGTAAACGTTAGTATGCAAATAAGATATGTATGTATATTTGTCAGTTTCTCTTCCTTTTGTCTCTTATGTTAAATTGGCTTTGGCTTATCTGTATAAATCAGTTAGTTGAGCTTTTGCAGGGGGCTCACATATCTGGATGCATTGGCAAAGCGCTTCGCTAATAAACAGAGTGGTCTGACAAATTCTGTGAGCCTTGAATCTGACTTTGGAGGTCCCACTGAGATGACAACCGTGTGACTCCTGACCGTTCTTAGGACAGCCGTGGCAAGCCGGCACTTGGGCACTTGGCCCGAACGGTCCTCCACCAGAACGGAAGGGTGCATGACCACAGTGAAGTCTACGCCATTGAACCTGTTGGTTCCCACTCTGTTCTGGTAGGGATCCCGGGATCTGACATCAGGAATCTGGTCAGGTAATTATTTTTGTGTTTTGTCCGGACTGAGGACTGTCTTGTCTCTGTGTCTATCCGTCCTCCCTGTGGTGTGTTTGAGTCTGGTCGCCGTCTCTGTCCGGGGATCGGCTGACCAAAGGGTTCCTGTCCCCATGGTCTGAGTGAGTGAAATCTGCACAATCGCAGCCGCACCGCGCCTTGGGTAAAACCCTTGGTTTGAAAGCAAGGGCGACTGAGGCAGTAGCCTGTGGGCTCCTTTTGTGTGTCGCACCGGGCATCGCTCTGACGAACCCGACTTTCCTTCTTGTGTGATTGGTATGTAAAGTCCTCCTGTATGGGTAACCAGACATCTAAGTCGGGACAGTTCCCTAAAGGAATGCTGGCTCATTTTATGTATTTTAGGAAGGGTCTGGACTCCTGTAAATTTCTGGAAAAATGGTCTAGGCTAACTCAGGAGAATCCCAAAATTCAGTGGCCACTGTTAGGATCTTGGGACAAAGACTGAGTAGATATCTTAAAAGATAAACTCGGCCAACCTAAAACTAAATTGGCAAAAGGAGAGGTTGATTGTTTCATGCAGTGGTGGGAAGAGGCAAATCATAGGTGGACAGAATCAAAACTTGCCTCTCTCAAAGATTCTGGCTTCTGTCCCACCAGATGCAACTCATTTTACTGTTGTTGATTTGTGCTCTGCTTTCTTTTCTGTCTCGGTTCACCCTGACTCCCAGTTCTTGTTTGCCTTTTCTTACAAGGGGCAACAGTACACATGGACCACTCTGCCCCAGGGGTATACTGAAAGCCCGTCATATTTTTCCCAAGCGTTAGCCCGAGACCTTGCTGACGTTGTTTTCCCATCCAGGTCCACACTAGTCCAATATGTAGATGATCTACTCCTCTGTTCCCCTTCATTGTCTGCCTCTGAAACTGATTCTTTAGTGCTCCTTACTGCCCTAGCAAATAAGGGTCACAAAACTTCTCGCTCTAAACTACAACTCTGTCAAGCTTCTGTCACATACTTTGGCTTTCTCCTCTTCCAGGGTTCCCGTGCACTTTCTCCCACCTGCGTCCAAGCTATCCTTAGCTTTCCCCGACCCTGCTCCCCACGCCAGGTCTGGAAGTTTTTAGGCATGACTGGATTTTGCAGACAATGGATTCCCCAATATGCCTCCCTTGCAAAATCTCTCCAGGAACTCACTGGATTCTCTGTGCCTGACCCCATGCCGTGGCCCCCTAAGGCCAATTCTGCCTTTGTTTCCCTCAAACAGGGTTTGGCTTCTGCCCCTGCCTTAGGGCTGCCTGACTATTCTAAGCCTTTTACCCTTTTCTGCCACGAACAATCTGGGTGTGCACTTGGAGTTCTCACTCAGATGCACGGAGAAAAGAACCGCCCAGTGGCTTATTTCTCTGCCACTTTAGACCCTGTTGCCCAAGGCTTACCCCCCTACCTGCATGGTGTGGCTGCTGCAGCGCGCCTAGTCGAAATATCTGATTCCCTTGTTCTCCGCTCTCCTCTTACTCTCCTGGTCCCTCACTCTGTAGAAACTCTCCTGCTACAAAATAACACAGGCCACCTCTCCTCTGCCCGCCTTACCAGGTATGAACTTTTACTACTATCAGCTTCATATATCACCATAAAGCGTTGTTCTCAGTTAAACCCTGCCGCTCTCCTTCCTTTGTCTAATGACTGATCCCCACGACTGCCTTGCAACTGTCTCTGCTGTCACCGTCCCGCGCTCTGACCTTTCTGATGTCCCTCTCCCTAACTCTGACCTTGTTTTATTTACTGATGGTTCCTGTTTTTGAGATGACCAAGGTCATCTCCTTGCAGGATACGCTGTAGTTTCACTCTCTGAAACCCTGGAAGCTGCGCCTTTACCTTCTGTAACCTCAGCACAAGTCGCTGAATTAGTTGCCCTCACCTGTGCCTGCTTTTTGGCGGAGGGATGCTCCGCCACCATTTACACTGACTCCCGCTACGCTTTTGGGATTGTACATGACTTTGGTACCCTCTGGCAAACTCAGGGTTTCCTTACCTCTGCCGGTACCCCTATTAAAAATGGGCCCTACATCACGTGCCTTCCTGTATGCAGTTTTACTTCTGTCTGCCCTAGCTCTTGTTAAGTGCCCTGGCCACTCAATGGCGGATACTGATGTTGCTAAGTGTAACACATTTGCTGATGCCTCTGCTAAACATGCTGCTGCCATAGAACCTTCCCCAGATGCATTTCTAGGTTCCCTTTCTGTTTCTATACCGCCGCCGTCCCTCACTGACCTCACCCTGCTCCAAGACTCTGCCCCAGAAACCGAGAAAGAATCCTGGGTTGCCCAAGGTTGCTCTCTACATCCCGATTCTCTTTGGCGCTCGCCTACTGGCACCTTGTAACCCCCTTTTCACTCTACCCGTCTCTGGCCGCCCTGCTACACGGTGTTTCGCATGTCGGAAAGGAGGGGATGGTCTCTGCTGTAACTAAGACAGGATGGTGGGCCCCCCATTTTTGCTCTTTTGCAGCCCGCCTCTGTGCAGCCTATACCATTTGCAAAAGCCATAATATTGGTAAACCTGTAAAAATGGCCCAGGGGTTCCGGGGCCTGCCTCAAGCACCGTTCTTGCATTGGCAACTTGATTTTGTACAAATGCCTAAGTGTCAACAATATGAATTTATATTGGTTATGGTATGTTTATTCTCGGGTTGGATTGAAGCCTTTCCTTGTCACAAGGCTGATTCACTGTCTGTTGCCAAATGTTTGTTAAATCATATTATGCCTGCCAAGGGAATTCCTGCTACTCTGTCCAGTGATCGGGGTACACATTTTACTGGACAACTTGTTCAACACCTGGACCGTATATTGCATATCAAACACCTGTTGCACTGTCCCTACCACCCACAGAGTACAGGTGCAGCTGAAAGACGAAATGGTGTACTTAAGAATAAGCTTGCTAAAATTTGTGACTCTACAGGATTAAGCTGGCCAGTAGCCTTACCATTAGTCCTTATTGACATGAGATCCACTCCATCTCAAAGGCATAAATTAAGTCCCTTTGAAACTGTTATGGGACGCCCTATGCGAGCTATGACTACCATTACTCCCGTTCCAGATTTGAACTTGACCCACAGCACGCTCCTTCAGTATTGCAAGGGACTATTGCAAGCTGTAAGTCACTTCCATTCACAGGTTCGAGCCACCTGGCCCACGGAACCCACCGCTGACGCTTGTCACAACCTCAAGCCAGGTGATTGGGTCTATGTAAGGCGCCATCATCGAAAGCACGCCTTGGAGCCCTCGTGGAAGGGTCCTTATCAGGTACTGCTTACTAAACAGACGGCTGTTAAACTATCTGGCATCGCAGCGTGGATACATGCTTCACAGTGTAAGAAGGCACCATCCCCAGAGAACCAGTCATCACCTCAGGACAACGCAGAGTCAATTTTGACTCCAGAAGAAGACATAGAGGAACAGTCTGCAATACCTTACAATCTACGCTCTCGTAAGGGTTGCCAGAAGCAGATGACGAACAAAAAAAAAAAAAAAGCAGTAGCGAGCCTAGTGCCTACTGCCTGGTGGGCATAAAACCATGACTGCGGTTCCCTCAGTTGAGGTTGTCAGAACCAGAAGAGCCTTGCCTCCAACATGCGCCTCTGCCTGTTCCTCGGCTGCTGGTATCTTACGGTCTGGGGAGACCACGATGACAATTCTTTTATCCAGCAGCAGGTGTGGATAGCTCAGACCCTTAATATTTCTAACTGCAGCCACATCCCAGCCCACTCTCAAACTGGTGTTCCTGTCCTGGCTATCCCACTCAAGTCCCCAGACCTCACTGGAGGGCCTCATCCGTTTAACAAAATATGGAACAGCAATGACACTTGGGAAGCGGTGGGAATAAATGCATCTAAATGGATAAGTGTGGTGGAGGGAAAAGGTCATTGGTGTTGGGTGTGTAATGGGACAGTGCTGGATTTGGGGAAAAGCTGTTGCCTTCAGCATATCGTGGCCAGTGGTGTAGGGGATTACTCAAACAAAACTAAAAAGTGGCGGGCCGGGTATGGAGATATGAATTTTTTCTCAACCTGGGATCAAACATAGAAATCAATCTCATGTTCCCCCCTTAGTGAAAACAATACAATCTTTCAATGTCATGCAAATAACATCACTCCTTGTAAGGAGAATTACCCTGTACCCTTTGTGGGATACTACTCCTTCTTTGCAAACACCTATATGACAAATGGGTGCAACCAACCCTTCCTGGCCTTAATAGGCCATCACTGGGTGTGTGGGACCAGAGCTTATACTGCACTACCAGCTAATTGGTCAGGAATCTGTTTATCCGCCCGACTCTTCCCACAATTCCAAGTGCTAGGAACCTTCCCTCGAGAACGCCTCCGCAATTTCAGGCGAAAAAGAAGGGGCTTAACAGATGCCCAATGGTATGTAAATAACATAAACCCTTTAATCTGGGAAAAGGCCATTGGCGGTTCCTTAATACCATTAGGGGGAGTAATACACCATGCAAAAAGGCTCCTAAGGTTACAAGCAGTAGCTGAAATAATGGCAAATGAAACCGGAGAAAGTTTAAGAGCCTTGGCCAAAGAAACAGGGGCAATCCGACAGATGGCCCTCCAAAACCGTCAGGCATTGGACATAGTGCTGGCGGCAAAAGGAGGGACTTGTGCTCTTATTGCAAAAGACTGCTGTGTGTATATACCAGACAACACCAATGAGGTAACAGATCGTGCTAGCCACTTAGAACAAATCACATATCTTCCCCACGAAGAGCCAAGTTCTTTATGGGAGTGGCTAAGTAACCTTTTCAATTTCTCTGGCATAGAAAACTGGTTGTTTCAGGGAGCCCTAACTCTCCTGTTTGGAATCCTAATCATTTTTGTATGTTTTCAGTTACTTTCCTGTTGTATCCAAAATTGTGTCAGGCATGCTACACAGATAACTGCCCCAAACCAGAGTGCTAATTTGATGATTTTAAATATCACTGATGAACAAAGAGATAAAGAACGATTGATATGTGGAACCCAGTAATTGTTGGTCATTGCATAGCTTGACCAAAAGGAGGGATTGTGAAAGTAGAATGAATTATATTTAAATTATAATTCATTAAAGAAATGCTGCTTGAAAGGTTTGTTGAAATATAGTTGTCAGGAAGAGAAACATTAAGGAGTGTGAGACAATGGGTCCTCAAACTAATTAACTTAGAGCTCCTACTGAGCTAGGAGATTGGTAAACGTTAGTATGCAAATAAGATATGTATGTATATTTGTCAGTTTCTCTTCCTTTTGTCTCTTATGTTAAATTGGCTTTGGCTTATCTGTATAAGTAAGTTAGCTTGAGCTTTTGCAGGGGGCTCACATATCTGGGTGCATTGGCAAAGCGCTTCGCTAATAAACAGAGTGGTCTGACAAATTTTGTGAGCCTTGAATCTGACTTTGACAGTCCTTAGCCAAAATTCCCACACCCCTTGCTACTATGCAATGTGTCAGCTGACTGCCAGTTTCCACCCAAGACAGGCTTGCATTTCATTGGTGTTAGATGTATATAGTTAACCAAGTATTTTAGAACCCTTTAGAATGAAAGAAATTAGAGAGATTTAAAGTATTATAATGTCTGAAATAAAGTTTAACATTCAAGGAACAGTAACAATTTTTATGAAATGCAGAAAAAAGTTTGTACTCTCCTGTTTGCTATTTAGCATTTAAACTGCCACTGATCCCAATCCAACTCCCAATGAATTTAATGGAAGACCCATATGTACTTTCTACAGCATCATTATTAAAGATGTTTTGGACAAAGATGCTGTAGAACACTAATTTTAAAACTGTGCTATTAAAAGAGCTGCAGTCAGCACTAAGAAAGGAATGAAGTTTGACAAATGTAAAATTTAAAAGTTTAGATGTTTTCACTCTTCACGTTTCTAACCAACTCCATAGGAAAACAGAGTGTAAAAATTTTTTAACTACTAAGCCCTTTTATTTTATTTTTTTTCTAACAGCAGTTACAGTAAAGCAGAGTAATCACTGAGAGATATAGGGACAAATACATTGGTCCTTATATCAAACACAGCCCACTGACTGCAACAGTATGACCCTCATTCATCTACATCTTTGATGCATAACGATAGTCTGTGGGGACAATGGGTCCTAGCCCGAGAGATACTCCAACTTGATCCAAGCAAGAGTTGTTCTCTCAGATCAAGGCAGAGCAGCACATGCTGTGGTTAAGGTGTTAGACTGTGACTCTAGTTTCAGTTCACAGTTCTGCCACAGACCTCCTGTACCATCTTGGCAAAGTCACTTAATCTCTTTGTGTGTCCATCTGTAAAAGACTAATAATACTTTTCTAAATAACAGGTGTTATGAGAATACATTAATATATGCATGGCACTCAGATATCACAGTTTTGGTAACAATATAAGAACCTGTAAAATAGGTACTAACTGCCACATAAGCTGCACCACTCCGATTAAGATGAGGCTGGCCTTACAGTTATTGTCCCAACTTCCCAGTAGGAGAAATCAAGCCATGAGTTGCCTCTTCTCAAGGCCTGCTCCCAACAAGCATGTGTGAAAAACACTGAGTTATCATCTTCCCCTTTGAGTCTCAATAATAGTAAGGGAGCTAGGACAAGTAGAGCTTGCCTTGGATGCGGGTTCATTAAGGGCCAAGCCACTAGGAAGACAGCTGAATGAACCTAATTACACCAAGGCTATCCTCTGACACAGTTGCCATCTGTAGTATAGAGTGATCCAGTAGCAGGCTAAAGCCTAGAATAGGACTGAGGTTTTAGCTGGGTTCTACAGATGATTAAAGTCACTCACATTTAATAATTTTACTAAGATGACATTGAAGTAAAAAGAAAATGGTACAGAGTTTAAGCATAGAAGTTTCTGGTTATCAGGGAATAAGGTACAGATTACCAAGGGGTGCGAAATTCAGTTTAGAAACAGGTGGTGTAAGGAATACATAATCTGCAATCTCCCTGATTGGGGGTAAAAGTTTAACAGATCAAAGTACAGACATTGAGATATGGGGTTATGTTGTTCATATAATGGCTATGTTCAGGTGTGAAGTATGAGTGGATACGATGATGAGGATGGATTTACCCTCAGTTGGTGGGATTTAATGTTCAGTGAGTTTATGGTTCCAGTTCATATGGTCCAATGGAAAAAGTCTCTCAGTCCCTTTCCCATAGTTGATGCACAATGTTGTACCGGCTCACACTTCCTGGTACTGTCGGTGGCTGGTGATGTGTTCGACGTAGATGTCCCTGGTTCTACACTATAAACTGCAAATTCATTGTCCCTGGGACTCAAACCTAGGCTGGATTTAGAGTGGTGACACACATGTAGGAGCCTGAGCAGCTGTTTCCTTTGATATCATTGAAGGCCCCAGAGGAGCAACAAATATTGGAACTTGTAGCCTCCATGGATCACACTGACCAACCCACTCAAATGGTAAGAGTATCAGATGGTCCTGTTAAGGCTGGGTATGAGATCTCTTTCAGGCTCTGCCACACTCACCCCCGGGGGTCACAAATCTTTCCGTGCCTCAGTCCCCTATCTGTAACATGAAGAAAATAATACTTGCATACCTCACAGTGGAGTTGCAGTGAAAAGCTGGTTAATATTTGCTCAAATGGAGACCATAAATAAAATAATAAATAGCAGCTATTACTGGTGACTATAAACTGCTCCATTTGATATCACTTGGGTACAGCCATTTGGACTCCCACAGGAGATCCCCCCTCGAAAAAAATCTGGACAAAGTACCCCCTACCCAACCTGAGACCTCGGGAGTGGTGCAAGGACAAGCCCCGGCTAGTCGGATGAGAAGGTAGATGCGGAGACATGATCTATGCCCTCCCCTCCCCCAGCGGTATGATCTCATTTGACAGGAAGTATCTTGCTGCCCCCTCCCCCGCTCGGGCGCGCCTCTCCCACATGGATCCGGAGAGGGAGACAGAGGAGACGTGACACTGACTCAGCCCTCGTCGGGACTTACCCGAGGGCTGCGTCGGGAACACGCTGCCGGGGCTAGTGCACACGCAGAGCTGACACGCTCTCCATGCCGCTGGGCAGCCGCTGATCACGCGTGCCCCCGCTCGCCATTGGCCGCCGCCTCACACACCTTTGCAGCGGATTGGCCGCGGCCAGCTCCGGTCTCCCCCTACGCCGGGCTGGTGGAACCAGCAGCCGAATGGGCAGCTGCGAACAAAAAGAGGAAAATCAAGGCAGTGGCCAGAGAGCGCCTGGGGTGAAGGCTCTTGTCAGCAGCTGCAGCATCAGCATCAGAGCAGCTCCCAGCCACGGCGCCTCCCAGCAGGGCCATGCTGAATTTTGCAGCTTCCCTCTACCAGCCAGCTGTAAGTGCGTCTCTTCCCGCTCCCTAGTCCTGGGGGGTTGGTGCCCAGCGAGCCCTCCCCGCATCAGCTGCACCTGGGGAGAGGTGGATACGCGCCGTGAGGCGGGGCACGAGGAGAAGGGGCTCGGCCCGGGGAGGATGGAGGGGGAGAGATGTTGTCTGGGGTACGATGCCCCAAGGGATTCCCTTTGGGGAGCTGCGGGGAGGAGTTGCTGGGAATCCTGTGGTGGCAGAGGAGGAATCGAGCTGGGGCTGAGGTTACTGGGTGCTTGTGGGATCTGGAGAGAGAATCGGGGTCTTGCGGGGAGGTTATTGGTGGGCTGCAGAGAGGGGATGGCTGAGAGGGGGGTATATTGGGGAGCCTGATTTGCAGAGGGGATGGCGGAGAGGGAGGCAGTGGGTGGGGGGAGCTGGGGTAGGTTATTGGGGAGACTGATCTGCAGAGAGGGGGGAGGGATTAGGGGAAGGTTATTGGGGAACCTGCGGTGATCGGAGAGGGGATGGCAGAGAGAGAGGCAGTCGGAGGTGGGTTATTGGGGAACCTGTGGTGATCTGCGGAGAGCGGATGGCAGAGGGGGAGGCAGGGGTAGGTTACTGGGGAGCCTGATCTGCAGAGAGGGGGGAGGGATTAGGGAGCGTTATTGGGGAACCTGTGGTGATCTGCGGAGGGGATGGCAGAGAGGGAGGTAGTCGGGGGGGGCTGTTTGGGGTAGGTTACTGGGGAGCCTGATCTGCAGAGAGGAGGGAGGGATTAGGGAGCGTTATTGGGGAACCTGTGGTGATCTGCGGAGAGGGGATGGCAGAGAGGGAGGCAGTCGGGGGGAGGTTACTGGGGAACTGGATGTCAGGGCATCGGTCTGCGGGCGCTGGCGGGGAGAGGTTGCTGGGGGGCCTGTGGCGAGTGGAGGGGGCACGTGGTGTGTACCGGGAGCTATGGGCTCACGCCGCTAGGATGAGGGTAGTTGGGGAGCCCTGCCTGGAGGGCGGGGAGGTGGGTGCGTGTGACAGAGCGAGGGGTGGGTGGGGAGGGTTTGGTCGGGGGCGGACTGCACTGGGGTGACGGTAAAAGACTGAGAGGGCCTGTGAGGGAAAGGGGCGGTGAGTGGGGGCTGGGCGCCGGAGACGCTGCGGGATTCCCTCGCGGGTGAGGAAGGCGGTGGGCGAGGCTCAGGGAGGGGGATCGGGACGGGGAGGGATGAGGCAGGGACAAGCCGGTGGGCGAGCCTGCGGGGGCTGGAGGTCAGCCGGGGGTGGGTGAGATGAGACGAGACCGGCTGAAGGCGGCGGGCGGGGCGAGGGAGTCTGGCCAGCTCCCGCCATGCAAGAGTCCCCGGGCACGTCGGGCGGGCTCAGGCTCCGGACAGGGCTTGTGCCTGTTGGGCGAATGGTTCTTGTGCAGCCTGGGAACAGGGAGCGCCCTGTCTCCGTTCCCTTGAGAGCCCCCCCGGAGCAGCCGTGGCCCCTCCTAGGGCTCCCTGTGGTAACCCGAGCTGCGGCGCGGGAAAGCGTCGGGTGTGGTGGTGCTGAACCTCTCGGCCCCAGCCCTTGGAGAGGAGGGGCTGTCTCCGCCTTGTTCTCCTGGGTGCCGCGGGGGTGGACTGAGGCCGCCCCCTCCCTTCTGTGCGGCTCTGGCCTGGCGGGAGCTGCGAGGAAGCACGCGGCGGGCTGGCTGTCAGCCTTGCTCACTGCTGCAGCAGGCGGGCTCCCTTCCTGCCTGGCGGCGGGCCCTGGCTCAGCCTCCACCCTCTGGGGAGGGAGGCGGGGGAAGAGAGAGACCGCACAAGTAGGGGAAAGGTCGCCGAGCGGCAGTCCCCAGTTCACCACGTTTCGCGAGTGCCTGGGACCAGCCGCTGATCATGCTTTGTTCACATGCCTCCGCCCCAAGCTCGCCTCGGCCCTGTGCCAGCCATTCGGCTTCTGTGGTGCCTGACCGTGGCGACCAATGGGCGAGAGGCGGGGGCGGTACTGCGTGGTTTGAGTGCAGGCATGGAGAGAGTGAGTCACAGAGGTTCACCGAGGTGAGCGTGGTTCAAACACAGGATCCGTCTGCCAGCGAGGATCTCCCTGAGCCTCTGCTGCCTCCCTTGTGAGCCAAAGGCAGTTTTTTCCTCTGCTGCTTTTGCTCATTGGTCATGTCTCTCTTAATATAGGCCAGTTCCTTATAGAATCCAATGAGGGCAACCTTTCCCTAGCCCTCTCAGGGTCCATCTTCTGAGTATTACATGTTCCATCTTTTCTTTATTTATAAAATTCAAAATCTGCAAAACATAGGCCTTTAGAAAAGCATCTATAAAACCTTACCTGTCCTGCCCCTAAGAATGATCCAGAGGCTGGTTAAAAGCTTGATCAAACAGCTTCATCTTAATGCATGCTGAAGCTCCACTAGTTTGGGCCCTGGCAAGAGCACGTTAGCCACAGCTTCCTGAAGTGTGAATTGTCCACTGAGGACACCCACCAATGAGCTCAGGCACACAAATATCTGTTTGTGCATCAGCACTCTAAAATCAACTGCTTCAGCAATGGCGGCTGCTATATGATCCTGTAGAGTCCAAAACATTCCCCACCCACCACCCTCCAGCTACACAAAATAGTGTTTACCTGTTTTTAATATTCAAATGATATGAGTAAAACAACAAGAATGAAACAACAGAAACATTTTCCATATTGTCTGACAAACTTTATCAGGTCACAATTCAAGTCAGTCAACTTTTGTGTCTCAGCCTCAGTATTGTCCCTTTTCAGTTTATTCAAACAAAAAAATTAAGATTGTACCCTAATTAAAATCCTTACAGGATGGAATAAAGGAACAGCAAGTATAAAATAACTAAAGGACAGTTTAAGGAACAAGCTTTCTTTCAGTCATTCAAAACTTGCAGTAAGGGAGTAACTTACTGTTGCTTTTCAAAAACTGTTTTGTATTTTGTTCCAAATAATTTCACTAGACAGCTGTGCAGACACAATATTCATCAGATAGTCTGATTCCCTCTTTCATATTAACCTTTTAATGAAAGTTATATACTGTATTGGGAGAGGAAACAGGAATGTAGAGTGTCTTTAAAAATATTGAATAGGTTCTATGAAGTATGATATGTTTTACAGGTTGCATTTAATTTTTGTAATTTTTCTTTAAAGAAGGAACTGATAAATAGTTAAATTAACCGTAAACTGAAAAATATTCCTTTTTTCCTTTTAGGAGGAAGGAATAGAGATGATTACTGAAAAGCAAAACAATAATAGACGTTCCTGGAACAATACCGCTGAAAAGAGTGATTTTGAAGCCGTAGAAGCCCTTATGTCCATGAGCTGCAACTGGAAATCAGACTTCAAAAAATATGCCGAACTGAGACCTATAACACCAGCATCTGATATGTCAGAAGAAACTGATGATAACCTGCTACCTGGTGCAGCTGACTTTCATGCAATACCAGCATTTGTAAGCTTTATTCTATTATTGTACATGCCTTATTAAAGTTTTTTAGATCACATTAACTGTGAGAAATAATCGTGCTGAATAGATGTCTCATTACTTGCATCTTTTTTCCCCTTTTAGTGCTTGACTCCACCCTACAGCCCTTCTGATTTTGAGATGTCTCAAGTAATTCATCTGCCAGCAGCAGCGGCGCCATCTGCTGTACAATGTAGATTATTGTCTGATATTTCAAAGCCTGTTTCTTCAGCAACTTTTAAAGAGACTGAAATGTCTCCAGCACCAAGACCAATGAAAGCTCAAGCAACAAGTGTTATTCGCCATACAGCTGATGCTCAGCTTTGTAATCAAAGAACATGTCCAGTGAGAGCAGCTAGTGTGCTGAAGTATCAGAACAATACTTCAAGGGAAATAAATATACAGAATAATGGAACTGCAAAACAAAATCCACCTTGTGCAATTGTGTCACCAAACAGAGCAACTTACAAAAGTGACAAACTTCCAGTTTTAGAAGAAAAAACAAGTACAGCACTAGCTGTCAGTCCATTGTCCCTGATCCAGACTTCAACCAGTAGACCTCAGCCTGTTCCTGGATCAGTACAGCAGTCATCGATGATAGCATCTTCTCCTGCTGTGCAAGCGAGTGGTGTCTCATCTGTACCAGTAATTTGCCAGATGGTTCCTCTGTCTACTAACAACTCTGTTGTGACAGCAATAGTGCCCAGCACTCCTTCGAGCCAACAATCAACCCTTTGCCAGCCTATGATGTTCATGGGAACTCAAGTTCCTAAAGGTGCCGTTATGTTTGTTGTGCCCCAGCCGGTTGTGCAGAACACAAAGGCTCCAAACATTAGTCCAAATGGCACTAGACTCTCTCCTATTGCTCCTGCTCCAGGTTTTACACCTTCTGCAGCAAAAATCACTCCACCAATTGACTCATCAAGAATAAGAAGCCACATTTGCAACTATCCAGGATGTGGAAAGACTTATTTCAAGAGCTCTCATTTGAAGGCCCATGTGAGAACACACACGGGTAAGTCATTAAGCAGTGGATAGTAGGAATTTCAAAGAAAGCTTTTCATGTATATTTGTGCTAATATTTATCAGTGTTCTAGTGAGTTGTGATTTTGTTCATGTTTGCTGCTTTCCAGAGGTGAAAGGTTAGTGCACTAATCCTTTGTACAGCTGGCTTCCTGATAATGGTGACCTTTCTAGTTACTTCAGTTAAAGCTATCTTAACATTGTACATCTCTAAAGATTTTTTTTTTTTTTGTCTTGACTGAACATAATCTAGCATTGTGGGGTAGTCCCAGAGTGCTATTGCTTGCTTTTGCCAGTAGGTGTTAATACATGGCATAATCTTTGGTAGGATGCCTCAAAAAGGAGAGGTGACTAGCATTCTCACCTTCAACATTAACACCCCAGAGAGTCATTCCTTCAGGTGTCCGGCAGTTCCTTAAAAAAACCTGGCAGTGAATCTAATCACACTAGTAAAGGATAAGGGGCTATGTATGTTTACACAGCTCTACTAGCGCACTTCAGCCTTGTCATGTAACATCCCTCTTGTTTTTAGTATAGACGTCATTTTCAGCAGTGGGTGCTGGTCACGCAAAGCTGTCATGGTTTCATAATGTATATAAATGAAGATAAGGATGAGAATATAACTGTTTTGAAACATAAAGCACAAGCTGAACTCTGCTTTCCAGTGATGAAACGCTAGTGCACTGACCCTTTGTACAACTGGCTACCTAATGATGGTGACTCTTCGAGTTAGGACAGTCAAAACCATCTTAATATTATATGTCTCTGGGTTTCCTGGTTGGTTATTTGTGTCTTGATTGTCACAGTAGAAATCGGTTATAAAAAAGTCAAACATATTATCAGTCAAAAGCAAAATTGTTGCTAAATAAATGCTCATGTTTCTATTTTGTTTTAGGAGAAAAGCCTTTTAGCTGTAGTTGGAAAGGCTGTGACAGGAGATTTGCACGATCTGATGAACTGTCTCGGCATCGCAGAACGCATACTGGTGAGAAGAAGTTTGCTTGCCCGATGTGTGATCGGCGGTTCATGAGGAGTGACCATTTAACAAAGCATGCACGGCGGCATTTGTCAGCTAAGAAGCTACCAAACTGGCAAATGGAAGTGAGCAAGCTAAATGACATTGTTGTGCCACCTGCATCCACACCTGCACAGTGAAAGAACTCCTGAAAAGTTACCAGAACTAACTGTTGTCACTATGGTATACTACCAGTGATGTATAAAAGCTCCTACTCCAGGTCTGTAGTTCTTCAGTGCCAGCTGTTGATGGCATTACAGCAGAGAGGCAAAGGCAGTCTGTGCTTGGTCACAGGAAATGCTACTGAGAGAACCAGTGACTAATAATGGAATGTCAGGTTTCTTTTCGACTTGGTGAAAAGAGAAAGAGGTGAAGGTTTGAGAGCAGAGCAGCACAGGTAGCGAAGGGTTTTGAATTTATGCAGATTATTTGTATGTACTATAGAGTGGTCAGACATAAGTCATGCAGAGCTGTTGGCTGATAATTCTTGAAACCAACTAAAATTACAGCTTTCAAAGACGTAATGAGTTTTCAGTAGAGCACAGACTAGAGAGAAATATCAATGTATAGTACAGATTTGTAGATCAGAAATGCATCTGTACGAAATAGTATAAAACAGTTATCCTACTGCTGTCACCTTTCCTTGATAGGATATTTATACTTTTTTTTTTCTATTTACATTGCAGCCCAATCATGAGAGATGGGCATTGAGGCTCAGCACCTCTTGATACATTAAATACTGTATCAAGTATGTCCGTCATGCCAGTTTTACATTACTGTCCAAATATGGAATAGATTGAGTGGCTAGAGAGAGCCAAAAGTACCTAAATCCCCATTAATTTATTATAATATAGAACGCTAATAGTATTTTTGCTATTCCTCTTGAAAGCTCATGATTATTACAATTGGTTATATTTAGGCATCCTATGATGCTTCTGCTTTCAAGTTGCTTGTGGTTTCCTTTATACCTTTCAAAATTCCATACCACCGCATTTTTCATAAACACTGAGATGGTATGTTTAAAAAAATAAAAATGTAACCATAAGAATAATAAATTACGTGGGTTTATTAAGAAGGCAAGAACAAGTATGTTATGCTAGGCTACTTGATGTGGAGGTCACTTTTGAAGATGATTTCTCTTAGAGATAAATGGTCTTTATATAATGAGGATATAATCTATACTGTATTAAATTAGAAAGTTAGGAGTTATTTGTAAAGTAAAAATAAGGCAGTAAACACACCAGCCTTGAATTAATACTGTAGATTTTTGTGACAAATAATGCATCAACTTTTACTAACCATATTTCTATTGTATCTTATTATGTTGAGTACACAAATACAGACAACTAAACAGTTGGATAATAGTGTACTAGGTAATCTTTTATGACTACTTTAAAATTTTGCACAATACTTCTTATGTCGTACTTTATACCTTGTTTACAATAAAGAACAATTTTAATACAGACCTCCGTGTGATGCATGTTGATTGGGTTATTTGCTTACAAAACACAGCCAGTGCAACAATGCCTATCAGCGTTAGTCTTGATTAGTGATAGACTAGTTATAGTGATTAGTTAGTCTTGATTAGTGATAGACTAGTTGCCCTCTTATTTATAAACCTTGTAAAACTAACTTGAATTTAATGTACAGTTAAGCGTACACTACTTCTAGAATACTTCTTTTGTGCGCTCTTTTTCCAAGACACTCTTATTGCAGAATAAGTGTCTATGTAGGGAGTTATACCGGTATGACTATAGCAGTAAAATTGTATTTCTGTTTGTAAATTTCCCCACGTAGACCAGCTCTGAGAGTGCATCAACCAAAATCTGGCTCACATAAGTCAGGTACAAAGGACTGGATGCACAAAAGGAGGTAGGTGCCTAAGTCCCTGTTTCAGTTTCTGGGCCACTGCGATGCACAAAACTCCCTCTGAACCCTGTAAGTATCTAAATTCACTCAGTGCCTAAGTTTTTACAGTATACATTCCCTAGGCACTTATGTTTCCGCCTCTCAATGTGTGTACTGCTTTCACCCTCGAGGCCTCCAGATACCTATCTCTTACTTAAGCCCCAGAACTATTCACAAACTGGGGTAAGATAGGCATTTGGCCCCCTAAGTCATGTGCGGAGCCCAATCTAGTAGGATCCAGTTCCCCAGCTCCGATGACTATTTATCCACAGTTGCACAGTGCAACAGCTTTAAGAGGAGAGAGTGAGGGAGCTCTATATCAGAATATCCCATAGCCCAGTGGTTAGAGTGCTCATGTGACAGGTCCAAGTTCAAAACCCTTCTCCCTGTCAAGGAGAGAGGGACTTGAACTGGGGTTCTCCCACATCCCAGCTGAATACCTAACCACTGGGCTAAAAGTTGAGAGGTCCTTCCCTGCCCCTGGCTTTTTGCTAAAAGAGCATAGGCGCCTGGCTCCAGGAGAGGGTTCACAGTTGAAAAATCGCTGACAGAGATAGGCGCCAGCCTGGACTTAAGCAACTATGACTATAGAGGGGCAGGGTTTAGCACACAGCCCTCTGGTCAGCATCTCCTGGATAGTTTAGGTGGCTTTCTGCCTAGCATGTCTTTTGTGAATAGCAGTCAAAAGTGACTATGTGCTTAACTCAGGCTTTGTGAATCAGTGTTTTCTTACATGCCTGAAAGTTAGGCACAATGATGTTCAGCATCTCAGCACTTAACTCTTTTGTGCACACAGCCAACAGTTGTTTGCTTTAAGACAAACTAAAGTCTTAACTGGCAATTTTACAGAAATAGAGAAAATTAAACACACACCAAGGTGAATGCCACAGAAAGCAACTCTGGACCAGCAAGCAGTGTAAAGGTACTGAATGTGTGGTGGGAGTTACAGTTGCTAAGTGGCTGTAAGTCTCTAAGGGTCGCGGGTTGATGGTAATCTGAATGGTAAGGGTGGTGGGGGAGGAGAAGGTCTTGCATCAATTTAGCCTTTCCTGTGAATTTTGGCCCTCACTAGCTCCTATTACCCTTTTATGTGGAGATAAAAACATAAGAACAGCCATTCTGGGTCAGACCCTTGGTCCATCTAGCCCAGTATGCTGTCTTCTGACAGTGGCCCATGCTAGGTGCCCCAGAGGGAATGAACAGAATAGGTAATCAAGTGATCCATCCTGTTGCCCATTCCAGCTTCTGGCAAACAAGCTAGGGCCACTTCAGAGCATGGTTTTGCATCCCTACCCATCCTGGCTAATAGCCATTGATGGACTATCCTCCATGAACTTACCTAGTTCTTTTTTGAACACAGTTATAGTCTTGGCCTTCACAACATTCTCTGGTAAAGAGTTCCACAGGTTGACTGTGCGCTGTGTGAAGAAATACTTCCTTTTGTTTGTTTGAAACTTGCTGCCTATTAATTTCATTTGATAACCCCTAGTTCTTGAGTCATGAGAAGCAGTATTTTCTTTATTTACTTTCTCCACACCTGTCATGATTTTATAGACCTCTATCAGATTCCCCCCCTCAGTTGTCCTTTTCCAAGCTGAAAAGTCCCAGTCTTAATCTCTCCTCCAAATGGAAGTTGTTTCATACCCCTAATCCTCTTTGTTGCCCTTTTCTGTACCTTTTCCAATTCCAGTATATTTTGCCATCATAGAAAACTGCTACTTTCTTGGTCAGTCAAAGAACAATGTCTCTATGTCTTGAAAATTATGGGCTATAGATGATATAGATGGACAACATTGCATCATGGGAAGTTGACCCCTTGCTCCCAGTCACCCCTTTGTGACTCATTTCCACTCCACCATGCATTGTCAAAACTACCCAAAAGACTGAACAGTGGCGGGCTGCACTGTGGGATACCTACCCATGGTGCACCAACATAAGCACTTCTGGAGAGTATGTGCAATGCTGATGCAAGGAGCCAAGTATGCACACACAAAAGCGATATGCTAACAATGGTGGGCGTATGCCAACGTAACTTGCTTCAGCAAAACTTTGTAGTGTAGACATGGCCTAAGAAATTCTTGCTAAAATTTCCTGCTAAAACTTCTACCAATGGTGGAGCGGCAACAGTGATAGCAAGAGTAAGTGAGCTAGTGTGAATAAGGTGCCAGAAGCCTCTAATATTTCAAGTACTATGTTGTATAACCTTGCTTTGAACAGGATTAGAAGACATGATACAGGAAAAGTATAAGTGGCCATTTGGAGCATTGTGTATGACAATTGTAGTGTTGCTGTTGGTGGGGCTGAACTGATGGGT
The DNA here is from genome assembly GCF_965140235.1 of Caretta caretta. Classification (NCBI taxonomy): domain Eukaryota; kingdom Metazoa; phylum Chordata; order Testudines; family Cheloniidae; genus Caretta; species Caretta caretta. Next base: position 37,332,994 of record NC_134207.1, read on the forward strand.
AGCAATGGGAAACTTCTGCCCAAAATCCAATTTATATACAGTCTTTGTGTCACCGACACTCATGGCCTTTCGTGTGGATTAATAAATCTAGATTCTAGACAATTTCCTCCAACACATACATACCCTTTAGCTGTTAATACCGGCAAAGATATTGAGCGGGGCTTCTATCAGACAGTTTGGGTTGACATCTTACTCCAACTGTGTCAAGTTTTTCTTTTTCAAATAAATACATTAGGCCAAATCCTCAGTTGGTATAAGTCCACTGAAGTAAATGAAACTACGCTGATTAACAGCAGCTCAGTGGATCTACATTGACTTACACTAGCTGAGTTTTTGGCTCACCAAGTAGTACTAAAAATTGGACAGCAGACTTCTACAGAGTATGGTGAGGTGGAAGCATTCTGACAAATTTCTCCAAAATCCAAGGTTTCTTTCTGTACTAATGTAACAATGCTGCCTTTGGCGGGACACAACTGGGATTGTCAATTCAAGACAAATTGCTTAGAGCAGCGTAGTCACAGCCCCAGGTTGGTGGTTCTCCACCTCTAAGGCACATCAAACCAGCCAAACAGAGAGGACTTCTGTCTCACCCCACAAGCTAACCATAAGTCATACAAGCAATTCCCTTAGACACTCCAGTTTCCCAGTATCACCACCAGAGCCACTTGTTTTGGGTTTGAATGGTTATGAAAACCAATGCCTCAGTAAAAGAAAAAAGGCTCTCCTGATCCCAAAGGGCAAAGCCCCAAGCCCAGGTCAATATACAAGTCAGATCTTACCCACAAATCACGCTGCTGCCAATTCTTTAGAATCTAAAACCTAAAGGTTTATTCATAAAAGAAAAAAATATAGATGGGAGCTAGAATTGGTTAAATGGAATCAATTACATACAGTAATAGCAAAGTTCTTGGTTCAGGCTTGTAGCAGTGATGGAATAAACTGCAGGCTCAAATGAAGTCTCTGGAGTACATCCACATCTGGGATGGGTCATTCAGTCCTTTGTTCAGAGCTTCAGTTTGCAGCAAGGTTCCTCCAGAGATTAGAAGCAGGACTGAAAACAAAATGGAGGGGTTTCCAGGGCCTTTTATATTCTTTCTCTTGTGGGCAGAAACCCCTTGGTTCTTCTGTGCAAAAGCACAGCAACAAGATGGAGTTTGGAGTCACATGGGCAAGTCATATGTCCGTGCATTACTCAGTTCTTTACAGACTGATGCCATTGTTTTCATGTTAGTTTGAACGTTCCCAGGAAAGCTCAGATGTGGATTGGCATCACCCAAAGTTCATTGTCAGTTAAGTGTTTCTTGATTGGGCACTTACTGAGAATAGTCCTTTCTCAAGAAGCTGACTAAATGCTTCACTGCGACTACTTAGGATCAAAACACATTGAGATACAAGTACATAGCCAATATTCATAACTTCAACTACAAAAATGATACACATATACAGATAGCATAATCATAACCAGAAAATCATAACCTTTCCATAGACACCTTACTGGACCTCCTTTGTACAAGATTTGGTGCAACTATAGGACCTTGATTGCAACAATGATCTATACGGTCACAGTTTATGTCAATAACGTCACAACTAAACAGTCATTTCTTGCTATAAATGCAGCCTTTTAAATATAAACACATGCACTGGTGATTTTTTGCATGTGCAGACAGAGAACTATGATCTATGAATTTAACACACACATCTCCACACATGTAATTTTTAAGCTTAATTATGGAAGCCAAACTTGGAAATGAGGCCAATTATTTAAGTGCCTTTCTCTAGACACCCAAAATAGGAAACATTTGGCTGAAATCCTGGACAATAAATATCCACCATTTCATTGTTGAATGACACATGACTTAGGATGTTCATTTATTTTGCAACCAAAATCTGTTGCTTGGTGGGAAACCTTAGATTTTTTCCTCTCAAGATTTTTATCATTTTTCCATTGATTTCTGGCTGGAGTGACACAGAGCAGCAAGGGAAAACTAAAGAGAAAACCATTTATCATTTTCCTCGTGTCTTAGCCTTTAAGGAAGAGACCAAGTAGAACCGAAATATTTAAAAAAAAAAACAAACCCTCAGCAAAAATACATTTTTTTTTTGATAAAAACATCCAGATCCAAACCATCCAATACGGTAAAGAGGCTATCTCTGTCTGTGAAAGCAGGGCAGTGCCCATCTTCATTGAGCTCTGCTGGGACCACCAAAAGAGTGCCAGTTTCAATGGTGACTTGTTATGTAGATGCCTCTCTTACTAGATACAGAACTGATACCATCCCTTTTTTCTCACATGGGTCACTGCAGAGCTGTTAGATGGAAATAATAGCTTCTGGATCCCAGATGCCTTCAATGCCCACAGAAGACAGTAGGAGTTGAGGGTGCTCAACAGTGTTCAAGATTGGCCTCATCTAATTAATGTTCACAATTCCTGATGAGATAAATATTTTATGTGTTTGTGATTATTTATATTTCAGTTGCATCTAGAAGCCCCAGCCCAGGCTCTGTTCACTGTAGGAGCCATCTAGGAATTAATTATGTTTTAATTAAAAGTACCTTTGTTCTCGGGGTGGGAGGAGCTGTGTTGCAGTTTTGAGAGAGAAACCAGTTTGGTGTACTTTCTGTGGATTTTATTAAGAGAATAAGCAAGCAAATATAAAACTAAACAATCATATCCCTAATTACTATCATTTCTCTATATTAATTAATAGAACAATGCAATGATCAAGGTTACAGTTGAAATAAAAATCAATTGATCTATGGCTCAGTCTATCAATTTCTCCAGTTAATACAAGTAATCCAATCAAATTATGGGGCTGACATCAGAAAGAATTATTTTGTTAACCAGAGTTAAGGAGCAGCAGGTTTCTCTCTGATCTGAGACCCCAACCAAATGAGACTGCTCAGAGCAGACAATGTTCTTGCCTTGGATTATTTTAAGGAAGTAAAACTCTAAGTCCCGGTCTACATTACAGATTAGGTCAATGTGAGGCAGTTTACGTAGACCTAACTCTAAGCGCCTACATTAAGGTATTGCTCCCGCCAGTGTAACTTGCTCACTACATGACTTAGTAACTCCACCTCCATGGGAGACACAGAGTCAATGTTGATGTAGTTAGGTCGACGTAGTATCAGTGTAGACCAGTGGTGAGCAACCTGCGGCCCATCAGGGTAATCTTCTGGTGGGCCGCAAGACAGTTTGTTTACATTGACCATCTGCAGGCATGGCCGCCCGCAGCTCCCAGTGGCCGCGGTTTGCTGGTCCCGGCCAATGGGAGCTGCAGGAAGCAGCGTGGGTCGGCCATGCCTGCGGACAGTCGATGTAAACAAACTGTCTTGCAGCCCACCAGAGGATTACCCTGATGGGCCCCGTGCAGGCCACAGGTTGCCCACCATTGGTGTAGACACTGTGTTGCTTACATCAACTTTCAGAAGCCTTTCTGAAGCCATCTCACAAAACCCCACACTGTCAGTTAAGTCAGTGCAAGCATTCCTGGTGAAGGTGCACACTGCCAACACAAGGAGCAAAATGTAGACACACAAACGTGATTTAACCACTGCGGTGGCTGTATGCTGATGTAAGTTAGGTCAACTTAATTTTGTACTGTAGACAAGCCCTTAGAATGATTTCCTTGTAATTCACCACTTGAACCCTTAGTCCTTTAGTCTCATTGTAGTTACAAACAATTGTTCCACTTTTCTTACTTCTCTCCCTCTCCCCCCTCGTGCCATATTAGAGTTCTCATTTCTTCTTTGTTTCTTGGTATCTTTAACTCATGTGATTGTTGTTAACTGGAAGCAGGTGATAGAACAGCTGTCAGAACTCATAAGATACCTTCAGGCACATGGTGTGTGTGTATGTGGGGAGTCTCATTTGGTTGTAGACTGGTCAGGGTGGCATGGCCAAAGGCATAGGTCTTTTACCTCATCTTCTCTGGATGGCTTGGGCAAGGGGCATGGAGAAAGGAAGACAGGCGCATGTAGCGTCTGGTGTTGCTAATGTCTTGAGAGAGGCACATTTAATTTTCATGGTTTTAATTTTTATAGGGGTCAGTATCCCATTCACTTCACCTCAGGGGCCACCATTGTATCTTCAAAGGCCAGTTAGATGGTCCCTGCATGCTAGATATGATTGATGTGGTCCCAAGGCTTTGGCTGTCTCTAGGTCTTCAGTCATAATGAAAAATTTCAGTCTTCCAAGATCCACTGTGGTGACTAAAGACTGGGGCTCTTCCAAGAATACGTGTGGGGCTCCTGCTGGAAGGACTGGCAACAGGCTTCTACTTCGAGTGATGGACTTGGAGCGCACACTTCATTTATTTAAAAATAATTAGCAACTTGTCAGCCATTCTCACACATATTAACTCATGATTGTTACTAGGCAAGAAATTAAGGAAATGTCTCTGAGAGCCCCATCTCGATGCAAGTCCATAGCTTACCTCAGCACCCTCTAACGTAAAGACACAAAACTGCTTTAACATTTCTATCAAACTTAATTTTATTTAGCGTTGAACAGTTAAGTAATCCCAGACCCACTTCAGTATGGGCCCACATACTTTACAACATACACACTGTGTCCTTCCCCTGGAGACATCAGTCTATTTAGACAAAACAGAGTAGAAGAAAGGAGCATTATTTTTCCATTTTATAGATGACTCACTGGTAATTTTTGAGACTGGAGAGCTATTCGCTGGAACAATAGGTGCTATACAAATAAATTAAAATCCCTTTATTTCATATGAGGAGACAGTGGGGATAAGAATTTGTCCCAAGCCACACAGCTAAGATTAGAACACAGCACTTCCTGTCTCGCAGTCGAGACCACTGGACCCTGATCCTCTTGAGGTTGTTGCTGCTGGAGTTTACAGTTAAACGGTGTTATTTCAAACCTCCCTTAACCAACCAGATCTAACGTCTTGGCAAAAACTAGCATTCCTTCTGGCTGCCAGGCCGGATGCCACAGTGCAGACGTGGCATCAGCCTGTAGAGCCGATTGGAGGATTTGGTCTTAGATATATACAAAATATGAAGAAACATCGGGTTCCTCTCTTACCTTGCCATTTGTGCTGTAAATAAGCTACTTACTGGCTGCTTTGCCAGGAAATTTGCATCGTTTAGCAGTCTCACAAGTCCTCAGAAAAGTGAAAACAGTTACATAAGGCAGGATAAATGATGAATGCAGAAGTCAATTAAAAGCCCACCATTCCTGCTATTCTCCACCGCAACCCTGAGTTTACCTGAGGGGGAAGTGAGAGCGTGAGTGTGTGGCCAGGGTCAAATGAGGTCAGACAGCTGGTACTCAAATGCCACAAACCATTTTGCTGAAAAATGTCTTGCTCTTTAATAGACTCTATGATTTTTTTTTCTAGAAGATATTTTGATCCGTAATTTTATTTTGTTTTCATTAAAGGAAATCTTAAAATGTTTAAGCCGCGAATTGTCAGGACAGCAAGAATGTAGCCCACCTTCATACCTCCCATTTTCTCTATTTGCAGTACCTACATACGGTAATGATTGGTGCCCTACCTATAAAGAGGTTAGATTTGCTAGAAAACCTGATATTTCATGAAATGGCACTGGTAATAAAAGTATCAAAGTAAAAGTCCAGAAGCCTGTTTTGATGTTGTGTCTAGCTTTACTTGTGTGTTGCTGTGAAAGACATGCTAATTTCCTTGCGGAAAGAATTCTGGTGCGTTTACTTTTTTCATCCATTAAGCCTCTGAGCGTGCCCAATGTCAGCTAAATAGTCACAGAAGCCTAAGCAAACTCAAACTGAACTGAAAGTTAGTGCACTTTTAAATAAAGCTTCGGTCTAACCAACCTGACTGCTGAGTGCTTTTGAAACATTACAAGTAGAACCAAATATATATCAAGTCTGTTTTTTTTAAAAACCTTTCACAAACTGATTTCATGAATCCTGGCTGGGCTGCATTCCACCTAGTTGTCATTATTTATTTAATGTGATATTCAAAATTGATTGCTAAGTGACTGGCAACTACTGGGTATTTGTTCTGTGCAGGAATTTCAGATATTTTAAGAAACAAGAAACCGGCAAGAGAAAAATAGCTTTTTAATGCCTTGTCTACACTGCCACTTTATAGCGCTTCAACTTTCTCACTCAGGGGTGTGAAAAAACACCCCCCTGAGCGCTGCAAGTTTCAGTGCTGTCAAGTGGCAGTGGAAACAGTGCCCCAGTGCTGGGAGCTACTCCCCTCGTGGAGGTGGTTTTTTTACAGTGCTGGGAGCACTCTCTCCCAGCGCTGGTGCTGCGACTACACAGCCACAACAAAGCGCTGCCATGGTAGTGCTTTAACGTTGCCAGTGAGGCCATGCCCTGACACAGAGCTCTTCTTCAGGTCTGGGGAATGTACTCAGAGTGTCACAGCTAAATACAAGGTTTGAACAGATTGTTTGGCATAAGTAATTAACATATATTTCAAGTTTCAGAGTAGCAGCCATGTTAGTCTGTATTCGCAAAAAGAAAAGGAGGACTTGTGGCACCGTAGAGACTAACCAATTTATCTGAGCATAAGCTTTCGTGAGCTACAGCTCACTTCATCGGATATATTTCAAGGGACCATTCAAAGTGAAGTGGCCCAGTAATACCTCTCCAGTCCTATGGAGGAAAGGAAGGGGGCAGGAAGCAGCTGGGGATGAGGGGAGAGTGGGACTGTAATAGGGCTAGTCCTCACTGGCCACGTTAAAGCACTGCTGTGGCAGGACTTTAACGTGGCTTGTTTAGTCATGGCACAGCGCTGGGAGAGCTCTAAAAACCCACCTCCATGAGGGGAGTAATCGCAGCACTCAGGGGGTGTTTTTTCACACCCCTGAGCGACAAAGTTGCAGCGCTGTAAAGTGCCCGTGTAGACAAGCCCTTAGTGGTTTAGAAATTGTTGTAAGAAGCTGTAACGATGCTGGTTCTGGTGGGACCCAACTGAGAGTGCCAATTCAGGACAAATTGCTTCAAGCAGGGCAGTTACAGCCCAAGGCTGGGGTTTCTATGCACACCAAGGCAAACCAAACCAGCCAGACAGAGAAGACTTTGGTTTTACCCCACTGGCTAACCACAAGTCACACAAGCAATTCTCTTAGACACTCCAGTTTCCCAGTATCACCACCAGTGCCACTCGCTTTGGGGACAGATGGTTATGAAAACCAATACCCCAGTAAAAGAAAAAAGGGTCTCTTGATCCCAAAGGACCAAGCCCCAGACCCAGGTCAATATACAAATCAGATCTTACCCACAAATCATACTGTTGCCAATCATTTAGAATCTAAAATCTAAAGGTTTATTCATAAAAGGAAAAAGATATAGATGAGAACTAGAATTGGTTAAATGGAATCAATTACTATAGTAATGGCAAAGTTCTTGGTTCAGGCTTGCAGCAGTGATGGAATAGACTGCAGGTTCAAATCAAGTCTCTGGAGTACTTCCACAGCTGGGATGGGTCTTTCAGTCCTTGGTTCAAAGCTTCAGTGTAGCAAAGTTCCTCCAGAGGTAAGAAGCAGGATTGAAGACCAGATGGAGGAGCTGCAGCAGCTTTTTATATTCTCTTGCCATGTGGTCTCTGCTTTCTTTGTCCCAAGGACAAGCTGTCCATCACATGGCCTGGAAACACCCCAGAGTTCTGTCCATAGGCATGTCCCTGCATATCTTGCTGAGTCACAAGGCGTGTCTGCCTTCTCTCAATGGGTCAGTTGTATAGCTGATGGTCCTTAATGGGCCATCAAGCAGGCGAGGCAGAGCTGACACCAACTTGTCTCGGGTGTCACACAGAAGCATAGCATAAGTTTGAACTACAGACAGTATAGAGCCAATATTCATAACTTCAACTATAAAAATGATACACGTACACAGATTGCATAATCATAACCAGCAAACCATAACCTTATCTTAGACACCTCATTTGACCCCCTTTTTATAAGATTTGGTGCCACTACAGGACTTTGGTTGCAACAATGATCTATATGGTCCCAGTTCAAGTCAATAATGTCACAGAAGCCATGAATCCAGTGTTGCTATTCAGTCCCTGATCTTTAGTGTCTAGCCAAGTTATGAATTTAAGCGCCAAGGCACATCTTTTGAAAGTGTTGAGCAGGTTGCCTTTTTTTAGGATGAGGACAGAAAGGTCAGCTATAGAGTGATTGGACTGGTTCTGTGGATGAAGGGAAAGCAGTGGATGTATTGTTTCTTGACTTTAGCAAAGCTTTTGACAAGGTCTCCCATGGTATTCTTGTCAGCAAGTTAAAGAAGTATGGGCTGGATGAATGCACTATAAGGTGGGTAGAAAGTTGGCTAGATTGTCGGGGTCAACGGGTAGTGATCAATGGCTCCATGTCTAGTAGGCAGCCGGTGTCAAGTGGAGTGCCCCAGGGGTTGGTCCTGGGGCCGGTTTTGTTCAATATCTTCATAAATGATCTGGTGGATGGTGTGGATTGCACTCTTAGCAAATTTGCAGATGATACTAAACTAGGAGGAGTGGTAGATACGCTGGAGGGCAGGGATAGGATACAGAGGGACCTAGACAAATTGGAGGATTGGGCCAAAAGAAATCTGATGAGGTTCAATAAGGATAAGTGCAGGGTCCTGCACTTAGGACGGAAGAACCCAATGCACCACTACAGACTAGGAACCGAATGGCTAGGCAGCAGTTCTGCGGAAAAGGACCTTGGGGTGACAGTGGACGAGAAGCTGGATATGAGTCAGCAGTGTGCCCTTGTTGCCAAGAAGGCCAATGGCATTTTGGGATGCATAAGTAGGGGCATAGCGAGCAGATCGAGGGACGTGATCGTCCCCCTCTATTCGGCATTGGTGAGGCCTCATCTGGAGTAGTGTGTCCAGTTTTGGGCCCCACACTACAAGAAGGATGTGGATAAATTGGAGAGAGTCCAGCGAAGGGCAACAAAAATGATTAGGGGTCTGGAACACATGACTTATGAGGAGAGGCTGAGGGAACTGGGATTGTTTAGTCTGCAGAAGAGAAGAATGAGGGGGGATTTGATAGCTGCTTTCAACTACCTGAGAGGTGGTTCCAGAGAGGATGGTTCTAGACTATTCTCAGTGGTAGAAGAGGACAGGAGAAGGAGTAATGGTCTCAAGTTGCAGTGGGGGAGGTTTAGGTTGGATATTAGGAAAAACTTTTTCACTAGGAGGGTGTGAAACACTGGAATGCGTTACCTAGGGAGGTGGTAGAATCTCCTTCCTTAGAAGTTTTTAAGGTCAGGCTTGACAAAGCCCTGGCTGGGATGATTTAATTGGGGATTGGTCCTGCTTTGAGCAGGGGGTTGGACTAGATGACCTCCTGAGGTCCCTTCCAACCCTGATATTCTATGATTCTATGATTGCTTTGTGAAAAGTGTTAACCCCCAGGTGATATGGTGTTTTTGTCTTTTATCATTTTCCTACATGAGTTCTTTCAAGAGCGTAGTGCTTGTCTGGTTTCACCCACACAGTTGCTATTGGGGCATTTAGTGCACTGGATGAGGTACATCACATGTTGTGATATCAATGGGTTCTACACATGCCTTTTAAAAGGTGTGTTGTGGGGGGTATTGATCATTGTACCAGTGAAGATTTGTCAGCCAGTTTTGCACCTGTTGTTCTGAAAGGGTCTGGTGCCGCTTTGAGTTGGTGACTGTGTCTTGGTTTGTGGGGAACTTGCTTCTGATGATGAAGGTAATTTGAAAGCCAGAAGATGGGGGTTCAGGAAAGGATAGTCTAACTAAGAAAAGAAATGAGAGAGTTATTACAAGGTTAAAGCAAGCAAACTTATACACAGAAATGAGCTATCATCTAAATCCTAAGAGACAGAGTTGTAGGGATCTGTCAAGTCCTTCAGGGCGGATATACGGGACAGTCCCTGGGGATCTCTGGCTTCAGGTTAGTGTGTCTAGCCTTGTCAGGGTTCAACCAGCCAAAAAGATGGAAAATTTTCCTGTGACTTTCTTTTATTTCCTTCACTCATCTTCTAAGTCCACAGGACAAGCTTCCTGGCACATAGTATTTCCCAGGTGTGATAGGGCCATTAACCAATCCTTTGTATTTTGATGGCCCATCTGATTATGATAATCCTTCTGAATGGGAAGGGAGAGATGATTTTTGTGCCTGGGTTCACAAGTTCAGAGCAAACATTTTCAAAGTTTCAGAGGAACAGCTGTGTTAGTCTGTATTCGCAGTTTCCACGGTATACATCTGATGAAGTGAGCTGTAGCTCACGAAAGCTCATGCTCAAATAAATTGGTTAGTCTCTAAGGTGCCACAAGTACTCCTTTTCTATTTTCAAAGTTATAAAGCAAAATTTATATATTTTCTTATAGCCTGGAATACAGACATTACAAGTGAAATTAATGCATGCAGCAACTTACAAGCACTTCATAGAGTCTAAATACGTTCTTATGAGACTAATTCCTATTTGAGCAAAACTAACATATAGGTGAACTGGCCTGATCTCCAGCTATGAGCTTGTCAGTTCTTAGCTAACGCCTGCAATCTTGGCAAGAGCTGGCACCTGGTTTGCCAGCGTCACAAACATATCATCCCCATGCTCCATGCTCTGTATTGACTCCTCACTGAATACAGAATCCAGTTCAAAGTCTCTGTCCAAATAAACAACCCTCTCCTTGGGACTAGCCCTAGCTACCTGAAAGGTTGTCTCTTCCAGTGCCAACTAGAGCTACCAGGACAACTATGTCCCACTGGTACAATGGAACTGTCAATCAGTATGGGGAAACTTGTGAGCATGGGAGAGAGAACATTCATTGGAGCTAGAAAACAGAACTTGTAACTAGATGAAATAAAATTAATTCACAATTTTTAGAGCTAGATGGAAAATTCATTCCATGGGTTTCACTTCCCTGAAACAAGCTCTTAAAACAAAACAAAAATACCCATCAATAAATTAAGCTATTTCTCCTACAGATTGGGAAGAAAAAAGAGAGGTGGTTGGAACTTATGGTGATTGGGACCATATAGGTACCTATGATACATTAGATAACAGTGTTGCATGACTGCATAGAATGCATAATTAAATTTAACAATATACTTTAAAATGATGGGATGGCAGGAATTATTTTAGATCTTTCTGTACAGGAGAACATCACATATAGTTGGTTGCTGATCTGCTGCTGGTGAATTTTCTCATTGATGTAACAGTCTCTAAGTTCCAGGTTTAATAAAGGTGACAAGTCTGATGATTCTACTATGAATCATCAGGAAAAAAAGCTGCAGGACAACTGGCCTTCTTTTTTTTTTTTTTAATAAAAAAGTATTTTTTTAGATGCAGGGGATCTAGTAGGTGAATCAAACCTATTTTGCTGAGTTGTGTATTCTCATACCCTGGAATGAGAGAGTAAAACTCCCCGAGAGGAAAGGAGGGACAGTTGGCCATGTGTGTTGTGAGATTGAAGATATTAATTTCAATTTTTTAAAATGGCAGCTGCGATAGGACCTCTGGGCGATTTGGATGAGAATATGGACTTCCTACAGAATATTAAAAATGTTCAGTGCAGCTGCAAATGCTATTTCTGTGAATCCAACTATACCCACTCTCCTGAGTGTGGGGCAAACCTTCCACTTTATAGCATTATGTAGTCTGATGGTAGCAAACAGATCAGAACATACAGAAATTGTACTGCAGAGGGATTCTGGTTTCATAAGAGAAACCAAGGCCTGGTCTACACTGTGGTGGTGGTGGGGGCGGGAATCGATCTAAGTTATGCAACTTCAGCTACGTGAATAACGTAGCTGAAGTCGACGTACTTAGATCTACTTACCGCGGTGTCTTCACTGTGGTAAGTCGACTGCTGATGCTCTCCCATTGACTCTGCTTCCGCTTCTCGCTCTGGTGGAGTATCGGAGTTGATGGGAGAGCGCTCGGGGGTCGATTTATCATGTTTAGACTAGATGCGATAAATCGACCCCCACTGGATCGATCGCTGCTCTTTGATCCAGCGGGTAATGTAGACAAGCCCCAAGAAGAAGAAGAGGGAAAAAAGTTTAATGTTTTGTGATAGTCTGAAAATGTTGGCTTAATGCTGAATTTGTGTGTTAAATTACACCTTTTTGATGAAGAAGAGAATTTCTGTGCAGCTCAAAACCTCACCAACAGAAGTTGGTCCAATAAAAGATACTACCTCATTCACCTTTTCACCTTTTATGACAGGTTGGTGTATGGTCTCAGTGGTGAAGCAATACAGAAGCATCTATTGTTGTAGCCTGGTTTTGCACAGCAGAAGGCCGGGAAATTACAGTTTCTCTAAAAATTGCTTGAAATTACCTTTAAAAGTGCATATGATAACAGTAGCGTTTTCAAGCATGTTAGCACGGCAGTCCTGGCCCTGAAACACCAGACAGTTACCATGAACACTTACTGGATTTTGACATTTCAAGCTCTCAGTAAGTTTAACCTTCCATCATCACATCTGTATGAAAAAAGGTTGCTGAGAATGCAAATGGCATGCCTGAGGTGTTGAAAAGTCTAACAGCAAAACATTTGTATCCATCTAAATGAGGATTAAAGCATGTCAGTATCTGCTGCTTTAATTTTAATGAGGTCTCAGTTTTGGCTATTCAAGCCGCCTGCCATGGCTTTGCACTGCCTTTCTTGGCCTATACCACATAATCTTTGTTTTTGCAGCTAAGGGTATGTCTACACTGGTAGAGTTACAGCACCGGCAGTCACAGCTCCACTCGGAGAGCGCTGAAGGAAAACCGCTGTTGTGTGTTCACACTGTCAGCTGCCTGCGCAATAGTGTGTTCACATTTGCTGCACTTGCAGCAGTATTAGGAGTGGTGCACTCTGGGCAGCTATCCCACAGAACATCTCTTCCTCTTCTGCTGCTAAGAGTTGTGGGAAGGCGGAGGGGGTCGCAAGGCATTCTGCATTCTGTCCCAATGTCCCATGATGCATTGCTTCGCAACCCAGCAATCACGTGCTTCCGTCCGCATTTGGCACCATCTTTCAATGGTTTGTGTACTACGCACTCTGCCTCTTGGGGCTGCAGGAATAGATTCTGAACTGCTGACCTGTATGCTGCTCGCTGTCACTAACATGTCACGAGTGGCACTGGAGTTATTCCTTAAATTACAGCGGCAAGAGGAATTTGACATAGATCTTGCCACGCATAGTAGCTACAACATGAGATTGCTTGTGGCATTCATGGAGATGCTGACCACAGTGGAATGCCACTTTTGGGTTCGGGAAACAAGCACTGAGTGGTGGGATCACATTGTGATGCACGTCTGGGATGACGAGCAGTGCCTGCAGAACTTTTGCATGAGGAAAACCACATTCATGGGACTGTGTGATGAGCTCGCCCTAGTCCTGCGGCACAAGGACATGAGAACAAGAGCCGCCCTGTCATTGGAGAAGTGCGTGGCAATTGCACTGTGGAAGCTGGCTACTCCAGACTGCTACTGATCAGTCGCTAACCAGTTCGGAGTGGGAAAGTTGACTGTTGGACATGTGTTGACGGAAGTGTGCAGGGCCATTAATCACATCCTGCTTCGAAAGACCGTGACTCTGGGCAACATGTGTGACATTGTGGCTGGCTTTGCACAAATGGGCTTCTCTAACTGTGGAGGGGCGACAGATGGCACGCATATTCCAATTCTGGCACCAGAACACCTAGTCAACGAATACATTAATCAGAAGGGGTATTTTTCTATGGTTCTCCTGGTGCTTGTGGCATTTCACGGACATTAACACAGGCTTATCTGGAAAGGTGCATGATGCATGCATCTTTCCGAACACTGGCCTGTTTAGGAAGCTGCAAGCAGGGACTTTCTTCCTGGACCAGAAGATCACCATAGGGGAAGTTGAAATGCCCATTGTGATCCTGGGAGACCCTGCCAGCCCCTTAATGCCATGGCTTATAAAGCCATACATGGGGCACCTTGACAGAAGCAAGGAGCGGTTCAATAATAGGCTGAGCAAGTGCAGAATGACTGTTGAGTGTACTTTTGGATGTTTAAAGGTTCATTGGTGCTGCCTATATGGGAGGTTGGACCTGGCCGAGGACAATATTCCTGTGCTTATAGCCGCGCGCTGTACACTCCATAATGTTTGTGCAGCAAAGTGTGAAAGCTTCACTCAGGGCTGGACCGTTGCGTCTCAGCACCTGGAGGCTGAATTTGAACAGCCAGAGACCAGGGCTATTAGAGAGGCGCAGTGCAGGGCCATAAGGATCAGGGATGCCTTGAGGCAGCAATTTGAAGCTGAAAGCCACTAATATTTGTTGCTATGCTCGGGAGTGCAGTGTTTGTCACGCTAGGAGGTGACTGTGATTGGTGCGGATGATGCACTATGAAGGTTTAAGAATGTTGCCTGTTGCTTTGCAGGGCTCTGTTTGCTTTCAATTAATGGAATAAAGATTGCTTTCAAACCAACACAATTCTTTTATTAAAAAACAACAAACAAAAAAACACATCAGCACTGAGGGGGATGGGGGAAGGGAGGGTCCCAGGAGGTGGAGGTCCCAGGACAGTTAAAGATTTGTGTATGTCCAGGTATCATATGCAGCCTTGTCCTTTGGAGTACAGTGCAGTGGGTACTGTACTTCAGCAGGGCTAAACTGCAGAGGGACGGGTGTTGAGTGCAGTGGGTACTGGGAGTCTGCAGGGCTGGACTGTGATGGGGCAGGAGTGGAATGCTGCGGGTACAGACTGGAGCCAGGAGGTTGATGAGAGTGTGTTGGCGGTGTCTGGGAGGGCATGGGAAAGAGTTTTGAGACAGCAGCTGCAGGGGAGGGCAGGCACGGAATCGCTTGCTTGTAGTGCTAGTATTACCTCGAGAGTGTCTGCTTGGCGCTCCATAACTTTCAAGAGCCTCTCTGTGGCTTTGTTTGGCGTGCCACGTTCTCCTTTCGGTCCCTCTTCTCGCTGTCCTGCTAGGTGCTCAGTACACATTAGTCCCGTTGGCTCAGCATTTTGTGGGGCTGGGTCCTAACACTCAAATCTTTTAAATCTTACAGGTATCTAAAACCCCACTTACTGTAGTGTACTATGAATTAAACAATGAAACAGAAAAGATAACAAAAACAATGCCATGAACAACTCATGAGAATCACAAGCACTGTATCAAACCAATAACTGATCCAATCTGTGATTAAAGAGATGGAAGGTAAAGGTTGTTACCTTAAAATCCTTTTGTAGAATGTTTTAGCTATCACCCTTTTGTAACAGTGTCAAGGTTCCTTCCCCACTCTGAACTCTAGGGTACAGATGTGGGGACCTGCATGAAAAACCCCCTAAGCTTATTTTTACCTGCTTAGGTTAAAACTTCCCCAAGGTACAAGCTATTTTACCTTTTGCCCCTGGACTTTATTGCTACCACCACCAAGCGTCTAACAAATATATAAAAGGGAAAGAGCCCGCTTGGAAACGTCTTTCCTCCCAAAATCCTCCCAAACTCTACACCCCATTTCCTGGGGAAGGCTTGATAAAAATCCTCACCAATTTGCATAGGTGAACACAGACCCAAACTTATGCTCAGATAAATTGGTTAGTCTCTAAGGTGCCACAAGTACTCCTTTTCTCTTTAGACCCAAACCCTTGGATCTTAAGAACAATGAAAAAGCAATCAGGTTCTTAAAAGAAGAATTTTAATTGAAGAAAAAGTAAAAGAATCACCTCTGTAAAATCAGGATGGTAAATATCTTACAGGGTAATCAGATTCAAAACCTAGAGAATCCCTCTAGGCAAAACCTTAAGTTACAAAAAGACACAAAAACAGGAATATATATTCCATTTAGCACAACTTATTTTATCAGCCATTTAAACAAAACAGAATCTAACGCATATCTAACTAGATTGCTTATTAGCCCTTTACAGGAGTTCTGACCTGCATTCCTGCTCTGGTCCCGGCAAAGAAAAAAAAAACAAAACACAGACAGAGAGAACCTTTGTTTCTCCCCCCTCCAGCTTTGAAAGTATCTTGTCTCCTTATTGGTCATTTTGGTCAGGTGCCAGCAAGGTTATCCTAGCTTCTTAACTCTTTACAGGTGAAAGGGTTTTTCCTCTGGCCAGGAGGGTTTTAAAGGTGTTTATCCTTCCCTTTATATTTATGACAAACAGGATCTTTGTGTTTTGCCTTAGGCCTTGTCTACATTGGAAGTTTCTGTACAGTAAAGCCGCTTTCTGAGGTGTAACTCCCGAGGTGTACAAACTGCCAAGCCACTTAGTGTGCAGAAACTGCACCGTTGCAACGCTGTCAAAAAAATAACCCAACGAGAGGCATCCAGCCTTCTGTGCTGGGGCTACAGCGCCACGGTGCCAGTGTGGACACCCTGGTCAATTATAGCGCTGTGATTGGCCTCTAGGAGGTGTCCCACAATGCCTGTTCTCTTCTCTCTGGTCATCGGTTTGAACTCTACTGGTCAGCATCTCTGTGAATGCCACAAGCAATCTCATGTTGTAGCTACTATGCGTGGCAAGATCAATGTCAAACTCCTCTTGCCTTTGTAGTTTAAGGAGTAACTCCACTGCCTCTCGTGACGTGTTAGCGAGAGCGAGCAGCATATTGGTCAACAGTGCGGGATCCATTCCTGCAGACCAAAGAGGCAAAGTGCGCACTACACAAACCATTGAAAGATGGCACCAAATGCAGACGGAAGCACATGGATTGCTGGGATGCAAAGCAATATATCACGGGGCATTGGGACAGGACCCAGGATGCCCCGCCACCTTCCCACAATTCTTAGCAGCAGAAGAGGAAGAGATGCTCTGTGGGATAGCTGCCCAGAGTGCACCGCTCCGAATACTGCTGCATGTGTCGCAAGTGTGAACACGCTATTGTGCAGGAAGCTGACAGTGTGAACACACAACAGCGGCTTCCCTTCAGCGGTCTCCGAACGACACTGTGACTGCTGGTGATGTAACTCTGCCAGTGTAGACATACCCTAAGATAAAGTTAGCCTTGGTAGTTAGGAGTCATAGTATCTCATTAATGTGGATTTGTAATATGTTTGATTGGCATGAACAGGATATAAACAAACCATTTATTTCATTACGTTTTGTTCTTGCTATATTTAGCCTGCTAAAATAAAAGGATTAATTGAATGAGTTCCTGAGAGAGTGCTTAATTAATTTCACAAAGTTTTAGTAAATCTGCCCATGTACAAGATTTTCAAAACTTGTCAAGTTATTATGTTAGCTGCTTAATTTTGTTTCCAGTCAGGAGGGTTTCATCTGTGGTTTTTATATCAGCAGCCGGTATATATCAATCCTGCTTTTTTTTTCTGATTGCCCGTGACTGGTGTTGTGTCTGACAATTTCTTTCCTGTATGCAGTGTTTTTGTAGTTGTGTCAGTCCCAGAATATTAGAGACACAAGGTGGGTGAGGTAGTATCTTTTATTCGGCCAACTTCTGGTTGGTGTGAGAGACAAGCTTTCGAGCTTACACGGAGCTTACACAGATCTCTTCTTCAAGTCTGGGAAACTTACCGGTACTCAGAGTGTCACAGCTAAATAGAAGGTGGAATAGATTTTTTTGCATAAATTATTAATATGTATTTCAAGGGACCATTCAAAGTGAAGTGGTCCATTAATGGAACGCTACAGACAACTACATACAAGAAACCCACGGATCACCATACCTACCTTCATTGAGCCAGTAACCACCCCAAACATGCCCAGAAATCTGTTATCTACAGCCAGGCACCCAGATACCACAGAACAGGCTCTGTGGAGCAAGATACACACCTCAACACACACAAAACCACTTTCACCAAATTAGGACACTCCACCAGAGAAGTAGATCATAACATGGAATGGGCCACACAAATATACCTGAGAGAACCTGCTTCAGTACAAAAATACGCCCCTGAACAGCACACCCCTAGTTGTCACCTAGCATCCCGCACTGGAACCCATAACGGTATCATCAACTAACTACAACCATGCTCAATGGGGAACCCATCCTGAAAGAAATATTTTCTGAACCTACTCTTCTGGCCTTCAAACAACCCCCCAATCCCTCCAAACTCATCATCAGAAGCAAGTGTAACCTTTGGGTGCACTAGAGTTTACTTCATTGCCCTTCTCCAGTGCTTAATGCCCCCCCCTCAACTCCCATAGAAAAGCACCTGGAGACCCAGAATTCAGTCTCTAAGGATTTTTCAGTAAGGATTGCACAGGGTCAACCTCCCCACATTCAAGTCCCAAAAAGGAATTAATTCTTAAGTACCAACTTTATAAAATCATATGATAAAGAAACAATAAAATAACAATAAATAAATAAATAAGAATAAATAATTAACAAAAACGACAACTTAATTGCTACAACATTACATGGCTACTTTATAATCCAAATACACATTTATACATAAACAAACAAAGAAAAATAAACAATCTAAACAGGTCAGTCCACACAGAAGCACACCGAGGAGACGCTCAGAGAGTTCCCAAAAGCTTACGTTGAGTTCACCTGGGCCTCAGCCAGTGGCGCTGTAACATTTTTAAGAGTGCGGGTGCTGAAAGCCAGTCCCCTTGCCCCTATCCACCTCCACCCTCCCAGAGCTGAGGCTGGGCGTGCGGGGCCGGCATGGGGCAGCAGCCAGAACCCCAGGCGTGGGGCTGGCAGCTGGGACTCCGGGCGTGCTGCAGCATCACCCCCCTCCGCACCCCTAGTTCCCGCACCTATAGTCTCAGAGTCTTTTATCACCAAAATCTATACAGTCTGCTCAGTCAAAAGCCACTAGGCCTAACAACTGACGGGAGGGAGAATAATAGGAATACTGTGCTTGTTAACCTCTGTGTGCCCAGGCCCTTGTACCCTGCCCAAGGGACATGTATTCCCCTTTATGCCCCTGTGTGAGTACACAGTCCAAGTCACAGCCTAGCCATTGATTAAATTAATACATAATGGTGTATTCTGTGCCTCTTTTAAAACCTTTATAAAACTCTTTAAAACCCTAAGCACTGATACTAAATGTAAGCTAAGCACAACATTTGGAGCCAAAGAACTTTATCTTAATTTCACTTGAAAGTCAACTGATGTTTTGCCATTTGCTTCAGTGGGGAAAGGATGAAGCCCATAATTTATTCTTTGGGTTTTTAACCATTGCCGTTTTTTAAAAGTTTTGTCTCAAGTTCTGATTCTTTTTTCTCTCTCCCCCGGCCCAATAAATGAGTTGTTTAACCCTCTAGATCAATCTAACATTTTAATAAATAGTTCTAACTGTTGTATAAGCTCAGCTCAGGAGGAAAACAGAATGCTGCCTTATACTGGGTTATATTTGACAGTATTCACAAAAACACTGATAGTTACTATGGCAACAACAATAAGACCAGGATACACCTACACTGAATATAATCTCACTTTTAAAGAAAAAGACACAAATATACAATATCAACTGCTTTTGTGAACAGTTTTTTTCACCGCAGATGAGACTTTAAAGATCCCATGGTGTTTCTCAGAAGAGTGGAGGTGATAGCGACATTGTCCTGCAAATTCCAACTTGGATGATTACACTCTTTCCCTAAATTCTCGCTTTTGTTCAACAGAATAAGTTATTCTCTCGGTCTTCAGATAAGTTGGGAAGTGTTGCTAGAATAGAATGGTTGCTGCATCTCACCTTTAGAAGTGTTTATATTTCATTGCCAGGAAAAGTTATCTGCATATACCATATTGTACAGTATCTTGTTATTTGTGAGGAGTGTTGTTAAATCAGTCGATCAACACTTTATCGAATAGAATGTTGGTAACAATTGAAAACTCAGTTACAATTCATTTACACATGTTCAGCAAGAAACACATATGGTATATAAACAATATTGTTAATAGCGTCTGGTGTTTTGCTGTTGAGGATTTAGGTATCAGGAAAAAAGGTTGGAACCGTTTTGTTGGTGGATGGAAAAGAGGGAGGTTCCAGACAAGGGTTATGATCAAGAAATATAGAAGGGGAGACTAAAGTACTTTGGGGCATAACAGAAGGTTTGCACAACTATGGTGTGTGGATGGTGGTGTGGATGGGACATTTGGGGGCAATCCAAGAGTTTAGGCAGTTGGAAATGGGATATGACAGGAGCGGATGCATTGAGTGCTTGTCAGTGGGAACTGGAGTAGTTTTAGGAAGCTGGGGGTAGTTGGGCTGCTTCTCCAGAGAGGGAACTTGATGGGATAGAGGGCACTTGGGACAGGAGTCAGAGTTAGGGAGGCAAAGAATGAAAGTTGGAAGTGAGTTTTGAGAGGGCATCTCTTTGGGCAGGTAGGGTTTGGGACAGGTTTAAGTGAGAGGTTTGCTGGGGTGTTCATAGAATCATAGAATATCAGGGTTTGAAGGGACCTCAGGAGGTCATCTAGTCCAACCCCCTGCTCAAAGCAGGACCAATCCCCAACTAAATCATCCCAGCCAGCGCTTTGTTGCCAGTGGGGAGGAATCAGAAAGGGTTTGGGCAAACTGGAGAAGGGTGCTGGATGTTGGTGGGGCATGTCAGAGTGAGTTTTGATAGCTGGGAAGAGGTGCATGAGCAGCCATCACTTGCTTGTCAATGTGGATTGGGGAGAATCATTGTAGCTGAGACAGTACGGGGAGTCAGGATACTTGTAAGTGGGTAGAAACTGGGGCGTGTTTGGACAGCTGCAATGGAGTATTGGGGTTTTCTGGGCTGGCTGCATGGGGAAGGAAGGGGTCCCACTCACAACTGTAAAGAGCTCCATGCACCCTCCTCACCCCTTGTGCATTGATGACTGTCACAGGCTAGTTGGCCCTTTAGAGAGAGTCAGTCTCAGCCTTGTCTGTTCAGTAGCGGTGTGACAGAATGTACCCCTGGGTCCTCACCCTACACACCATTGTAATAATCTTTGTACAAAGTGTAGCATTTGAAAACTCTTAATTTGCTGGTCAGTATTGTCCTGATAAAATAAAATGCGTGGGGCAACACTGTATGTGAAGTTATAAGCTTCCACTCTATGGTGTTTTTAACACATGATCCAAACAGAGGTTGGCAAATTGGTCTGTCTCAAACAAAGGAATATGTGCTCTGCTTAATTTGCATCTAATCAACAAACAGAGTCATCAAGCAGGAAGGGGAGACAAAAGAAGCTCAAACAAGTGAGTAAAAAGTAGCAGGGAACATCCTTCCACAAAGACTTGTGTCTCCTAGTACCCAGCAGGAAGTATTTTTCAAAAGGGGGACTGAAACTATAAAAAGGAGGGGAAAACACCCAAGACACCCCCTTTCTCCCTGCCTATCGAGTCTCTGGACCTGAAGCAACAGAAGAAGCCTTCATTGGTTTCTGGGGAAGGGATACTGACCTAGAGGTTTTGGTCAGTAAGACCACTGAAAGCATATGGTAAGAAACTTTGCTTGAATCTGATACAGTTTGTTAAGTTAAGCATCAATAATGTTGTCAGGGTTCCCTCCCCACTCTGAACTCTAGGATACAGATGTGGGGACCCGCATGAAAGACCCCCTAAGCTTATTTCTACCAGCTTAGGTTAAAACTTCCCCAAGGCACAAATTCTTTGCTCTTGGAGGGTACGCTGCCACCACCAAGTGATTTAACAAAGAATCAGGGAAAGGACCACTTGGAGTTCCTATTCCCCCAAAATATGCCCCCCAGCCCTTACACCCCCTTTCCTGGAGAGGCTTGAGAATAATATCCTAACCAATTGGTTACAAAGTGATCACAGACCCAACCCCCTAGGTCTTAGGACAATAGAGAAATCAGTCAGGTTCTTAAAAGAAGGATTTTATTTTAAAAAAAGGTAAAAATCACCTATGTAAAATAACTTTACAGGGTAACAAAAGATTCAAAAACACAGCAGAACTTCCTCTAGGCTTAGTTTCAAAGTTACAGAAAACAGGAATAAACCTCCCTCCAGCAAAGGAAAAATTCACAAGCAGAACAATAGATAATCTAACACGCCTTGCCTGGCTTTTACTTACAATTTTTGTAATATGAGAGACTTTTAGGATGGTTTATAGGAGAAGGAGTTTGCTGACCTGATGCTTCTCTGCTTCCCAAGAGAATACATAAAACAAAGCCTTCCTCCCTCCCCCTCCCCCGGCAAGATTTAAAGTATCTTCTTTCCCCATTGGTCCTTTTGATCAGGTGCCAACCAGGTTATTTGAGCTTCTTAACCCCTTACAGGTAAGGAGGAATTCTAGGCTACCCTTAGCTGTATGGCTATGACAAACGTTTTAACTTTATTTTCTTGTAACCATTCTGACTTTTATGCATCATTACATGTACTCACTTAAAATCTCTTTGTAGTTAAACTTGTTTTATTGTTTTATCTAATCCAGTGTGTTTAAATTGAAGTATTTGGGAATCTCCATTTGGGGTGCAAGTTGTGTGCATATTATTTTATCAAAGAAATAATGGACTTTATATACACTTGTATTGTCCAGGAGAGGGCTGGGCAGTACAGGATATACATAGCTGGAGGAAAATCTGAGACTGGGGGTGTGTTGGGGTCACCCTGCAGTATAACCAAGTATGGTAAGAGACAGAGTGACTTACATGCTGGAGGCTGTTTGTAAGCAGTCCAGGCTGGAGGCTACAGCAGCAAAGTAGTGCAAAGGGCAGGCATGACATAGCTATTCATTAGTCTGCCTTGTACTCTGGCATGTCACAAACAGTTAGCCCCACAGCTGATCCGGTTTGGGTGTCTGTGTCAATCAGGGTCCAGACAACCCAAGGGCAGAACAGGGGGTCTGAACCCCAAAGAGTAAGCAGCTGACTCAACTGATTGTATACAATGTTCTTGTACTATGAAAGTGTATTAAGTAAGGGCTTTTATGAAAGTTTGTAATGGCCTGAACTTTATGGTCATTATGAGATAGGTACACAGACTGTGGTTATGAATGATGTGTTTGTGTATATAGAATAGTATGCTCATAACTGGTACTATAATTCCAAGTGCACTTCACTGCATGGAGAGAGGAATTCCCAAGCCAGTTGTTTACATGAGACTAACTTCAAATACCTATCCATGGTCCAGCCAGGACGAGATAATGGCAGACCGCTAGAACTAATGGGAGAACACTGAATCAACTTGAAACTGAAAAGAAAACCCCTGTCTTGAAAAACTAAGAGGAAAGAATTTCTCCCACCATGAATCACTATAGTCTGAGAGAAAGAAAAAAAATACAAACCTTTAGAAGAGAAGGGGGTTCAAAGTGAAAGACATCCAGAAACTGAGGGGCAGTATCTTGGGTGCTGTCTGTGAAACGCTGAAGCCCCTCTGTGATGGGGGTATGTGGAGAAACTCTTCAGAGGCAATAGGTAACATATTAGAAAAGGGAATTTAGATAATATAGAAGTGTAAAGCCTGAAATTTTGTCTGCATGTTTATTTTTTGTGTAGCTTACTATTTCAT
Source organism: Caretta caretta (assembly GCF_965140235.1). Taxonomy (NCBI): domain Eukaryota; kingdom Metazoa; phylum Chordata; order Testudines; family Cheloniidae; genus Caretta; species Caretta caretta. The sequence continues at coordinate 37,356,316 of NC_134207.1, forward strand.
CTCTGAATCTGATTTTTCTATTAAATAAACTTTTTGTTTATTATTACCGCAGGCAGGTCTCTATAGTGCAAACTGTGTGAAGTGAGCACATGCCCAAGTGAACTGATAACTGGGGGCAGGTTTCACTCCTTTGGGAGGTTACAAACCAAAGGGGAAAAGTGTCTAGTAGTTAAATATTTGGGTTAGGTGGGTTTGGGGAGACTCAGGACCTTTATGCTTGTAGGCTGGCTACTGGTGTCAAGGCTCTGACCCACAGAAGCACAGCATTAAGGCACTCGAGGTCACAGGGCAGACAGTGACAGAATTTTGTGCTAGTCTGAGTGATCCCCAAAAATGTTGCAGTTACCCAATTACAATTACTGAACTCTGTTCTGAAAGGTCAGGGAGAATTCAGTAAGAAGTAGACCAAGGAATGAGAAGTATGGGGCATTCCCTCCCTTCTCTGGGAAAGGCCTTGTGAAGCCAGGCTGAAGAGAACTACAGGGAGCAGGTCAGGCTCCTGGGGGAAGCCTTGACACAGAAGAAGAAGCAAAGAGGTCCCTGGAAAAAGCTGCCAGAGTCCCTGAGCAGGTGAGGCAGCGAGGAAACCTGCTAGGAAGAAGGGCCTCCTGCTCCAGGAAAAGTGACATGGATGGCAGTGCACAGCCAAGGAAGTAAAGAAGGAAATCTGTAGTCCCTGGAAGTGGAGAATGAAGAGCAATAAACATCAATGTTTTCTGAGAGGGGAGGAAGGATCTTCTGTTTGGATGTTGGTGTTGATTCATAGAATCATAGAATCATAGAATATAAGGGTTGGAAGGGACCCCAGAAGGTCATCTAGTCCAACCCCCTGCTCGAAGCAGGACCAATTCCCAGTTAAATCATCCCAGCCAGGGCTTTGTCAAGCCTGACCTTAAAAACCTCTAAGGAAGGAGATTCTACCACCTCCCTAGGTAACGCATTCCAGTGTTTCACCACCCTCTTAGTGAAAAAGTTTTTCCTAATATCCAATCTAAACCTCCCCCACTGCAACTTGAGACCATTACTCCTCGTTCTGTCATCTGCTACCATTGAGAACAGTCTAGAGCCATCCTCTTTGGAACCCCCTTTCAGGTAGTTGAAAGCAGCTATCAAATCCCCCCTCATTCTTCTCTTCTGCAGGCTAAACAATCCCAGCTCCCTCAGCCTCTCCTCATAACTCATGTGTTCCAGACCCCTAATCATTTTTGTTGCCCTTCGCTGGACTCTCTCCAATTTATCCACATCCTTCTTGAAGTGTGGGGCCCAAAACTGGACACAGTACTCCAGATGAGGCCTCACCAATGTCGAATAGAGGGGAACGATCACGTCCCTCGATCTGCTCGCTATGCCCCTACTTATACATCCCAAAATGCCATTGGCCTTCTTGGCAACAAGGGCACACTGCTGACTCATATCCAGCTTCTCGTCCACTGTCACCCCTAGGTCCTTTTCCGCAGAACTGCTGCCTAGCCATTCGGTCCCTAGTCTGTAGCTGTGCATTGGGTTCTTCCGTCCTAAGTGCAGGACTCTGCACTTATCCTTATTGAACCTCATCAGATTTCTTTTGGCCCAATCCTCCAATTTGTCTAGGTCCTTCTGTATCCTATCCCTCCCCTCCAGCGTATCTACCACTCCTCCCAGTTTAGTATCATCCGCAAATTTGCTGAGAGTGCAATCCACACCATCCTCCAGATCATTTATGAAGATATTGAACAAAACCGGCCCCAGGACCGACCCTTGGGGCACTCCACTTGATACCGGCTGCCAACTAGACATGGAGCCATTGATAACTACCCGTTGAGCCCGACAATCTAGCCAGCTTTCTACCCACCTTATAGTGCATTCTTCCAGCCCATACTTCCTTAACTTGCTGACAAGAATACTGTGGGAGACCGTGTCAAAAGCTTTGCTAAAGTCAAGAAACAATACATCCACTGCTTTCCCTTCATCCACAGAACCAGTAATCTCATCATAAAAGGCGATTAGATTAGTCAGGCATGACCTTCCCTTGGTGAATCCATGCTGGCTGTTCCTGATCACTTTCCTCTCATGCAAGTGCTTCAGGATTGATTCTTTGAGGACCTGCTCCATGATTTTTCCAGGGACTGAGGTGAGGCTGACTGGCCTGTAGTTCCCAGGATCCTCCTTCTTCCCTTTTTTAAAGATTGGCACTACATTAGCCTTTTTCCAGTCATCCGGGACTTCCCCCGTACGCCACGAGTTTTCAAAGATAATGGCCAATGGCTCTGCAATCACAGCCGCCAATTCCTTCAGCACTCTCGGATGCAACTCGTCCGGCCCCATGGACTTGTACACGTCCAGCTTTTCTAAATAGTCCCTAACCACCTCTATCTCCACAGAGGGCTGTCCATCTCTTCCCCATTTTGCGATGCCCAGCGCAGCAGTCTGGGAGCTGACCTTGTTAGTGAAAACAGAGGCAAAAAAAGCATTGAGTACATTAGCTTTTTCCACATCCTCTGTCACTAGGTTACCTCCCTCATTCAGTAAGGGGCCCACACTTTCCTTGGCTTTCTTCTTGTTGCCAACATACCTGAAGAAACCCTTCTTGTTACTCTTGACATCTCTGGCTAGCTGCAGCTCTAGGTGCGATTTGGCCCTCCTGATATCATTCCTACATGCCCGAGCAATATTTTTATACTCTTCCCTGGTCAAATGTCCAACCTTCCACTTCTTGTAAGCCTCTTTTTTATGTTTAAGATCCGCTAGGATTTCACCATTAAGCCAAGCTGGTCGCCTGCCATATTTACTATTCTTTCGACTCATCGGGATGGTTTGTCCCTGTAACCTCAACAGGGATTCCTTGAAATACAGCCAGCTCTCCTGCACTCCTTTCCCCTTCAAGTTAGTCCCCCAGGGGATCCTGGCCATCCGTTCCCTGAGGGAGTCGAAGTCTGCTTTCCTGAAGTCCAGGGTTCGTATCCTGCTGCTTACCTTTCTTCCCTGCGTCAGGATCCTGAACTCAACCAACTCATGGTCACTGCCTCCCAGATTTCCATCCACTTTTGCTTCCCCCACTAATTCTACCCAGTTTGTGAGCAGCAGGTCAAGAAAAGCGCCCCCCCTAGTTGGCTCCTCTAGCACTTGCGCCAGGAAATTGTCCCCTACGCTTTCCAAAAACTTCCTGGATTGTCTATGCACCGCTGTATTGCTCTCCCAGCAGATATCAGGAAAATTAAAGTCACCCATGAGAATCAGGGCATGCGATCTAGTAGCTTCCGTGAGCTGCCGGAAGAAAGCCTCATCTTTAGTGGGACTCTTGATACCCAGAAAGGGACAGAATTGGAAAGAGGTGACCTGGCTGGAGGGCTGGGCCATGGAAGATGTAGACAGAAACAGGCCATTGCAGGGCCAAAGAAGTGGTCAGTAGGAGATGCTAGAGGTGAACACCCCACAGTGCCATGCTCTGATGTCAGGGGGTGCTATGGCAGTGAGTGGAACCACTCACAGTGACCCTATCCATGTCACAAACAATACTATCACAAAAGACTCTCTTAGCAGAGGCAGCTACCTTTTCCCTCCCCTAGTGGTGGTCCCTCCTGGGCAAGGCACATTGTCAGGGATGGGTGGTATGGGTAGAAGCCTGTTGCTACCACTGCTGTAGCAGTTCTGTGGCTAAATAAGGGACTTTGTCCTCTTGAGCGATGAAGCAGGACCTTTCACCAGTACTAAAATCACTCTAGAAACATAAGATAAATGAAAAGTGGTCATCCTCAGCAGCTCTTATAGCAGATACCATTCTTTCTTACAGCTAATTCCAGCAGTTTGCAAAAGCCTATAGAAAGGCAAAGTTATGCTCTAAGAATATTTTAGCTATAAAAACGTTGCTAGCTAAATTTATCAGCCATGATCTGAAGCTCTGAAAAGTACGATTTATTAGTGTTGCTAGTAAAGGTGACCACCGGCACAAGAACTCTTCCAACAAGTCACACATTGCTCTGGCAGAGATCCAAATCAGCTAGGGTTTTGGAAGTTACGTGGACTGATTTCACCCTCCTTCCAGGAAGCGTGCACCAATGAATTTTAAATCTGGAAACTTGCTACTTGATATTGTGAAGTGCTGAACTGAACAGCAGCTGCAGGCCTAATTGTCCAGAAAATTAATCTTCACACTATCATAAGACTAACATGGAATAATTTATCTTCAGTCATTTAAACTGGACTTCTGTCAGCACAGTGGTGTCCTCCCCTTCCCGTATTTATCCATTGATTCTTCAATACTTAAAATTCCCCCACACATCTCAGTTCTCATTACATTCCTCTTTGTTAGGAAATCTTGGGATGCTCTCCAGATTTAAAGAAAGCAAAAAGAAAATTAACCTCCTTTTTTCTTTTTTCCTGCTGCTCTGTTCAAACTAAGGGTTTTCTTGTTTAAAAATGCTTTACATTCTAATATTACTGTTGCAACAAAAAGAAAAGCTACTGGCTATATCTTGTTTTTCAAAGAGCAGTATATAGTAGGTTTTTGTTTTTTGTTTTGTTTTTTGAAGAACAGCCAAAATAGCTTTGGCTTAAAGATTTACTCCGGATAGGTAACTGCACAACTTTCAACAAGTGTGTGCATGAAAGGGACAAATACCATGTATCATAACACCATATCCAAACATTTTTCAAACCCTTAGCAATCTGGCCTATACAGAGATGGCTTTAAATGATTTGTCATCTTTTATTCAGGATCAGCTTATGATAGAATATACTGGTGATAACTAATGAAGATACTCCTATGGCTTAGCTGTTATAAATTTGAGGATCAGGTTCTGAATTCTGTTCTCCATGCTACACAGGTAAAGGTTAAATTGGTGACTATGGTTACTTGCTATGGCAATACACAAGAGCCATAGAAGTTGCAAGATTAGATGTAGCTCAATTTTCTGATTACTTTTTTGTTACAAGTTTGGGGCGGGGGGAGGAATATTTTTCTTTTGCTGTGTTTTCTTCCCTTCAAAGCGTCCATGGTTCAAAGCCACCTTTTATTCTTTTGTCACAGACCTGGCTGAGCTCCCACTTGTTGGACACTCACCAGGCTGCTGCGCTTGGATCCAGATGCAGGATTCATGCGCCTTTAAGCGTCCCTCGGCCAGAGCAGACTCCGGCCTCCTTTGCATACTTTCTGGGTGCACAAACTCTGTCTTGTACCCCTTCTCAGGAGACCCTGTGGTCCAGCTGTCTTAAGCCTTAGACCAGTGCTGAACTCCCCTCTCCCTCCAGGAGATCCCACCACTAGCCTAAGCACAGCTTCCTCAGAGCTCCACCCTCACAGATACTGTGATTTATAGTTTAATCCTTCAGGGACACAGGATAGTTGAAGCAAAAAATGCTCAGCCTTTACAGAGGGGTTTTCACAAAACAAACACTCTTCTCTTTTAGACAGCACAAGAGAAATACATCTAGTCAAAACAATGAACACCGGTACACCATTCCCTGCCCCAGTTTCCTCACCACTCTTGAGTGTTCTTTGGGCAGTGTCCTTTAGGACCCCCAGTCCTCTTTCCTGGACCTCACTCCTCCCGCTCAGGCTTCTCTTCTCGGTCCTTTCTGACCCTGCAGCCAGCCCCAGCTGAAGGTTCCCTCTTGCTCAGAAAGCATGCCCCTTTGTCTCAATCCTTGACCATCTTCTATGCTGGGCTTTTAAAGGCCTGTACCCACACCTGTCTTTTTCCCCTTTTGAGGGGATTTTCACTCTGTCCACTGTAGACAATCTGGAGAGAACTGGTTTCACCTAAATTGTAGCCAGCACATTGTTCTGCTAGGGCAGAGGTGGGTAAATTACGGCCCGCGGGACTCTCCTGCCCGGCCCCTTAGCTCCTGGCTCGGGAAGCTAGCCCCCGCCCCCGCAACCTCAGCTCACTGCGCTGCCGGTGCGATGCTCTGGGCAACGGGGCTGCGAGCTCTTGCCGGGCAGCGCAGCTGCAGAGCACAGCCTGACCCAGTGCTCTGTGCAGTGCGGTGGCATGGCTGGCTCCAGCTGGGCAGCATGGCTGCCTGTCCTGGTGCTCTGAGCGGTGCGGCTGTAGCACCATCAGACACCGGTGCTGCAGGCAGCGTGGTAAGGGGGCAGGGAGCAGGGGGGGTGGATAGAGGGAAGGGGAGTTCGGGATAGTGGTCAGGGGCCGGGTGTGTGGATAAGGGTAGGGGCGGTCAGAGGGCAGGGAACAGGGGTTTGAATGGGGGCAGGGATTGGATGGGGCAGGAGTCCCTGGGAGGCCATGAGGGGGTGAGAAGCAGGGTGGGTCAGATAGGGGGCAGGGGCTGGGCCATGCCTGGCTGTTTGGGGAGGCACAGCCTCCCCTAACCAGCCCTCCATACAATTTCAGAAACCTGATGTGACTCTCAGGCCAAAAAGTTTGCCCGCCCCTGTGCTAGTCAAGCGCTATTGAGTTGTTGATGGTCTTTAATGACTGTCCCATTCAGAGACAGACACCCAGGCACCACTCCCCATCATCTGAGCACAAGAAGTGTGGTGCAACAATAAAGTTATAAGGTACTTCTGGGGGAAATTCTGCACCAAAAAAATAAACATTCTGTGCACAATATTTTAAAATTCTGCATATTTTATTTGTCAAAATAACAATATAATCACACCCCATACAATTATTTTGGTAATTTATTTCAAAATACCTGTCAGCAAGTATGTCTGTAATAATACAAACAACAAGAAAGATTCAGGAAATTTTTTTTTGACAAATATATTCTTTGCTAGGCACATTAATACAGAACTTTGAGTAATTCATTTAACTACAATACAGAAATGTAATTCCTGCACCCCTCAGAAGCAGAACAAATGCTTGGGTGTGACAGGAGTAATTGAGGAGCAGAGGATGGGGGGAAGTAATTGCTGGGAAGGAGCCTGGGAATGAATTTGGAGGATTGTTGGGTGTGGGTGGGAGAAGTATGGAAGAGGTTTTTTTGGGGGAGGGGGATTGTTAGGGAGTTGGGAGCCTTCCCCATGCAGCTTCTGGGTGACCCCTAGCCTCTCCCATTCAGTTACGCACAACTGCCCCGTCCCCATGTGTCCCAGCACCGCCCTACCCCATCCTCACTCAGCACCCCTCTTCCCCCATCCCCATGTGGCCCTGCACCCCCCTGTCCCCATGTGGCTCTGCACCCCTACTCAGCCACCCCTCCTCGTCCCATCCCTATGTGGTCCTGCACCCCCACTCCCATTCAATCCCTGTCACCCCACTAGCTCCTGTGTCCCACTCTTCCTCACCTGGCCCTGCAGATGGGGCACTGTGAGAAATGCAGCCACTGTTCCCTCCCTATCCGCAGCTAGCTGATCCAGCCCATGAGCCAGCTGCCCTCTGTTCTGGTGCCACAGCAGCCGCTGCTGGTGAAAGCCCAGTAGAATCTATTTTCCATTGGGGAAAAATCTTCAGAAAACATGAATTTTGCGCATGTGCAGTGGTGCAGAATTTCCCCAGGAGTAATAAGGGCATAAACATACAGAGAACTCATAATACCTAACAGAATTCATAAAATTGTATAGATTCCCCAAATTGTTCCACTAAAGCAAAGCTGTGACAATAGTCCCATTAAGAAGCACAGAGAATATTTTCATTTCCATTTCCATACTCCACACTTCTCTTATATTACTCAGGATCAAGATAGCCTGATAATCCTGACCCTCAAAGTTCAGATCTAGAGCTGAACTTTCTCAAGGTTTGGGGATGTTCAGATCCAGGATATTGGTTCAACCCATTAGAATTAGGGGTTAGATCCAAAGTTCACAGGGTTTGGTGTGATGGGCAGGTGGCATTGCCTGGTGGTTAGGGGTTTAGGCCCTGGTTACCACATCTCAACTCTTCCCCTGGACCATCTTCATACCTGGTGCTAATCTGTCTTTTATTGGGGGTTGCCTTGACCCTCCAGTTAGGTTATCACTCAGTCCTATCTTCTCCCTGTGTGACAGGGTTTCTGGGAGATACAGGGTTTGGCTATGACCCCCCTCACCCATCCATGAGTGTCCGATCCCAGCTGGGGGGGTGCAAGAGGTATTAATCCTTTCCTTCCTTCCCTCCAGGGAGGAGTCCAGAAGATGAGGGTTTGGTGGGGAGCCCAGGCCTTCCCATTCCATCAGACTCCAGCCCAGAGCCTATAAGGGTTACCAAATGTCTAGCACCAAGGAGTATCTTAAGGCTGCCTCCCACCACCCCTGTCAAAGTCTTGCAGCCTGTCACAAAGTCATAAGAGAAAAGGTACCGACTGCCCCTTCAACCCCTCTGGCTCAGAAGGCCTCTTCCTCTACCAGAGTAGGTTTTTGAAGCATCTTTCTTCAGGCACTCTTAGGGCAGATCCTTCTCCGCAGTCCCCACCTTGTCAGGCCCCCTCTGAGCTGTCTGGCTCCCTTTTAAGCTCCATGACCAGCTGGAATAGGCTCTGCAGGTGTTCTTGGGCAGGATCATTTGGGCCCCGAGTTGCTCCTTAAGCCCTTCAGTTCTAAGGCAGGTGTTATTCACCCCATCTCATCTGGATCCTGGGCTTTGGTTCAGACCCATCCCTAATCCCAAATGGTTTTGTGCTAGAGGGAACATAAACTAAGGATTGTAGTCCAGAGAATATTCTTCCTTTTCCCCCTGTTTGGAGTGACGAACTCAGGAAAACAAATCTTTCTCCAGCATTCCCCAGAGCTACTTGGAATCCAGGCATCCAGGAGGCCCTGTAGGAGCCACTATCACAGGCTCCAAGTAATGTTCTTCCCCTCACCTTGAGGAGTCTGTAGATGGCGACGGGTGGAAAGAAACAGCTAGGACTGCTGAGAGGAGGCGGAGAGGGAGAAAGCAGCCACTGCCATTGCAAGAATCTCCGGCTATTGAGCAGGGAAAGCAGCTAGTTGTGGCTCTTTTTAAGCCACTCACTCACCCACCACCCATCAATCTACCTTGAAGCAGTCCTGCAAGGAGCCAGACATGGGAGGAGTATATATTTCTGACAAAGCAGTTGACATCTGCCCAGGGGAGCAGCAGACAGAAATGACTTTTTTTGCCAAACTCTAATGAGTCAAGGTACCACAAGGTGGAAATGAAGGACAGAGCTACCAAGACCATGAGGGCTGGAGGGCAGCTGGGATGAACATGCTGAGTGAATGGTGAAAAGGGCAGGGCATAGAAGAGTTGTGGATAGAGGGGGGGGGAAGTAGAATCTTTTTGTGTGGGCCCATCTGATTATTGTTACACCCTAACATACGCTATTCCTGTCTCTCTACCATAGTGCACCCTCTTGTATGCTTAGGTATCTTATTCAGGTCTTGCTAAAAAAGGGCCTCTTCTCAGCATTCAGCACAACTTTTAAAATCAATCAGTGTGATACTTTGATGTGTGACAGCATCCCTCCTGGGCTTATATATGCCATGTGATATTCTGTTTTGCAATTCCAAAAAATCAGAGGAAAACTGCTTGTATTAATTTTCCTTCTGGCATTAGATAGGCAAATTGTTATTCTTGGTAGAGTTGACAGATCTGATTGAATTCTGAGTGGTTCCTGTGTTAATGTGGGTACTTGAGGTCTCTTGTTTAGACAGCCAAGCAAATATCCTCTGTTCCAGTGAATGTTACTGTACGTCTCTGGAGATGCCCTTGGTTTTCTTCCTCTTTCCTGTTCTACATGTGTAAAATGCAGAAGCAAAAATGAGTCCAAAACTTTCAGAAAAAGTCTAGGGCCTGATTCTCCCTTACATCCTGGCAGTTTAAAGGGGCCTTTAAAAGGACATAATTAATGAAAATGAGAATCAGGTCCCCTGTGTAGAGAACGAGCATGTGCCACAGGAAGCTTTTAGACTAAAAAGTAATGTACTATCCAGTCAACTACTGGGTATTCCAACAGAATGTGCGGAGTACTGGAGACCAAATCTACCCCTTGAGCAGCACCATTGATTTCCCTGTAGTTACACCGGTATGAATTTTGGCTCTGTGATAAAGTTAAGCCACTAGCAGCTGTCTTTCAGGGAGTGGAGGAAAGCATACTAAATAGAAAAGCATTGTGTGCGGCAGGAGTTTTTTTATGCTCCTTCTTTGTAAACAAATGCCAGACCAAGATCTAAACTGCCTGTCAATGAATAATCCAGACTCTGCATCGGTTACCTCCTTTAACTAATAACTAACTAAAACTATAACTAAAGCTAAGGGAAAACCCTAATTCATCCGCACTAAAGCGGGGAGTTGCCTAGAACTAAAGGATATTTCACTTTATATATATATAAAGTGCTTTTGTCAGTCTGGCTGTTACAGCCAGAAATCTTTAACAAACCCACTGCTTCACCTTTGGTTTCAAGTGATTTACCAGTTTGGCTATTTATATTGATTTAAGTAAAGTTCCTGACCTAGTAGATTATAAATTGCTTCTGGCATCACTCAGTGTATTAGATACAAGAGGTGACACTCTGCTTTCTTTCATCTTTGTTTTTCTTTAACTGGATCCTTTAAAACTAGTTCTTTGCCTGATCAGTGACTATGAGGCTAGGTCAGCCAAAATATGTTCCTTGTGTTCTCTAGACCAGTTGCAGCTCCCGCTGAAAGGCTATCTTGCTCCCTCTCTTCATTCCTTCCCTTGCTATTTGCCATGATTCTAGCATAATTATTCTAGGAGAAAGTCAGAAGGATCAAAACTGTTGCCGTCACAAGTATCACTCTTTATTTGGCTGCAAAGGTGGATTTTTACTTATGTGCCTTGATTTTTTCATGATTTTCTGCAATGCTCCTTTGCAGCTAAAGGATCTAAAATTCTCCATTGTGCCGCTAGAAAATTTTAGAATGTAACTCCCTAGGGAGCCTGCTACTCAAGCAATGGATGCACAGCTATCCAGCCTAGTTTAGCTTGTTTACATGATGCTGGTACATCAAGAACAACACCTTTTAAAGGCACTTACTTTCTTTTCACAGGCACAGTGGAAGAGCAGAAGTATGGTGAATGTATATGCAAAAGGACAAACTAATGCTATTACAAAAGGACCAGTACTTCGCTGGGCATTTACATAATGTTCAATGATGCTTGATAAATGACTTCTAATCAGTTACATGAACAGTAGTGAATTTTACATTGTTTCTAGAAAGCAGAGAATGGTTTATGAATAATGATTATAAAAGAGTTTGAATAAGTCTGTTTCAGTCAAGAAGAGAGAATATATGACAAACGTCTGGATTTACCTTTGATGCTCAGTAGTGAGGTTTTTTTATCCAAGGAAAATTAGCACAAATATTAAGTTATAGAAATCTGCATTAGGGTTAGCTCGAAAAAAGTCTCCATCACTTAGAATACATTTAATTATCACTCCACCAGTAGCAGTTAATGGGAAATCCTAAACTAGAATTTTCTGTCCATGTCCTGCTCCCCCAGTGATATGCAATATTACTGATAATATAGCTAGATTTGCTTAGTAAAGCCTGGGTCTAGTTATGCGCTATTTACAAAATGTGATGATTAAATACATTAAAATGGTCATTTTGTTTATCTTAGCTTTGAAATAAACAAATAATCTTATACAAAGCAAATTGAAATAGGATTCCAGTTGCTGTAGCAACTGCGCTGGGATTGATTTTATATTCTTTTGTGTGCTAGAATGATGATACAGGAACAAATCAGAGCCTTACCAGAATATATGTACACTCATGAGAAATTTGATCATAATCTCTCTCTCTCTCTCACACACACACACCAGGTACAGATAATCTCGGTGTGATTAATGCAGAAGTGACTTCCAGAGTCCATCATCCTCTATCAAAAATACTTTCTTAGCCCCAAGACATTCAAAGCTAGACACTAGGAGAACTCCAAAGCTGCAGGAGGAGAGGTGGTTTCTTGTGTAGCAGGAAACCAGACATATAGGTCTTGATCCAAAGTACATTGAAGTCAACTGACTTCAGTGGGCTTTGGATCAGGCTCCTAGAACATTATTATCAACACTTTGAATCATACCTGGAAATAAGTACAGAGACAGAGCAGTCTTTGCAGCTCCAAGAAATGTCACAGGAAATATTTATTTTTTCACACAGCTTATCATTGTGGTATCTGTTGCAAATAGGAGCCAAATTAAGGTTGCATAGGCAACCACAAGTCTGATATTTCCTAACTTTTGAGTGCATGTGAGAGAGAGCAAAGTAGCAAGAGGCAGTGAGGGAGCTTCTTGGCAGGAGTCTTGCAGCCTGGAGTAGGCTTCCTAAAGGAGCCAACCAGAGACACCTGGCCCAGTGAAAGGGTTGATACCTTGGCAATAAGAGAGCATGAAGCCTCCCCTGGGGAGGGGGAGCTAAGTTGGGGAAGTCTGCAAGGGAATTGGCTCTGAGCAGAACAGCTGCAACCAGAACCTCAGAGCAGCTTACTTCCTAAGAACTGATAAAAGACTTTGTGAAGGAACCTCTCTGCTCACCCAGGCTCTGAGGTAAGAGCCATGCCCTGGGGTGGATTTTTGAGTTTATTTTGTCTGAATAAACTCAGCCCCCCCTTCCCTCCCCCAAAAGGATGTTGTGAGTGGAGAAGCAAAAAGCGTGTGGTGTCTGTAAAAGGGGCCTGGAAGAAGAATGCAAAGCAGGGCACTGCATGGGCACCCGGGCCATGAGGGGGAGAACCAAAAATATATGAGCCCAGAAGTGTACCTATGTTTCCAGAGTGCCCTGTCTTGGCTTCTGACTAGCCACACCCATCTCTTTACCTACCCAGAGGTAACCCAGCACGCCTTTAAGGTCTAACCTTAAACAGGTTCCCAGCTAAGAAGGTGTCCCTGAGCTGACTGAGAATTATCCACAGAGCAGATACAGCATGGATAGTGTCTGGGTATTAACCCAGACCACTACCCAGTTTCCAGGAGCTCCTTCTAGGGGGTACCACTAAGATTGAGGGCAACAGAATCCCCTCCAGAGTGGACATCAAAGGACTCATACAAAGATTGTAAGCTCTTCACAGCAGGATTGTCTCTTTTTATGGCTGTACATTGTCCAGCAGACTGCAACTCTGTGCACTAACATATTATTTAATATGTCTACTGCTCCTCCTACCCCATCACACTGCATATGTGCAGTAAGCTATTGTTTGGTTTTGTGAGCTACTGCCTTATTTTTAAGTGTGAGACTTATACCTAACTGCTTATGCAATGCTGAAGAGTATAACAACATATATATATTTCTCCCTTTTATTTAATAATTCTACTCTAGGGAACATATTTATTATTTGTATTAGCATAGCACCTAAGAGGCAAGCCTATAACTCTGTGCTAGGCCCTGTACAAAACCGTGCTTATTGTAGTTTATTTTGTTTTGCCTTCTTGATTTAATACAAAATCTTTATTCACACTTACATCTGTATTGTCATTAAATGAACTGCACCATGCTCTAAAATAGCATCATCCAAAACAGAAGCACAAGCTAAGCTAGAAGTTTCACAGACTAAGGGCTTGGCTACACTTGCGAGTTAGAGCACATTCAAGGAGCCCCGGGCACACTAGCTCACTACCCGTCCACACTGGCAAGGCACGTACAGTGCTCTGACTCCGCGGCTAGAGCGCTCCTGGTACTCCACCTTGGTGAGTGGAATAACGTTTGGTGCGCTCCCACTGGAGTGCCGTGGCACCAGTGTGGACACCCTGGTCTGTTAGTGCGCTCTGATTAGCCTCCAGAAGTGTCCCCCAATGCCTGTGCTAGCCATTCGGGTCATCACTTTGAACTCTACTGCCCTGCCCTCAGGTGACCAACCGTCAGACCCGCCCTTTAAATTCTCTGGGAATTTTGAAAATCCCCTTCCCATTTGCTCAGCCAGGCATGGAGTGCTCTCAGCGAATGTTTCCAGGTGACCAAGCCTCCACGCACCAGGCGAGCCCCAATGTGGAGAAATGGCAAGGTGCTGGACCCCATCAGTGTTTTGGGGGAGGAAGCTGTCCAGTCCCAACTGTGCTCCAGCCATAGGAATTACGGTACGTTCGGGCAGATATCAAGGGATATGATGGAAAGGGGCCATGACTGAGAGGCACTGCAGTGCAGGGTTAAAGTGAAGGAGCTGCAGAACGCCTACCACAAAGCCCGTGAGGCAAACAGCTGCTCTTGTGCTGCCCCTGCGACCTGCCGTTTCTACAAAGATCTGGACGTGATACTTGGGGGCGACCCCACCTCCACTCCGAGGACCACCATGGACACTTCAGAGCCCAGTGCAACAAGTCACGAGGAGGAGGAGGAGAAGCAAAGCGAGAGCAAGGGTGCTGAGGTGGAGGAAGACAACCCGGAATCCCTAGATGCATGCAGCCAGGAGCTGTTCTCAAGCCAGGAGGAAGGTAGCTAGTCACGGCAACCGGTGCTTGGGGAAGGACAAATACCAGAGGAGGTTCCCGGTAAGCGGCTTTTGTTTTGTGAAGGAAGTTATTCAGTGCGGGCTCTTGGGGCGAGGAGGGTTAGGGCTGCATACATGCCTAGATGTGGAATAGGGTGTTGATGTGCTCTCTCACATTGCGGTAACTGGCCTCAGTGATCTCTTCAAAGGTCTCATCCAGACCTTGGGCAATGCGCTTGTGCAGGTTTCTTGGGAGAGCCACTGTGTTCCTTGACCCAGTAAGGCTAATTTGTCCATGCCACTGTGCTGTGAGGGGCGGGGGGACCATTGCTGCACACAGGCAAGCTGCCTATGGACCAGGGCGGAAGCCGCATTGCAGTAGAAGACCCTCCCTCGCTTCCCAGGTCACCCTCAGCAGCGAGATATCTTCCAGGACAAACTCCTGTGGAAAACGTGGGGACAGTGTTCAGTCCAGGGGCCCCCTGCCGCTGTTGGCTCTCCCCAAGGCACAGAAACCCAGAGGACATACAGCTGTGAAACAATCAATCACTCTTGACCCTGAGCTTACTCACCATTTTGGGGCTCCCGTAGGTTATGTGCGCTTGCTTTGGGACGGGCAAATTATGCTATTGTGTAGACTGTGCTTGTCTTTAAGTATGGGGGAATCATTGCTCTGTCTGGTGTGAACAATGCTGCCTCTGTTAAGTGTTGCATTTTGCCTTTATAGATGCAAGCTTGAGATCTCAGCCGTCCATGTTATCACCGGCTGAAAGACTCCAAAGAATCAGAAAGAGGCCCCGTAGAAGCAAGGAAGACATGT
This sequence comes from Caretta caretta, assembly GCF_965140235.1. Taxonomy (NCBI): domain Eukaryota; kingdom Metazoa; phylum Chordata; order Testudines; family Cheloniidae; genus Caretta; species Caretta caretta. The sequence continues at coordinate 37,371,398 of NC_134207.1, forward strand.
TGCATGAAGTAATGCAGCATTCAAGTAATGAAAATCAGAAAGTGCAGGAGTGGCGGGACAGTGAAAGGAGGATCTGCCAGCAGAATGAGGAGCGCTGGCACAAAAGCGCGGTGCTCCGGCAGCAAAGCACAGATCGGCCGATAAGTGTAATGGAGCGCCAAGTGGACTCAATCCAGGTGCTCGTAGCCATGCAGGCGGAGCACTACCGTGCCAGCCGCCCCCACCCTACAACCCTTTTCCCAAAACTCTTTCCCTTGTGCCCCCATGTCACCTCCAACCCACTTTCCCCAACATCCGGGTTCTTACTGCCACCAGCTGCCTCCAACACCTGTAGCTTCACCACCCAGCCCTGATAACTACGACCCTTACCCTCTGCACTCAACCCCCATCATCATGCATATTAGCCAGCCTGAAGTGCAGCACTCATTGCACCGCACTCCAGGCAGGAAGGCTGAGTATGAGAACAGGACATATGCAAATCTGTGATTGTACCATTCCCCACCCCATCCCCTTGCCCTGTTTCCCAAGCAGTTGTGTTTCTTTTCAATAAATGAATTTTCTTTTCAATAAATGGATTTTTTGGCTTTGAAAACATTCTTTATTATTGCATAAAGTAAAAGATGCCTTAGCCCAGGAAAGAAACAGGCACTGCAAGTCAGCGTAGCAAACACAGATTCCTACTAACATTGGAACCACTGCACTTCGCTCCCGTGCAGGGCACCAGACATTACTGGTGGCTTTCAGCCTCAAATTGCTCCCTCAAGGCATCCCTAATCCTTGTAGCCCTAGGCTGGGTCCCTCTAATAGCCCTGCTCTCTGGCTGTTGAAATTCAGCCTCCAGGTGTTGAACCTCCGAGTTCCATGCCTGAGTGAATTGTTCACCCTTCCCTTCACAAATGTTTTGGAGGGTACAGCATGTGGATATAACTGCAGGGATGCTGTTGTCGGCCAGGTCCAGCTTCCCATACAGAGAGCACCAGTGGCCCTTTAAATGGCCAAAAGCACACTCCACAGTCATTCTGCACTGGGTCAGCCTGTTGTTGAACAGCTCCTTGCTGCTGTCAAGGCTCCCTGTGTAGGGTTTTCTGAGCCACGGCATTAAAGGGTAAGCGGGATCTCCAAGGATCACAATGGGCATTTCGACTTCCCCTACGGTGATCTTCTGGTCTGGGAAAAAAGTCCCAGCTTGCAGCTTCCTGAACAGGCCAGTGTTCCGAAAGATGCGTGTGTCATGCACCTTTCCGGACCAGCTTGCCTTAATGTCAATGAAACACCCATGGTGATCCACAAGTGCCTGGAGAACTATAGAGAAATACCCCTTCCGATGAATGTACTCAGAGGTTAAGTGGGCTGCTGCCAGAATTGGAATGTGTGTGCCATCTATTGCCCCTCCGCAGTTAGGGAAACCCATTTGTGCAAAGCCATCCACAATGTCATGCACGTTACCCAGAGTCTTGGTTCTTCTGAGCAGGATGTGACTAATAGCCCTGCAAACTTGAATCAACACGATTCCAGCAGTCGACTTTCTCACTCCAAACTGGTTAACGACCGATCGGTAGCTGTCTGGAGTTACCAGCTTCCAGATTGCAATAGCCACCCGCTTCTCTACCGTCAGGGCAGCTCTCAATCTCATGTCCTTGCGCCGCAGGGTGGGGGCAATCTCATCACACAGTCCCATGAAAGTGGCTTTTCTCATCCGAAAGTTCTGCAGCCCCTGCTTGTCACCCCAGACTTGCATGACGATGTGATCCCACCACTCAGTGCTTGTTTCCCAAGCCCAAAAGCAGTGTTCCACTGTAGTGAGCATGTCCGTGAATGCCACAAGCCAACTCGTGTCATATGCGTTACTCACATAGATATCATCGTCGGAGCCCTCACTGTCACTTTGGATCATAAGGAATAACTCAACTGATAAACGTGACATGCTGGAGAGACTCGTCAGCATGCTCCTCAGCAGTTCTGGCTCCATTCCCGCAGACCGAAAGGGAAAACAGAGCGCACAGTACAAAAAACATTGAAAGATGGCACCAAATGTGGATGGAAGCAAAGGGATTGCTGGGATGCGAACCGATGCATCATGGGGCGTTGGGACAGGACCCAAAATACCCCGCACCCTCCGCCCCCTTCTCACAAGCCACAGCGTCAGAATGGGAAGAAGTGCTCTGTGGGATAGCTGCCCATAATGCACCGCTCCCCAATGCTGCTGCAAATGCGGCCACGCCAGTGTGCTTGCAGCTGTCAGTGTGGACAGACTGCAGCGCTTTCCCTACTGCGCTCTCCGAAGGCGGGTTTAACTCAAAGTGCTCTACATCTGCAAGTGTAGCCATGCCCTAAGTGGGCCATTCCCTTGGGCTATTTTTAAATGCTAGGGTCATGTTACACTGCTGCATTACCAAGAGTAAATATCTTTGGGTGGCAGCCTGGGATTTAGAGTGACTGTCTGATTCTTAGGTTTCAGAGTAACAGCCGTGTTAGTCTGTATTCGCAAAAAGAAAAGGAGTACTTGTGGCACCTTAGAGACTAACCAATTTATTTGAGCATAAGCTTTCGTGAGCTACAGCTCACTTCATCGGATGCATACTGTGGAAAGTTTAGAAGATCTTATTATATACACACAAAGCATGAAAAAATACCTCCTCTCCCCACTCTCCTGCTGGTAATAGCTTATCCAAAGTGACCACTCTCCTTACAATGTGTATGATAATCAAGGTGGGCCATTTCCAGCACAAATCCAGGGTTTAACAAGAAGATTCTTAGGTCACAATGATCTGGCAAGGAGGAAGACAGAGATGATTAATTGTATTAAAACTTCATACATTTCAGAAAGAACGTATGGCTTTAAACAACCTCCACTATTCATGGCACAAACTATGAACACGACAAAAAGCTTCATTGTCATCTATAGGCAATAATGTTTTCTAAACCTTTAGCTCATTTTTGTATGGATGCCAAAACTGCATGCCATAGCCCAGCTGTGGCCTTACTAATAAGGACCTCACTGCTTCTGTGTATAGTAGCTGTTTATAGATCCCATTTCAGCATTTGTTGTCTTATAAGTTCTTATGCAATATGCTCACCACTAAGTCCCTGGATATGTTTCTGTAATACTGTTTCCTGGCCAACATTCTCCTACTGTAGACATATATGTTTGTTTGGGGGGTTTTCTCAAGTGAAACTGCTCTGCATGTATTCAAATTAATGGTCCAGTTCTGAACATTATCGCCCAATGAATTTAGTGGGAACTGAGAGTGCTCAGTTGCAGGACCAGGCCCAAAATCTCCCATTATTTATGCCCGTTTCTTTAACTTCTCTAAACCTCACTGTATTTTACAGTCATTGAAACAGCATAAAAGCCACAATAATATTCTCTTTAAAAATTATATTCAACTCTTATTGCATACCATATTTTATTCCCCCCATCCTTCTCTTTTACTACCAGGAACTGTTACATTAAAAGAGGCTCTATGTTTTTAAGAGTTTATCTGCACATTCTCCATCTGTTACCTAAATCTTCTGTTTGTGACATGTGTCTTCTGCACTGCATCCAGCTAATTGGTTTTATGGATAAGTCTTTTAACAATTAACCAAAGGGGGCATAAATCAGCGTTAACATCATACTCCTCATCAGTAGCCAGGCCCGGGGAGCAAATGATCTTCAGTGATGAATCCTGGCCACATGCCACCTGAGGCATGTTGAACATATGTTAAGAAGAATTAACCAAGAAGTAGAGTTTATCCTGGAACTGACGTAAGAGGAAAGTTGTTGCTACCAAGGGGCCAAGCTGTGATATTTAGCTATTCCCCAGGCTAGATGGTGAAGAACCACACTGCCCCATCGGAGCTCAGGGAGAGACTGTGCCTATGCCAACTTACTCAGTGCTGCTGGCCTGTGCCATGGACCAGTGTGGAGGGGATATGGGGCTCTGGTCCTCCCCCACATTTCCCTGTCCATCCTTATCCTCTTTGGAGGAATGCAGAAGTGTGCTCAGCTGTCTGGTTCCTGCTCATATGCTCAGAATCTAACTCATTGCCATGTGGGGTCAGGAAGGAATTTTCCTAAGGTCACACTAGCAGTGAGCTAGGTTTTTTTTGCCTTCCTCTGCTGCATGGAGTGTGGTTCACTTACCAAGATTATCTGGGTATGTCTCACTTAATCAGTTCCCTGCCACTGCAGGGGCTTCAGGCCTTGGTGCAACTTTGTCCCTCCTATTATATCTCTATGGCATTTAACAGTCTGGTCTTCTGTGGGCTATAATACTCCGGTTGTAGGGTTTAGTGTGTGGGTGGCCTGTGGTACACAGGAGGTCAGACTAGATGATCTGGTGGTCCCTCTGGCCTTAAACTCTATAACTTCCCCCATGGTGTGCCCAAATGCAAGGGCTACAGTTGTGACTGGCCCTTGTGTGGGCTGTCAAAGGAAGATGGGCTTGCCACTGTGGCAATCTGTGTGACCATGAGTAGCAATGAGTCAGCACGAGCCCAAATCTTTGCACTCCTTTGACAATCAGTGATCTGCTTCTGGTTGTTGCTGTGGTGAGCATATTGGCTAGTTTCTCAAAAGTTTCTCCCTTCTTACTAAGATAACTTTTGACCTAGCGTCTTCTCCAAATTCATCCACAATCCAAATGCATTCAAGCCCTATGGTGTGTGTGCTGTACCCCATTCACATGTGAGTAGTTCTGTCACAGGAAGCCCTGGCCGGGTTTGGTTGATTTTATCTGCAAAGAAGGAAAGAACTCTTTGAAGCAGGCAAGATTTGGGTCTGAGTGTGTGTGTAGACATCTGAGCCTATCAACTAGTGTACTAAACTCAACATGAACTAGCTGATGCAGTGGTGTTTGTTCTTTTAGCACAGAGGCCTCTTGGCAAAAGGTCTCCTGTTCTTTGCAAACCACTCTTATCTCAGACCTGACAAACTCACTACACCAAGCATATGTCTTGGAGGGTATTTATCCATACAGAGTATCAACAGAAGGCTTCTAATTTGTCAAGATTCATAATCATTGCAAGATGTATGTGTGACAGGATCCCCGAGGTGCAGCCTGGGACTGTGGGACTCCTGTGCCCCCTTAACTCTTCAGCCTGGGCTGTCTCTCACAGTGCTTTGTGAGTGACAAGCAGCGAACCCCTCTGGGTGCTGTTATCATTCAGCACAACTGCATGTAGAGCCCCCCACCCAGCTAGATTGCATGAATGCTCCCAGAGCCACTCATGAATCACACAGAGAAAGGCACCAGCCATATCCCCCAGCTCCCAGCCTTGTATCTCAGGAATATACCATCTTGCATTGCTCAAGACAAGCAGTGCAGATTTATTAATTGGTTCACCACTTTGTCAATGGAAAGTGGATATACACCAGCAGATTACCAAACACTGCAGGCAAACTCACTGGTAAAGATAATAAATTTGTTTAACGCTTTGACTATAAAAGATATAATCACGTAAAATCTAAGTGTTAGGCAAAAAGTCAGAGTTACTTACCAAAATAAAATATAAGCACACTCTAAACTCTATTAGACTGGGCAACATCTAGATTAAGCAGTTTCTCACCCCTCTAGATATTGCAGACCTTAATATATATATTTGTCCCTTAAACCTGGGCCAGTCTCCTCTTTTGCAGTCTTCAGTCTTCTCAGAAAGAAAAGGAGTACTTGTGGCACCTTAGAGACTAACCAATTTATTTGGGCATGAGCTTTCGTGAGCTACAGCTCACTTCGTCGGATGCATACCGTGGAAACTGCAGAAGACATTATATACCTGTGTATAATGTCTTCTGCAGTTTCCACGGTATGCATCCAATGAAGTGAGCTGTAGCTCACGAAAGCTCATGCTCAAATAAATTGGTTAGTCTCTAAGGTGCCACAAGTACTCCTTTTCTTTTTGCAAAGACAGACTAACACAGCTGTTACTCTGAAACCAGTCTTCTCAGAGTCTTTGTTGCTTGTAGCATGGGTGGGGGGGCAGGAGAAAGGAGCCCCATGCTTGTTCTGCTTTATACCCTCAGTCCCATGTGCTTGGAGAACACAAGTCCAGGCATGTCTGGTGGGCATTGCTGAGTTCCCAGGCAAGGTTAAGTATTTCCCTGGTGCAGGTGAGTCATTGAATTGTAGCTCCCTTGCTGGACAATGGCTGTTTGACACCTGCCTGGGTGTTGGTTACTTTCCTTGTCATTGTCTCTGGAGACCTAGTATCTGGACTCTTCCCAAACCACAGCATATTTTAGTGACAACCATACAACACATTCTCATAACTTCATATGCATTCATGATATCCATAATTAGATATAAAACTGACTTTCAGCAGATTATAACCTTTCCCCTGATTCCTCACATGGCCTGTTTTATATACAATATCACAATTATATATAAATGAGGAATATGGAGGTTACATGATGCTCCCTGAGGTATAGAGTATCACAGCATGTATGGGTAATACTTAAGGAATAAAGCATTTATATTGAAAGTACACTTTATGGCTGTGGAGTAGAAATTAGTCACCTGGAGATAATGTGTCTCAGTGATGGCCCATTCGTGCAAGGGGGAGTTGCAGTGCATCACTGCCCAAACAGGGCTGGGTGGAAAGGCTCAATTATTTAGCCTTGCACACTACTAAGATTTTTGAATGGGTAACCGTCAAAAGCAATTGCAAATGATTGAAACCACTCTGAAGATAAGAAAGGAACTTTACAACAAGGCAGAGGTTTGCCCTGTGTGTAAATATAAAAACAAAAGGCTGTTTTCAGTACAACAGAGGGAGAGGCACTTTGTATCGTTTCTGTGAGGAAACCCCTGGTGGAGCAAGGGCGTTTTCATGAACATTTGGATCCTGGTTCCTGAGAAACCAACCAGCTCTGCAACAGACTGAACTGGGGCGTTACTTTATTAGTTAGGAACGGGAACTATTGATAAGTATAGACCCAGAGTCAGAGTCATGTTCTGTGATTTTTATTTTGTATCGTAACCATTTGTCTCGAGTTATCTTTTGTTTTATTATAAGTGGTACTACTAACAAGTGCTATGTGGTTTAAGGGAGCAGTGGTTTAAGGTAAACTAGGGTACACTGCACCTTTTAAGGGAAGAGGATCTGGGATTTCTGAGAGCAGCCACTATCAGGAGCTGGCTATCACAGGGGAAGAATTCAAAGGGACTTGGGGACTGGGGTGAACTTGCATGGTAGAGACAGGGCTGCTATAGCCCAGAGGAGAGTGCTTGAGTGGCTGAAGGCTGGTGGTGATAGAGAACTGCCACCCAGACAGGCACAAGCAAGATGTCCTCCTGCTAGAGGCAGGGGGTAACAAGGTGACTCTCAATCGTGGGTGCCCCAAGAATCATCACAGGGTGTCATAAAAATAAAGGGAAGGGTAAACCCCTTTGAAATCCCTCCTGGCCAGGGGAAAGCTCCTCTCACCTGTAAAGGGTTAAGAAGCTAAAGGTAACCTCGCTGGCACCTGACCAAAATGACCAATGAGGAGACAAGATACTTTCAAAAGCTGGGAGGAGGGAGAGGAACAAAGGGTCTGTGTGCTGCTCTTGCCAGGGACAGAACAGGAATGGAGTCTTAGAACTTTTAGTAAGTAATCTAGCTAGGTATGTGTTAGATTATGATTTCTTTAAATGGCTGAGAAAAGCATTGTGCTGAATAGAATAACTATTTCTGTCTGTGTATCTTTTTTGTAACTTAAGCTTTTGCCTAGAGGGGTTCTCTATGTTTTTGAATCTAATTACCCTGTAAGATATCTACCATCCTGATTTTACAGGGGGGATTTCTTTATTTCTATTTACTTCTATTTTTTATTAAAAGTCTTCTTGTAAAAAACTGACTGCTTTTTCATTGTTCTTAGATCCAAGGGTTTGGGTCTGTGGTCACCTATGCAAATTGGTGAGGCTTTTTATCCAACATTTCCCAGGAAAGGGGGGGTGCAAGTGTTGGGAGGATTGTTCATTGTTCTTAAGATCCAAGGGTCTGAGTCTGTAGTCACCTAGGCAAATTGGTGAGGCTTTTTACCAAACCTTGTCCAGGAAGTGGGGTGCAAGGTTTTGGGAAGTATTTTGGGGGGACAGACGCGTCCAAACAGCTCTTCCCCAGTAACCAGTAATTGTTTGGTGGTGGTAGCGGCCATTCCAAGGATAACGGGTGTAATATTTTGTACCTTGGGGAAGTTTTGACCTAAGCTGGTAAAGATAAGCTTAGGAGGTTTTTCATGCAGGTCCCCACATCTGTACCCTAGAGTTCAGAGTGGGGGAGGAACCTTGACATGGTGGCACAGTGGTGGGATTAACCTGAAATCATTTGAGATCCAGTTGAGATTTTTTGAACTAGAAATACAGATTTTAAAAAGGAAATTTTTTTTTCTTTGAAAAGAAAGTCCAGAAAGCAGCTTTGAAACTGAAAGCAGCTTGGTTTCTCTCTGCTTTGTGGCCAAGCAGAGACAAAAGGGGATTATCTTGTGAATTGCAGGTTTTCTTTGCCTGGAGGCAGGGTACTTAACTCCTGCAGGGAACTTCACAGTCTTCCAACCCATTGGTTTTTTTTTCTTTTCTTCCTAAAAAGTAAATAGGGGGTGTGTGTTCTACCCATTTGCTTTTTCTTTGGGCTGGGTAAGCAGGTTTCCAAGCAGTTGGAGGTTTTTTGCTTTAATTTGGGCCCAGAGCAGAGACAAGGGAATTGTCTTTTTCTGTAGGCTGACAATCACTATCAGAGAATAGGTATTCTATTCCAGCACAGCAAAATTTTACAGCCAAGTTTTGTTTGTTTATTTCTAAACCTCGGGTGTAAAGTTAGTAAAAACAGAGAGGTTAGAATGACCAAATCCTCAGCTCGACTACAGCTGGAATTAGCCAAATTTCAGGCTGAGGAAAGACAAAGGGAACATGAAAGACAGATAGAACTCATGCAGCTGAAGAAGGAACAAGAAAGGGAGGCAGAACAACACCAAGAGGCTGCCCACAAGAGGGAAATGGAGGCAAGGAAGCATGTGGAGGAGGAGAGGGAAAAAGAGAGGAAGCATGTGGAGGAGATGGAGAGGATAAAGGCCCAGCAGAATATACCAACAAACCCTAGCAATCCTTCTCCAGGTACCACTTCCCATCCCAGAAAGTTCCCCACCTACAAGGCAGGTGATGATACTGAGGCCTTCTTAGAGAACTTTGAAAGGGCCTGCCTTGGGTACAACATCTCTACTGACCAATACATGGTAGAGCTGAGGCCGCAGCTCAGTGGACCCTTAGCTGAGGTGGCAGCTGAAATGCCTAAAGAACACATGAACAAGTATGAACTGTTTAAATCCAAGGCGAGAGTCAGAATGGGGATAACACCCGAGCAGTCTCGTCGGAGGTTCAGAGCCCTAAGGTGGAAACCAGACATGTCATTTACCCGACATGCCTACCACATTGTGAAACATTGGGATGCCTGGATATCAGGAGCAAGTGTTGAATCTCCAGTAAATTTGCCCTTCCTAATGCAAATGGAACAATTCTTAGAGGGTGTTCCTGAGGAAATAGAAAGATACATCCTAGATGGGAAACCCAAAACTGTAATTGAGGCAGGAGAGATTGGAGCCAGATGGGTGGAGGTGGCAGAGAAGAAGAAAACTGGTCACAGTTGGAGCGGAGAGCAGAAGGGACCACCCCAGACCACACCCTATTACCGGGGGCCGCCCAAAGCCCCACCTACCTCCCAAAGAACCCTCCAGACCCCTTATCGTCCCACCACCCCGTTCTCCAGCAACCCTCCTCGCCCCAGTGACCCGTCAGCTGGACGATGTTTTAAGTGTAACGAGCTGGGGCATGTAAAGGCCAACTGCCCCAAGAACCCCAACAGATTACAGTTCATTGCACCGGAATCACACCAGAGGTCCACAGGCCCAGATACCTCCCAGATACCCTTGGAGCGGAGGGAAACTGTGAGTGTGGGCGGGAAGAAGGTCACCGCGTGGAGGGACACCGGAGCACAAGTGTCAGCTATCCATGCTTCCTTAGTGGACCCCAATTTAATCAACCCAGAGATCCAAGTGACGATTCAACCCTTCAAGTCCAACTCTTTCAATTTGCCTACAGCCAAGTTGCCTGTCCAGTACAAGGGCTGGTCAGGAATGTGGACTTTTGCAGTCTATGATGATTATCCCATCCCCATGCTGTTGGGGGAAGACTTGGCCAATCATGTGAAGCAGGCCAAGAGGGTGGGAATGGTCACCCGCAGCCAGGCTAAACAAGCCGTGAGGCCTAGCTCTGTTCCGGAAACTTCTATCAGGACCCAGTCAGAGGTGATGGACCTGGACCCCAGGCCAATGTCTGCAACAGCAGTAGTGGATCCAGTCCCAGAGACCCAGAGGGAACCAGTCCTAGAACCGGAACCAGCCGAACAACCAACACCAGACCCCGTGTCAGCACTGAATCCAGTACTTGCAACCTCAACACCAGAAGGCCCCACCGAACCTGAACTGGCAGCAGCCGATAACCCTACACAAGAGGCTCAGCCGGAGCCTGAATCCCAACATAGTGCACCAGCGGAGAGCGGTTCACAGTCAACAGAAACAGCTCCATCCCCTATATCGCTTCCAGAGGGACCAAGCCTAGGTCCACAATCCCATGAGGAACTGATGTCCCCAGCATCAAGGGAACAGTTCCAGACCGAACAGGAAGCAGATGAAAGCCTCCAGAGAGCTTGGACGGCGGCACGGAGCAACCCACCGCCTCTCAGCTCTTCTAATCGATCCAGGTTTGTTGTAGAAAGAGGACTTTTATACAAGGAAACTCTTTCTGGTGGACACCAGGAAGACTGGCATCCTCAGAGACAGTTGGTAGTTCCAACTAAATACCGGGCCAAGCTCTTGAGCTTAGCCCATGATCACCCTAGTGGCCATGCTGGGGTGAACAGGACCAAAGACCGTTTGGGGGGGTCATTCCACTGGGAGGGAATGGGCAAGGATGTTTCTACCTATGTCCAGTCTTGTGAGGTGTGCCAAAGAGTGGGAAAACCCCAAGACCAGGTCAAAGCCCCTCTCCAGCCACTCCCCATCATTGAAGTTCCATTTCAGCGAGTAGCTGTGGATATTCTGGGTCCTTTTCCGAAAAAGACACCCAGAGGAAAGCAGTACATACTGACTTTCATGGATTTTGCCACCCGATGGCCGGAAGCAGTAGCTCTAAGCAACACCAGGGCTAAAAGTGTGTGCCAGGCACTAGCAGACATTTTTGCCAGGGTAGGTTGGCCCTCCGACATCCTCACCGATGCAGGGACTAATTTCCTGGCAGGAACTATGAAAAACCTTTGGGAAGCTCATGGGGTAAATCACTTGGTTGCCACTCCTTACCATCATCAAACAAATGGCATGGTGGAGAAGTTTAATGGAACTTTGGGGGCCATGATACGTAAATTCGTAAATGAGCACTCCAATGATTGGGACCTAGTGTTGCAGCAGTTGCTCTTTGCCTACAGAGCTGTACCACATCCCAGTTTAGGGTTTTCCCCATTTGAACTTGTATATGGCCGTGAGGTTAAGGGGCCATTGCAGTTGGTGAAGCAGCAATGGGAGGGATTTACACCTTCTCCAGGAACTAACATTCTGGACTTTGTAACCAACCTACAAAACACCCTCCGAACCTCTTTAGCCCTTGCTAGAGAAAACTTACAGGATGCTCAAAAAGAACAAAAAGCCTGGTATGATAAACATGCCAGAGAGCGTTCCTTCAAAGTAGGAGACCAGGTCATGGTCTTAAGGGCGCTCCAGGCCCATAAAATGGAAGCATCGTGGGAAGGGCCATTCACGGTCCAGGAGCGCCTGGGAGCTGTTAATTATCTCATAGCATTCCCCACCTCCAACCGAAAGCCTAAGGTGTACCATATTAATTCTCTAAAGCCCTTTTATTCCAGAGAATTAAAGGTTTGTCAGTTTACAGCCCAGGGAGGAGACGACGCTGAGTGGCCTGAAGGTGTTTACTACGAAGGGAAATGTGCTGGTGGTGTGGAAGAGGTGAACCTCTCCATGACCCTTGGGCGTATGCAGCGACAGCAGATCCAGGAGCTGTGCACTAGCTACGCGCCAACGTTCTCAGCCACCCCAGGACTGACTGAACGGGCATACCACTCCATTGACACAGGTAATGCTCACCCAATTAGGGTCCAACCTTACCGGGTGTCTCCTCAAGCTAAAACTGCTATAGAACGGGAGATCCAGGATATGTTACAGATGGGGGTAATCCGCCCCTCTGAAAGTGCATGGGCATCTCCAGTGGTTCTAGTTCCCAAACCAGATGGGGAAATACGTTTTTGCGTGGACTACCGTAAGATAAATGCTGTAACTCGCCCAGACAACTATCCCATGCCACGCACAGATGAACTATTAGAGAAACTGGGACGGGCCCAGTTCATCTCTACCTTGGACTTAACCAAGGGGTACTGGCAGGTACCGCTAGACGAATCTGCCAAGGAAAGGTCAGCCTTCATCACACATCTCGGGCTGTATGAATTTAATGTACTCCCTTTCGGGCTGCGAAATGCACCCGCCACTTTCCAAAGACTTGTAGATGGTCTCCTAGCGGGATTAGGAGAATATGCAGTCGCCTACCTTGACGATGTGGCCATATTTTCGGATTCCTGGGCAGACCACCTGGAACATCTACAAAAAGTCCTTGAGCGCATAAGGGAGGCAGGACTAACTGTTAAGGCTAAGAAGTGTCAAATAGGCCTAAACAGAGTGACTTACCTTGGACACCAGGTGGGTCAAGGAACTATCAGCCCCCTACAGGCCAAAGTGGATGCTATCCAAAAGTGGCCTGTCCCAAAGTCAAAGAAACAGGTTCAATCCTTCTTAGGCTTGGCCGGTTATTACAGACGATTTGTACCGCACTACAGCCAAATCGCTGCCCCACTGACAGACCTAACCAAAAAGAAACAGCCAAATGCTGTTCAGTGGACCGGAAAGTGTCAGAAGGCCTTTAACAAGCTTAAAGCGACACTCATGTCTGACCCTGTACTAAGGGCCCCAGACTTTGACAAACCGTTCCTAGTAACCACAGATGCGTCCGAGCGTGGTGTGGGAGCAGTTTTAATGCAGAAAGGACCTGATCAAGAATTCCACCCTGTAGTGTTTCTCAGCAAAAAACTGTCTGAGCGGGAAAGCAACTGGTCAGTCACTGAAAAAGAATGTTACGCCATTGTCTAAGCTCTGGAAAAGCTACGCCCATATGTTTGGGGACGGCGTTTCCACCTGCAAACCGACCATGCTGCACTGAAGTGGCTTCACACCGTCAAGGAAACTAACAAAAAACTTCTTCGGTGGAGTTTAGCTCTCCAAGATTTTGATTTTGACGTCCAACACATCTCAGGAGCTTCTAACAAAGTGGCTGATGCACTCTCCCGTGAAAGTTTCCCAGAATCAACTGGTTAAAATCGTCCTTGAGATGTGGAAAATATTGTTAGTCTTTATGTACTTGGTAGTATATTTAGAGATGCATGTGTCTTATTAACTCTGTTTTTCCTAGAGCTCCAGGAAGAAATCCCAGCCAGTGTTTCACCCTAGCTGAGATTTGGGGGGCGTGTCATAAAAATAAAGGGAAGGGTAAACCCCTTTGAAATCCCTCCTGGCCAGGGGAAAGCTCCTCTCACCTGTAAAGGGTTAAGAAGCTAAAGGTAACCTCGCTGGCACCTGACCAAAATGACCAATGAGGAGACAAGATACTTTCAAAAGCTGGGAGGAGGGAGAGGAACAAAGGGTCTGTGTGCTGCTCTTGCCAGGGACAGAACAGGAATGGAGTCTTAGAACTTTTAGTAAGTAATCTAGCTAGGTATGTGTTAGATTATGATTTCTTTAAATGGCTGAGAAAAGCATTGTGCTGAATAGAATAACTATTTCTGTCTGTGTATCTTTTTTGTAACTTAAGCTTTTGCCTAGAGGGGTTCTCTATGTTTTTGAATCTAATTACCCTGTAAGATATCTACCATCCTGATTTTACAGGGGGGATTTCTTTATTTCTATTTACTTCTATTTTTTATTAAAAGTCTTCTTGTAAAAAACTGACTGCTTTTTCATTGTTCTTAGATCCAAGGGTTTGGGTCTGTGGTCACCTATGCAAATTGGTGAGGCTTTTTATCCAACATTTCCCAGGAAAGGGGGGGTGCAAGTGTTGGGAGGATTGTTCATTGTTCTTAAGATCCAAGGGTCTGAGTCTGTAGTCACCTAGGCAAATCGGTGAGGCTTTTTACCAAACCTTGTCCAGGAAGTGGGGTGCAAGGTTTTGGGAAGTATTTTGGGGGGACAGACGCGTCCAAACAGCTCTTCCCCAGTAACCAGTAATTGTTTGGTGGTGGTAGCGGCCATTCCAAGGATAACGGGTGTAATATTTTGTACCTTGGGGAAGTTTTGACCTAAGCTGGTAAAGATAAGCTTAGGAGGTTTTTCATGCAGGTCCCCACATCTGTGCCCTAGAGTTCAGAGTGGGGGAGGAACCTTGACACAGGGGCATGGATTTCTTTGGGACTAGATCATTAAGTTTCAGTCAGCAGCTGGTTGAAGTGTTCTTCTAGTTTAGCAAAGCTCAGTGTTTTGGTTGGGTGGATTCCCTACTAGAATCTTCTGTAACACTCCCCCCAGATCAAAAGCTTCTGGGGATGAATTTGCTTGTGTAAGGGGACTGTTGCCCACTTACTAACATTCAGTGGGGGTGTTGTGGTTGGCTAGCTCCCAGTACTAAAAGGGGAAGGGTCAATGGGAAATCAGGACCCTAAGACTGACAGTCCCCAGGAACAATGGAGAGAGGCCAATGCTCCAGGTCAGCCTGAATGAAAGGGCGGGCAGGCTAATCAGGGAGTCAGGAGGCCAGGGGGGTCCCATCCTCCATATGAGCTGGAATTGCCTGGGTCAGACAGAGTGGGGCCGAGCTAAGGAGAAAGCAGGGGCCCAAGCTGAGCTGGGGAGCAGAGCCATGCCAGATCCAGAGGGACCAGAAAAGCAGCCCAGGATGCAGGTCAGAGTTGGGAGCAGTCACAGAAGCAGCCCAGGGAGAGCAGATCCTGTGCTGGAAGCAGAGCTGCAGCCACACAGCCAGATGTGGTGTGCAATTGGGGCCAGCCAAGGCGGGACCTTGGGCAAAGGGCCCAGCGCAGAAAGATACCCCCAGCCAAGGGTCCTTGCAGGCCAGACTGGGAGGGAGATCTTAACCCGATGGGGGCTGACGCTGGGAAGAAGGGTCACACCACCCAAAGCCCGGAGGTGTGTGGCCACCACCATTGCAAGTGTCCAACCTGCAGCATCCCTACAGCACAGCCAGGGCCTGAGGAGGAGACCTGGGACCTACAAGGAACAGACTGTGAAGTGCCCTGACATCCAGAGACACTGTTTGTAATGTTCCCCGCCACAGAGCAGGGTGATGTGTTTCCCTTTAAACCTTTCCTTATTCTTTTTTTTAAAATTAATTGTTAACTTGTATTTTCTTTAAATTGTATGAAATGATCAGTGGGTCAGGGAAGTGCCCAGTGCAGAGAGAGTACCCTGGAGTGGGGACACCCTAGCTCCTGTCCTAGGTGACCACAGCAGGGTTGGGGAGGGGGGTTTGAGCCCCAAGGAATCCTGAGCCCAGCCTTGTCTGGGTTATGAGGACTCTGCTAGACAGGAGAGTGGAAGGGGAGTCCTCAAGGATAGGGAGGCCTCTGGGTAAAGGAAGTGGGAGCGAGGACTCAGATCCTTTCGCTAGCCTGCTTCACCGGGGTAGTGCAAAAGTCAGGAAAGTTCCCCACAGTAGCGGGATCATCCCCCAGCTTACACTTGGCTGGTTTATTGAAAAGACAAGGATGAGTCCCTCTAATCCAGTGTTTTCAAAACATGGAGTGTGCACCTCTGGAAACAGGGGCACAAAAGACAAGTGGAGCGGGAGGAGTGGGGGAAAAAAAAGTATATATGAACCCATTAACAATACATGGCAGGACTGAAAAGGGGCATGATTAGCTTTCTCTTCCTGAAGGGGCATCAGCTTTCAAGAGTTTGGGAAATGCTGCCCTAGTCTTTGTTCTGAGAAGTCAGAGGTCTGTCCAAGTATGCTGCATTGTTCACTACTTTGAGATGCATCCCCAAACTGGAGATAAAGGTCTTGGATGTGGTCAGAGACCTGGTTATCATGAAAGCTAGGAGACATGCCTGACTTGTCTACATGGATTTTGACACTTCCTATCATCACTGTGCACATATGGTTTAAATTAAAAAGCAGACAGCTTGGCTTGCCACATTTAAAATAACTGAAAGAATGAAAGATTAAAATTTGAGTTTCCATTATTCCTGCAGGTGCCTTTGTTTGTGTTCAGATACTTTAAAAAAGAATATTACAATTATTTCTACTGTTTTGCATTCATCTAAGAATGAGACTAAATTAGTCCTAATTATTTGCTCACTAATTCTTATGAGGTTTGCTATAGGAAGCAGCGGCAGGGTTTATGCTGGAATTGAAAGCAGCAAACAGAACGTTAAGGAAAGACGACCCAACACAAATCTATTCTCTGCTTTGGTTGCCCGCTGCTGATGCAGTTATGCCACTTTGTCAGTCATCCTGTACCCATTTGAAGCTCTGGACTGTAAACTCATTGGGGAAGGGATTTTGTTCTTTTGTTTTCTCTTTAGACCATTTTACATGTTGTGAAGTGCCATGTCAATGTCGGTGAATAATGGTTCTGGCAAATATCTCTCTCAGATACAGGAACATAGATGCACAAAACTGTAACTAGAGACTGCATTTTTTTTCTAATAAGTTAAGGGCCAACCCAGTGAGGTACTGAGAACACTGCAAGATCTGGCCCATAGTTCTGGCTGATTGTCATTTGTTTTTAATATAATAACTTTCACTTGCAGACAATCAAGCATTGTCTCCAGGAGATGTTCCAACTGAGGGCTTGGTGTGATGGGAGAAAAGACAGACATTAAAGACCTTAGATTAAGAACGGCCATAGTGGGTCAGACCAGAGGTCCATCTAGCCCAGTATCCGGTCTTCTAACAGTGGACAATGCCAAGTGCCCCAGAGGGAATGAATAGAACAGTTAATCATCAAGTGATCCATCCCCATCACTCATTCCCAGCTTCTGGCAAACAGAGGCTAGGGACAACATCCCCTGCCCATCCTGGTTAACAACAATTGATGGACCTATGCTCCATGAACTTATCTAGTTCTTTTTTGAACCCTGTTATAGTCTGGCCTTCACAACATCCTCTGGCAAGGAGTTCCACAGGTTGACTGTGCATTGTGTGAAAAAATACTTTCTTTTGTGTGTTTTAAACCTGCTGCCTATTAATTTCATTTGGTGCCCCCTAGTTCTTGTGTTATGAGAAGGAGTAACTAACACTTCCTTATTTACTTTCTCCATAGCAGTCATGATTTTATAGACCTCTATCATATGCCACCTTAGTCGCTGCTTCTCAAATTAATGTCATAAACAGAGAACACGTTACAGGGCATTTTTATCATTTGGCAACACAAAAGCATCAGGAAGCCACACGATGTAAATTTACATTATTAGTACTTTTGAGCTAATCATCAGCTTGTGATACAACCCTTAATGAAGAGCAGTTTGTTGGGATATCCCTGGGGCAGACTGGGAGGAAGATTATAACTCCCCAAATCACAATCTGCCTTCTGGTCTCCTGGCTGCTCCAAGGAGGAAGTAAACTGTAACAGTCAAAATGTATACTCTCTGATGCTGCACTGATGTAACTGCACTACTGGGAGCATTAGTGAGGAGTGGAGCTTTTAGGAAGAGGAATTTTAAAAAGGAAACTTAATTAAAAAGAACCTAAAGACAAAATTACAAAATGAAAACATTTATAAGGAGCATGGAGGCTAGGTAAGCACTCCAGACTAGTGTCACATGAATTATTCCGATCAAGTAACAAAAATGGAAACAGAAAAGCAAGAAGAAAATCAGTATGGTTAAACGGCCCAGTACAAATGTTTTATTCAAGTGAAGAGTGTCCTTCAAGAAGTGAAATTGAGCCCAAGTGATTCCAAAAGAAAGGAACAAACTACAGCAATTAAAATGCAAGATAAAAACTAGGAGGGGAGAGTGGGAATTTGAAAAGCAAATAGCCAGAGACAAAAAACAAAATGAGAAATTCTTTATATCAGAAACAGGAAGTCTGCAAGAGAGTCAATGGATCTGCTAAACTACCAAGGAGTAAAGGGAATGCGTAAAGAGGGAAGGAAGGAAGTTGCCAAGAAGATAAATGACTTTGTTAGTCTTCACCTGCTACAGAGACTGAAGTGTCAAAAGGGGTGTATTGGAACAAACTGATAATGTAAATTGCAACGTCACCAAAACCTGATGCATCCAAGAGTTCTGAAGGAATTTAAGAAAGGAGGGGCTGAGCAATAAAAACTGGCCACTGGAAATGGGCCCGACTTTCCCACTGACTTGCTTCTCATGTAATTACCTGCACCTTTGCAAATTACAGGAGGTATAAAATGCTCCCAGATCAGAACTCTCCATTCACTCATGGCACAACTTTACACTCCTTTGCAAAGATATAAATGACTATGTAAGTAGCAAGCAAGTGGGGAATCAGGCCCAATGCCTCTTAGTAGTTGAAGTAGCACCTCAGTCATATGCAAATCCAGTCAGAGGAACAATTTTATCTCAATCTAAAGCCAGTACAAGATCATTCATGACAAATATAGTCTTACCTTCAAAAGAAGGCCAGAGCCCAGGATGGCCACAAATCCAAAATGCCACTGGTGTCTGTGATGGGGGGATGCTCTACTCACCATAGGTACGGCACCTCCTCCTGGCCATTCTGGGGATTAACTCACCAGGTCAATGCCCCTTCCCATGGCTGCATTCCATCCCTCCACCTTTTTGTCTGCAGTCCCTCTCACGCTAGGAACTGTTGCAGCCTCTTGGTGACTTATTCCTCCATCCAGGTCACTATTGTGGTTTCCCCTTCCGGGGCGAGGGGTTGGGGAGAGGTAATCCAGGTTCCTAATCTCCAGCCATCTCAGGCAGTCTTCCACTTCACTGGGCCCACCTTCTACTCTGGGTTCCACCTCAGAGACACTCTACACAATAGCCAAAGTTTGTTCTCCGCACCTTGCTGCATTTCTGTGAGCTGTTTCCATACCTCCTAGCCCTCTCCACATCTCTGGGTTTGCCAGTCTCTTTCCTCCCTCCTTCCAGGGAGTAACATTAGGCAGTTCATCTCTGCAGCCCCCCAAACACACCTCCCTTTTCCTAGGGAGCGACTGCAACCTTTCCCAGCACCCCTTATGACGACTCCTGCTTCTTTCCTGCAGGATTCTGTACAGGTAGGAGCATAGTCTTTCCAGGTGTCCCCTCCACTCACAGGCTTAACACTCCTTGGGCTGGGCCTCTGGCCTTCTAACCCAGCTACCTCCTTTACAGTTTCACTCTCTGCAGCCTCTACTAACTTCTTCCCACAGGAAGTTAAATAAATACAGCTGCTGTTCAGCCAGTTGTGCCAAATAGTTTTGCAGGTACATCTGGGCCTCCCACTGCGTCTGCTGGTTCTCCAGCACCTGCCTCAGCAGAGCCTGGATCCATCCATGTTGTTTGTCATCCCCCCTTCTGTGTGGGCAACGACTCTGGAGTCCCCCCTAGGAGGGTATAAGAGCCCTTTGCCTAAAGGCTTCCCAACACTGCAGCTCCATTGTCTCTTTTCTTTCTTTCCCTGTTGTGGCCTTTTGTACTCCCCTTGTATCAGGAATGACTGCCTTATTCAGTTTATTCACAGTCCATCACAGTCTCTCCACCTCCCCTTGTATCAGGGATGACTGTGTGCCCACATTCTTCACCAGTTGTCACAGGGTTCACTCACTACAACTGGCCCCTCCTCCTGGCCCTTCTGGGGATTAGCTCTGCCAGGTGCTGCACCCCCCCTCCCAGGTGGCATCTCTCCTGTCGTCTCACCCTGTGGCCCCTCTCGCTCCAGGAACCACAGACTCCTCTTTGTGACTTGGCCCTCCAGCCAGGCCACTATATGGTTTCCTTTCTTGGGGGTTTACCCAGAGTCATTCTGCACAAACAGTCCCAGGTGGTCTTCTCCAGTGCTGCCCTGATGGTGACACTTCCCCAGTGGCCAGTAGGGGAACCCAGACCTACCGACTACTCTGGGTTCCAGTCCAGGAATCCTCAACAGTTCTGGGCTTTATTCGCTCAGTCCTCACTGCTTCTTTCCTGGATTGCTTGCTACAACTCCTGGTTCCCCTCTCGGTGGACCAGCTCCAAACCCTCTTCCCAGGGAGTGACTGCAGCCCCTTTCTGTTGCCAGCTCCCTGGCTTTTTAGTCCCGCTGCTTCCTCTTCAGCTGAGTATGGTCAGCAATTAGGTCCCAGCCCTCCCTGGCTTCTTGTCCAGTGCAATTTGGGCAGTTAGTAGTCCTACCTGGCCATCTTAATCCCTTCCAGTTCTGTGTGGGGTGGACACCTCACAGTATCCAAGTATATTTGAATCTACAAGCAACTGTCTTTTAAATTATAGTGTTTTTAATCTATGGGCGATGGAAGAGAAAATGCAAGTTTAGGGAGCCAAAAGGATTAAATGTTAAAATAGATTAACCTATTACTTTACTTTTTCACCTGTGAGTTAAATTTGACTTTAGTCACAGATCAAATTATTGAACTAAGCTTCCCACCTATTTCTACTTGACTTTATCCTGCAGGGAAAATAATCAAATCCTGATGCTACCTCATAAATTTGTTTCACCTCAAAATGTATCAGTGCAGGATGACACCACACTCCCATACTGTTGCACAATGTCATCAGGCCTCATAAGGCCTGAAATAAATCCAGGACTCTAACTATCCAAACTTGCAGGATGAAAGGCAGATCTATTAAAGGATAGGACTGTCAGGTGAATTTGGGGAGGGTTAGCTTTCTTGGGCATTTGCCCACTTAAAAAGATCCCATCCAATCTAGTGCAACTTGTAGTCTCAACTAAAGAGAGAAAGGTGCCTGCCCAGGATTGTAGTAACAGGGGTATTACTGGCCAGGACAGAGGTGCATTGGCAGAGCTACATCAGCAGAAGCTATTGTACCTGCCTGCACCTCCACATGGTCATACAATTCACCCCATAATTAAAAATGTTTGAGTGAAATTAAAGTGGAATCATATCTACATAGCTCTCCATATAACTGCACTGCAATAGAAAAAACTCCTACATACTCATAAATCAACCACAATACTGAGGCATCTCCTTAAGTGACCTTTCATTAAAAGTACTCTGTAGTATATTTATAAACTTCTGATAATGCAGCAAGCTCTCTAATATCAGGGATGTTCTAACAGAGTAACCTTTATGTTAATAGGCCAAATCATAGAGTCTTCACATGGGCACAAATCCAATTGATGTCAGTAAAGTCAAAGGACATATTGTCTGTGTAACAAAAGCAAAATTTGGCTCAGAGAGCATTTTTTCCACAAGAGTAAGCTGAGGAATACATCTTAAAAATGATGGTTGCAATGTAGAATAAGAACAGTCCAGTAAACTCTTACTTTTGCTAATAGTCTTTACATAAGCAATTCCACTGAAATCAATGGAACTACTCTCACTGGTAAAGACTACTAACATAAGTGTTACAGAATTAAGTCCTAATATAATATAGTCTTGTAACTTAATGTATAACACATTTAATTTTTTTAAATATTTGTTACCCCTTTTTGACCAGAATGACTAGTCAAAGTTCGGGGCTCCGAGGATGCTTTAGTTGGGAGTGGAAACTGATGGAGTCTGGCATTTTCTCTGATGAAATCCTGTTTACTTACAAGTAACGTATAAAGTCCTGCTTTTCTAAACGCAGAACAAACAAAAACTAGGGGATAGTTTCTTTGATTATAAAGAAGGCTAAGATTATGTCAGAGGTTGCAGAAGTCATGGAATCTGTGACTTCCAGCGACCTCTGTGATATTGGGCACCCTGCAGCTGACCAGCCACTGCCAGCAGCAGGGGCCCCGCAGCAGCCCGGCCCCCACTGACTGACCAGCTGCCACAGCCGGCGGAGACCCCTGATCTGCCAGGCTGCCGCTGGCAGAGGTCCCCCCTGCAGCGGCTCAGCTGCCACAAGCAGCTTGGGCCCCATCGCAGCTCTCAGTCGCCAGCAGTGCTGGTAGAGGGACCCCAGAGCTACTCAGCAGCTGTGGGGGTCCCCTGCAGCTCCCAGATGCCACAGCTGCTCAGCAGCTGGGGACAGGGACCCCCGCAGTTCCCCAGCCTCTGCTGCTAGCAGGCCCCTCCTGAAGCTCCCTTGCTTCTGTGGGCAGCAGGGAACACTCCCCACCCCTCACAGCCCTTCAGGGCAGTGGGGTGGGGAGGAACTGCCCCAGCTCCAGTCCCGCAGGGGGACCCCTCCCAGCCACTGTGGGGGCAGGCAGGGTGCTAGACCCTCCTCTCCCCTCATTTTGTCAGGGATGTTTTTAGTAAAAGTCAGGGACAGGTCATGGCTTGCGTGATTTTTTGGTTTTTTGCCTGTGACCTGTCCCTGACTTTTACTAAAAATATCCATGATGAAATTGTAGCCTTAATTATAACCTCAAGCCTCTTTTGCCAGCACCAGACCCAGAAAACTCTCTCTCTGTCAAACTTCTTGCAGGGTCATACGTAGGCTTGGAAGGATTAGATTTTTCAGTAAATGTTGGTAAACATGTATTTTATGTACACATTCAAAGCCCCAGAAAAATACTTCCATCAATAATGGAAATTTACAGATAGGCAGAATAAAAGAAATGCTGCTTGAAAACTTAGAGTCCCTCCTTTTAATGTGTACAAAACATGTCCTACTGTTGCCATCGGTGGATCTGAAGCAGTGGTGTCATTTAGGTAGTTTTAACTTTTTGAATCTCAGCATCTACTGCAATTAAATAATTTCTGATTTCCCCACTCCAAAATATCCTGCAACTGAACATTTAAGTTGACCAAAAAAGGTGTGTGTGTGGAGGGAAAATAAGTAAGTATCAATATTATCCATCAAAATTATTTTTTTAAAATAAATTCTACCAAGCAGCGTTAGACAACATGTCCCCGGTCTCTTCCCATCTGCCTTCCTCCACCTTGTTCTGTCTCTCTCTCTCTCTCTCTCATACACAAAACAGTTTCACCAACCAAAGTCCCAGCCCCTGAATTTTAAAACTCTTGGGCTACATGATTCAACACTTCCATGTGCCTGTTGTTTTGGGTGTTAGGTGCTGAAACAATGGCACTGATGACTACGGAATCTTCACTTTTATTCTGAATGGAAGGTGGCAGCTACACCTGACCCATAACAGTGTTTAGCCCAACCCAGAACAGTTGCTATTAATGTTACATGAGAAAAATATAAATTGTAATGTTTACCAGCTTAACTTCTTTTTGAGCATCAGTCTCTTTATTATTTTCTGGAGGTTTTTTAAAACAAATCTGTAGAGACAGACCGTGATGTTTGTTTTATAAACATGTGCCACCTAGTGGTAAAATCATGTCTTTTTAGAAGAAACATTTATGTAACTGCACCTAATTATGTGCTAGTAGAGTAGGTTTCCAAAGATATGTTTATTTAGCAAAGCAGAATCCAAGCTCTATTCAGAGCACTTTTGTGTGTGGCCACAAGCTGTTTCACAAGACACAAACTACCAGGACCAAATGACTCTCAGAAGGATTAATTTCTATTGCAGAGAAGGTAATACAGATGCTACTATGAGGCTTAAGGATACAGTCTGGACTGACATTTTTTTAGATCATGCGAAATGCACCAAGGAATTTTCTCTAGAGCATAGATCTTAATCTGTCTCTCAAATCTGATGTCATCTTTGAGTTTAAACAGTAGAGGCACAGGCATAAGCGCTGACTTCTTGGGTGCTCCAGGGCTCAAGCATCCACAGGGGAAAAAAAAATATAGTGGGTGCTCAGCACCCACCAGCCACAACTATTTGGCGCCTCCCGCAGCTGCCGAACAGCTGATTGGCCGAGGCGCTTTTAGGAGGACTGAGAACAGAGGACAGGTGGGGGTTTCGGGGGAGGAGATGGAGCGGGGGCAGGAAGAGGCAGAACAAGGGCAGGGCCTCAGGGGAAGTGGTAGAGTAGGGGCAGGGCCTTGGGATGGAGCACCACCAGGGAAAAAGTAAGTCAGCACCTATGGGCACAGAGACAGGCTAATTGTCACCACACTGGCGTCTCCTGCTGGGTGTTTTGGGAATTAGCTCTGGTCAGCAGGTGTGCCCTCTGGTGGTGGTGGCTCTCCGATCCTTGTCTCCACCTGCAGACCCACTGCCTCTGCTTCCTAGCACAGCCCTCCGGCTGTGTCACAATCCAGGTTCCCCCTTTCCAGGGGACTCCTTCCACAAGAGTCTAGCCACTCCTCACAGCAGCTTGGGAGTCCATAGCCTGGCCACTCCTGCAGCAGTGAGTGGGGGGGTATAGGAGAACCAAGGCCTGCCCACTACTCTGGGTCCCAGCCCAGGGACCCTGTAAACAGCTTCCCATTGCCTCTCCTTTCTTTCTCCACAAGTTGGTCTCAATCCTCTGGGCCACTGCCCCTCAGCCCCAGCACCTTCAGCTCCTGCCTCTGGCTCCTTCACCCTCTTCCCAGGGCCAGCAAGTTCTACAGCCCTCTAGGAAACCAATCCCCTTGTTTGGGCTTCCTGCAGCTTCCTTTTATATGGGCTGGCTGGGCCTTGATTGGCTGGTCCAGCCGCCACCCTAATTGGCTGCAGCCACTGTCCTAATTGGCTGTTTCCTTGGAGCCCTCCAGGCTGGGTTTTAACCTTATCAGGCCCAGTGTGGGGCTGATGCCCCGTCAACTAATCAATAGAAAAATAGCTATTCTGGAGCTCATAATGTATAAGTCAAACACAGAAAACCAGTCAGTTTATCTTACTACCTGTCTTAATCACTGAAATGTGATTCCCTACTGAACTGTGCACATTTCATTTCTAGGTTACTGGTTCAAATCCATTCCATGTCAATAGTGACTAAAAGTTGATGGCAGTTTTGTGGTAGTTGTAAACAGAAAGGTCAAGGAATGAGTGGGAATGGAGAGTGAAGTAAACTCTGATCCTAGAGATGGGCCCTCTAGGTCAGGATTAAGCCATATTAATAGAACAGTGAGGAAAAGCTTGTGCTCCTGCTGTAGTAAGATGAGGTCCTGAAACATAAACCCTTGTATCAGAGGCCCAGTATGAGGCCTAAGGCCTGAACTAAACTAAACTAAACTAAACTAAAGTAATGGTTAAGACTTTGCTAACATAAAGCAAAGTTAAGCTGTAAGCCAGAGGCAGGCCCTGCTCACAGAAGCTGGCAAGGAAAGGGCTGATGTTGCAAAAATACACATACCTGAAAGGTACTGGACACTAGAGAGACAAACATATGCTGGGATGGTACCAGAACACTCCGATACTTGCACATTCTACACAGATAACAAGGAACAGGCTGACCCATCCTAAAGACAGGGACAAAAAGGTAAGATGATGGATAGAGTTGTTTTGTTCTAATCAACATGTACAAGGTGAGAGGCAGAACCTTACTGCGTAGAGGGGTTGTACCTCAGTACATCAGGAATGATGTGTAACTTGTTTGTACCTGTGTATAAGAATGCATCCCTGGGGTGGTGTCTCTTTCCAGCCTAGAGGGCAGTAGAGTGTCCTGCCACTGACTGAGCTGTGTCCATTGTCAGGGGACACATATTCATAGTATGTCCTGTAGAGTCTGCTGGAAACTGTTACTGTGCTTCATTGGACAATAAACCTGGCCGGGTGCCTTCGTACCTTATCAGAGTCTGTGGTCGTTGGGGATTCTCTCGGGTCTGCTGTTCCAGTGATCTGCAGAGCTGGGGCAGCACACAGAGGGAACACACACACACAGCCAACTGTTATCAACATTGAACAGGGCAGAGCACCACACCTGTGGCGTCTAACACCTGCTATCCCTGCTGTACCTGTACAGTAGATAAACAAAATCTTCCAGGACATATTTTTCAAATTTGGGTTGCTAAAGATAGGCTCCTAAATCCCAGGTTACATGCCTAAATAATAGACTGGATTTTCAAGTGCTGAGCACCCATTGAAATCAACGGAAGCTGCAGGTATGCAAGATAGGGTGAGCAATTGCTAGATATCCTTGTAATGATATACACCCATTACTAGAGATGAAGATGCTAAAATTGTTAATGAAACAGAAAAAGCAAAAGTGTTCAATAAATATTTTGAAAAAAGCAGGATGAGGTACTTGTATCATATGAGGATAAAGAAGTATTTTCTAGTCCATTAGTTAAACAACATCATCTAGGGATAAACATTTTTAAATCAGCAGGCCCAGATACTTTGTACTCAAGTCCTAAAAGTGTTGGCTGAGGAGACCTCTGGCTAATGTTAATTTTTAATAAATCTTGGAATACTGGGGAAATTCTGGAAAACTGAAAGAGTGCTAATGTCATGCCAGTATTCAAAAAAGGTAAGTAAGATGACCTGGGTAAAAAATAGGGCAGTTACCCTGACATCAATCCTATGCAAAATAATAGAAAAGCTGATATGAGCTACAATTCATAAAGAATTAAAGGATGGGGATATAATGTCAGTCAACGTCTTTTTATGTAAAATAAGTTTTGTCAAACGTGTTTTCTTTCTTTCATGGGGCTACAAGTTTGGCTGATAAGGGTAACGGGGTAGATTTTAATATACTAGATTTTTATAAGGTGTTTGACCTTATAAACAGGGGAGCCGCACTGAAGTTACTCACTTAGGGTGAACTGCAAAGAATAGGGCAGACAATCCCCAAAGCTGGTAGATATTCCAATATTTAGATTTACCAAACCAGCACAAAACAGTTTCTATAATACCTTACTGGTTACCCAGAAGCCAACAACACAGTTCCCTTAAAGCAATCATGCTTAGGCCTCCACCCAGACACCCAAGTCAAATATGATGAGGATTACTGAAAATCTTACTCATCATATAAGAAAGTTCTACCAATCCCAAAGGATTGGACACATTACCTCCCAGGTTAATGAATATTCCAGATCTTACCCAAATACACGCTTACAGCCAGTCCTTATTAACTAAACTAAGATTTATTAAAAAAGAAAAAGAGAGAGTATTGGTTAAAAGATCAATATACATACAGACATCAGTACAGTCGTGACATCAGATTCATAGTAGAGATGGTGAGCTTTGTAGTTGCAAAGAGTTCTTTCAGAATTAGTTCACAGGTTATAGTCCAATATTCATATTCACAGTAATCCAGATAGGACTGGAGATCTCAGTCTTACGACTTACGCTTCCCTTACATGAAGCATCAAGCAGATCTGAGACAAAAAGGATCAGGACCCACGACATCTTTATACAGCGCCAAGCCTTCTTTTGATAGCTCGGAGTCCTTAGGTGAAGACAATAGGCAATTATGGAGACTTTGAAGTATTTCCTAAGCATCACCCGTAATTAGCTACAGGGATTAACATAAGGCAATTGCCTGTTTTCCACCATTTGCAGGTGATTTGCTATACATTTCAAAGAGAGGTGAATACAGTGATATCTCTATGTTTACAGTTCATTTAAACGTTAAGATTTCCTTTTGATCTCTGAATTAACAGAATACAGCATAGATAGGACTGTCTGATTACATTGTTAACCTCTAACAATATATATGTATGTAGTGGGGCAACTGCCCCACTCCTGGAGAAGAGGGGTTAAAAGCAGCTTTGGAGAGGGCTGCGGCTGGGAAGAGCTAGGTTGACTGGGGAAGCAGCCATAGCTGTGGCCAGCCCAATCAGGGCTCAGCTCACTCTGATAAAAGGGCTGTGGGCCAGGAGCTGTGGGAGTCTCTCTCTAGCTCTGGAGAGAAGGTTACTGTGGATGGAGCAGTGCTGGGGAAGGGCAAAGGGAGCTGGGGAACTCTAGCTTGGTAAATCTCCAGGCTGCAGGCCTCGTTAAAGGCCCCAAAAGGTACTGGGGCTGCAGAGGAGTAGCCTGGGGATAGGCTAAGACAATAGGTCCTAACCCCTTGCCAATGATGAGTGGCCTATACAGACGCAGTCTGCCCCAGTGAGCGGGGGCTAGATGATGACTGAGCCACTGAGGCAAGGGGGGTTTAGAGGGTTGGGGGTTCTCCTGGGAGGGGAGACCCAGAGTGTGGGGATACTGTGGTGGGCAGAACCCCAGGGCAAAGGGCACCAGGGTCCAGGAGGGACATGGAGCCAGTGGCAGGCAAGTCACCGGCCTGAAGAGGGTTCTCCGTACGCTGGAAGAGCTAATCCCAGATGACCAGCAGGAGGCACTGTGCCAGTGAGTCTTCACTTCGCTAAAATGTAAACACACAAAACCACAAACATTATCTACCGATATGGCCCTAAAGGTTGAATCTGGGTCAATTAGCCTGCAAGTTGCTTAACCCTTTCTGGCCATGTGTCACAACACTACAGTGTTGCCAGCTCTTGTGACTTTTCATAAGTGAGGGATTACAGCCAGTGCTGGAGCCTGACTGGGCATAGCAGGAGAAGTTCCAGTCCTCTAGCGAATTTCAGCTTTGCCTGGGGGAAACCCCCTCTGGTTGGCTGCTTTTCCCACCTGCCTGCCTCCTGGGGTAGAACAGCCAATCAGGGCTGCTGAAGACCTGAAAGGCAAGCTAATGAGCACCCCTCTGCACATGGTGACCCAGACAGGGCAGGTGGATGTCATGGAGCATCTGATCAACACTGGTGTGGATGTCAACTCCCAGAAAAGGGAGTTGTCACAGCACTCTGCATGACGCAAGGCAGCTCATCTGCTACAAGATCATTAAGACACTGATGCTGTGCAGGGCAGACATGATGGCCCAGAACCGGGCAGGCAAGACCCCCCCACAGATCTGGTGCAGCTATGCCAGGCAGACACCTGGCAGGCACTGGAGACACAGGAGCCTGGTGAGACAGAGGTACTGGCATGAGGGATGGGTGGAAGAGGTACTGGGGGGGATGGCGTTTGGCTCTGGGGAACTGGATCCATTTCATGACTTAGCTGTGTGAATCGATGAATAAAACCCAATAAGTGTGTGGGGGGAGGGAACTGGATACCACTCTCGCAGGAGGGCAGGGGAGGATGGAGCAGCTCAGAGTGGCTCTGCTCCCCTCTCCCATCCTGTGAGCAGCCAGACCAAGCCTCTGCTCCTCCCCATCCCCCCCTGAAGCACCCAGCCTGAGAAGGGGCAGGGGTATGTGGGAAGAACCCCTACAGCTGCTCTCCCAGCCTGAAAGGGGAAGAAGGGACTCTGCTACAGCCACCCTTCCCCCAAGTCCTGGAAGGGGGATTTAGAGACCCCCAGGAGGAGCAGAGGTGAGGCTTCGTGGTGGTGGTGGGTGTTGAATTGATCTGAGGGGCAGAATTGATCCAGGGGATGGTTGGGGATTTGGGGGGCAGCACCCCTCGGGGGCTGAATGGGATCTGAATCGCTTGGGGGCTGGGTGTGGGGACTGAGCGGCAGAACTGATGTGGGGACTGGGGGGCAGGATTGATTTGGAGATTGGGGGACAGAATTAACTGCTGGGCAGGGGACAGGCACAGATAAGAGTGAGAGCTCCTGAAGTGGAGGTCAAAATCACCATACCCAATACTTTCTGGAGAGTTGGCAGCTCATGCGCGCGCACACACACGATGGGCAGGGGGCATTCAAAAATCAAAAGGCAGAGCAAAAAATACAATATAATCTTTTTTTTTAAAAAAAAGTCTCATGATTTTTGAACCTGTGGGGTTGGCAATTCTGCATCAAGCTTTATATACATATTAAAGTTCCATTTCAACAACTTCTTGTATGATACCTGGGATGCTGAATGTATGCTAGAGGAGGCACATAAATCTCCTTGGCACTAAATCATCCAGTGTGTCAAGGTCAAAATAACCTTCATCCAATTCCAAGGAACAAGCTCCCAACACCTCCGCCCTAGCAGGTTGTTCCCTGGAATTCTGTGCCTTCGCTGAAGATGCTTCTGGAATAATGTGTCCAAGCACAAGGCTGGAAAGACTAGCACTGTCCAAGCCAAATCAAATCAGATCAGTGGAATGACTGGACCTTTTGGGAGCATATTATAGCAGAAGCCTTTGTCTTTTTTTAGCACCTTTCCTGCAGGGCGTGTGACTAGCCTGAGGAGATGGGGTTGCAGCGGGGTGGGGTGTTCTCTGAAGTCCATGATGAAAGAGGTAGTTGTTTACTGAGTGAGTTTGTGTGTGTGGTTTTTGGAGGGGGGTGAGGGGGTGAGAGAACCTGGATTTGTGCAGGAAATGGCCCACCTTGATTATCATGCACATTGTGAAGAGAGTTGTCACTTTGGATGGGCACCAGCAGGAGAGTGAGTTTGTGTGTAGGGGGGTGGAGGGTGAGAAAACCTGGATTTGTGCTGGAAATGGCCCAACTTGATGATCACTTTAGATAAGCTATTACCAGCAGGACAGTGGGGTGGGAGGAGGTATTGTTTCATGATCTCTGTGTGTATATAATATCTGCTGCAGTTTCCACAGTATGCATCCGATGAAGTGAGCTGTAGCTCACGAAAGCTCATGCTCAAATAAATTGGTTAGTCTCTAAGGTGCCACAAGTACCCCTTTTCTTTTCACTTCCCTTGTAACCTTTGTTCTCTTATTTGGCCATCTCTGAATGACAATAGGGTAATCTGTAGAACCTTAACCTGCTTCTGAACATCGAGACAGGACTTTGCTTTCTGTACCTGAGTATCACTGGGAAACCAGCTGTAACAATAAAAGGACAGAGAGGAAGCTTCCAGGATCACGAAGACCAGAGTTGCTCAAGAGGCATGTTGCGGACAGGGCAGGGTAGGAAGCTTGCGCTGCTGCTGTCCGTTCTGCATCTGTACTATGGATAAAGAGTAATGCTGCTCAACCAGTCACATCTCATGTGGCTCCTAGGGAAGGCTCATTATTATGCAATTTTTTTCCCCACTAGGCTCTTAAAGCTCCACCTCTTGCCTAGTGGCATTGCCACCCAAACTACCACCCATGTTGCTGGTTCAGGCAATATAGAGGCTCAGATTCATTCCTGCTTTATTCCAGCACAAATCAGAGTGAACAGGACACCGTGCTTGAGGGGTTGCATTGTGGCTCAGGGGAGCTGGGGGGGAAGAGGTTGCAGCAGAAAGAGGTTGCCACCTTTTCTTCCCTCCTCCAGGAGGCTTACTGGAGACCAGTTCAGCCTGAAAACAAGGTGGTGCTGTTTGGGGAGTGGCCTTAACCAGGCAGCCAGGAATAGTGCAACCTGCCTGCACCTGCTCCTATTGAGTCCTAATGTAAAATAAAGCTGCCCTCTCCAGGCACAACCCATGAGGGAGTGGAAATGCAGCCTGTCTTTCCCTAGGGGTGAATTCCACTTGGGATGCAGGGGGCACAAATCTGATGCAGCAAATGCAATCTCTGAGCAGATCTGCCTGCCCAGTATTTCAAGACCACTATATCTCCCAGATCCTCCTGCCTCTGCTTAGAACAGCAATGAAAAGAACTCTAGGATTTTACAGTGATGATGCACGACAGTCAGGAAACCAGAGAGCTATGTGAGATCTGCAGTGGCAAATACCCACCAAGCTGCTAGGCAACTGGTCTAAATATTTTGTTAACACTTTGCTAAAAGTGTGTATTGAGGCCTTTCTTTCTCTTTCAATATGAAAATGTTTCCATCAAATCCCAGACTATCAATTCAGTTCTATCCTAAAGCAGGAAATGCTTTTAGTTGTTCTTACATCTGCTGGTAACTGCTGTTCAATATGTGTGGGAGCTTTGGAAATAAAAGTGCTTTGTCCTTCAAGTGTTGCACCACCCGAGAGGGTTCCTTTTTGTAAAATGTGAGGCAGGGAGAATAATGTTGTTCGACTCCCCCTCTCCTTTTTCTTCCTGAGAGCAGGTGGAAATCTCACCCAAGTAGCCTCCTACATCAACAGCCAAGGGGGCAAAAAAACTAACTGACTTCAAGACTGAGCTTCATAAGTTTATGGAAGGGATGGTATGATGAGACTGCCTACAATGGCATATAGCTGATCTGTGACTGCTAGCAGCAATATCTCCAATGGCTGGTGAGGGGACACTAGATGGGGTGGGCTCTGACTTACGACAGAGAATTCTTTCCCAGGTGTCTAGCTAGTGAGTCTTGCCCACATGCTCAACGTCTAAATTGCACCATATTTAGGGTCAGGAAGCAATTTTCCCTAGGTCAGATTGGCAGAGACTTGGGGTTGTTTGCCTTCATCTGCTGCATGGGGCAGGGGTCACTTGCAGATTTAAACGAGTGTAAATGGAAGATTCTCTGTAACTTGAAGTCTTTAAATCATTATTTGAGGACTTCAGTAACTCAGACCCAGAGGTTATGGGTCTATTACAGGGGTGGGTGGGTGAGCTTGTGCAGGAGGTCAGACTGGATGATCATGATGGTCCCTTTTGACCTTAAAGACTATGAGTCTATCTGGCCGTTAGGGCTGCCACAACTGACTATGTGGAATCTCCTGCTGCTGTTTCAAAAGCCCCCACAGTCTTATGGGGCCTAGATCTGGGGAGCTATCTACATTCCCCCCCCCCCCCCCGCAATGAACCTGCTAGGGGTAGTAAAGAGCCCCATGTGGAAAAAAACAAGGGAGGGCTAGAGGATCAGAAATAGCCTGGGGGTGATGGCTGAGGAGACCTGTGTTGCCTCCTCTCTGAAGAAGCTAGTAATCTGAGGGCAGATGGAAGTGCTTCATCTCCCTCCAAAGGAGGAAAAGACAAATTGAAGGTGGCAAGGAGGACAGCAGCTTAGCGCTCCCACCCCCTGTGAAAATGCAACAAGCCAGCAGGATGGATGTGAAGAGGGAAACAGCCTAAGCTCCTCAAAGGGTAGTGAGCTTAGTGGCTGGTACAGTGATCCTGGTGTTGAGGGCTAAGCTCGCTGCTCCTGTATCTGCAGAGCTGAGAGCACCCCACCAACAATCCCTCTCGGCAGCTCTGGGTCTGCTGCTGTCAGAGAGGACAGATTGGGGATGGTTTACACATACACACTCCCCAGGATCCCTCATGCCTGGCTGAGGTGGGTGAATCCATCATGGACGGCTTGTCTTCCTTACAGAACTTTGCCTTGTTTGAACGCAGCAGTAAAGAATCAAGTTAGCTGACAGGATACTGACCATGACTTTTGGGACAATGTAGACAATGACAAGTTGTGTTCAGCACTGTCACCTAACCATGAGTAAAGCCTGCATGTGTGGCAATAGCAAAGGGAGAGCTGTGCAAATAGCCAATTTTGTGATTTAGTGGCTGAACCAAAAAATAGAAATTCCTTCCAGGTTAACCCGAAGTTAATGTTTTTCAAATTTTTGGTGAAAATAAAGTAAAAAAAAAATTGTTTTGGGGTTGATCGACACATTTTGTTCAACCCAAAATGTTTTGGTTCTCAAGTTTTTACTTTCTATAAAATAATAAAATGGCTGTAAAATTCAAAAAGAAAAGTCACTGAATTAAAATCAAAATGTTTCCATTTGAAAATGTTGAAATAAAATGTTCTGATCTTTTTCAGTTGAAACAATTAGGCAAATTCTAAATGAATTTGTGAAATGAAATGTTTCAATCAATCTGAACATACCATTTTTTGGCCCCCAAAAAATATTTCAGCTTTTTTCCCAGCTCTAGTCAAGGTGCTTTCTAAACACAAACCCCTGTGAAGCGAGGAAGTATTATTCATGTCTGCTGGTGAAAACCAGGCTGAAGGTCTCTGGTCACAGAAAGTCTGCCAGGAACGGGGAATGGTGGCACAAACTGCTTATAACTTCTCTTCTGCTGAGACAGTCCAGATCCATCTGCCACAACCTAGAAAGAGCATGGAGCTGGCCAGGGAGGGGCAGGACCATGTCATCTAGGAAGTGCATCAATTCCGTGCATCTTTCTCGGGCATTCTGCCTGTGAGACTCTTGTGGCCCTGAAAGGGCATTGCAATGCCTCGTCGGAGTTGTAGTTCCATGCCTTATACGCCCATTTTCCTGTATGGGCTTGGATCTCTGACTGGCCTACATCTCCCATGATTAACCATGGCCAGGGAGTCCTGTGGGTACACTCCCACCAAGAGAGGAGAAAATGGTGCATCATGGAATATGTAATCCTACCAGGAACCCCAGCCTATAGATGAGAATAGGAATAAAGCACCTAAAACTACAGCCTCAATAAGGCACCACAGCACCATTTTGAATGCACCACTTTCTCTTTCAATGGAAACAAATTCAATAGAAAATTTCCAACTAGTCCTAGTTTTTGTTTATTTGTGTTCCTAAAAATATAGGGATACACCTATGGTAACCTAGAAAACAAAAGTGTATAAATATTCATGTCCACAATGCCCAGTAAATGTCTGAATGGAACTGACTATTTTATTTCATCCCTGTTCTTAGTGAATATAATACAAAGGCAGTTGGCAGTGCTGGAGAATGGAGAACGTATCAAGTACAGCATGAAAGGTGGGGAAGTGGTATTAGTGAGACCATTAGTGGAACACTATGTCCATGTCTTGTGTCCACACTTCAAAAATGATGCTGACTAATTGGAAAGGGTTCAAGAAAGAGCTATAAGAATGATTCAAGGTCTGGAAAATATGCCTTTATAGTAGGAAACTTAAGAAACTGTCTATTTAGTTTACCCAAAAGGAAGTTAAGAGGTGACTTGTTCACCTCTGCAGTGAAAAGATTTGATAGTTGATGGCTTTTTAGCAGAAAAAGGCATAATGAGATCCATAGGCTGGAAGCTGAAGCTACATATATTCCAACTAAAAATAACCATTAGAATTAGCCATTGGAACAGCTTACCTAGGAATATGGTAGATTTCCCATCACTTGATGCCTTTAAATCAAGACTGCATGTTTTTCTAAAAGATATGCTATAACTCGAACAAAAATTATGGACTTGATGGAGGAATTATTGGGGGAAATTCTATGGCCTGTGTTATGCAAAAGGTCAGACTAGATGATAATAATGGTCCCTTCTAGGCTTAATCTCCGAAACAATGAGCAGTGGCAATGTCAGCTTCTGGAATTATGCTACACCTATATGGGTCTTTTATTACTTAACAAGTTACCATAGTTTAGTATTTCTAAACAATTTTTTATCTTTATATTGGATAATGTCCCTATTTCTTTTGACTGCTGACAAAGTCACAAGAAACCCTTCAAAATGAAACCAAAAGACTTGCACTCAAAAAAGTAGTTTTGCAGCACTATTGTTTGTTTCTAAACTGGTCAGAACAGTTGCCAACTTATGCTTAAAAGGTAGAGTTAAAAAACACCGGAGGAGGAGTTTGTGCTATGTACATGTACAGTACTACTGCTGCTCAGAGTCCACTGTCTTCAAATTAGACTCAGGAGGCAAGGAAAACACTTGCGTGGAGTTTCAATCTTCACCATACTGCTAGGTCCTACAGTGTACATCACCTCCTCTTCATGTACCCCTGGAGGCAAGCTGATCTCCTTGGTAAGGTTTGTGTAGTTGTATTCCTTCCCTCGTAGGGTCCTATGCTCCTCCTCATGTTCAGCTGACACTTTAACCTTCCCATCTTTCACCTTCACTGTAACTTCCTCTGGGTCAAACCCCTTAACATCCATCAGAGCTAAAAGCTTATGGTCATGGCGTGAGTTCAACATCCTATTAACTCTTCTTCGAATGCTGTAATAAAAAAAATAAAACAAGAAATTTAGGTCACCAAAAATAAAAAGTCATCCATTCATCCAGACCACCCTTAGAAGCTTTGGTCAAATTTTTGAAATTCCTGTTGCTGAGGTCCTCTCCCTTAGCTACTTTCATTAATAATCAGAAATTTATCCCTAGGAAGTATCAAAGTGATTCTTTGTTGTGGGTAAGAGCTGAGATTACTTAATTCAGACATCTGTGCCTGGGTCCTGCTTTGAAATCATACCAAGAGGTATATAATAATGTCAATAATAAAAAAATCCCATATTTTCAAAATTTACAAGTAAAATATTGTATTGTCAAATATGGATATGAAGTAGCTTTATCTAGACCTTCAACCACATTTGAGGAGTTGATCTAGGAGTAAGCCGGAACAAAAGGTTCAATTTCTAAGATATCTAATTTTGACTGAAAAAGACATTGATAAGGAAACAACCAAGATGAAAAGATGGGAGAGAGATTTGGACAAATAAATTGATCCGGATGAGTGGGTCTCTGTGGGAAAGGGGATAAACATCTTCAATTTGTGCAGCACATAAAGAATTTTTAAATAAATTACTGTATGGATGGCATTTGACTCCAGTTAAGATCCATCATATGTTTTCTACTACAGAGGCACTCCGTTGGAAGGCTTGTGGGGAAAGAGGAACGTGCTTGTACATGTGGTGGTTGTATGCAGAAATTAGATGGTTTTGGGAGGAAATTATTAAAGACAAAATGCTGCCTTCCTGGAGATCCCCTGACTTGGTTACTTAATACTCCACTAAAGGATCTATACTTTAAACCGAATGACAAATTAATTTCTTATTGTTAGCAGCTAACTTTGTATGCCACATTATTACAAATGTGACACCCCCCACCCCGGAATTGTGGTATCAAAAAATATGGACTATCTTTGTAATAGAAAACCTCAAGTATGTACGCAAGAGGAGCACTAAAAAGAGGATAGGTATTTAGAAATTTGGTCACCCTTTCTAGCATACTCAAGAGAGGTGGGCTCCCCACCCAGCAAGACAAAATCTTTACCAGGTTATTTGAATAAGTAATATATGATGTAGTATTGTTAACATTTTAGTGTAACATTGCCTTAATAAAAAGTTTCAAAAAAATTTTAAAAAACGGAGTTAAGATTAATTTTGTATACAGCATGGAATAAGAACACATTTATTTGATGACAAAGTAAATCCAAGTGTAAGGTCTATTCTCATATATTAATGGAGATAGGTTCATATTTTGATGCACACTACTTGTGGAATTGGCTACACCATCAATGAACAAATATCCATGTCCTTCAGTAATCGAGGGTTTGTGTGCTCTTTGGATGAGACAACTGTGAAGATGAAGAGTTCTGTCACCCTAAACACACAACAGCCAGCCCTCCCCATTAGCCAATAGACACCAGTGCACATCCACTTAACAAATCATCCTAAATTGTCAAATGAATGGTTATAACTAACTCCATTTTCAAGTGAGAAATTGTTAAATGTGATCTATACATGAGACACACTCTTCAGGCACGCACACACAAAATTAAATGTCTCCTGTGCAGAGCTAGGATGGTGGCTGATTGGACCATTAAAATAACAATTTACAATGTGAAATGACACTAATCAACCAAAAACATGACTCTCATTCAAACCATTTACAAAATATCCAATAGAAGGTCCCAGTCTCAACTGTAACAAACTGAATGGGACATAAGATACCAAATTCAATAGATTGTGTGATGTCAGAGTATATAGGACAATAAACGATAAACTGGACACAGCAAGTCAGATGAGTTTAGCAGTTTATTACCAGTGTAGCCCAGCTCCAGGAATATTATTCCTATTCTACAAAACTAAGATGATTCAATTTAGCACAACATTTAGAAATCTATTTTTCTTCCTTTGTGAGTTCATGAATTCTGTGCTGCTGCCTCCTTGGACTTTCTCATCAATCACTTAAGGAGACTTAATCTTAGGTGAATAAATGTTGTGGAAAAGGAGTGATATGATTGGAAACTTACAGCATCCATATGGGTTTCAGTGTTCTTTGAGAGAGGATGATATTTGATTTTTCTAGACCAAAAAAACTCTTCTCTCATGTGGTGACTATAGTCAGAGCAGTGCAAGCAGATGCATAATGAAAATGTAGCCAATTTCAGAAACAGGGTGGCAAGGATTACACTATGGACCTGATACTCGGGCAAAACTCTCATTGAAGTCATTGGCCCAGATCCTGGAGCCCTCAATCTGTTTTTACT
This sequence comes from Caretta caretta, assembly GCF_965140235.1. Taxonomy (NCBI): domain Eukaryota; kingdom Metazoa; phylum Chordata; order Testudines; family Cheloniidae; genus Caretta; species Caretta caretta. Next base: position 37,409,261 of record NC_134207.1, read on the forward strand.
CAGGCAAAACTTCACCGGGTTTTGCATGAGTTGCAACTTCAAAATTTGATGTTATGCATCAAATTCTGACTCGAATTCAGCTGGTGAAAATCCAGAGTATCTTCATGTTCCAGCACCTCGTCCACCTCCTCCTGCAGCCTTTGGCATATGATGTGCAACGGGGCTGTGACTGCACTACAGCTATTCTAAGGATCGAGGAGCTGTTACAATGGAGAGAATTTAAAGCAGTCCCAAGGCTGCTCTCACTCCTCCTAGGGTTAGTGTAAAACCCAACCAGGGATCAAGGATCACTATACAGCTCCCCGGGGCTTCCCTCTCCTCCAGCTCTGTCGCATTCCGTGGAGACTGAGCGCAGCAGAGAATATAAGCCAATATTCAAACCTCTGTGTGGACTGGCAGCATCACATTTTTAACTGGCAAAAATCAAAACCTCACCTCCAAGCACAATATTTAACAGAAGTTTAAATTTTGAGTAGGGGAAAAACTGCAGGTAAATAAGATATATTCAAATAATTTATTAATTAAAACCTACCAAAGTTCCCACCTCTTAATGAATATGCTTCTGTCTCTCTGGCAAAGGATATCTTACCCCTTCTTGTTTCAGATTGCTCATTAACCTTTAACTCAAATGGCAAGTTTATCATTTATCACAGCTTCTCATTTAGAACTGGATTCTGATTTCCTTTATGCCAGTGTAAATCTGGAGCGCCATTGAATTCAATTTCATAATAAATAATACCCAACTCTTAATAGATTGAGTTACTCTGGGTTTACAGTAAGATCGGAATCTGGCCCAAGACTAGATCTATGTATTCTCATTTACTTTTACACGTAGTCTGACATTTAATTTGTTGCCTTAAATATTTTTAAATGATATCCTATTTCTTTTCCATAGGAAGACTACAATATTTAACACTCAGGCACTGTTTATATAATTATCTCCATACCTTCTAGACAATGACATTACCATTTTTTTCAAACTCTTACAGTTCCTACATTTCCCTGAAATTGAGCTTTGTCTATTATCCTGTTTACCCATTTCAACTTTACTCAAAACTCAGCTGTCAAATTCCTTTAATTCAATTTAAAGAGTCCTACTGGCTATAGAAGGCTAATAAATAAGCTCATTTACCTGTCCAGTTCTCGCTCTGCCTCCAGTTTTGCTTTAATGACTTTCTTCTCCCAAACTGTGAGGCATGATGGTGGATGACAATGTGGATGTATAGCACACAGGCAATGTGGATACGGGTGTACTTCACACTCACAGTGTGGATGCAGGTGTATATCACACAGGCAGTGTGGATGCAGGAGTGTATTGCATAGGTAATGTGGATGCATGTCCATCAGCCTTATCTGTCTCCTTATTTCTCTATCTGCCTTTCTCAAATCTCGCTTGGCATCTTCCAAAAAGCGACAGCACAAAGACATCTTAAAGCTTTAAACCATATTAGCGTACGAGTACAACTTTTGATAACTTGCACTCGTGTGAGAAAAAATTGTCTTGCAAGCTCTGGCCAGAAGTTAGTTTTAAAAAACAAACTGCAGATGCTTTAGCTATATTCCAGCAGTCATTTTATGACATCAGCAGCCTGCAAATGTGTCACAATCCTGCAGTTGGCATGGGAACTGCAATCAGTGGCTGTCTCCCAGAAAGTTATTAAATGCAAAACACTACATGGATTAAACACTCTGGTTGGTATTTCATACCCACACAAGTTAGTCAGTTCAACATTTTGGACAATTTATGGATTCCCCAGCAAGTGTAACTTGGCCCCATTGTACATACATATTATTTTGTGTCACTCTATATGGTGTCCGCTTGTACTGTTTGCTCTAATAGAGTATTTTCTCACTCGTAAAGTTTCAATCACAGTATTGCATTAATATAGTTATTCACATTTATTTCCTCTTTTTTAAAATACAACATATGAACCAAAGCTGGGAGAATGTGCACAGGTGTTTTCAGCCCTTATATAGGCAAAATACTCTGTGGATCAAATCCTGAAGTCTTTATTCGCTTTTTAACTCAGACTTTACTCAATCCCCGGTGGGGTTAGATGTGCTACCTGAAGCCTGCTGTTGACCACAAATATTTATAGCAGGAGATGGCACATTTTTTTGTAGTTTTTTTACAGCTGTTTTTAATGTTTTGTTTTGTTTTCGTGCTTGCTGGTTTTGTTTTGTTTTGGCCTGCTTGCTGCTATGTTAGGAGAGTGGGAGCATTTTAAGGCTTTGTAGCTTTTTTGCTTTTTTAAACTTGTTTTTGTTTTTTTTACTTGCCCTGCCAATTTTGTGGCATGTTGTTTGAACCATTTAACAGCCATGGTTATAGTTTGCAATATTTTACATTTTAAGGTTACATTTTTTGCCTTAGCCTTACGGACTTTATTTTATGTTTTTTCCCCACTATATTCTTAAAATTTATATGGACCTTTTTTGCTAGCAACCCAGCATATTCATACCGTATTACACTCTGTGGGGATTTGCAGGGAGGGATGAAGGGGGTTTTTTAGCTTGTAGTTTTTTATTATGTTAGATTGCGATTTTTACAGAGGACAGCTTGCTGACATACCAGATCAGTAGTCGAGGGTTACCAGTGTGGTTACATGTTTGGCTGCGTGTGTGTTTTTCCTGTGTGCTGTCCCAGCTCTGCGCAGACAGCTGGCACAGCAGACCTCGAGTGAACCGCCCAATGACCACAAGATCCGTTAAGGTCAAAGGCACCCAGCCAGGTTTATTGTTGACAAAGCACGGTAATAGCACCTGGCAGACTCTATGAGGATACGTATGTCCGTGACGATGCATGCAGTTCAATGAATGACAGGCCTTTCCATTCCCCCCTTGGCTGGGCGAAGACACTCTTAGAGGTGCCTTTATATACCCTGACATAAACCAGTTATGTACTGTCCCTTGGGCATAATTAGTTACTTCCCCCTAATGTGGCTAGTTATTACCCATTTTTTGGTTAATAAGTTTAATTAAGGTTTCAGAGTAACAGCCGTGTTAGTCTGTATTCGCAAAAAGAAAAGGAGTACTTGTGGCACCTTAGAGACTAACCAATTTATTTGAGCATGAGCTTTCGTGAGCTACAGCTCACTTCATGCAAGGCACTGCATTTAGCCGTATGGAGTGGAAATCTATCAACTGCAGGATGAAGTGAGCTGTAGCTCACGAAAGCTCATGCTCAAATAAATTGGTTAGTCTCTAAGGTGCCACAAGTACTCCTTTTCTTTAAGTTTAATTAAAACACTTTTATTAACATGGTTTAATTAAAGTATTTTTATTTATCACACTGTTATGCTAACCTTATCTTTTAGAAGGGGGTCAGTGTGTTCCTGTTATCCTGGAGGAATGTTTCTGTAAACATCCTTTCTATCGGGATGTTTTGTTACCACTCTTCTGAAATTTGTTTGCATAAGTACTTTGTGCTGAGCACTTCTTAAAAATGTGTGTTTCTGCATTATCAGCCCTGTTCTTGTCAGAGTCTGTAAACTTGCAAGCAGGCAGAGCCTGATATTAGCTCACAGCCTAATTTTTGCTACCTTTGCTTTATATTAGCAAAGCTTGCCCACTACTATAGCTCAGGCCTCATATCTCAGGCTTTCTTCCTACTTCAGTTGGCTTTATAGACCCTGGAGGTCCTTGGCCATTGTCACAATTTGCCCTCACCTCTGTCTGTCAATGCCATATTTTTCCCATGGATGGTAATGCACATAAAGAGCTCTTAGGTCTTGCTCAATATTATTCATCCATGTTCTCATTGGCTTGCCATGAAGATGGATACCCTAAGGTTGTTCTCCCAAGAGAGGCTTAGCTAGCCTGGCTTGTGTTGTCGTAATTACACGCCCAGCCCACTGAACTTGTTGGAATTTCAATTCAATCCTTACTCAGGTCAAAATTGCCTCTGACTTCATTGCCTTCAGAGCCTCACTTGAGGAAGCCATGAGTTAAAAGTGTGAAAGGAATTTTGCCTGAACAGTAACACAATTACTATCCCTCTTAAAAAATTATTCCATCAATGTTCACCTCCTTGGTACTTTTGTTGCTTCACTTACCCCAATCTTGAAAAAAGGAAAAAATGTAAATTAAAGAGAGATGTACTATATATGCTGATTTAAAGACAATGTGGTTATTGCTTAGAGTTACAGTGGATTGATTCCATTGTCAAAGTGGTATTTGAAGGTACAATGCAAGCACTTCTCTATGTATCTATCATGTGCTCATCCCTACAGTATCTGAAAAAGATTATGTCCCAGATTGCCAGCTATGTTACAGCCCCTTTATGCCAATGTAAAGCTAGGGAGTCCCTACCCCTAGCGAATATCTAGCTTAGGTGGATTTTTAATGTGGCATAGGGTTGGTAACAGCTCTACGGCCTAGGACTTGTAGCCAGAACATGGCAGGGTCAAGGGGAAAATGGCTAGATGCACTCCAGCGATTTTCAGCTGCCAGAACAGCCTGTTGGGGCTGAGGGCAGCCAAGTCTAAATTAGAGTATCCCTGAGGCTGCTCTGACTTACACCTAGGGTTAAACAGGGCCCTGGCTGGCCTGAGAATATGAAGACATGCAAAAGTGGCATCAAACCACTTTTGTCACCACCAGAGCCTATGCTGAGCACAACGTGACTGTAACTGAGAAACTGGCCCTTTTTATTGGTTATTTGGAGACTTTCAGTTTGTATTATTTGGAGTTCAATTATTTAGGTTTAATACTTTTGTACTAACTGGAAAAGGCTATTTGTTATTGTAAATAGTTTCCCATTTTTTGTATGTTAATGCTCTGTGCATGTCTTAGTAGGGGAGGCATGTTTCAAAATTGTCAAGAATGTTCAGACAAGGGTGCCTTCATTTAGGAACTAAATCTATAGGAGTCATTAAGGAGGCTTAGTTCAGGCACTTAAGATTGAAAATTTTGGCCTTGAAAAATAAAATGATCATTTATTGTTTTCATGCTCATCTACCTTAGTGACCGGGATGTGGGTAGTAGTGCCTAGTGGTTGGAGCACGAGTCATTGGTCATTAGTGTTAGAGCTGGAGTCACAGGCCAGGCTCCTGAGCCAATGCTCATAGCTGGAGTCAGAACCCAGAGTCAGAGGCCAGATCTGAAGCCAGAAATCAGAGCCAAGGGTCAGCATTGAGTTCCCTGAAGTGAGACAAGGCAGGGGCAAGACTAGGAACAAGGAACTACTGCAGCTGTGGGCAAGCATTTTGAGCAGTAGCTAAACTGCTGCTGGGATTAAGAGCCAGTCTGCAGACCCTTCTTATCAGTCGGGCAGTGTAGCCAATCAGGCAGCCTATTATAGGCCAGCTGCATTTTTTAGGTTGCCTGGAGACTGGTTCTGATTCCTGACACTAGTACCTAAATAGTTCAAATAATATCAGCTGATCCAGGTACTCCCCTTTGTACCTGACTTTTACAGCTCTTACATCACAGGCTCTCTTACTCAAAGTATCACATCAACAATGAGTAACATCATAGTAAGAGTACATGATATTTCAGTGAACAAGAGAACAAGGAACAAACTGTATAACCCATTCAGAATATAGAAGCATTTATTTGAGATGACAGTTTTACCTTTTCAATACAACAGTATGATGAATAGTAATGTCCATTTGCTCAGTGAACTTTGGAGCAATTTTCTGAAGCAGCATTATGATAAAGGTTTGTGAGTCACAAGCTGATGCCTTTAAGGACTTTTGCAACTACAATCTTCCTCATGTTGTTGCATCAGTTGTTGCTGAAAATGACACGTATGTGTCCTAATCTCAGCTAGATGCCACTAGCATTGTTATAGATTTGCCGGACTCACGGGGGGGAACACACTGGCATAGCTAAAAGTAATTGTGAGCAGCATAACTCAAAGAAGGTTTAAAGCTAATACTGCTAGTTAATTATCAGTCCACAAGGGTTTATTCCACTCTGCAGGGCATTTTCTAGCTCAGTTCTTCTAGGTGACTGAGCTAATAGCTCAGGAATTGCCACAACCTAAGTCTATCAGATACTGAACATGCCATCCAACTGAAAGCCATTTTCTGCTGTTCTAGAATAGCCCTGCTGAACATGTTAAGCAGGATGGGAAACACGAAAGGACTCCTACATTGTTAAGAAGTTGACTGAGGCCTTATCAAAAGAAGTGGAACATGTTCCTTTGAGGTGTCTGACAAAACATTCCTTTCCCCAGATGCTATAATGAAGGTGGGCTGATTGAACCTGAAGAACTGATGCCATATATTAATGATGGCAACATCAGAAAATTTCCCTGTAATCAACCATATGCTAGAATGCATTGACCTTGATGAGCATATTCAGAGAGGTGACTAATGTTAGGTGCCAGTGTTACAGGAGGAAGAACTGAAAAATGGGATAACAGAGTAGGCCTGCTTCCCCACTGTCCTGCACTGTGTGTTCTCACTTACACCTGTGCAAAGTGAGTGTTCAGGGCTATCTTTCTGATCCACACTGCACTCCCTTTGCACCTGGGTCAATCACAGCACAAGGTGCAAGACAGTGGAGAATTAGGCCCAAAGTGGTGACTTGATTTTCAAAAGAAAAGCTGTGTTTTTAAACCATTAAGGACCCACACAAGTTATTACTTTTCTGGGGTTTTACCCCAGCTTCAAGCACTTCAGGGAAACAAATGCCAGCTTACCATGAAGAGCTGCCACCTGATGCAAGAGTTTGCTTCTGAAGCCACTCACTGTTGCACCAGATTGAGGTGAGCCGGCCTCCTCCCATGGGCTGAGCAAATTGAACACCATGTCCGTGCAATGCTTCCAGACCTGTCAGTCAGATGACTGAGGGGGAAATCCTTGTCTAGAGGAAGATGAGGTGCAACAGGACAGCCCAAGTGGAGGAAAGTTGTTAAAAGCAGGAAAATAAATTCCTTGAAACTTTATTTTGGCTCTCAGAACTTCTTCCCCATTTTGTCCCTCAGGGCCTCATCTCAGGGATGCCTTCATTGTTAAAAAAAAACAACTCCAAATAGAATCTAATTTTTTCCATCAGTGCTACGTCTCCTTTCATCACTGTTGAGAGATGCACAATGCTCTGTTGGCTTCACAGGCTGTGTCCTCTGCCTCTCTACACTTCTGGCCTTTGCCACCCCAGACAGTGAAAGATCAGCCCTAAAAATCAGACCCAGCTGGAACGGGGGGGGGACCATGGCCCTCCCACTTTTTGAAAGTGGGCAGGCCTGGCCCATCCTCTTTCTACCATAGGACCCACCCCTACCCCTCTTCTTTCCCCCCAAAGCCCCATGGCAGCTGGAGCCTGGCTGGCCAGCCTGGGCAGCTGTGAACCCTCCACCTGCCTGGAGTGGGCCCCCCCCCCGACCAAGAGCAGTCTCCAGCTTATGTCCCTGCTCCCTGGGATCCTGCCCAGGGCAGGTGGAGGGTCTGCATCTCTCCACAGTTGCCTGCACGGCTCTTACCATGACTGGGCTGCGGCTCCAAGGCCCCGTCCCCAGCTGGAGCCGGGTCGCAGGCAGCTGTGGGAAGCCACAGACCCTCCATCTGCCCTGGGCCGGGGGCTGCTCTTGGAGGCCCCCCACCCAGGGGAGGGGCCTGGGCTCCCCGGCCCCTCTCCAGCTTGGCCTGGGGTGGGGCCTCAGAGGAGGAGAGGAAAGGCAGGGGTGGGGCCACAGAGGGGACGAGGGCACCTAGGCCCCCCACTTTTGGAAAGTCTTTGCTGCCCCTGAAAGCTCTAACAATGGATGCATTGGTTGGCCTGCTAATTGTTTGTGTATTTTTAGAGTATGCCTGCTGTAATATGACCATTTCAAAAATAAAATGTATTTGTTTATAAAAACCAAATACCTGTTTACGTACAGATATTTTGTAACCGTAGTAAGATACTCCGGGGTACAGGACTGAAATTAGCATCAGGCAACCCAGGTGATGGGCTGGGTGCCAGGCTCGGGGGGGGGGGGGTAGGGGGTGCGCCAGGCTCCATGTGCTGTTTTTGTTGTTAGTGACAAAAGGGAAAAAATAGAAAGTTTGAAGTAAAATGTTTCAGGTATTCCATATGTGGATTCATTTTTCACTAATCTCCCAAAATGTTCTGGACATTTGTAGAATCTCATGAAACCTTCCAGACTTTCCAAGACCTACATTTTTCTTGAACTGTCCTAGCCCTGGTCTACACTAGGACTTTAGGTCGAATTTAGCAGCGTTAAATCGATGTAAACCTGCACCCACATGATGAAGCCCTTTATTTCGACTTAAAGGGCTCTTAAAATCGATTTCCTTACTCCACCCTTGACAAGTGGATTAGAGCTTAAATCGGCCTTGCCGGGTCGAATTTGGGGTACTATGGACACAATTCGACGGTATTGGCCTCTGGGAGCTATCCCAGAGTGCTCCAATGTGACTGCTCTGGACAACACTCTCAACTCAGATGCACTGGCCAGGTAGACAGGAAAAGAACCGCGAACTTTTGAATCTCATTTTCTGTTTGGCCAGCGTGGCAAGCTGCAGGTGACCATGCAGAGCTCATCAGCAGAGGTGACCATGATGGAGTCCCAGAATCGCAAAAGAGCTCCAGCATGGACCGAACGGGAGGTACGGGATCTGATCGCTGTATGGGGAGAGGAATCCGTGCTATCAGAACTCTGTTCCAGTTTTCGAAATGCTAAAACCTTTGTCAAAATCTCCCAGGGCATGAAGGACAGAGGCCATAACAGGGACCCGAAGCAGTGCCGTGTGAAACTTAAGGAGCTGAGGCAAGCCTACCAGAAAACCAGAGAGGTGAATGGCCGCTCCAGGTCAGAGCCCCAAACATGCCGCTTCTATGATGAGCTGCATGCCATTTTAGGGGGTTCAGCCACCACTACCCCAGCCATGTTGTTTGACTCCTTCAATGGAGATGGAGGCAACACGGAAGCAGGTTTTGGGGACGAAGAAGATAGCTCACAGCAAGCAAACAGAGAAACTGGTTTTCCTGACAGCCAGGAACTGTTTCTCACCCTGGACCTGGAGCCAGTACGCCCTGAACCCACTCAAAGCTGCCTCCTGGACCCGACTTGCGGAGAAGGGACCTCCGGTGAGTGTACCTTTTAAAATATCATACATGGTTTAAAAGCAAGCATGTGAAAGGATTAATTTGCCCTAGCATTCGCGGCTCTCCTGGATGTACTCCCAAAGCCTTTGCAAAAGGTTTCTGGGGAGGGCAGCCTTATTGTGTCCTTCATGGTAGGACACTTTACCACTCCAGGCCAGTAACACGTACTCGGGAATCATTGTACAACAAAGCATTGCAGTGTATGTTTGCTGGCGTTCAAACAACATCCGTTCTTTATCTCTCTCTGTTATCCTCAGGAGAGTGGTCACCTGGTTGAAATAGGGTGCTTTTCTTCAGGGGACACTCAGAGGTGCCCGTTCCTGCTGGGCTGTTTGCCTGTAGCTGAACAGAAATGTTCCCCGCTGTTAGCCATGGGGAGGGGGGAGGGTTGAGGGAGTAGCCACACGGTGGGGGGAGGCAAAATGCGACCTTGTAATGAAAGCACATGTGCTATGTATGTAATGTTAACAGCAAGGTTTACCCTGAAAGAGTGTAGCCACTGTTTTATAAAATGTGTCTTTTTAAATACCGCTATCCCTTTTCTTTTCTCCACCAGCTGCATGTGTTTCAATGATCACAGGATCTTCTCCTTCCCAGAGGCTAGTGAAGATTAGAAAGAAAAAAAAACGCACTCATGATGAAATGTTCTCCGAGCTCATGCTGTCCTCCCACACTGACAGAGCACAGACGAATGCGTGGAGGCAAATAATGTCAGAATGCAGGAAAGCACAAAATGACTGGGAGGAGAGGTGGTGGGCTAAAGAGAATAAGTGGCAGGATGAAGCTCAAAATGTGGTGGCAGCATCATGAGAGGAGGCAGGATTCAATTCTGAGGCTGCTGGAGGATCAAACCAGTATGCTCCAGTGTATGGTTGAGCTGCAGCAAAGGCAGCTGGAGCACAGACTGCCACTACAGCCCCTGTGTAACCAACCGCCCTCCTCCCCAAGTTCCATAGCCTCCACACCCAGACACCCAAGAATGCAGGGGGGGGGCCTCCGGCCAACCAGCCACTCCACCACAGAGGATTGCCCAAAAAAAAGAAGGCTGTCATTCAATAAATTTTAAAGTTGTAAACTTTTAAAGTGCTGTGTGGCATTTTCCTTCCCTCCTCCACCACCCCTCCTGGGCTACCTTGGTAGTCATCCCCCTATTTGTGTGATGAATGAATAAAGAATGCATGAATGTGAAGCAACAATGACTTTATTGCCTCTGCAAGCGGTGATTGAAGGGAGGAGGGGAGGGTGGTTAGCTTACAGGGAAGTAGAGTGAACCAAGGGGCGAGGGGCTTCATCAAGGAGAAACAAACAGAACTTTCACACCGTAGCCTGGCCAGTCATGAAACTGGTTTTCAAAGCTTCTCTGATGCGTACTGCACCCTCTTGTGCTCTAACCGCCCTGGTGTCTGGCTGTGCGTAACCAGCAGCCAGGTGATTTGCCTCAACCTCCCACCCCACCATAAACATCTCCCTCTTACTCTCACAGATATTGTGGAGCACACAGCAAGCAGTAATAACAGTGGGAATATTGGTTTTGCTGAGGTCTAAGCGAGTCAGTAAACTGCGCCAGCGCGCCTTTAAACGTCCAAATGCACATTCTACCACCATTCTGCACTTACTCAGCCTGTAGTTGAACAGCTCCTGACTACTGTCCAGGCTGCCTGTGTATGGCTTCGTGAGCCATAGCATTAAGGGGTAGGCTGGGTCCCCAAGGCTAACTATAGGCATTTCAACATCCCCAACAGTTATTTTCTGGACTGGGAATAAAGTCCCTTCCTGCAGCTTTTGAAACAGACCAGAGTTCCTGAAGATGTGAGCATCATGTACCTTTCCCGGCCATCCCACGTTGATGTTGGTGAAACGGCCCTTGTGATCCACCAGGGCTTGCAGCACTATTGAAAAGTACCCCTTGCGGTTTATATACTCGCCGGCTTGGTGCTCCGGTGCCAAGATAGGGATATGGGTTCCGTCTATAGCCCCACCACAGTTAGGGAATCCCATTGCAGCAAAGCCATCCACTATGACCTGCACATTTCCCAGGGTCACTACCCTTGATATCAGCAGATCTTTGATTGCGTGGGCTACTTGCATCACAGCAGCCCCCACAGTAGATTTGCCCACTCCAAATTGATTCCTAACTGACCGGTAGCTGTCTGGCGTTGCAAGCTTCCACAGGGCTATCACCACTCACTTCTCAACTGTGAGGGCTGCTCTCATCTTGGTATTCATGCGCTTCAGGGCAGGGGAAAGCAAGTCAAAGTTCCATGAAAGTGCCCTTACGCATGCAAAAGTTTCGCAGCCACTGGGAATCGTCCCAGACCTGCAACGCTATGCGGTCCCACCAGGCTGTGCTTGTTTCCCGAGCCCAGAATCGGCGTTCCACAACATGAACCTGCCCCATTAGCACCATGATGCATGTATTGGCAGGGCCCATGCTTTCAGAGAAATCTGTGTCCATGTCCTGATCATTCACGTGACTACACTGACGTCACCTCTGCGCCTGGTATCGCTCTGCCAGGTTCTGGTGCTGCATATACTGCTGGATAATGCGTGTGGTGTTTAATGTGCTCCTAATTGCCAAAGTGAGCTGACCAGCCTCCATGCTTGCCTTGGTATGGCGTCTGCACAGAAAAAAGGCACGGAACGATTGTCTGCTGTTGCTCTGATGGAGGGAGGGGTGACTGACGACACAGCTTACAGGGTTGGCTTCAGGGAGCTAAAATCAACAAAGGGGGTGGCTTTACATCAAGGAGTATTTCAGGCAGGACTTCACGGAGGGTTCCAATAAGAAATGGTGCACGTAAGTTATTGTTCTTATTGGAACAAGGAGGTTAGTCTGGCCTCTGATTGATACATGGCTAGATTTACCTCGCTGCACCTTCTCTGTGAGTGACTGCAGTGTGACCTAGAGGAATGAGTCCCCTAGACGGGGGAGGGGAAGCAAATGAGTACAAAACAAATCTGGTCTATTTCTTTTTTGATCCACTCCATCTATCTTTTACATCTTTGGCTGGCAGCAGACGGTGCAGAAGGACTGCAAGCCATCCACATCTCATGGCTGCTCGGCAGAAGATGGTGCAGTAGGACTGCTAGCCATCCTCATCTCTTGCCTGCCTGGCAGAAGATGGTACAGTACGACTGCTAGCAGTCCGTATCGCCTGCCCGCTCACCATAAGACGGTTCAATAGGACTGACTGCAGGACTAAAGAGAATGACCTGGTCAAGTCACTCCAAATTTAGTCCCTGCGCCCATGTCTGGCCAGGTGCTCCTGATCGACCTCACACAGGCCACCAGGAGCAGCTCAGACATGACGATGATGGCTACCAGTCCTATTGCACCATCTGCTGCCACAAGGCAAGGGGTTGCTGCTGCGTAGCAATGCAGTACCACGTCTGCCAGCATCCAGGAGACATACGGTGACGGTTAGCTGAGCGGGCTCCATGCTTGCCGTGGTATGGTGTCTGCACAGGTAACTCAAGAAAAAAAGGCGCGAAACGATTGTCTGCTGCTGCTTTCACAGAGGGAGGGAGGGAACGGGGGCCTGACGATATGTACCCAGAACCACCCGTGACAATGTTTTAGCCCCATCAGGCATTGGGATCTCAACCCAGAATTCCAATGGGCAGCGGACACTGGAAACTGTGGGATAGCCACCCACACTGCAACGCTCTGGAAGTCAACGCGTGCCTCGGTACTGTGGAAGCACTCCGCCGAGTTAATGCACTTAGAGCATTTTCTGTGGGGACACACACTCGAATATATAAAACAGATTTCTAAAAAAATGACTTCTATAAATTCGACCTAATTTTGTAGTGTAGATATACCCCTAGACTGCTGTGAGCCATGCCTTTGCAGGGATATAAGGAGTGGGGCGTTACCACTCAGTGAGATATAAGAACCAAGCGAAGAGAGAGCCACCTGTGATGTTGTGAACCTGGTTTTATTGTGTAATTGTGAAAGTGTACTTGTTTTAAGACTTGGTGCGTACGTAGTGACTAATCAAGGACATATTTAAATCAGATGCCAGAGGTATCAAACCTCGATCTATGCGACAATATAAAATACTGTTACTTCTTTTGCCATGCTGAACACAATATTTGAGGACTTTTTAAGACTGAGAAACATTGACTTTTGCTCTCACTAATGCTTTGTTTTTCCTGGTTGAAAATAAAGATACCGCCGAAGAAGCCTTCAGGTGCTCAGCATTGGAAGCTGAAAGTTCAGTTGCAATCTAGTTTGTAGCAAGGGGTAAATCGGATGGGAAATTATTTTTTTGTATTTGCTTATATATGGCATGAATAAATACAGATTTACTGATCCTAGCATGCAAGTTTATCGTCTTATATGACAGGGATGAATCATGCATGCAAATCGTGCATTAGAGTCATGAAATGGGATACAAATGTAAAAAAATAAGGTATTAGATAGGTAACAAATGGTAGGGGGTGGAGCGCTGAAAACACTCTTCACCTGGGGTGCCATTTGGTCTAGGGCCAGTCCTGCCAAGGTGTGTCATGCTCAGGTATTGTCCCTTCTTCGGTGGTTACTGCACTTAGACTAGGTAGCCTGAACCCTCTAAACTTTCCAGGGATAGGACATTCACAAGAGCTCAGCAGTGTCCCAATTCTACTCCCCATTGAGCTCAATGGTACAGATCCTGTTGACTTAAAATGGGAGCAGAGTTAGGACAGTGCTGAACTCTTCTGAATATGCCACGCAAGGTTCACAACCTTCTCTTTGAGAACTCCACCCTCAAAATCTTGGGCCAAATTCAAAGGCAAATCTAAGAGAGTTTAAGTCTAGAGGGAGCCTAAATTGGAAATTTATGTCTTCTTTCAGCCTCCCCCACCCCAGCATGTATATTTCACCAGTTTAGACTCGGATATACTCACCACCACTGATCAATATCTAACTTACACCCCTCCTTACACATCGCCTCTGAATCAGATATTCAGAGGATAAGAGCATCTAAACTGCTGTAATCCATCTACTGAATGTCCAGAAGAGAGGAGCATAGCAAGGAAAGCAACTAACAGGAGGATGTAAGAAGGGCATGAGGCCATATTCTGCAGGCTTCTCCATATGTTACTTATATCTGTTTATATACCAACTTACTGAAATATAAAGAAGCTTATCAGTCTACAACAGTCTTATTGAGCACAATGGTGTTGGACACCCTCTTACCCTTTGCTTCTGAATTTGTAACTGAATGACTGTTTGTAGCAGTAGGTCACAACTGTCTCCTTCTGAAGTGTGTCCAAGCTGCTCTTGGTTGGCCAGAGTGGTTGTTGCACTCCATCCCCCTTGAGGATGAGTGTTTAGTTCTTTGGCTGACAGAAATAGAGAGTCAGAGACTGAGTTTGGGTACTGAAGTTAAGAGTCATATGTTGTATTACTGCTAGACTGCATGGCCATCACAAAGACCAGATATCTCAGGCAAGAAGTTTACTTCCTTAGCAGAAGGCAACCTTCTCCAGATTATGGCAGGGTTTTAACGGGCTTTTCCTGAAATCTACTTGTGCCAGTGGCAAAAAAAACTTAAGGGATGAACCTGCTCTTGGGAAGGACATTTTACTACTGCCCACCATGGTTATTCCTTTGTAACTAATGGCCAAAATAGCATCAGACTAGAAGATTTCACAATAGAAAAGTAAACAGTATCTGAGTACATCTGTGGCAATGGCCACTCACCTGTTGATAAGACTCTAAAGTTGGCATGCTAATATTTTGCCAGGGGCCTCTGTCAAGGACAACATTTATTTGGTTAAAGAGGTACCAAGTGCTCCCATTGTTTACAATGTTGCTGTGAAATTCTCGAGTTTAGGCCAGGTCTACGCTACAGATTTATATTGGTATAACTACATTGCTCAGGGGTGTGAATTTATATGGTCCTAACCCCACCATGTAGACAACATTATGCTGGTGGGAGGTGAGCTACCTACACCAATGGGAAAAGCTCTTCCATCAGCATAGTAGCTTCACCTGAGCGCTACAGCTGCCCTGCTGATGCAGCATTTTACATGTAGACCTGCCTTGAGAGTCACCTTTCTCTACTGTTTGAAGCATATGAATGACTATTACTATAATAGGTTTCAGAGTAGCAGCCGTGTTAGTCTGTATTCGCAAAAAGAAAAGGAGTACTTGTGGCACCTTTGAGACCAACCAATTTATTTGAGCATGAGCTTTCGTGAGCTACAGCTCACTTCATCGGGTGCATGGATGCATCCGATGAAGTGAGCTGTAGCTCACGAAAGCTCATGCTCAAATAAATTGGTTGGTCTCAAAGGTGCCACAAGTACTCCTTTTCTTATTATAATAGGGCATTGCAAATTTCTGTAGTACTTTGCATACATCGAAAGAGAAATGTTTTCTGCCCCAAAGCCTACAATCTAATTAGGACAAGACAATTCAGGGTTAACTTCTCACTTGTGGGAGGATATTATGCACAGCTGTGGTCAAAGAGGCAATGTGACTAGAAAGGGGGCCTGAGGAGCAGCACAGAGAACCAAACCATCTATGTGGACACACTGCAACCTGTAGGATTTCCTGTAGCACGTGTTACTCTTGTTTTTCCCAGCTATTATATTAGTTAAACGTCAATGTTCAATGCTAAAAAACCACAAAGAAAACAAAACTGTTAAGGTTATTTAAGGGGAACACCTGCCCACACAAACCCTTCAAAGTGAGGAAATGTAGAGTTAATGTAAACTTACTCAGTACACCATAATTCCCAAATATCACATTTACCAGAGTCACTTGCCCCTCCCTCTATATATGTTCCATCACCTCCAGTATGTACACCAGCACTATGCATGGACCATATTCCCTGACTTTGCGCTATAACAGAAAACCTTAACTCTACCTCAGCAACATCAGTCTTAACTGTATGACTTGTTATTGTCTCAAGGCTGGCTTTGCAACAAATCTAAAGAGTGAGATAATATGATAAAAATCACCCTTAAAATTAAAATTATCCACAACATTTTCTGTATATATTATTCAAAAAATTATAACTTCATTCAAAGACAGCCAGTGTGTGAACAATCCCTGTTTCTTTACCTTTCTGACGTGGATTTTTTTCTCTTTAAAATTCTAACGTTCTCCAGCATCTTTAACTCCACTTGAAAGATCCTGTGAGGAGTTCTGTCTCACATAGTAAGATTTTGAATAATTTATTTCATACAGGAGGTTTTCTTTGCCAAGTCATATCTGAAGCAATGAGATCTGGAACAAACCATTCAAACAGAGTACTGAGCTAAATCTTTCTGACAGAATCTTAGGGGTTCAGCCGGCACGCGCTAATTTTAAAGAAGAAAACTGAACAAATGAATGTGTTAACACAACATTGCATCTGTGAATGAAAAAAAATCTCAAATGCAAAAATAACTGGAGTTAAACCTGCCTTGATTCATTTCAATAACACATGAGGCCCAGACTCAATGAACCTGGCACAGGCAGGTAAACCCCACCTCCCTATTCTAGCCTGGGGGAGTATTCCCCATGAAGGGAGGCTGGTGATCTCATCCTCCCTCAGCGTTCTCATGAGGAAGAGGAGCAGCATTAGTGTACAGCCAGGACTCCACATGAGCCAGTAGAAGCTGCTATGGATATGCTGAACCAGCACATCTCCTGCCATACCCCCTCCCAAACAGCACTGGCCACTTTTTTGGGCTAGGCGGGCTCCCCACCTGTTATACACTGCAAAGAATGATTGCTGGTGCTTTCTGCTGACAGTTTCCTCATCTGGCAGATTTTCCATTTAGCTAGACTCACTCCCTCGACAAGCAGAATCTAGCCCGTAATACTTTACCCAAAGGTCCCGGAACTCTGGGCAACCATCACTGCATACCCAGAATGGTTCTTTACGGCTATGGAGTGCTACAGTGCTTAGACGCAATGGGACTGAATGAAGAGTGCTGTGGCTAATGTACAAGGACCTTTCTGTTGTGAGTTTAAGCCATGAACAATATTCTCACATTTTTTAAAAAATAGTTAATTTAATTGTCTTAGCTGTGTAACTTGTTACATTACAGCACACGTTGCACTAAATAAATCATTATGAAATGCTGCTTAATAAAAAGGATAGTTTCTTCATACAAGATGTTTTTACGTAGCATGAGAATTCCACCAGAATATGTCTTAAGCTCTTATGCAGTCTAATGGTATTCATATCACTCATTGTGTTGATGATTTGAACTATTCCACATCTGAAAAAATGAAATGCTTCTCTGTGGCATCTTGGCCCCTGCTGCAATATTCAGTCAACAGTCCACCGCACAGCGTGGGGGGACTATTACAATAACCAGCATCAGCAACAGGCACAAAGCCATTAGGATCAGATGATCCTGGTCAGTTTCCCTCAGAAAAAAAGATTCCACAAATAAAGCACTGCTATTTACAGTCCAAGTGCTACTCTTTTGCTGTGGATAGCAGCCTTACCCAGATAGAGGAAAAGGAGGAAATGAAAATTAAGCAGGTTTGAAGTCTGGGATTTTCAATATTCAGCCTTGGACAAGTGCCATGAAAGAACTGACAGAGTGAGGGACAAGGGTATCCTATTGACCATGCTTTAAACCACTGAAAAGCTGAGAATCTCAGCTTGCCAAATATATAAATCATTCCCTTCTAGCCCTGTCAGTCATGATATAGCTAACAAAAAAAAAAAATCAGATCACAATTCTAATCATCACCTTCCTCTCCCCCCACCTCTTCATTTAAAATATTGGCAGTCACTCACAAACTACTAAAATTACAGATTACTATTATGAGATGAAACTCCTACTGAACTCAGTGGAGTTTCACCACTTACACTAAGTCTGGGTTTGTATCTAATGCCTTAGACGTTTGAAAGCTGGAGTTCCAAGATGCTTTGACATGGTATAAATCATGGGTTTCTAATTCTAGCAGTTCGGACATCCACACTTAAACCACCACAGAAGTGAAGTGGAAGAAAAGGAAAGTTGTTATCAGAATACAACAACTCTTAGTTCCCATCTCTCATGTCCCTCCAGGGCTAGAAATGCTGGAGGCTTGTACAAATGCTTTCAGACAAAGTAAATATTTCTAAGCACTGGCCCTGAACCTGTAACCAGACAGAAAAGGCTGAAGGAGGAACTGAGAGGGAACAACCTTTCTTTGCCTGGATTGAAGAGCAGGGAAAGACAAAGAAAAGGATACAGCAGAAATAACAGCAGTTGTCCTAAGAGCATGCAACCAAAGATTAGATGTGAACTACTAAAATAAATATTTGTTAGCCCACTGGACTACTATACAACAGACCAGTTTGTTCCCTCCTGCAAACCAATCTAAAGGGATTGGTTGAAAACTTGAAACCTGTTAACAGACATCAAAGGTACTGATATTTTTCTAATTGGTGGTCCATGGAGCTCTCGTGGGGACTGAGATCTTACTGGCTATTAGAACAAATAGCCATTATTTATTTGATTGATAACCTAACAAATGATCGTAACCTATCTTGGGGCCTTGCTAGATTTAAATTGAGACATTCAAATCACAAGAAGAGAGACCAAAGACTGTGCTCCCCTGCAGCTTTGCCAGTGAGTCAGGAAACCAGGGTTTAATCATTTGGGAAGGCCTGGGAAAAAAGGTAATATTTGGAGGACTGTAGCAAGGCAATCACTCACCAGCATGGCACCTCCTGCTGGTTGTCCTGGGAATTAGCTCTCCAGCCTCTGGAGCACCCTCTGCAGGCTGGTATCTCACCTGCTGCTGGCTCCCATGTCCCTCCCAGACCCCGGTGCCCATCTACATCAAGGTTCTACCCCCAGCAGTAACCCACAACCTGGGTCTCCCCACCCAGGGGAACTCCCCACCCAGGGGAACCCCCAACCCTCTATCCCCACCTTGCCTCAGTGGCTACTGCCAGTTACCATCTAGCCCCCACTCCCTGGGGCAGACTGCAGTCTGTAAACCACTCATCATCAGCAAGGGGGGTTGGACCAGCTGCCTCGGCCTATTCCCAGGCTACATCGGCCTAGGCCCCCGGCCCCCTTCTCTCCCAGGCAGCCAGATCTTTCTCTCTCCAGTGCTTGAAAGAGACTACCTAAGCACACAGCTCTCAGCCCTTTTATAGGGCCAGCTGCGGCCTGATTGGGGTGTGGCCCCAGCTGTGGCTGCCTTCCCAATCAGCCTAGCCTTTTCTCTCAGCCCCAGCCCTCCCCAAGGGCTGGCTTTAACCCTTTCAGGGCCGGAGCAGGGGGACTGGCCCACTACAAGGACTTTCTAGACATGGTCCTGGTTGTGTTTGATCATATATCTGCAGAGAGTGAATTCTGGAATTGTGGCCCCACTGCCAAAAAGCTCTGCCACCAGCATCCACAAATTTCCTCTCTGTCACCAGCAAATGACCTTTAACGGATGTCACACAGCTATATGTTAAAATAAATCATAGGAGGAGAGCCCCCCAAGCTCCTACATGGACACATGTTCTGTTGGTGCTTGGATGACATCTCATGCAGCACCTCCCCTCCACCACTATGCTTCTTAAAATCCTGGGGGAAATAGCACAGTATGATTACCATTGACTAATAATTCTTCGTAAAATAAGTTAACACAAGGGTATCTGTCATAAATATAAAGGGAAGGGTAAACCCCTTTGAAATCCCTCCTGGCCAGGGGAAAGCTCCTCTCACCTGTAAAGGGTTAAGAAGCTAAAGGTAACCTCGCTGGCACCTGACCAAAATGACCAATGAGGAGACAAGATACTTTCAAAAGCTGGGAGGAGGGAGAGAAACAAAGGGTCTGTGTGTCTGTCTATATGCTGGTCTTTACCGGGGATAGACCAGGAATGGAGTCTTAGAACTTTTAGTAAGTAATCTAGCTAGGTATGTGTTAGATTATGATTTCTTTAAATGGCTGAGAAAAGCATTGTGCTGAATAGAATAACTATTTCTGTCTGTGTACCTTTTTTGTAACTTAAGCTTTTGCCTAGAGGGGTTCTCTATGTTTTTGAATCTAATTACCCTGTAAGATATCTACCATCCTGATTTTACAGGGGGGATTTCTTTATTTCTATTTACTTCTATTTTTATTAAAAGTCTTCTTGTAAGAAACAGAATGCTTTTTCATTGTTCTCAGATCCAAGGGTTTGGGTCTGTGGTCACCTATGCAAATTGGTGAGGCTTTTTATCCAACATTTCCCAGGAAAGGGGGGGTGCAAGTGTTGGGAGGATTGTTCATTGTTCTTAAGATCCAAGGGTCTGGGTCTGTAGTCACCTAGGCAAATTGGTGAGGCTTTTTACCAAACCTTGTCCAGGAAGTGGGGTGCAAGGTTTTGGGAAGTATTTTAGGGGGAAGGACGCGTCCAAACAGCTCTTCCCCAGTAACCAGTATTAGTTTGGTGGTGGTAGTGGCCAGTATCCATCATGCTGTCACAGGCACATCCTGAGGACCTGAATTTGGAACATCTTTTGTAGCACTAAACATTCCAAAGTCCTCACAAAGTACCAGTCTGAGATCTTTATTGGTGCTGCCAACCAACCTTTAAAGTTATAAATGATGACCTGAGTTGGAAAATGGGGCTGAATCCACCCTCAGAACTGGGCTGTAGGTCATAAACTAAACCAGAGTGTAGAGCCCTGAGTAACCTGCAGCACTGTATTCATTTTATTGCCATCCTGCGTTACAGGCTGGCAATATTTTTTTCCTGTCTCCAGAGCTGTGTGGAGTTTTCTTCAGAATTTTGGTATTTCTTGCTCAACTTGCACTTCCACGAGATGGACGGGGCGGAGGGTGATGGACCGGATGCTCTAATAGGTGTTTTCCATCTCTTACTTTTATGATTCTTTTATAAATATCTATGTGGTAATAATCTTTACTGCTCCATCATAAGCTTTGAGCAGAAGTATACACCCGCTTTGCTTTGTTAAGTGCATCACATGTTTGTGTCTGCTTGTTAGAGCACCTAAACTTATAAAGTCTGTTACTGACTGTTCCTAGAGAGACAAGGTGGGTGATGCAATAGCTTTGATTGGACCAATAAAAGATATTACTTTACCCGCCTTGTCTCTCTTATATTCTGGGACCAACACAGCTACAACAACATTACACACTGACTGTTTCTAGAATTCTAACATTGTAATGAATTTATGCTAGCTATAATTGTCAGTCCAGTCACCCGATGCTCCTCCATTCCCATATACCCTTTCTCTCCCAACATGTTTTCCTATCTAATAAAAATATAATACTTTTATTATAGGTAGGGTCTTGTATATCCTGTGCCAACAGAATTTGCCTCCATTTCACCTTCCAGTCCTGAGCAATCAGGCCTGGGGAATCAATCCTTTGCCATAGAATTGTGCTCCACAATCTAAAAAAAGTCTCTAGCCTTCATGATTGGAAAGAAAATGTTGAATTCAAGAATCAAAAGTGGAAAATGATAGAAGAGGTGTTTTCTTCTTGCGCCTGCAGATTGCCTAATGTAATAACTTTGGAAGGCGTGAACTGCCCCATTCAACTCAATGAGTTGATCTTTAACAGCTAACATGTTCCCAACTTCCATACTTTCACAGGTTCCAAAAGCCCCAACTGTCCTCTATCCTCCTGTCAAAATCCTTTGATTCCTCCCTGACATCTTTTCTAATGCAGTTCTATGTTACCAGTACAAAGTTCTATAGCACCTTATAAATGTGGTGACAGCATAAAATAAATGGATTTTAATTTCAAAATAAATAATGCAGGGACTCCTCTGCTTATGGTATTATTCATTTTCATCTTTAATTGGTTTTAAAACTCTTTTGAATATAAATTAAATCGATACAGAATTTCTAGACCTCCACATATGAGTGTTGTAGAACCCAGGGTCCTTGCTGAAATGAAATTCAACTTGCAAGAAGAATATGGAGGACCTTGACTTTAGGTATCGGGCAGTGTCATGCCTCCCACAGGAAAAAACAATGGAGTTCCATTTGTACCCTCTTACTGAGAGGGCTGAGTTTGTCCCTTATCTCCTTCTGGAGGGGAGACAGGAGACTCTTCTAACTCACAAATATCCTGAGATCCTACTGATAGCCAAACTCTCCTTTCTGCTCACCATCATCCTTTCACCCAGCATCTTACATTCATCAACATTAATTCCCACTGGTATTTCCTTGTGGATACCAATCCAGCCCACCCTTCCCAAAGTTTGCAGAGCCCCAAACACAAGGAGATAAAGTATAGGGGCTTCTGCAAGGTTAAATGGAGGAATGGGTGAGATCACAATGCTTACATTCAAACGCTTACCCTCTGGCACATTTTGAACCATTTCTATGGATTTTCATCTCCCTACCGTAGAGGGACTGATGGGGTCCAAAGACACTTTACTACTTTAAAAATGTGTTTTAAAATTTAATTGAGACAATTTAGCAAACTGAGTGAGTCTGGAACCCTGCAGATGTACAAGAAGAGAGAGAAGAAGAAGAGACATACATGGTCAAGTGTCTGAGCACTAATGCCATTTATATGTTGTTTTCTTGTGGTTTCCAGGTGAAACAATGAGACAACCTCTTGGCTGTGACTGTGCAATAATGACATGGTAGGTTAATTCTTGGGCATGAGACCAAATGCCAAGAGCCACCAACTACAGAACTGTTCCACAATGACTCAACATGTTCCCTGTATCTTGTTTTTCCATTTATCAGTGTAACGGGTTATGTCTTTAAATTCAAATAGAGACAAATAAAAAGATGTGTTTTTGAAAAGTACTGAGAGAGGAACCTTTACCCTGCAAAGTGTAATTTTTGTACTGCCAAAATACATATTTTTACTGTTAAAATAAAGGCTTGATTCTCATTTACACTAAGGCCCCATTACCCTGCTCTGGCAACATAAAAGGCCCTTAAAGTGGATGTAAATAAGGCATGCTAGCCAAACAGTATAAAAGGATCTTGGTGTAAATGAGAATCATGCCATATCTGTTTAATTTCTACAGTAGATATACTTATTTCAGCAGGGGGAATAGCTATGGGACTAATCATGCAAGCCCTCCACACATCGAATTCCCATGGCTTTTTGTTTCCCCATCTGTAACATGGGGATACTAAAGCTTCCCCACTTACCAGAGGTGTTATGAGGATTAATCAATATCTGCAGAGTGCTTTGGATATAAATTACTATGTTTATGAAGGAGATTCCTCAAACAGTAATGTCCTCAGACAGCCATCGCTGCTCTCCTGGAAGACTGTCATTGGCATCTGAAGGGCTGTGAAGGGGAATTCTGTAGGTGGAGGGCTTGCTAGGCTGGTCTCAGCATCCCTGATCAGAAACCTCACCAGTTAGTTATAATGCTACTTTGTATTTATATGGTGATGATTAGAGCTGGTTGAACCATAGGAGTTCTGTTCCATGGGAAGTTCCCATATTTCCAATCTCCTTTCATCCCCAAATTGGAACAAAATGTCAACATTTCCCACAGAATGACGTTTCCAAAAAAATTCATTTCAGAAATATCAGAACGACCTTATGAAATGTTCCCCTTCTGTAAGGTCAAAGAGCTTCATTTCAACGTTGTCATTTCAATTATATTGTATTATAAAAGTCTAAATGGTAATGTCTAAATGAAGTACTTCCCTAATTTTTCATCAAAATTTGACAAAAATTGATACATTCCCGCAAAATGTTTCAATTTCATCAAATCAGCATTTTCCACCAGCTCTAATGAAGATGAATTATTAGTTACCACCTATTACAGTGTCATTCTTTACAGCAGTAATTGGACAGTCTTCAAAATTAAAGGGATATTCCTTCAAAGGGATAATTCCTCTCTCCCTCATTTAGCCATTTTCTGTAATATTTGCATCCAAACCATGTTACAATATGTCTGCTTCTTCCTGTGTACACAGAAAAAGATACACGTTATAACTCTATTAGAGAAACCTGTTTAGTCTCTGGTTCCTTAATGTGGTTATAACTTTTCTTTCCTGTTCACACAGGCATGAACAATCCCTGCTATAACAGAGTTTGTCCACAGGCCTTAGGTATAGGCCATATCTACACTAGCCTCAAAGCAGATCTAGACAACATGGTGGTTAAAGTGCAACAGCTGCTAGTGCTATCATCATGGTCACCACCAATGGAGCACCAGTGGTAGCAATGGTAGGTAACATTAAGGAACAAAATCTATTCTAGACCTGGCAGTGTGATCAGATTCTGGTGGTACTTCTGGGAGAACAGTGTCAGGTTAATTCCAGAATGGTTACTTGGAGTAAACACCTTCATAATCATAGCACTTTACATAATTAACTAATGTTCACAACACCTATATGCATTGCTAAGTACTGTGGTCCCCATTTTAGAGATGTTGCCATCATGGTAAGCCCAACGTTTTTAAGACCCCACTAATTTTGGGTCCCTACTTTTAGACACCGGGATGTCTAAAGCTGAAAATACAAAATACAAAATTGAGGCATCCCAAATTGAGGCACCTCAAATCCCAAATCAGAACGACATTCCTGGAATCCATTCCTGGAACTTTGGCCCTAATCAACTTGCTCAAGACCACATAGTGAAGGGGAGGTACCTCTAAGGCAAAGCCAGATGAATTTAAAATGGCTAATTATATCAGTGTGTTACTGGACTGGTGGGAAAAACAGCCTGAAACAGATGTATGAAGTGCTACTATTCAGGGTTAATTCAAGTGATTTTTTTTTCTGGGAGTAATCATCAAGTTAAATAGCTTCATAATAGAAATTAGACAAATATTTCTTCAGAAAAAATAATGTAATCCGGAACATGGTTTCCTTCCCCAAGAAAGCCATGCAATCTCTCTTATGAAGAGAGAAAGGTAATTTTAATGTATTTTATTATAAAATTGAGTGGAGAAATTAAAGAGTCTGATTGAATGGCAAGTATTCCCAGCCAACTGTGCCTACAAAAAGCACAGTTCATAGCAAGGAACCCTGCTAGCCATGTCTAAATTAGTACATCCATAAAAGAGCTGAAAGGTAGCAGAGAATTGCTATGCTAACCATCTTGACTTAATTTTAAATTGCTGTTAAATTCTCCTATTAAAGAAACTGTGCCACAGGTCTGATCTTTTTGAGGGCTGTTGCAGTTATATAATTGTTTGGCCCTCTCTGTCACATTTTGCCTTATGTTTAAAATAGAATTGGTCAGTATTTTGGCTTTTTTCCATGAGAAAGTTTTTTAAAAAATAAATTTCAAATTTTGTTCATAAATGCGCTTTTGATGAAAAATTCAAGATGACAATTTTCTTTAAAAAATTATTTTTCCAACTCCACTTTCCTGGCTTCTCTTCCGGGGGGGGGGGGGAAGTGTGGGTGCTTTCCTCCATCATTACCCCCCAAGTCTTTTTCAGAGTCATTGTTTCTCAGGATAGAGTCCCCCTTTCTGCAACTATAGCCTATATTCTTTGATCCTAGATGTATAGTTTTGTATTTGCCTGTATTAAAACTTGTATTGTTTGTTTCTGCCTAGCTTACCAAACAATCCAGATTGATTTGTTTCAATGATCCATCCTCTTCATTATTTACTCATCATTTTTTTTAAATGAAAAAAGTCTACAAAATTGACCAGCTCTAATAATTAGACTAGATGACCCTTGCAGTGCCTTCTGACCCTATGGTTCTAAGAATAATGATCCCCAATCAGCATTAAACTTAACACCTGGAATAAGTACAATCAGGTTACTCAATTTAAATACCCATATTATGTGATTGGCATATAGATCTCTTTATGCAATTCATTTGATACTAGTCTCTAGAACAGTGGTGGGCAACCTGCGGCCCATCAGGGTAATCCTCTGACGGGCTGCCAGACAGTTTGTTTACCTTTGCACGGCCGCCCGCAGCTCCCAGTGGCTGCAGTTCACCTTTCCCGGCCAATGGGAGCTGTGGGAAGCGGCAGCCAGCATGTCCCTGTGGCCCACGCCGCTTTCTGCAGCTCCCATTGGCCGGGAACAGTGAACCCCGGCCACTGGGAGCTGTGGGTAGCCATGCAAAGGTAAACAAACTGTCTGGCGGCCCGCCAGAGAATTACCTGATGGGCCATGTGCGGCCCGTGGGCTGCAGGTTGCCCACCACTGCTCTAGAATGTATCTTCATTGCAGAGAGAGTCTGGACAATCGGCACCCACGTTACTTTAGCCTCCTCCAGGGGGAGTGGCCACACTGCAAAGCCCTACCTGAGCTACCTTGTCCTCAGCAGTGCTGTGCCCCCACCCCGTGTATCACTAGGACTTCTGGGAACACATTGCATGGTTCTTTGTGCTGTGATTCTTTCCCAGTGGATTATGGGAATTTGACTGTCATTCGGGGGAATTGGAGGACTATCGGCCCTTGAGTAGCTTAGCCTGCATCCTCATTGCAAGGTGGGCCAATTACCAGCACAGGTGAAAGTGGAACCTGGCCTCTAACTCCCCCCAGCAGTGGTGCCAGCTAGCCCAGCTTGAAAACATGACTTGACTCAGGTGAGAGGTTTCTGTGTGTTGATGGGACTCAGGAGTGGCAGTTAGTGGCAACACCTGAATAAGAGCCTAGGCTATTGCAGCGGTGAAAACATAACCAACATGCTTGCACAACACTAAAGTCTACACAGGCAGAAACAAGCCATGTCAAAACATTGCTGGAGCTCCAATATGGTTATAACAGCAGTAGAGATGGACCTTAAACCCTGCCTTCACCATGGTAAGAATGGTATCAGCAATGACTACATTTAAACCTGCTGGCATGATTTCCCTGAAGAGCATGAAGAGGGTCTTTTCTGATAACCTAGTTATGACTATATCACAGATGGTAAGAGAGACGAGTGATCACATCTTGTCTGAGCACACAAGTTGTTGACTTGATTGTATCAGTAATGTGGACAGAACCTAGGGTAGGGTGACCAGATAGCAAGTGTGAAAAATCAGGACTGGGGTGGGGGGCAATAGGCACCTAGATAAGAAAAAGCCCTCAATATCGGGACTGTCCCTATGAAATCAGGATATCTGGTCACCCTAACAGGACCTTAACTTTTACCTTTTGGCAAGGCTCCTGGAATGGTCTCTGTTCCTCTGCATTTTGTTCTGACTGTGTTTTAGATTTTAAATGGCCTACGAGGCATTTCCTGGCATTTCATTTAAGGGGGGGTGCATGTTGGCTGCAATTTTGTACTTCAGTTCTTGTGAAACAAAGAGGCTGGGAATTGGATACAATTCTGTCTTTGATAGGCACATTAACTGCAAAATTAGCCCAATGCAGCATGCATGTTTCCTAGCAACTTCCCTTCACAGTATCTACACTCAGATCTGTTTTGAGAAGTGGTATAGCACAAAATATTGTTCCTACTTATTTAAATAGTTGTCTGGTTCTTTTAAATTGGCAAGGCAAGTGCGGTGACAGCCTTAGCCTCTGTTGACTAATATACTCTGCAGCTGTTCCCTCCTAAAATAATAATAAAGCCAAGACTCTCTAAAAGAGAGTTTGTTGCTGCTTTTCCTCTGCCCAGATAAAAGATCTCTTGCTCAAATTGCAGCATTTGAAAAAGTTACCCCCACCCCGCAGAAAAGTGGGCACAATATTCCCTACTGTCCGTGCCCTTTCACATCACTGATCAAATCCTTTTGCATTTTCAAAACCAGTCTATGTTGCTTATATGTTGCTTATATGCAATGGACCATCCTTCCCACTAGATAGCTGTTTGCCATGAGAACAGCAACACAAGGACCTGGCAGATCTGTCACCCAGGCTCCTTCAATCCTCCCACATCCAAAACTCTCACATAAGGCCTAGTCTAAATGCAGAACTCACATGTTTTAACCAAAATCAGTACAAAACCCAAGTTAGCTAAACCAGTGCAAACCCCTCTTTGCACACAGTGATACTGGTTTAAATTGGCTATATCTCTGTTTAGTTTGTGTACATTTACTGATGCTATCTAAATAGATATAATCCAGGCGTGAGAGTATCCACACGGGATTTGGTATTGGTTTAACTAAATCACTAACACTGCATCTTTTATTAAACTGGTGCAACTTTGTGGGTAGAGCAGGCCTAAAATAATGCAAGCTTGGGGTACAGAAGGAATGCAGAACCAAGATCCAGATTAATGTAAACACCGTAAATCCATGAAGTAGCATCAACCCAAATTATTTATTGTAACAGGAAGTACATTATTCATATTTCTTCAAGATCTTCAAACCTAACAGACAAAACAAAAACATTATTTAGGATTTGATAAATGAATTTCAAATATCTTAGTTTTCCGTGAAGCCTTCCCTTGTCCTGAATCTCAGCAAGTTTTCTCTTATAGGACAACCATGAGCCACTGAAGGGCCAGAGTAAATATGAAACTCCTGTGAAGCTTTTGTATACTGCATCCAGTCTCATTCTTCACGTCAGCAGGAGCCATTTCCATTCCATTCTGAACAAGCCACATCTTTATGAAGTCACAATACAAATCACCTCTCCTGGGCTTTGGAATATGAACAAAAAGGTCATGCCAAAATAATCATAATAATCATAATAATAATAATAATCATAATAATCAATAATAAATGCCACGCCTTCTCCTCAGGTTTAGATACCCCTTTAATTACTTTATCTTGGTATAAGACCTCTCCTCCAGCTTGGCTAAATTTAACCTTGAGTATACAAGGAATTTGTCCTGATCTCAGCAATCTGCTCCTTTCACTGGTACAAATATTGGCTTTCTTCAAAGAGACGTGGGGTTTGCATTGGTGCAGCTATATCAATGACTGGCTATCAGCTGCTGGAATCGGAGTAAATTTCCAAAGCAACTAAGGCCTTAGAGCTCTTTCTATCAAAACCGCTCTGTTCCTGGCTGAGGGTAACTCCAACCTCACTTATACCTGGGTGCCACAATGAGCTAATTGGAGCCATCAATTAGCATAACACTTAGCTCTTTAAATAATCCTCTCCCCCAGAAAGTGATTGTTTTTATTGTATCTTGTGTATCAGTCATTTCAAAAAGAAAAGGAGTACTTGTGGCACCTTAGAGACTAACCAATTTATTTGAGCATGAGCTTTCGTGAGCTACAGCTCACTTCATCATCAACAGCTTCAACAGCTCACGAAAGCTATGCTCAAATAAATTGGTTAGTCTCTAAGGTGCCACAAGTACTCCTTGTCTTTTTGCGAATACAGACTAACACGGCTGTTCCTCTGAAACCAGTCATTTCAAAGAGCTTTACTCAACTTCCAGTTGTCAACATCAATTCCTTTTAAAGTGCTGGGGCAGTAATGGCATTTGGAAAGCTACTGAATACTTTCCCCCATGGTAGTCACTTCACACCTTTTGGAAACAGTTTGTATTAAACAGTGCCTGGCTGGCGGCCACACTGCTTCTGCTTCCCAAGACATCCATGCTTAAGGCTGAATTCTACTGCAAGTTCTGGGCAAGAGAGCATGTTTAGCTTCACCATAAACACAACCCCCATCTGATTGTTGTTATTAATTATGCTTTTTTCAGTAGTGCCTAAGGGCCAACCAAGAATAGGACCCCATTATGCTAGCTGCTGTGCAAACACAGGGTGGTTGATGGTCCCTGCCCCAAAGAGTTTATAATTGAAATAGATAAGACAGGCAGGATGGGGGGGAAAGGTATATAACACACAAGCAGAGTGATGGCAGCAAACAGCATGTTAATTCCACAATTTTTTGCAGGGGGAGAGTTACGTTTATTGAGGAGGGGATCAGCTAAATTGAAAGTGAACTGGATGGCGGAAAGGACAGAGGAGAAAAGGGTAAGAAGGGCAGATGTGAAGTGAAGCCAAAATGCTAGACTGTGAGGGAGAGGGAGGGTAGGAGCAAAGAGCCCAAGGCAGAGATAGTTCAGTCAAAATTTTAGAAGCTTCTTTGCATGTCCAAAGGGCAAAAGGTCCAGGCCAATGATTGTAAAGTAGGTATTTCCACAAGGGTTAGCCTAATTCATTCCATCATGTCCTGCCTTAATAAAGATTATTACAGAATCCAAGGGACTGAAAAGAATTCAGAGTAGTAGTTCTTTGTTACAAAAGGCTTGTCCACATTGGCAATTTACAGCACTGCAACTTTCTAGCTCAGGGGTGTGAAAAAACACCCCGCTGAGTGCAGCAAGTTTCAGCCCTGTAAAGTGCCAGTGTAGACAGTGAACCAGAGCTGAGAGCCGGGCTCCCAGCGCTGGCAGCTATGCCCCTTGTGGAGGTGGGTGTTTTAGAGTGCTGGGAGCGCTCTCTCCCAGTGCTGCACCGCGTCCACACAAGGCACGTTAAAGCGCTGCCATGGCAGCACTTTAGCATTGCCAGTGTAGACTAGCCCAAAATCTACATTTAACTATAACAGTAAAAGCAATGCTTAATTTGTAATAGGGCTGTTGATTGATCGCAGTTAACTGATGCAATTAACACAAAAAAATTAATCACCCTTAATCGCAGTTTTACTCGCACTGTTAAACAATAGAATACCAATTGTATTAAATATTTTTGGATGTTTTTCTACATTTTCAAATATATTGATTTGAATTACAACACAGTATACAAAGTAGACAGTGATCACTTTATATTGTTGTTTTTGATTTAAAATATTTGCACTGGAAAAATGGCAAACAAAAGAAATAGTATTTTTCATTTCACCTCACCCAAGTACTGTAGTGCAATCCTTTTATCATGAGAGTGCAACTTACAAATGTAGATTTTTTTCTTACATAACTGCACTCAAAAAGAAAACAATGTAAAACTTTAGAGCCTACAAGTCCACTCAGTCCTACTTCTTGTTCAGCCAATAGCTAAGACAAACAAGTTTGTTTACATTTACAGGAGATAATGCTGCCCTCTTCTTATTTACAATGTCACCGGAAAGTGAGAATAGGCATTGCAAGGTATTTATGTGCTAGATATGCTAAACATTCATATGCCTCTTCATGCTTCAGCCACCATTCCAGAAGACATGCTTCCATGCTGAGGATGCTTGTTAACAAAATAATGCATTAATTACATTTGTGGCTGAACTCCTTGGGGGAGAATTGTATGTCTCCTGCTCTGTTTTACCTGCATTCTGCCATATATTTCATGTTACAGCAGTCTCAGATGATAACCCAGCACATGTCATTCGTTTTAAGAACACTTTTTCACAGCAGATTTCACAAAACGCAAAGAAGGTACCAATGTGAGATTTCTAAAGATAGCTACAGCACTCGACCCAAGGTTTAATACTCTGAAGTGCCTTCCAGAATCTGAGAGGGAGGAGGTGTGGAGCATGCTTTCAGAAGTCTTAAAAGAGCAACACTCCAATGCAGAAACTACAGAACCTGAACCACCAAAAAAGAAAATCAACCTTCTGCTGAAGGCATCTGACTCGGACTATGAAAATGAACATGCGTTGGTCCGCACTGCTTTGGATCATTATCGAGCAGAATCCGTTTTCAGCATGGACACATGTCCTCTAGAATGGTGGTTGAAGCATGAAAGGACATATGAATCTTTAGTGCATCTGGCACATAAATATCTTACAAGGCCGGCTACAATAGTGCCATAAGAACACCTGTTCTCACTTTCAGGTGATATTGTAAACTGGGCAGCATTATCGCCTGCAAATGTAAACAAACTTGTTTGTCTGAGCAATTGGCTGAACAAGAAGTAGGACTCAGTGGACTTGTAGGCTCTAAAATTGTACACTTTTATATTTGAATGCAGTTATATTTGTACATAATTCTATATTTGTAAGTTCAACTTTCACAATAAAGATATTTCACTGCAGGACTTGTATTAGGTGAATTAAAAAATACAATTTCTTTTGTTTTTTACAGTGCACATATTTGTAATAAAAATAAATATAAAGTGAGCACTGTACACTTTGGATTCTGTTGTAAACGAAATCAGTATATTTTAAAATGTAGAAAATATCCCAAACTATTTAAATAAATGGTATTCTATTATTAACAGTGCAAATCATCACAATTAATTTTTTTAGCTGTGTGATTAATCATGATTTATTTTTTTAATCACTTGACAGCCCTATCTTGTAATGAAAGAGGTGCCAGAGCTCCAGCAATTTTTTTTTTTTTTTTACTATCCTAACTGACGCAGCAAGCCCAGAAGTGCTGGGGCTATGAACTGCCAAGCCTAGAGGTGCCGGGGCTCAGCCCTGGCAAGCCCTGACACAAATTTAGCACTGAGTATGTGTTAATATTATGCTGAATACCTACAAAAATCTGCATAATGTGGGATTTGGCAGCTTTTCTGCACAATTTTAAATTTCTCTTTTCTTTTGTAAATAAAATCTAATAGAATTTCAAAAAATGGAAGTGCTGGATATTAACAATATAATATAACAGGACAATACAGTTAAATATAAGTATTATCTGACTTGTTCACTTACAGTTTTTAAATAATGTTTACTGATAATTTATTTCGGTATTAAGCTTATTCATTATTATTATTTAGTATTTGCATTACCATACTGTATTCATGGACCAGGACCCTACTTTGCAAACACAGAACAAAAAGGTGGTCCTGCCCCAAAGACCTTACAATGTAAGTATAAGACAAGAGACAACAGGTGGATACTGACAGGCTTATGGGGAAGTCCAAGGAAACAATGGGACAATATTGGTCAGCATGATAGGCTGTGGTCTCAAAACACCAAAAGCCTAACTATTGTCAAGTTTTTTGTAGGTATCACAGCAAAGGAGAGTTTTAGAAGGGGTTTTGCATTACTTTTGAGGATGTTTATGGGGACCTACCTGCAGTGGTGAGGAGCAGCATGGGAGAAACCACAAAGGTGCTTGTTTGAAAATTTAACAGTTGGGCAATGGAGGCTGGCATCATGGGCCAATTGGAGATGTAAGTCAACCTCTCAATAGAAAATGAGAGATGATAGGTAGGGTGGGGATAGGCCAGGAAGCTACATGTCTTCACTTTCAAGGCCCTTATGTTTGAAAAGGGGGAGGCTGTGGAAGGATGCAAAAAGAGGGATAACAGTCTGTATCCTATGTTTGCCACTTTTACAAAACTATTGTAACCCTTCTGCCTGTCAGAGTTGGCAGCAACAAGGGCCGGGTTCAGTATCTAGGGGTTCCGTTTCAATAACACAATGCAAAACCGGCTCGAACCCCCACCCAGTGACCTTTATGACAATTACATACCACCCACCTGGGTGCCTCTAAGAGGCAATACTTCCCCTCTTGCAAGCACAGAGTCTGAGCGTAGCAAAAGCCTTTTAATAAAGGAGGGAAACAATGTGGCATTATGTTGGGGAAACACCACAAACAGGATTCATAACACCAACCATGAGCAAAAGACCCACCCCAAGTAAGTTTGGCAGCATCCTTTCCCCCTCAGGGTCTTAAGTCCAGCAACCCAGCAGTCACCCTCCCCCCCCCCCCACGGTTTCTGTCCTTGGTCAGTGCAGTCCCCCCCACCCCCCCAGAGTTCAGAAGTTCATCTGCAGAGTTTACCTCCCAGCCTGGGTGGAAGTGGAGGGAGGTATGGGGGGGTATCTTACATGCTCCGCTGCTCGGGTCGATGGCCAAGTGCCACGTCTCTCCATGGAGGTTCTGCTGCAGTCTTCGCCACCAGCTGCGCCTGTCTGTCAGCTGCTCTGCTATCCACTCCACTCTGCTCTCCGCTAGTTGTCCTGCTGTCTGCTCCTCTCCACCAGCCACCCAGCTATCCACTCCGCGCCAGCCGCCAAGCTATCTGCTCTGCTCTCTGAGCTAGCCATCCTGCTGTTCGCTCACCAACTTGCCTTCAGGCCCACCCTGCTTAACACAGCTCACAGTGATCTCAGCAACTTCAGTTCTTTAGTGATTTCAGCTCTCAGTGATTTTTAGCTGGTAGTAGGAAGAGCCTCAGTGCTGGTGCACCACTACCCCAAGGTAGGTCTGATGCTTAGACCTAGGGTATCAGTGATTTCAGCTCTACAGCACGTAACAAGACTCCTAAGGGAACCAAAATTAGTTCTGCTATTACACCATCAAGAGAGGAGGGAACAAAGTAGTGTTTAGGGCCCTCAGAAGATGCCCACACTACCAAACACACATACCTATCCCAAGCCTCTCTCAATTCCATGGGTTTTGGAACCCATGTCCCTTGCCTAGCGAGTGTTACTTAGTTGAGGGCGAGTCCCTCCATCATAAAATGCCAAGTACAGTTCTACTGTCCTTGATTCACATAACCAGGATAATAACCTTTTATTACTCCTGCCCCAATAACAGAGAGACTGGGGATCCCACAGCAGCCAAAGTGACCATTTGGGCAAGCAGTCAACCATGCTAGGCAGGGTGGGTGTGCCCATGCAAATGAGAGTGCTTATGTATACGAGATCAGCCCCTGAAGTCCTTTTCCACAGCTTACCACCAGATGTCAGGGCAGAGCTCATTCTGACTCTGCTTACACTATGATAAATTTTGTACAAAGTATGCCTTGTGAGGTATCATTTGAGAACTTGTAATTTGCTGATCATTACTGTACTGGTAAAATATGTATGGCAATACTGTATGTAAAGTTGTAAGATTCTACTGCATGATGTTACTAAGGGCATGGCTACACTTGCAGATGTAGAGTGCTTTGAGTTAAACCCACCCTCGGAGAGCGCAGTAGGGAAAGCCCTGCAGTCTGTCCACACTGACAGCTGCAAGTGCACTGGTGTGGCCGCATTTGCAGCACTTGCAGCAGCATTGGGAGCGGTGCATTTTGGGCAGCTATCCCACAGAACACCTCTTCCCATTCTGGCTCTGTGGCTTGTGGAAAGGGGGAAGGAGGTGCAGGGCATTCTGGATCCTGTCCCAATGCCCCATGATGCATCGGTTCGCATCCCAGCAATCCCTGTGCTTCCGTCCACATTTGGCACCATCTTTCAATGTTTTTTGTACTGCGCACTCTGTCTTCCCTTTCCGTCTGTGGGAATGAAGCCCGAACTGCTAAGGAGCATGCTGACGAGTCTCGCCAGCATGTCATGTTTGGCAGTCGAGTTATTCCTCATGTTCCAAAGCGACAGTGAGGACTCCGACGATGATATTGATGCGAGTAATGCATATGACAGGAGTTGGCTTGTGGCATTCACGGACATGCTCACCACCATGGAACGCCGCTTTTGGGCTCAGAAAACAAGCACTGAGTGGTGGGATCACATCGTCATGCAAGTCTGGGGTGACAAGCAGGGGCTGCAGAACTTTCGGATGAGAAAAGCCACTTTCATGGGACTGTGTGATGAGCTCACCCCCACCCTGCGGCACAAGAACACGAGATTGAGAGCTGCCCTGATGGTGGAGAAGTGGGTGGCTATTGCAATCTGGAAGCTGGCAACTCCAGATAGCTACCCATCGGTCGCTAACCAGTTTGGAGTGGGAAAGTCAACCGTTGGAATCTTGCTGATTCAAGTTTGCAGGGCCATTAGTCACATCCTGCTCAGAAGAACCAAGACTCTGGGTAACGTGCATGACATTGTGGATGGCTTTGCACAAATAGGTTTCCCTAACTGCAGAGGGGCAATAGATGGCACGCATATTCCAATTCTGGCAGCAGCCCACTTAACCTCTGAGTACATTCATCGGAAGGGGTATTTTTCTATGGTTCTCCAGGTGCTTGTGGATCACCGTGGGCGTTTCACTGACATTAAGGCAGGCTGGCCCGGAAAGGTGCATGACGCATGCATCTTTCGGAACACTGGCCTGTTCAGGAAGCTGCAAGCCGGGACTTTTTTCCCAGACCAGAAGATCACCGTAGGGGAAGTCGAAATGCCCATTGTGATCCTTGGAGACCCCGCTTATCCTTTAATGCAGTGGCTCATGAAACCCTACACAGGGAGCCTTGACAGCAGCAAGAAGCAGTTCAACAACAGGCTGACCCAGTGCAGAATGACTGTGGAGTATGCTTTTGGCCATTTAAAGGGCCATGGGTGCTCTCTGTATGGGAAGCTGGACCTGGCCAATGACAGCATCCCCGTGGTTCTATCCGTGTGCTGTACCCTCCATAACATTTGTGAAGGGAAGGGTGAACGATTCACTCAGGCATGGGACTCGGAGGTTCAGCACCTGAAGGCTGAATTTCAACAGCCAGAGAGCAGGGCTATTAGAGGGGCCCAGCAAGGATTACGAATGCCTTGAGGGAGCAATTTGAGGCCGAAAGCCACCAGTAATGTCTGGTGCCCTGCACGGGAGTGAAGTGCAGTGGATCCAATGTTAGTAGGAATCTATGTTTGCTACGCTGACTTGCAGTGCCTGTTTCTTTCCTGGGCTAAGGTATCTTTTACTTTATGCAATAATAAAGGTTTTCAAAGCCAAAAACTCCATTTATTGAAAAGAAACACAACTGCTTGGGAAACAGAAAGGGCAAGGGGATGGGGTGGGGAACGGTAAAATCACAGATTTGTGTGTGTCCTGTTCTCATACTCAGCCTTCCTGTCCGGAGTGTTTGTGCAATGAGTGCTGCACTTCAGGATGGCTATACTGCATTGTGTTGTGGGTTGAGTGCAGTGGGTAAGGGTCATAGTTTTCAGGGCTGGGTGGTGAAGCTACAGGTGTTGGAGGTGGCTGGTGGCAATAAGAACCCGTATGTTGGGGAAAGTGGGTTGGAGGTGACATGGGGGCACAAGGGAAAGAGGTTTGGGAAAAGGGCTGTAGGGTGGGGGCGGCTGGCACGGTAGTGCTCCGCCTGCATGGCTACGAGCGCCTGGATAGAGTCCGCTGGGCGCGCCATTATGCTTATCAGCCGATCCGTGCTTTGCTGCCGGAGCACCGCGCTTTTGTACCGGCGCTCCTCATTCTGCTGGCGGATCCTCCTTTCACTGTCCCGCCACTCCTGCACTTTTTGATTTTCATTACTTGAATGCTGCATTACTTCATGCAACATGCCTTCCTTGCTTCTATGTGGCCTCTTTCTGATTCTTTGGAGTCTTTCAGCCAGTGATAACACGGACAGCTAAGATCTCACGGTTGCATCTATAAAGGCAAAATGCAACACTTTACAGAGGCAGCATTGTTCACACCAGCGAGAGCAATGATTCCCCCATACTTAAGGGCAAGCACAATCTACACAATAGCAAATTTGCCAGTCCCAAAGCGAGCGCACATAACCCACAGGAGCCCCAAAATGGTGAGTAAGCACAGGGTCAAGCGTGACTGTTTCACGGCTGTACTGTCCTCTGGGTTTCTGTGCCTTGGGGAGAGCCAACAGCGGCAGGGGGCCCCTATAATGAACACTGTCCCCACATTTTCCACAGGAGTTTGTCCTGGAAGATATCTCGCTGCTGAGGGTGACCTGGGAAGCAAGGGAGGGTCTTCTACTGCAATGCGGCTTCCGCCCTGGTCCATATGCAGCTTGCCTGTGTGCAGTAATGGTTCCCCTGCCCCTCATGGCACAGTGGCACCGACAAGTTAGCCTTACTGGGTCAAGGACAACACTTGCTCTCCCGAGAAACCTGCGCAAGCGCATTGCCCAAGGTCTGGATGACACCTTTGAAGAGATCACTGAGGCTGATTACCGCGATGTGAGAGAGCACATCAACACCCTATTCCGCATCGAGGCATGCATACAGCCCTAACCCTCCTCGCCCCAAGATCCAACACCAAATAACTTCCTTCACAAAATAAAAGGTGCTTACCGGGAACCTCCTCTGGTGTTTGTCCTTCCCCAAGCACCGGCTGCCGCGACTGGCTACCTTCCTCCTGGCTTGAGAACAGCTCCTAGCTGCATGCATCTAGGGATTCCGGGGTGTCTTCCTCCACCTCAGCACCCTCGCTCCCAGTTTGCTCCTCCTCCTCGTGCCTTGTTGCACTGGGCTCTGAAGTGTCCATGGTGGTCCTCAGAATGGAGGTGGGGTTGCCCCCAAGTGTCATATCCAGCTCTTTGTAGAAACGGCAGGTCGCAGGGGCAGCACCGGAGCAGCTGTTTGCCTCGCGGGCTTTGCAGTAGGCATTCCACAGCTCCTTCAT
Organism: Caretta caretta; assembly: GCF_965140235.1. Lineage (NCBI taxonomy): Eukaryota > Metazoa > Chordata > Testudines > Cheloniidae > Caretta > Caretta caretta. The sequence goes on from NC_134207.1 coordinate 37,447,181, forward strand.
TTTAACCCTGCACTGCAGTGCCTCTCAGTCATGGACCCTTTCCATCATATCCCTTGATATCTGCCTGAAGGTATCATAATTCCTATGGCTGGAGCGCAGCTGGGACTGGACAGCTTCCTGCCCCCAGGCACTGATGAGGTCCAGCACCTCGCCATTACTCCATACTGGGGCTCACCTGGTGCATAGAGAGATGGTCACCTGGAAAGATTTTCTGAGAGCACTACACACCTTGCTGAGCAAACAGGAAGGGGATTTTCAAAATTCCCAGAGAATTTAAAGGGCGGATCTGACAGTTGGTCACCTGAGGGCAGGGCAGTAGAGTTCAAAGTGATGACCAGAGTGGCTAGGACAGGCATTGTGGGACACTTCTGGAGGCTAATCAGAGCGCACTAACAGACCAGGGTGTCCACACTGGCACCACGGCACTTCAGCAGGGGCGCACCAAATGTTATTCCACTCACTGAGGTGGAGTAGCAGGAGTGCTCTAGCCACAGAGTCAGAGTGCTGTACGTGCCTTGCCAGTGTGGACAGGTAGTGAGCTAGTGTGCCCAGGGCTCCTTTAATGTGCTCTAACTCGCAAGTGTAGCCAAGCCTTAAGGCATATTCCAAATCTGGGCCAGCAGCCCAAACCAGTTCCTCCGAGACAAAAGGCTAGCCAGCACCTCAGCCAGGTGTCATCTTAATCAAATAGACTATCACCTGGAAGAAGGGTGTGAGTGAGAAATTTACATTTTGGCAACGGAACAGCTGGGGGATCCCATGTAACAGACTGGCTTTCGCCTGAATCCCAGCTGGAGATGATTCTCAAAGAGGAGGATAAGATATAAAAATGAGGAACAGAGGCCTCAAATCACCTCTCTCCCCTCACCTCTACTCATGGCATTAACAACATTTGAAAGACAAAAGAAGCATCATTGAACTGGGGGAGTGGTCCTGGCTGAGAGATCCAGCTAGACTCCTGTGAGAAACACCTTTTTGCTTCAAGTTCACTTAGCTTGTTAAGTTAGGTATTTGTGTTTTACCTTTTATTTCTTTGTAATCAATTCTGACTTTTATGCCTCATTACCTGTAATCACTTAAAATCTATCTTTCTGTAGTTCATAAACTTGTTGTATTGTTTTATCTAAACCATTGTGTGTTTGGATTGAAGTGTTTGGAAACCTCCATTTGAGATAACAGTGTTTGTGCATATCATTTTCTACTAATGAAATGATGGACTTTCTATGAGCTTGTATTGTCCAGAAGGAAAGAACTGGGCAGTACAAGATGCACATTTCTGGGTTCAAGTCTGTGACTGAGAGTTTTCTTGTGTCTCTGTGCAATATAATTCAGGAGTGGCATATAATTCAGCTGTGAGTGATTTTGCATGCTAGAGGCTGTGTGTGAACAGACCAAGAGTGGTGGTTTCCACAACAAAGCACTGTAAAAGGCACCCCAAGTTGAGAATTGAGGGGACACAGCTGTTCAACAGTCCAGATGATATGCAGGGGAACATCACACATGGTCATAGTGACAGGCTGGGAAAAGGATCTTTGCAGCAGTAAGAATGGATATGAGCAGGGCAAGGTTGCATTTGTTGAGGCCAGAGAGAACCATGTTGCTGTAAGAAAGAAAGGAGATGATGAGAGCGTGGGCAAGAGATTTAGCTACATAGGGCAGTAGTGAGCAACCTGCGGCCAAGGGGCCGCATGCTACCAGTCAGGGTAATCCGCTGGCAGGTCACAAGACAGTTTATTTACATTGGCACCGCCGCCTGCAGCTCCCAGTGCCCGTGGTTTGCTGTTCCCAGCCAATGGGAGCTGCAGGAAGTGGCAAGGGGCACAGGTTGCCCACCACTGGCATAGGGGGATAGGAAAGGCTGTATCTTAGAGACATCACGCTGAAGGAAAAAGCATAATTTTTTAGACATAGTCTCGTCATTAGAGGCCTGAGTCTAAGATGATGGTCTGGTTACAGGCCTGAGTGACAGGCAGAATGTTGGTGTTGTCAACAATGACTGAGAAAGGAGGTAGTGGGGAGAATTTGGAGGGGACAATTAAGAGCTCTGTTTTTGCCATTTTGAGCTTGAGCTGACAGCTAGACATCCACGAGGAGCTGTCAGGGAGGCTTAGTTTGGACAGAAGGAGATAGGTCTGGAGTAGAGAGGTAAATTTGTGAATCATCAGCACAAGAGATGGGAGTTGAATTTGTGTTTGCAGATGAGATTACCCAGAGATAGGGTGTAGAGGGAGAAGTTAAAGGCATCAAGGACAGAACCCTGTGGAACCCACACAGAAAGTTGGAGGGGAGGATAAGGATGATTTTCTGAAGGACATGTTGAAGGAGAGATTAGAGAGGCAGGAGTAGAACCAGGAGAGGACTCAGTAATGGAAGCCAAGGGAGGACAGGATTTCAAGAAGAACATGGTTGGCCATGTGAAAGGCAGCTGACAGGTCAAGCAGGATGAAGATGGGGTGCTGAGCTTTGGCTAGGAAGAAATTTTTAGAGACTTTGGTGAGAATGATTTCAGTGGCGTACAAGGGGCAGAAACCAGATTGGAGGGAGTCTGGCATGGAATTGGAAGAGAGGAAGTCCAAACAGCCATTGTACACAGCACATTCAATGAGCTAAGAGATGAAAGGAGAAAGCAGGTGGGGTGGTAGTTGGAGAGGCAAGTGGGGACAATGGTTGGCTTTTTAAGATGGGAGAAACTAAAGCATGTTTGTAATGTGAGGGGAAAGAGCCAAAGGAAGGGTGACCAGATGTCCCGATTTTATAGGGACAGTCCCAATTTTGGGGGCTTTTTCTTATATAGGCACATATTACTCCCCACCTCCTGTTCCCATGTTTCACACTTGCTGTCTGGTCACTCTAGCCAGAGGAGAGTGAAAGGTTAGGGAGAGAGTAAGGGAGGGGATGAGAGTAGGTGCGAGGGAGATCAGGAGTTACTGGGGCAAGTGGAGGGGTTAGAGGATGACAAGAGAAAAGAAACTTCTGTATCTATGACTGAAGAGGAGGAGACAGTTGTAGGAGGGCAAGAGAAGGCAAGCTGAAGGAGAGGGGCAAAGTCGTGTTTTATTTTGTCAATTTTCTCTTGGAAGATTTTGGTGAGATCCTGTGCAGAAAGTGAAGTGGAGGTAGAAGGAGGGGAGGTTTTGAGGAAAAGGCGGCTGGGATTGAGGACATGGGATACAATTAAATTGGAATAGAGTTGTTCAGCTAGGAAGAAGGTAGAACTGAAGTAGGAGAGAACTAATTTGCAGTGGAGGAAGTCAGCCTGGTTGCAGGTTTTTTGCCAGAGATGTTCTGCAACACAAGCACAGGAGAGGAGGAAGCAGATATTGGGATGAGCTAGGGGTTGGGAATGCTGACCTTACAATGGGAGAGAGGGGAAAAGAGTCAAGAATGGAGGAGAGTGAAGCATGGAGAGAGTCAACAACCATATCAATGGAAGAAAGGGAAGTGAGAGTGGGGAAGAGAGAGCTGAGAGCAGGTGAGGAGGCACAGAAAGGCCGAATGACAGGACATAAGGGAGGAGGCTGATGGGTGATGTTGAAGAAGACCAGCTGGTGGTCCGAGAGGGGCAACTCAGCAACAGATGAATCAGAGAGCAGTCCTTGGTGAAGACCAACTCTCGGGAATGACCATTTTGGTGAGTGGGAGAGTTGAACCATAGCTGCAGGTTGAATGAAGAAGTGAGGGTGAGGGAACATACAGCTAAGGGGTTGGGTGGTTCATCAACATGGAAGTGAAGTCTCTGAGGGTGAGGGGTGGGATATTGAAAGGAGAGAAAGTGGGAGAGCCATGAGTTGAAATCAGAGAGGATGGCAGATGGTAAATGACAGCAACATGGAGGGGGAAAGGAGAAAAGAGATGGATGCAGTGCTGTTCAAAAGATGGGAGTGGGAAGGGAGAGGAAGGAGAGTTGGAAGCTGAAGGATTGGGAGAGGAGAAGCCTCGATCTGATCCAGGGTGGAGAGTGTGAAAGGAAAGGCCTCCATAAGAAAGAGCAGCTGCAGCGGCAATATCAGATGAAGGGATACAGGTCTCTGACAGACAAGAGGGGGATGGAGTGAGATATAAGGAGGCTCTGGATGGTTGTGAATTTCTGAGAGAAGAAGTGGAAGTTCCAGAGATAGGAGAGGGATGGGTGTGAAGTTAGGAATGGTGGTAGCAAGGTGTCATTTTGAAGTCCTGAACAGTGAAGTCTTATTTAGCCATAGAACAGAGGCAGCATGGAGGGCAGTAGCAATGCAAGATTCCTGGCTCTGCCCCGCCAATGCTCAACCTTATTCTGGAGGGATCCTCATCTCCAATTCTGCTGGCTCTACAGTCAGTTTCCCACTGCTGCTGCTGTGCCTGAGGATACCCCACTCTCATTGGCTGTTCCCCATTGTGGAAGGCCTCAAAATGCCACCCAAACAGTGCCAAATTTAGGCCCCAGTCCTGCAAAAAGAAGCGCATGTGCTGAACCTCACAGGCAGTGAGTACTCCCACTGACTTCAATAGGACTTATTCACAGTGCATAACAATCAGCACATGCAAAAGTCTTTGCAGGACTGGGGCCTCAATGAAGTTTTTAAAAAGAGACAAATGGTATTAAAGCACTCCAAAATAGCACTTATGGATAGGGGGAAGTGGTAGAGGTGGTATATCTTGACTTTATTAAGGCTTTTGATACTGTCTTGAATGACCTTCTGATAAACAAACTAGGGAAATACAACCTAGATGGAGCTCCTATAAGGTGGGTGCATAACTGGTTGGAAAATCATTCCCAGAGAGTAGTTATCAGTGGTTCACAGTCATGCTGAAAGGGCATAACAAGTGGAGTCTCTTAGGGATCAGTTCTGGGTGCGGTTCTGTTCAGTATCTTCATCAATGATTTAGATAATGGCATAGAGAGTACACTTATAAAGTTTGTGGACGATACCAAGCTGGGAGCAGTTGCAAGAGCTTTGGAGGATCAAATTAAAATTCAAAATGATCTGGACAAACTGGAGAAATGGTCTGAAGTAAACAGGATGAAATTCAATAAGGACAAATATGAAGTAGTCTACTAAGGAAGGAACAATCAGTTGCACACGTACAAAATGGGAAATGACTGCCTAGGAATGAGTACTGCAGAAAGGGATCTGGGGGTCATAGTGGACCACAAGCTAAATATGAGTCAACAGTGTAACGCTGTTGCCCCCCCCCAAAAAAAAAAAGCAAACATCATTCTGGGAAGTATTAGCAGGAGTATTGTAAGGAAGACATGAGATATCAAATACCTCCTCATTCTTCTCTTCCGCAGACTAAACAATTCCAGTTCCCTCAGCCTCTTCTCATAAGTCATGTGTTCCAGTCCCTAATCATTTTTGTTGCCCTCCGCTGGATGCTTTCCAATTTTTCCACATTCTTCTTGTAGTGCGGGGCCCAAAATCTCCATCACTGGGGATTTTTAAGAGCAGGTTGGACAAATACCTGTCAGAGATGGTCTAGATAACACTTAGGGCATGTCTACACTTACCTCTGGAGCGATCAATCCAGCAGGGGTCGATTTATCGCGTCTAGTGAAGACAAGATAAATTGACCGCCAAGCGCTCTCGCGTCAACTCCTGTACTCCACCAGAGCGAGCGGCGCAGGTGGAGTCAATGTGGGAGTGTCAGCAGTCGACTTACCGAAGTGAAGACACCAGGATAAGTAGATCTAAGTATGTCGACTTCAGCTACGTTATTCATATACCTGAAGTTGCGTAACTTAGATCGATCCCCGCCCCCCCAATGTAGACCAGGCCTTAGTCCTGCCTTGAGTGCAGGGGACTGGACTAGATGACCTCTCGAGGTCCCTTCCAGTTCTATGATTCGAGGAAAAGGCAAATCTATTTGACAGTTTACTTTTCTTTAATCTCTTAAAGACTCACTGATGTATCAGTGAAGACATTAACTTTCAAAGCAATACATATGATTGTGTATGCTAGCTCACTCTTTTCTTCTCTTGTTTTTTGAGTACTGTAGTTGCATTTCCATGAAAGGACCTTTATTTTTTTAAGAGCTCATCTGTTAGTGCTGTCTGTATCCCACTTGAGGTCATAATCTACTTTTGGCAATTTAATCATTTCCACAGCAACTAGTTGTGTTGTCCTGGCAGGATTATGACCTCAGGCTAGGAATAAACCACAAGAGAATAGATGAATGTTTAAAGAAGAAAGATTCTGTTTTCATGTAAATCTCCCTGGGGATTAAAAAAAGCAGTGTACGGTAGTAGATGAATTATGGGCTCTTTTCTGGAAGCAAAAATCATCACTTTAAAGGGAACTGGATGGTTCAGGTGATTGGCAATGAGACTATAGATCTTTCATTTCCAGATAGCTGATTCCAAACCATCCCTGGCTGGCAGTAACTGAAAGCTGTTGGTTGATGGCTTCTGTACAAAGACTTTTGTGGTCTTATCCAATTCCAAATGGATAGGGCCCCAATCCTGCAAAGCCTTACCTTCATACTCAACTTTATCGGAATTAGTGGCACTAGCAGATGTTTAAAGTTAAGCATGTGCATAAGGCTTTGCAGCATTGAGGCCTAGGTATGCACATAATCATCAGTCTCTGAAGAAGCCAGAGATTGAATGGGTTATGGCAGTGGTGGGCAACTTGGCAGTGGTTGGCAACTGCCCGCTGCCCATCAGGGTAATCCTCTGGCGGGCTGCGAGACAGTTTGTTTACATTGGCATGGCCGCCTGCAGCTCCTAGTGGCCGTGTTTTGCCATTCCTGGCCAATGGGAGCTGTGGGAAGCAGATTACCCTGACAGCTGGCGGGCAGCCCATGGGCTGCAGGTTGCCCACCTCAGTGTTACGGAGACTGAACTACTCTATGAGGCTTCAAGGTGCTCCTGCTGGCTAGGAATTGAAGCACAGTGGCAAGTTAGTGTTAGGGGAAGCTTCTGATGTTGCCCACACAGGTACCCACAAAGACAGAAGGTCTCAATATGCAGGGCTGCCAGGCTAGTTTTTCACCAGTTCAACTAAGTTTTTCAAAGTGCTGTTTTATTTAGCAATCCAAAATAATCAGCAAAAAAAAGAGCTCCAAAATCACCCGCAGCTTCTCCTACACATCACAGAAAACACTTTAAAGATTCCCTTAAGAGCAAGTTTAAAGTTAGGGAAACGGTGATAGAACTGCACTCTCCTCACAATGAACTCAACAGATTCCTTCTAAAGTGCTTCAAAATATTCAACCATTCAAAAGAGAAATCTGTCACATATCTGTTTCTTTAGAAATGTCCACTCCGTTAAGAGTTTCCCAATGTGACTATAATTAGAATGCTCTCTGAATAGAATTTATTTCAAAGTTTTCCATGAGAGGACCAGAGAGAGTCTTTTTTTTTACTCTTGTTCAAATAAGAAATTCTTCTGAGCACAGGAAGCCTCAATTCTGAATGATATTAAAAACCATTACAGAAGTTGTAATGTGCATAACAACACTTTAATGTCTCGGTTCTTTAAAGAAAAACTACAGTCATTAGTTATTATACTTTAGGTACTATAGTTAAATACAAATATTATTAATGCATTTCTATTCTACAAAAGGGTCATGTAAAATTAACAACTTGTGCTAACTTCAGTGTGTGTATGTATGTGAGTGTTGTAACAGGGTCAGGCCAGATGGCTACAGGAGAGTGATCCTACTGGGATCCAGGAAGTGGGCGGGCAGACGCCCACCCACTGCAAAAGGACCTCCCCAGCCAAAGGAGAGGATCCACATGACCTGGAAGCCAAATGATTCCAGGGGACAATTAATGAGATAACAGGGACAGGAATGAGGTCAAAGGGTCAAACGAAGGGAACCTGATGGGGACACCAAGCAGAGAACCCAGGACAGTGCCCACTGCTCCTCGAAGGCGTCCAGGAAGCCAGCAGACATCGCCCAGAGGAACTCTGCCTGGATGCATGAGCGGACGGAGAATGCGAAATGGGATCTCCTGTGACTGTGGGGCCTATCAGCCAACCTCCTCTCCCCGGTTTTATAGATGGCCATTTTAGCCAGAGCTAGGAGGAGGTTGACCAGGAGGTCCTGTGACTGTGGGGCCATGGATAGGGAGTGCATAGATAAGAAGGTGGGGGGGAAAAGTGCAACCAAAAATGTAACAGGATGTCTAAGAGGAACTGGAATAGGTGCTGCAACCTGGCGCACTCCAGGGAAACATACACCAGGGTCTCCCTCATGCCGCAAAAGGGACAGGTGTCCAGGACGGGGGTGAACCGCACCAAGTGCATGCCCACGCTTATGGCTTCATGAAGGAGCCACCAACTGATATCCCCGGCGGGGCTCGGGACCAGGTGGAATACAGGAGAGTGATAGAAGGTAGCTATATTAGCCCCAGATTAAGCAGGTCGCTTTTCCCTGGGTAAGGTAACAGAGGCGGTTCCAGAACAATCAGGAACTTGCTGGAACCAATTAAGGCAGGCAGGCTAATTAGGACACCTGGAGCCAATTAAGAAGCTGCTAGAATCAATTAACACAGGCAGGCTAATCAGGGCACCTGGTTTAAAAAGGACCTCACTTCAGTCAGTGAGGGGTGCGCAAGGAGCTGAGTGAGAGGGTGTGCTGCTGGAGGACTGAGGAGTACAAACGCTATCTGGCATCAGGAAGAAGGTCCTGCGGTGAGGATAAAGAAGGTGTTGGGAGAAGGCTATGGGGAAGTAGCCCAGGGAGTTGTAGCTGTCCCACAGCTGTTACAAGAAACACTGTAGACAGCTGTGAACCACAGGGCCCTGTTGTGGAACCCAGAGTAGAGGGCTGGCCTGGGTTCCCCCCATCCCCCCAACTCCCTATTGGATATAGGAGGAGTTGTCCTGGACTGCAGGTCCCACCAGAGGGGAAGGTTCTTGGCCTGTCCCCCAACCCACTAGGTGGATCAGCTGAGACTGTGGGGATTGTTCTCCTTCTGTTTCCCCATGCTGGCCAGTGATGAGGTTAGCTGAGTGAATGGCAGGTTTGAGCCACTAGCAAAAGTGGCCAAACTGAGGGCTGCCGTAATCTCTGAGGCGAGCAAATCCATCAGTAAGTGCAGGATCCATCAAGGCAGAGGAGGAACTTTGTCACAATGTATATAGATAGATAGATATACACACTCCTGTTAGCCCTTCGGAACCCAAACAACTCTGGGATAATGAGTTTGACTATAAAAGTGGCAAACAGTCCCATGGCACCTTATAGACTAACAGACGTATTGGAGCATAAGCTTTCGTGGGTGAATACCCACTTCGTCGGATGCATGTAGTGGAAATTTCCAGAGGCAGGTATAAATATGCAAGCAAGAATCAGGCTAGGGATAATGAGGTTAGTTCAATCAGGGAGGATGAAGCCCTCTTCTAGCAGTTGAGGTGTGAACACCAAGGGAGGAGAAACTGCTTTTGTAGCTGGCTAGCCAGTCAGTCTTTGTTTAATCCTGAGCTGATGGTGTCAAATTTGCAAATGAACTGAAGCTCAGCAGTTTCTCTTTGAAGTCTGGTCCTGAAGCTTTTTGCTGCAGGATGGCTACCTTTAAATCTGCGCGTGTGTGTCCAGGGAGGTTCAAGTGTTCTCCTACAGGTGTTTATATATTGCCATTCCTAATATCTGATTTGTGTCCATTTATCCTTTTACATAGGGACTGTCCAGTTTGGCCGATGTACATAGCAGAGGGGCATTGCTGGCACATGATGGTGTATATTACATTGGTGGACGTGCAGGTGAATGAACCGGTGATGGTGTGGCTGATCTGGTTAGGTCCTGTGATGGTGTCGCTGGTGTAGATATGTGGGCAGAGTTGGCATTGAGGTTTGTTGCATGGATTGGTTCCTGAGTTAGAGTTACTTTGGTGCGGTGTGTAGCTGCTGGTGAGAACATGCTTCAGGTTGGTGGGTTGTCTGTGGGCGAGGACTGGCCTGCCTCCCAAGGCCTGTGAAAGTGAGGGATTGTTGTCCAGGATGGGTTGTAGATCACTAATGATGCGTTGGAGAGGTTTTAGCTGAGGACTTTATGTGGTGGCCAGTGGAGTTTGACTATATATTCCAGCACATGCATTATCAATGGTAACTCTAATTAAATTCCTGTTGTGATACCAAACTCTGCCTTCACTTATACTTGTGCTTAACCCTGGAAGACAACTTGGTTGCACATGTGTAAATGAGGATAGAATTTAGCTTACAGAATCTTAATTAGTGGTATGTTTAAAAAAGCCAAAACAAACAAAACAAAACCACAGAAAAGTTTGACTTTCAGATCCCAGGCTGAGTTTGCAGAACTTGGCCGTTAGTCAAAATATCTCTGTTTCTGCACTGAGCATATTTGAGCTGGTTCACTAACAGACTAATCTTTACAAAGTAACTGCAATTTTCAAAAATTAATTTAATAGATTTTAGAAATACATGTCATCCTACCTTTCTGTCTGTACTATAAATGGCACTACTGTCTCTCTCAATGGTAGATGACATGTGACAATGCTTTGGGCTGGGAAGTAGGTTAACAGTAAGGAGTTCGCAAAAAGAAAAGGAGTACTTGTGGCACCTTAGAGACTAACCAATTTATTTGAGCATAAGCTTTCGTGAGCTACAGCTCACAAGTACTCCTTTTCTTTTTGCGAATACAGACTAACACGGCTGTTACTCTGAAACCAGTAAGGAGTTAAATCCTGGCCCTGTTGAAGTCACTCTCAGAAATAACAGATCTTACCTAACAGCAACTTGAAAGAATCTTTGTCTTTCCCATGCATTCCGTTGATAGGGTTACCAGGGCCAATCAGAGGGCAGGCCAGGAGGGCCAGTTGGCCTGGGCCTCAAGCTCAAAGGGGGCCCTCAAATTTAGACACTTGTTAATTTTTTGGCATTTGATAAGTTTTGCAACTTGTTTTTATGCACATCCCTATTGGACCAAAATGTGACACACTCTCTCAGCTTACAGGTTTCAGAGTAACTAATGCCGTGTTAGTCTGTCTTTGCAAAAAGAAAAGGAGTACTTGTGGCACCTTAGAGACTAACCAATTTATTTGAGCATGAGCTTTCGTGAGCTACAGCTCACTTCATCGGATGCATACCGTGGAAACTGCAGTAGACATTATATACACACAGAGACCATGAAACAATACCCCCTCCCACCCCACTGTCCTGCTGGTAATAGCTTATCTAAAGTGATCATCAAGTTGGGCCATTTCCAGCACAAATCCAGGTTTTCTCACCCTCCGCCCCACCACACACAAACTCACTCTCCTGCTGGTAATAGCCCATCCGAAGTGACCACTCTCTTCACAATGTGTATGATAATCAAGGTGGGTCATTTCCAGCACAAATTCAGGTTCTCTCACTCCCCTCCAAAAACCACATACACAAACTCACTCTCCTGCTGGTAATAGCTTATCCAAAGTGACCACTCTCCCTACAATGTGCATGGTAATCAAGGTGGGTCATTTCCAGCACAGATCCAGGCTTTCTCACCCCCCCCCCTTTTTCCGGGACACACACACACACACACAAACTCACTCTCCTGCTGGCAATAGCTCATCCAAACTGACCACTCTCCAAGTTTAAATCCAAGTTTAACCAGAATGTCTGGGGGGGGGGTAGGAAAAAGCAAGGGGAAATAGGCTACCTTGCATAATGACTTAGCCACTCCCAGTCTCTATTTAAGCCTAAATTAATAGTATCCAATTTGCAAATGAATTCCAATTCAGCATTTTCTCGCTGGAGTCTGGATTTGAAGTTTTTTTGTTGTAAGATAGTGACCTTCATGTCGGTGATTGCGTGACCAGAGAGATTGAAGTGTTCTCCGACTGGTTTATGAATGTTATAATTCTTGACATCTGATTTGTGTCCATTTATTCTTTTACGTAGAGACTGTCCAGTTTGACCAATGTAAATGGCGGAGGGGCATTGCTGGCACATGATGGCATATATCACATTGGTGGATATGCAGGAGCAGCAAATTTAAGCAAATAAGATGTGATTTGGTAAAAGACATAATTTTTTTGTTAACTGATATAAATTTTGTCATATTAAAGAGCTAAAAATGTTCATAAATACTAATAAAAATATATCAGTTCTGATGGCACAAGATTAGACTGTGATGAACGTGTCCTCTCAGATCAACTGATTATATAAACAAACCACTACTAGTGGCTGGTGCTGGATCAAGTGTGTGTTGAAAGGTAGAGAATTGTTACATTTTAGTGTCTTTATAGTTTTATGTCTAGTTGACTAAGGAATTATTTATGTTTGAGAATTCCTCATTATCATCTTCATACGGTAGCTAAAAGAGGTGACCGGTTGGTTGGTGGAGCCCTAGCTTGGTAGCTTGGCCATCATCATAGGCTTTCATAGTCTATAGGCCCAGATTCAAGGTGAAAATTTGTGAGGACAATCTTGTACAGTGAGTTTTGTGAGGACACAAATTTGAAATTTTTGGACATTATCCCTCTGTCTCTATCCATGTCTGTGTTTTATTTATATATATATTTATATGTCATCCCTTTGTCTTCAGCTCAGCCTATTATACTTTGCGTGCTTGAGTTTTGATTCAGTGATGATAATAACCTGTCTGACCGTTTCATTTTGTGTTCTTAATTAATATTCCTTTGTTTTAAGTCTTTTCAGCATTTGTGTACCATTCAGCATTTGTGTACATGTTTACAGTAAAAGATTTCAAGTGTAGATAATCTACTTATTTACAGCAGAATATTTCAAGTATGGATAGGCTACATATTGACCAGATAGATCACTATGAAGAGGAGATTTGAAAGTGGTGCAAGCAAGAGATGGCAAAAACAACTGAATGAAGCAGCATCTAAGAGCTCAAAGCCAATAACTTCATTTCTCAAGCCACTGGAAAACACATCTTACCCAACAAACAATGCTACAGATAATGAAAACTCTGCAACTGCAACAGGTGATATTTCAATGCCAGTACCTGAACATGAGGACAGTAGTCAAGAAGGAGATGTGCCAGCAGTAACAGATGCAGCTGAAGATCCTGTGTACGATCAAGAAACTCAACAGCAACAGGAAGATGCAGATCTTACACAGCAAGAGCAATTCATGAATACTACAGGTTTGACTGTGACTGACATTGGAGTTATTGACAAGAGCAATGCTGCCCAAATGCAATCTTTTCTTCAAATTAGTTGTTTTGAAATTCCAAGTAACATTCCACGAAATGCTGATAATCATGCTTTCCCTACTCGTCTGCTGACAAAAACTCTTCCAAACGGTGAGACCTGCACAAGAGACTGGTTATGCTGGAGTACGGAAAAACAATCTCTGTACTGTGCACCCTGCTTCATTTTGAACAAAAGTGCTGAAAGTGCATCAGTTCTCTCTGATCAATCAGGATGGAGCATCAACAGAGGTTGGAGGAAGTTGAAAGACCGAATACCATCACATGAGAGTTCAACATCACACAAAGAAAACTATGTTGCATGGAAATCAGCCATTAGGGCAGCATCAGCTGAAAGTTCAGTTGAGAATTTACTCTTGACTGAACTTTCTACAGAAACTAATAACTGGAAAAAACTCCTTGAGTGCATCCTGAATGTCATCCTTTTTCTTTCTGAGCAAGGATTGGTTTTCTTTGGTTCCAGTCAACATATTGGTGATTGTGCAAATGGAAACTTTCTAGGCTAAGTTGAGCTCCTCAGCAAACATGACCCATTTTTATCAGAGCATGTTAAACGTGTTCAAGAATCACAAGAGAGTCAAAAGCGCATGCAAGTCCATTATCTCTCCACACGCATACAAAATGAGTTTATTGAGCTATGTGGGTCATTTGTACAAACAATAATTCTTGATGAGATTCGAAATGCCAAGTATTTTTCAATCATTGTTGATGCCACTCCAGACTGTTCTCACAAGGAACAGACTACTATGGTTATTAGATATATTAAGATTGTAGACAGCTCAAAATTTTCAGTTGAAGAAGGGTTTATGTTGTTTGATAATTTCACAAGAAAAACTGGAAAGGAAATTGCTGCTCAAGTACTAGCAATTCTAGAAGTTTTTAAGTTAGGCTTGACCAATGCAGACTTGAAAAATCTATGACAATGGATCTAATATGGCTGGGAAGTACAAAGGTGTACAAGCAGTTCTGCTTGAACATAATTCAAACTGTATTTTCTCCAGCTGTGGAAGCCACACACTAAACCTTGTAGGTGATGACTGTGCTGAATCATGCAAGGAGGCAATTACTTACTTTGGAACTGTTCAGCAAATGTACAATCTCTTCAGCAGCAGTCCACAAAGGTGGGAAATTCTGAAGCAGTATCTTCCTGTTTGGAAGATACTGCATGGGATGTCCAAAACTAGATGGTCGGCACAGATTGATGGTGTTCAACCAGTTGCGCAGCATTTGAATTCAGTGAGAAAGGCTTTAAATGAGCTTGAATATCTCAATCTGACTGCACGGGCTTGAACTGAACTTCAGTTTATTCAGAAGCACATGTCCAAATTTGAATGCATTCTGATGTCATCTTTGTGGATGAAGTTACTTACAATGATCCACCAAACTAATCTGGTAATTGAAGTACGCAATGCTACACTTGATATTGAGAGGGATAACATTGAAAGTCTTATCAATGACATTCAACAGATTAGTGAACAATGGGAGGCGATCCTGACTGAATCCAATTAGTAGCACAGAATATTGGTATTTCATCTGAGTTCTCCACCAACCACAACTTATCTACTGAATCCGATGCCGAGCAGCATCATAGGGTCAATGTCTTCCTTGTCATCAATGACTCTATTCAATCAGGTCCTACACATCGATTTGAGTCACTGCGACTAATTTGTACCCTTTTTGGATTTCTTTGGCAGCTCAACAGACTGAGTAATCTACTTTCTGCAGCTGAACAATTTCAGCAACAGTACAACAAAGAAATCTCAAAACATCTCAGTGATGAGGTCATCTTCCTCAAATGAATGTATTTCATGACCTTTAAATTGGGTTGCAAGCCAAAGGAATTGCTTCAGGAAATACTTGAACTTGGACTCTCTAGGGTGTTTCCTAATATCACAATTGCATTGTGTATTTTTGTCAGTTTGCCTGCATCAGTAGCTTCAGGTGAATGCACCTTCAACCTGTTGAAGCAGGTAAAGAACTATCACCGTTCCACTATTGGACAAGAGCGTTTGAATGGGCTCGCCATGCTTAATATCAACTGTGACATTGCACGAAATCTAGATTTTTTTTTCCTCCATAATTAGTGCATTTGCACAGAAAAAGGCTAGAAAAGCATTTGTTAAATAAAAAAAAATTCAAATTATGTCTTACTCTTTTTTTGGTGCCTTATTTTGTTTTTGTGTGTTGTCATTTTTTATTTTTATTATTGCTAGGGGCCTCAAAAGCTGGAAGTGGGCCAGGCCACTCTAGACCTCTGAGAGGGCCTGAGGGTTACCACCTTTTTGAAATGCAAAAAACCCAACAACTAACAAACAAAAACTGGCACCTACCCCCCCAAACAAGGCAAGCCTGCGGCAACCCCAGCCCCCAACCACAAGGCAACTCTACAACCCCCTCTCCTTCAACAGCCACTTAGAGTATCTAGAGTTAACACATACAGATAAGATTGATAACATCATTTTCTTACCTTGATTGAGTTTCTCCAAGCTGCTTTGTTTGTGCCTGTCTTCACTGAGATTATTTTTTTTCCAAACTGCATTGGTTCTATATTTTAACTATATACTTGAATGTATAGCCAGGCTCATCAAATACCAGCTAGGCGGTAACCCTGTTGTGCTACAGAGTGGCCAGTGGCCAGTAGAAGAGTGTTAGAAGGGAGCTCTGTAGAGGGAAGAAAGTTTGCTATAAATTAATTAGAGCACCTGAAGCCAGTCACATGATAAAAAAAACCTTGCTTCAATCAGACATGAGGGGGAGTTAAAGCAGAGAGGATTGGTGTTGAAGCAGAGAGGACTGGCATTGGAGCAAAGAGCAGTCTGGAGGAGTTGAAACAGAGTGCATTGGTGTTGGAGCAAAGAGCAGTTTGGAGGGAAGCAGAGGAGAGTCTGGAGAAGTGCTGTGGTGGGCTAAGAAGACCAAGACCCTAGGTAAAGGGACATCTGGTTTGTGCAGAGGGAGGGCAGGAAGCCCCACAAGCTGAAGGGCAGGAGAGGGAAGTAGCCCAGGGGAAGGAACCACTAGTTCTAGTGGTTTACCACTATCCCTAGGGCCCCTGGGCTGGAACCCGGAGTAGAGGGTGGGCCCGGGTCCCTCCCTCTCCACTCCCCTTCTCTAGGACACTAGTGGGGCAGTTAATACCCCAGTTCAGGGGCAAGAAATGGTGCCCGGAAACCCCCCACACACCAAGAAGAGAAAGCGTGAGACCCATCATAGTAGTGCCGGTAATTTGCCACACTTATCCATTGGTAAGCTGCATTCCGTGTGCCTTAATTTAACAGAAAGCCCTTGTGATGAGGTACAAGGTGGGTGAGTCTCTTATTGGACGGACTTCTGTTGATGAGACTGGAGACAAGCTTTCGAGCCACACAGAGCTCTGCTTCAGGTCCATGTTGCATGAATGCTCGTCTCCTTCACCAACAGAAGTTTGCCCAATGAAAGATATTACTTCACCCACCTTGTCTCTCAAATATCCTGGGACAAACACAGCTACAACTACGCTGCATACTTCTGATGAGGTGTCAGCAAAACATCATCTCCTGCTATGGCCAGGTCTTCACTAGAAACTTTTGCTGGTATTTCAGTGCTGCTAACCATGTGATTTCCCCCTCTCCCCGCAATAGTTCTACATTAGCAAAAACTGTAGTGTAGACATAGTTAAACTGGGAAAAAGTGTTTGTGCCAGTCACAATAGGATAAATGGCCCCTTAAATGAAATTAGGCCCACCTCTCTTGTTCCAGTCCAGATGTGCCCTAGTTTGAGGAGGACAGGGCTGCCCCGGTAGTTAAACAAGAGACAGCCCAAGGGCACAGGAAAGCTCAGAACCTAGAGGAGGTGGAGGAGAAAGAAAGACAAACAAACCAACCCAGCTACCCACAAAGAACTCAGAAGAGCAGAACTGGTTTGAGATCTTCAGGAATGAGTTGCCCTTGAAGGATGGGGCAGTAACAGTTCCTCAGTGAGCAATGGAGCCAGATCAGACTGCTGAAAGCAGAAGATAGTCAGGGGTCACCCACAAAAAGGCTAGAGGGGCTGAAGACTGCGAAGGCAAAGCCTGCTGGCTCTCTGAGCTGGAGAGCTGAAGCCAGAGGGCTGTAGAGAGCTGAAGGTTAGAGAATGACTATGGGGATAAGCTGCTGATGTCTCTGGGTAAAAGCTGTAGCTATACCAAAGAAGGAAACAGGGCAGAGAACACCCTAGTCAGAGGGGGTGAGGTGAGGTGTGATAAGACATGTCAGAGTGATGAGGTGTGTTGATGGACTATTGGAACTTGAAATAAAAACTGTATTGTTTAGACTGTGCTGGGAAATTCTGGGTTATGGTTGTGGGACTTCTGTAATAAATTAATCCCACAAAAGGATATTTCTACTCTGAAAGCTTGTGTGGTGTTATTGAGGCCCCTGGAAGAGGGAAATGGAGGCAGGGGGTTTCATGCAGGGCCACCCTGAGGCTAAGAGGAGGCACTCTGGAGTTGGCCACCCTATGACACCAGTATAGCTTATTTTGTTTGAGGAACAAGGAAAACCCTTTTTTGGGGGGGTGGGGGTGGGGGGCAGTTATAATCTACTGTGTGCTTATATTAGGAGGATTTGGTGGTATACCTATGCCAGTATGACTATACCAGCAAGCCTTTTCTAGTGTAAACTAGGCCTAAGGTACCTGGCGGCATCATTTACAGTTATATAGATCGGGGAAGTGTGACATAGTGAGAGAGATTTCCTGTGTCTAACCTACTCCATCAGACTTACTCATCCGATGAAGTGAGCTGTAGCTCACGAAAGCTTATGCTCAAATAAATTGCTTAGTCTCTAAGGTGCCACAAGTATTCCTTTTCTTTTTGCGAATACAGACTAACACGGCTGCTACTCTGAAACCTGTGATTCTTTCTTAATCTGTTTAAAGAAAATTATATTTAAGGCATGTTTTAATTTGTTTCATGAGTTAGTAAATGCATTTTTTAATGATTTTTTTAATTAAATTTATTTTGTAATCAGATATAGTGCTTAGAGTACCACTTACATTATTGAAGTGTTCCTTAATGTCTTTTTGATGTCCTTAAAATGTGAGAATGGTGGGAATCAGGAGCAGCAGAAGCTCCCTAAAAGTGGGGGTCCACCAGCACTCACTGTACTGGACCTAGGAGCTGATTAGGAGCTAGCGAACTGGAATGCAAAAAGGGGGCTGTGAGAGGGGGAATTGAACCTGCATCTCCCACACCCCAGACAAGTGCTCTAACCACTGGGATAAAAGTTATAAAGTGGCACTACCATTGCCTCTTCTGGCAGCCAGTATTTGAATGGAACCTGAGCAGATAGGCAGCCTCGAAGCACACCTACTGGATTGGGCCCTACATGCAACATTGGCAGATGAATGCTCATCTTCCCCAAGGTTGTGAATCACTCCAGGGCTTTCTGGGGGAAATAGGCATCTGGACACTTTAGAGTAAGGGAGCAACATAGATGCCTAAGGAACTTTTACCTTGAAAACTTAGGTGCAGAGTGAGTTTATTCACTGACAGGGGTTGGTGGGAGTTCTGTGAATTGGAGTGGAGTCAAATCTGGGACTTAGGCATTTATGTACCTTTGTGGATCTGGACCTTACTGTTATCTTGAAACTGAATTTATAAATAAAAATAAGAAAATTGACTCAGTGCTATACATTAATTAGGCCTCATTGATAAGAAAGGGACACTACTGCCAGCCAGTTGGAAATTCCATTTGTGTCCATTGTTCCAAAAGAATATCAGAACATATTAGTCTGTAAACTGCCGGATTTCTCTGATGGATGAAGCACTCTTGAGTCTCGTCTATGCTTGGAATTAGTTACCTTTTTTTTTTTTAGCCATCAGCGTAGCAGCGTCAGTGCAAACCCCTACTGTGAAGAAAGCAAACTGATATTTGCACTAGTGGACAGGGTGGTTTGATTTTAAATCAAAATCACTAGTCAGGAAGACTCTATTTAATCATGGTTTTCTCCATAAAAGTGCATTCTTGTTGGTTGTTATAACCTTTAATACATATTCTTCACAACCCAGAGGTAGATGTAGGTTTCATTTTTAGAAGGTACACACTATACATTTTTAAACTGATTTATTCTGAAAACTTTTCAGATTAGTTTTACAGCTATATCAGAAAATGAATGATTGGTTATTTCATTTACCAAAGGTAATTGAAGCAGATGTTTATGAAGTCATTGGGAGGTAAACTATCTCCAATTCACAGGCTAATCATTAATGTTTGAGGATTTTCTTGTCATGCTGTATTAGGAGGAGAACATCACCAGACAGACATGTAAGTTGTTTTATTTAACAAAAACAACATTAAGTATTCTGGATTTTTTTCTTCAAACAGCAAACATATAATATTTTAACAAAATAAACATGTCCCTCACTTCTCATATTTATCTCCAGACTTCTTCTCCTTGTCCAGATCTATTCTGCCCCCAACAATCTTCTATTCATTAAATTTTTTGAAACTTTGCACTTTTACAGAGAGGTAAGGGATTGACTCTGAGAACACAAATTTGCAGAAGAACAATAGAGTTGAGGTCTGTTATTTCTCACCTCTCTATTTATTTAAAAACATTTTTGCTGTTAACAAGCATGTTACCTCTGGAGACACAAATTCAGAGTTTGAGAACTGCAAAACTAAGCATCTCTGATGGTATCTTCTAGACTGAGCACTGAGTCCCATTGGGTAGATAGAAAGGTTAACCTAAATAATCTATACAGAAACCCCTGGAGCCCCATAAAATTGGGTCCCTAATCCATGATCTATTGGAACTCATTTACAAAACTTCTCTTAAACATTACATGAATATATTGTCTCATACTACAGAATTTATAATCCCTATTCTATGGTGAGATATCTTTGAGCTATAATGTATCTTAATTAAAACTATGTTTAGATAAGTTTTTTCCTCAAAAAACATTATCAAAAAAATCCAATTTAAATAAAAAAATCTGATTTTTTTAAATCATTGATTTTTATCCACACTGCTAGTGGAGCTTATCCTGGTTTCAAGTGGGGTAAATTCCACTGGAGCAGATCATGACTTTCCTTGTCTACATCAGGGGTTTAAACTAATGCAGCTACACCAATGGCTAAAATTAATAGGCAGCAGGTTTAAAACAAACAAAAGGAAATATTTCTTCACACAACATACAGTCAACTTGTGCCAGAGAAGACTATGACAGGGTTCAAAAAAGAACTAGATATATTCATGGAGGATAGGTCCATCAATGGCTATTAGCCAGGATGGGCAGTTATGGTGTCCCTAGCCTCTGTTTGCCAGAAGCTGGGAATGGGCGACAGGGGGGTGGATCACCTGATGATTACCTGTTCTCTTCATTCCCTCTGAAGCACCTGGCTTTGGCCACTGTTGGAAAACAGGATACTGGGCTAGATGGACCTTTGGTCTGATCCAGTATGGCCATTTTTATGTTCTCAGATAATTTATAGTATAAACAGGGCTACAGAAAATGCCCACATGGAATTCCACCAGGAGGACTCAGAAAAGGGAAGACTCAGAAGAGGCAGGCTCCCTTAGGGGGGATTTCCAGTCTTCCCCCCCGTCTGTCTTTTATCTAATGTGTTTCATAAACTTCTAAATTCCAAATAGTGCATGTGAGAGGGAGGAAGGAAGCAGGTGACAAGCTGACTGCTCCTTAAGAGAGTTCCACAGCATCAGTCTTTGCATTTGCCAATTTAAATGACTCGGAGACCCCAATTAACTAGCGTCTGGAGAACTCCAAACACCTGTATATAAACACACTGCTAGTAACAATATCTTTCTTAAGAGAAGCAGCAAGGTCCGTAGCAAAACTCCCCAGGAGCCAATGTTCTACTCACAAACACAGTACAATGGAGAATGGGAATATGTCTGAAATGAAGGCAGGTATTTGAGAATTGTCTGAAATAAAATCAATGAAATCTGAGCTGCAAAGCATCCAGAAAGAATTATTAACAGATGTAGAAGATCTTGCTCTCTCAACTTCAGTCATTCTGATTTAAAGAACATTCAGCTGTACTAACTGTTGTAAATAAGAGATTCCAGTTGCCTGGGAGCTTGATCTGGAGAATATTTGCAGAAATAACAGAGTGATAAGGGAATGCAGGACCAAGGCATCCAAACAATCTTAACTCTGCCCTGTAGAGACACCAGGAGGCAAAACAGTGTAAAAAAAATGAAAAAAGTCCATTTAAACGGGGATTACAAACACTAAAATTCCTTATTCATAAATGTATGATTGTTGCATAGGTCACTACAGGGGAGAATTAAAGTTATTTGGGTGTTGTAATTGTGCATTTCCACATTAACATATTAGGATTTCTTTTAAGTTTAACCTTAACATTGAATATGCTGCGTCAATAATGCTTGTATTGGAATAATTGCAACATCACTAATGTTTTTCTGCTCTAAAATACAGATTTGCACTCTCAACTAACTCCATTTTTAATGCAATTATTGTCTGGAAACAAATACAAGAGGGTACTAACAAAACTAATAAGGTGTTCAGCTACCATCTTGGGAATAAATGCAGAACAAAGTTGTGCTATAGAATCATAGAATATCAGGGTTGGAAGGGACCTCAGGAGATCATCTAGTCCAACCCCCTGCTCAAAGCAGGACCGATCCCCAATTAAATCATCCCAGCCAGAGCTTTGTCAAGCCTGACCTTAAAAACTTCTAAGGAAGGAGATTCCACCACCTCCCTAGGTAACGCATTCCAGTGTTTCACCACCCTTCTAGTGAAAAAGCTTTTCCTAATATCCAACCTAAATCTCCCCCACTGCAACTTGAGACCATTACTATATTCAGATAGTTTGATAACAGCTACAACCCTTACTACAGTGTTATGAAAGAAATTATGGAATTTGGAAAACAGGTTCACCAAATCCTAAAACAGTGAGCTATACGGGCTCCTTCTTGGCATAGCTCTTTGCAGCTGTTCTGAAAAAACTGAGATGTTTCAAATTAGCAAAGTTTAGAATCTCACCTCTATCTGATGACAAGAGAGCACCAGGAGGGTAGGGAGGAGACGGCAAGTTGGGATGTCTAAGGATTAGGGTTATGTAGCTGCAGAAATGCGAAGAAGTGAAACTTCCTACCCTAGACTTTACAAAAAAGGAATGGCTTTTTTTTTTTAACCTTATCAAGGGTATACTTATCAGTGTTCGAGAGATTCCAAAATAATTCAACCTGAGTGTTTTGCTATTTTTAGAAAACAAAATATAGGAAACAGGTTGAGTTACACATAGATGTTAAGGTCCCATCAAAGACAAAGATTGGTGTCAACTCCATTATAAAACACAATTTATATAGTTTTTTCATTGTTTTACTTACTCTCCACAGCAGAGAAATTATAGTGGGATGGTTGGTGGTAATAGAAGCTGGTCCATTCTGGAAGGTAGCTTCTCTTTAAAATTGTTTGATCATAAATTGTACTTCTGAAAGAGAGGGTTTCTAATTATGGCAATCTAATCCTGCCATCTTTTACCTGGACAAAAGTTCCAGTCCAATTCACTGAATTTATGTCTGAGTAAGGACTGCAGGATTTGCTTATGTGCTACACTTGGCGAGAGCTGTTAAAGGGCAATTCATGTTGTATTCCTGAGGGAGTTCTGCACCACTGCACAAGCACATAATTAGAATCACAGAAGATTAGCATTGAAAGAGACCTGCTCCAACCCTCTGCTCAATGCAGTACCAACCCCAACTAAATCATCCCAGCCAGGCTTCGTCAAACTGAGCCTTAAAAACCCCTAAGGATGGAGATTCCATCACCTCCCTCGGTAACCCATTCCAGTGCTTCACCACCCTCTTAGTGAAAGAGTGTTTCCTAATATCCAACCTAGACCTCCCCTAGTGCAACTTGAGACCACCGCTCCTTATTCTGTCATCTGCCACCATTGAGAACTGCCTAGCTCCATCCTCTTTGGAACCCCCTTTTAGGTAGTTGAAGGCTGCTATCAAATCTCCCCTCACTCTTCTCTTCTGCGGACTCAATAAGCTGTTTCCTCAGCCTCTCCTCATAAGTCATGTGCCCCAGCCCCCTAATCATTTTCATTGCCCTCTGTTGGACTCTCTCCAATTTGCCCAAATCCTTTCTGTAGTGGGGGCCCAAAACTGGACGCAATACTCCAGATGTGGCCTCATCAGTGCCGAATAGAAGGGAATAATCACTTCCCTTGATCTGCTGGCAATGCTCCTACTAATGCAGCCAAATATGCCATTAACAATGTGCCCTTGTTGCCAAGAAGGCTGACTCATATCCAGCATCTCATCCACTGTAATCCCTAGGTCCTTTTCTGCAGAACTGCCACTTAGCCAGTCGGTCCCCAGCCTGTAGCAGTGCATGGGATTCTTCCATCCTAAGTGCAGGACTCTGCACTATTCCTTGGTGAACGTCATCAGATTTCTTTTGGCCCAATCCTCCAATTTGTCTAGGTCACTCCGGACCCTATCCCTACCCTCCAGAATATCTACCTCTCCCCCCAGTTTAGTGTCATCCACAAACTTACTGGGGGTGCAATCCATCCCATCATCCAGATCATTAATTAAGATGGTGAACAAAACCAGCCCCAAGACCGACCTTTGGGGCACTCCGCTTGATACCGGCTGCCAACTAGATATCGAGCTGTTGATCACTACCCGCTGAGCCCGACGATCTACCCAGCTTTCTATCCACCTTATAGTCCTTTCATCCAATCCATACTTTTAACTTGCTGGCAAGAATACTGTGGGAGACTATATCAAAAGCTTTGCTAAAGTCAAGGTAAATCATGTCCACTGCTTTCCCCATACCCAGAGATAATTATCTCATCATAGAAGGCAATCAGGTTCGTAAGGCATGACTTACTCTTGGTGAATCCATGTTGACTGTTACTGATCACCTTCCTGTCCTCCAAGTGCTTCAAAATGGATTTTTTGAGGACCTGCTCCATAATTTTTCCAGGGCCTGAGGTGAGATTGCCCGGTCTGTAGTTCCCCGGATTCTCCTTCTTCCCTTTGTTAAAGATGGGCACTATGTATTTGCCTTTTTCCAATTGTGCGGGACCTCCCCTGATCGCCACAAGTTTTCAGAGATAATGGCCAATGGCTCTGCAATCACATCAGTCAACCCCCTCAGCACCCTCACATGCATTAGATCTGGACCCCTGGACTTGTGCATGTCCAACTTTTCTAAATAGTCCTTAACCTGTTCTTTCACCACTGAAGGCTGCTACCCCCCCCCCCCCCCGACTGACCTTGTCTGTGAAGACCGAGGCAAAAAAAGCATTGAGTACTTCAGTTTTTTCCATATAATCTACCACTAGGTTGCCTCCCCCATTCAGTAAGGGTCCCATACTTTCACTTAATGTTCCCCATAGAATTTATTCTTTTCCTGCAGAAAAAACTGATTCAGATGCTCCTCCTGGGCAGTGGTCTGGGGGGAGGAGGTAAGATGCATCAGGTTCTGGCGTAAGAAGCAGCTGGAGAAGATGTAAATCACTGCCTCAAGGGGCAGAGCGTGGTTCTCTCTATCCCTCCTGCTCACTATTGCCATGCGTCCAGAGCCAGGGAGGGGTAGGGCTGGGGATAGCCTGGCCGGTGGCTCCTATCATGCACTGGCCTCCAGTTGCTAGTTCTGGCTGGACTGTCAGGGAACAGGACTTCCTCTGCTGCTGCCAGGGCTGGGTCAGACCACCCCAGGAAGCTCCCCCTGCTGTCGGAAGTTCAACACTTCCCCACCACTTCCTGCCACCAGTGCTTCCCAGTTGCAGGGGGAAGGGGTCACTGTACAGGCATCTGCCCAACCCTGGTGCATCCCGACCTCCACCAGACCCTGCCCCCACTGAGGCCCACCCTCCTGCATTCAGAACCCCACCCCTGCACTCAGACCATGCCCCTCTGTGCCGCCACACACACTCAAACCCTGACCCTGCTGAACCCCACCCCCCTGCACTTGGATCACCCTGCCAAGCGCCTCACACCTAGACTCCCACCCCACTGAGCCCCAACCAGCTGCACCTGGAGCCCACCAAGCTCCACTCCCCCAGCACCCAGACTATCCCCCCAGAATTCCCTGCAGATCTCCAACCACCTTCAGCTGGACCTCCCTGCAAGTCCTATTCCCCCTGCACTTGGAACCCCCCACCGAGCTCCTGTGCATTCAGATCCCCTCCCCACACCTGGATCCCCCACTGAGTTGCCCACACCCACTAAGCCCCTCCACACTTGGATCCTGCTGGGCTGAGCCGGCTTACCCCACACTTGGATCAGGGGGCTGGACTGGACATGCGTGTGAGATTCAGTCCTGCTCGCTCACTGTGGAGCCATATAAATGTGCTAATATGCTTAGTAAGGAATCTACTTGTGAAAAAGTATTTCCTGAATCTGTATTGTTACAGACATACTTGCTGACAGGTATTTTGAAATAAATTACCAAATTAATTGAAATGATGTGATTATATTGTGTTATTTTGACAAATAAAATTTGCAGAATTTTAAAATATGTGCAGAATTTTTAATTTTGTGACACAGAATTCCCTCAGGAGTAGTGTTGCTGGCTGATCAATTGAAAATTCTTCACATAAGCTGTTGAAAAGTAAGCTATCCAAACAAGCTGATTTCCCGAATTTTTGATCTGACAGACTCATGAGGTCAAACATACAATGGGGAAATCAAGTGGATACTAAGTTTATTACCAGAACATAGGTCACACAGGAAGTCTATGGGAGACCCAGGTATAGAAACTAGGTCTACTGTGCTATGCCTTCATTTCTTAAAACAGGTATTTGTTTAGCATTGATAACACGCACAATACGATACAGTACACATTATAAAAAACAAATGCAGAGAAAGCAAATATATAATATAGCATTGTTAGCACACTGCTGAATTTCCCCCCCTCACACGAAGTTCAGGGAGACTGATAAAGAGTGGCTGGCTAATGCAACAAACTGCTGATGGGGGGTCCGGGGGGGGGGGGGGGGAGTATGGGAGCTAGACCCGGTCAACCTGTCACTGGGAGGAGTTGGAGGGCTCAGGTTCACTGCAGCACCCACATTTCACTAAGGGAAAGCTCCCTTTAATAACACGGTAGCATTACTAGAAGACAGCTCGTGCCCAAAGCAGAGATGTTATCTCTCTCTGCTACCCATTGGTCTGACACCTCCCCCTCAGAGATCAGCAGAGGAAGAGAGTCAGTTTTCCTGCTGAAGAAACAAGTTACAAGATACAACCACATTTGCTCCAGTCCCTCAGACAGACGCCTACAAGGTCTCTATCAAGCATTCTTAAAACTACAGTACCCACCTGCTGAAGTGAAAAAACAGATTGACAGAGCCAGAAGAGTACCTAGAAGTCACCTACTACAAGACAGGCCCAACAAAGAAAATAACAGAAGGCCACTAGATGTCACCTTCAGCCCCCAACTAAAACCTCTCCAGCGCACCATCAAAGATTTACAACCTATCCTGAAAAATGATCCCTCACTCTCACAGATTTTGGGAGACAGACCAGTCCGTGCTTACATACAACCCCCCAACCTGAAATACTCTCCAGCAACCACACAAGAAAAACACTAACCCAGAAACCTATTCTTGCAACAAAGCCCGATGCCGACTCTGTCCACATATTTATTCAAATGACACCATCATAGGACCTAATCACATTAGCCACGCGATCAGGG
Organism: Caretta caretta; assembly: GCF_965140235.1. Lineage (NCBI taxonomy): Eukaryota > Metazoa > Chordata > Testudines > Cheloniidae > Caretta > Caretta caretta. The sequence goes on from NC_134207.1 coordinate 37,473,958, forward strand.
GCTTGTTCACCTACACATCTACCAATGGGATATATGCCATCATGTGCCAGCAATGCTCCTCTGCCATGTACATTGGCCAAACCAGACAGTCTCTACACAAAAGAATAAATGGACACAAATCTGACAGAACGAATCATAACATTCAAAAACCAGTAGGAGAACACTTCAACCTCCCTGGTCACTCAGTAAAAGACTTAAGGGTGGCAATTTTGCAACAGAAAAGCTTCAAAAACAGACTCCAAGGAGAAACTGCTGAGCTTGAATTAATATGCAAACTAGATACCATTAACTTGGGTTTGAATAGATACTGGGAGTGGCTGGGTCATTACACATACTGAATCTATTTCCCCACATCCTCACACCTTCTTGTCAACTGTCTAAATGGGCCATCTTGATTATCACTACAGAAGTTATTTTTTCTCCTGCTGATAATAGCTCATCTTAACTAATTAGCCTCTTACAGTTTGTACGGCAAATTCCACCTTTTCTGTATGTGTGTGGGTGTATATATATATATATATATATAGTGACAAAGCTCTGTCCTTGCCTCCGTGGGTCCCACATTTCCTGGTGGATTTTGCTAGCCTCAGCGGCTCACTGTGACCCTCCATGTAACCCTTCTTTCTCTAGAAAAAAGGGTCACAGTCTACTGAGCCATTTTCATCATAAGCCAGCAAGGGAGGTGAGAAGTTATCCTTCCTTGCACAGGCTCTGTTGTCTCTCAGTCTCAGTGATTAATCAGGAGGCAAAGGTGGGGGAGGGGGAGCCCGGGCCCACCCTCTACTCTGGGCTCCAGCCCAAGGACCCTAATAGTATCAACTACGTAGCTGACCTTTTTGAAACACGACATGTACAATTCTCTGGGCTACTTCCCCCACAGCAGCCCTCACTTCCTCAAGCTCCACTTCACCCTTACCTCAGGGCCTCCTTCCTTGTGCCTGATATGGTGTGTACTACTCAGTCTCTCCAACAGCACAACTTCCTTCCACAGCTCCTGACATGCACACCCACCTGACTGAGTGGGAGGCTTTTAACTAGTTTCAGCCAGCCTCTGATTGGCTTCAGGTGTCCCAATCAACCTAGCATTCTCCCTGCCTTATGGAAAGTTCTTAATTGGCCTCAGGTGTCTTAATTGACCTGGAGCAGCTTCCATTTCACTTAACCTGGTACCAGGGATTTGTTTAGCCTGGAGCTAATATATCTATCTCCCACTACTTTCTATAGCCATCTGGCCTTGGCCCGTCACATATCCCCCCTCCCGCTCAACACCATAGAGTTGGGCAACTTGGGACGCCAGGCAGTATGCTCGTGACAGACCATCAGCGTTGCCATGGTGGCATCCAGCCCTGTGCCGTATGCGGAACTGGAATGGTTGGAGGGATAAGAACCACCTGGTGACCCTTGCATTCTTTTCCTTATTCCGCTACATCCACTGGAGGGGTGCATGGTCTGTCACAAGAGTAAATCGCCGGCCTAAGAGGTAATAACGCAGTGTCTCCATAGCCCATTTGACAGCAAGGCATTCTCTCTTGACTACTGCGTATTTCTGTTCTCTTGGGAGAAGCTTTCTGCTTAGACAGAGGATCGGGTGTTCCTCTTCTCCCATCATTTGCGACAGAACTGCTCCCAACCCCACCTCAAAAGCGTCTGTTTGTAAAATAAATTCCCTGTTAAAGTCCGGGGCTATGAGTACGGGGTCATTACAGAGGGCCGTCCGAAGGTCTGTAAATGCCCCCTCTGCTGCGTCAGTCCACCTTACCATGTCTGGACCTCGGGCCTTCACCAGGTCTGTTAGGGGACTTGCCCTAGTGGTGAAGTGGGGAATAAACGTCGGTAATAGCCTACCAAACCTAGGAACACACTGACCTGCTTCTTTCGGGTCGGCTGGGGCCAGTTTTGAATTGCCTCTAGCTTATTCGTTTGGGGCTTCACTATGTCCCTTCCCACAATATATCCCAGGTACCTAGCCTCTGCTAGCCCTATGGCACATTTAGCGGGATTAGCAGTGAGGCCAGCCCACCTTAAGTTGCACAGTACTGCCTCAACTTTCTCCAAGTGGGTTCCCCAGTCTGGCGTATAGATGATGACATCATCTAGGTATGCAGCTGCATAACTAGTATGGGGGCGCAGCAGCTTATTCATGAGGCGCTGGAATGTGGCTGGGGCTTCATGTAGCCCGAAAGGGAGGACGGTGTACTGGAATAGTCCATACAGAGTGGAGAATGCTATCTTTTCTTTAGCTTCTTTAGTCAGAGGAATCTGCCAGTACCCTTTTGTCAGATCCAGTGTAGTCAAGAATCGGGCACGACCCAGTCGGTCAACCAGTTCGTCGATGCGCGGTATGGGGTATGCATCAAACTGGGATATTTCATTCAGTCGGCGAAAGTCATTACAGAATCTCATGGTACCGTTAGGTTTAGGCACTAGAACAATTGGACTGGACCACTGACTATAAGATTCTTCAATAACCCCTAATGCTAACATTTTCTTTACTTCGGCCTTGATTTCTTCTCTTTTGGCTGCTGGGATTCGGTAGGGTCTCAATGTTACCTTGGCTCCAGGGATCGTGCGGATATGGTGATAGGTTTCAGTCATCCACCCTGGTTTTGTAGAGAACACATCTCGGTTGCGATTAATCATGTCAGCTGCCTTGATCTTTTGGATTGGCGTCAAGTCGGATGATATCCTCACTTGCTCATGTAAGTTATCCTCCTGGGGAAGGGTCTCCTGCATGACTAAGCATGCCTCTCAATCGTGCCAAGGTTTTAGAAGATTGATGTGGTAAATTTGCTCCAATTTCCGGCGGCCTGGCTGCTGCACCTTATAGTTCACCTCTCCCACGGCTTCGATTATTTCATAGGGTCCCTGCCACTGGGCCAACAGTTTACTTTCTGCTGTGGGCACCAGTACCATCACCCGATCCCCTGGTTGGAACCGTCGAAGCTTCGCTTGGTGGTTATAATGGGTTCGTTGGGTCTCCTGTGCTCTCTCCAAGTGCTCCCGTACAATGGGCGTAACTCAGGCTATCCGATCTCTCATCTGCAGTACATGCTCAATTATGTTCCTTCTGGGATTTGGCTCCTCTTCCCAGGCTTCTCTGGCTATATCCAATATGCCCTGAGGGTGGCGCCTATATAGTAGTTCGAATGGAGAGAAACCCGTGGAGGCTTGCGGAACCTCCTGGATGGCGAACATGAGGTAAGGCAATAGGGTATCCCAATCTTTCCCATCCCGGCTCACCGCTTTCCTGATCATGGCCTTGAGGGTCCTATTGAACCTTTCCACAAGGCCATCTGTTTGCGGGTGGTATACAGAAGTCCGTAGGGCTTATACATGGAGCAATGAACAGAGATCTTTCATCAACTTGGACACTAAAGGTGTACCTTGATCAGTCAATATCTCCTTGGGTAACCCAACCTGGGCAAAGATCTGTACTAGTTCCTTAGCTATTGTCTTGGAAGCTGTATTGCGCAGGGGAACAACTTCTGGGTACCGGGTTGCATAGTCCAGTACAACAAGCACATGTTGGGCCCTACTAGGGGCCCTACCAGATCCATGGCTATCCATTCGAAAGGAACCTCTACTATTGGAAGAGATATCAAAGGAGCCCGCAAGTGTGGGCGAGGGCTATGTAACTGACACTCCGGACAAGAGGTGCAGTATCGCCGGACATCTTCATGTACTCCTGGCCAGAAGAACCTCTGCAGGATCCGTGCCTGGGTTTTCTCTACCCCTAGGTGTCCTCCAAACAGGTGACTGTGGGCGAGACTCAATATGACTTTTTGATGTTTTCGTGGCACCAGAAGTTGTATCTCTTGCTCCTGCATTTGCACCATGCGGTATAGGAGATCTTTCTTCACTATAAAGTAAGGTCCGGGACCCCGGACCTTCCCATCCACAGGTATCCCATCGATCTCGGCCACCTCTTTCCTGGCGTTATCATATGTGGGGTCCTCCGCCTGGTCCCACCCAAAAGTCTCTCTCCCGGGACTAACCTGCCTATGCTCCCAGGGGCCAGCTTCTGCTTCTTCCAATGGCTTGCCGCCGTCATGGCTTGGGGCAGCTTCTGGCTCACTTTCTGTGGTGGAAGTTTCTCTGTTGGCTGCTGGTGTCTATCTGCCTACTAGAGAGGTCTTCTGGCCCTGGGTCAGGATCTGGGTTCCCAAGGCTTTCACGGCCGTCCTCTCTTTTTTTGTCTTCCGAGTCTTTCGGGGGGCTGAGAACAGATCCTGAGAAATCTCAGCGAACACTGGGGGTTGACATTCCCCTGGTGACGAGTCGCTGTCCTCAGGGTCCCCACCTCCCTCCAGCCTCTCCAGGGGCAGTAAATTATCAAACCCTGGATAGTCCCTCCCAATGACTACTGGATATGGGAGTTTAGGAACTACGCCCACGGTCACCTCAATGGGGTTTCCCTGAACCTCTGGGAACTCCACTGGGATGGTGGAGTAATGGCTCACGGCCCCATGCACGCGCGTCACTGCTACACGTTTGGCTTGTAGCAGCTATTTTTTACCAGCTTACCCGATATGAGGGTGATAGCACTCCCAGAGTCCACAAGCGCTGTAGTCTCTGCTCCATTTATCCTCACTGGCCTGGTGTAATTATGCGGGGCTAATGCGACCTCTGCGAGGTGGATAAGGGAGCATGGGACCTCCCAATCCCCCAAGTTACATTGCATAGGCTCCTTGGTGCTGGGACACTGTGCTGCTATGTGTCCCCACTCCCCACATGCATAACATCTATAATTGCTTTTAATCACTCCCCTATCCTGGGCGTTAGGGGGTTTAGTCCCAGGATTCCCCCCACTCAGGCCAATCCCTTTCTTCTGGGGTCCCCGCTCGTTTTCGGCCCCACCCTTCTTCCACCTAGGACTCCGCAGGGGTTTGGCTGCCCAACCTTCCAGGGTTGGGGTTGGGTGCTTGCTTCGAAAGGGGCCTTCCTTGGGTAGTCGGGTCAGTTCCCTGGCTGTCATCCGTCTTTCTACCAGTGTGATCATCTCGTTGTATGTGGACGGATTGTTCTGACCTACCCATTTGCAGAGATCTGGCGGCAGTCCCCGCATGTAATGGTCGATGACCAGGGTCTCCAAAATCTCCTCCGGCCTGCACACCTCAGGCTGTAACCACTTCCATGCGAGGTGTATGAGGTTGAATAGCTGGGACCTCAGGGGTTTGTTTTCCTGGTATTTCCACTCATGGAACATCTGGGCCCTTACCACTGCCATTACCCCTGATTGTGCTAGGATCTCTGCCTTCAGACGGGTATAGTCAGTGGCATCCATGGCAGGCAAGTCAAAGTAGGCCTTCTGGGCCTCTCCACACAAAAAAGGGGCGAGAATGCTGGCCCACGCCTCACACTGAGCAGTCCTTTCGAATGAGAGGAGATATGCCTCTACGTCATCTCCTGATGTCATCTTTGTCAGACAACCAGTGGCCCTCAGGGTTCGCGTCCCGTCAGACCCCCGGGCCTGGGTGGTGAGGATCTTCAGCTGGTCCACCACCTCTCTCAAAAGGGCACGATCTTGGGTCGCCTGGCTCATAAATAGTTGATTGGTTTCCTGCTGTAGCCGCATAGACTCCTGTTGTGCCATTGCCTGAACCTGGGTGGCCTCCTGCTGGGTTGCAGTGGCTTGTACCAAAGCTCTTACCACCTCCTCCATTGTGGTACAAAGCAAACAAACAAAAAAAATCCAAAACCCCAGTGCATTTTTTTTTAAACCTCTTTCTTCCGCCACGCTGTGAATGAAGTCCCACTCCTGACACCAGTTGTGACAAAGCTCTGTCCTTGCCTCCGTGGGTCCCGCGTTTCCTGGTGGATTTCGCTAGCCTCAGAGGCTCACTGTGACACTCCACATAACCCTTCTTTCTCTAGAGACAAGGGTCACAGTCTACTGAGCCATTTTCATCATAAGCCAGCAAGGGAGGAGAGGATATAATCATTGTGTAGATGAGATGTTAGAGAGAGTTGGACAAAACTTTGGTTTTGTAAAGACATTTTTATAACACCCTTCTGTTAAATGCTAGAGGAAGGTTGTTTTAATATGGACAAAGGATCGGATATTCATGGAGATCAAGAATTTTTGGAAGGGGATATTGACTTAAGCCTTACAGCACAACATTTAATACCTAATAGATCAGGCTGAGAACTATGTGGAATCTCTTCCCTCACATATGCTCACTGCAGGGTTCTTACACCACTCTCTGAAACACACAGCTGTGGCTTGTGTTGGAAATAGCACACTAGACTAGTAGACCACATGTTTATTCCACTGTGGAAATTCCTACTTTAAAAAAAAAAGCAGCCCTGTGATTTTGCAACTACACATTGCAACATTGTTCTGGTGTGTAGAAGCATGATCAATAAAAGAAATAAACCAAAGTGAAACTTTTTTTGATCAAATGAACAAAACAGCAAGCACTATAACTGCTGACCAACTAAATTACAATTTTCCATGTTGGCAACCCAGGGTGTGAATGATCTAAATGTTTTAAACAAATGCTTTTTAAATTGTGACAAGTCAGTGCACTTGACTACACACATTGAAAATACATGTCGTTTGCAATCGTGGGGACGGAAATCCTATTTAACTGACTCTAGTGCTGGTGAAAGTAGCCCTTTTGCTGTCTTTGCAAAGTGCAGTTATCGATCCTTACAAATGGGTACAGCAACAGTAAGCTTAGGCTAGATGCTGAAAGGCAACATCTCAGGCTCGATCCACAGTCAAGACTGAATATCGCTCCCCTCCCCAAAGCGGCTGTGGATAGCTTTTAACACCACTTCAGTTATGTTTCGGGCTCACCCTCCCTGTCCAGCGAGCATGACTGAAACAGGGCTAAACTGTCCCCACATTACAGCTGCTTGGGGCAAGGAAAGAAAAAGAGTATTCTTTCCTGCTACCCTGACGGTTGGAAAAGTCTTCAAGACATCCCAAGTCAGAGAGTAGGCCTCTTCTGGACTCGCTGTCGCCGTATTAGCTACTGGTTAGCTGGCAAACGCCACTGTAATCGCTAGCCTGCTCCACTCACAAGTATTTAAGCGTCCAGACCACCGTGGTCAGTGTCGTTAGTTAGCGCCTGTTGATGTTAGCCCCCCCCCAGACCGCAGCGGGCAGCCCGCCCCTCCCGTGCGGCAGACTCCCGTGTGGCAACGCCTTCCAGCCGCCGCCGACCTGGGCTCCCAGCGTTCCCGCGGAGACGCCGCCCGAGGCGGATGCAGAGCGGAGGCCCCGAACCCCGACCCGCCAGTGCCGGGGTCACCCTCTCGGCACAGCCCTCCAGGCAGCACTGGGGCGGACCAGCGCCCAGACGCGCCAGGCCGGAAGAAGCCTCAAGCTGCCGCCGGGAGCCGAGCACGGGTGACTGGGCCAGCCGCCCTCCCGCCAGCCATAGCGAGCCACGCCGCCGCGCCCTCTTCCTCTTCCCCTCCCCCGCGCCGGAGCGGGCACCGCGCCGCAACCCCACCCCCCACCGCTTCTCCCAGGAGCACGTGGTCTCCACGTACTTCACGTCCGACGTACTCGCGCTGTACAGACTAGCTGGCCCAATCCGCTACGACCTTACAGACACACTGCCGATGGGCCTCCCAGGCGCCAGTAAGCGCGCGCCTTGCATCGCGGTCGGTCAGTCAGCGCCCCGCCCAGCCCGGCGCGGCGCAAGGAGGAGGGGAGGGAGAAAGGAGAAGGGGCCGCTGGAAGTTAAGATGGCGGTGCGTGTGTGAGTGCGGCGCGGAGCGAGTCTCTTCCTGACGCTGCCGTCTCGGGTCCCCGCACCCCGCTCCGCGTCGCGTTGCTGCGGTGAGGGAAGGACTCTGCCTGCGGGTGCGAGCGCCCCCGCCGCCCCGGGGGAGACGCCGAGCCCCCCCCACCCCATTGTGTGCCTGGCCTCTGCCTGCCTCTGGGGGGGGGAGCGCAACATGACATCGATCCACTTCGTGGTGCACCCGCTGCCGGGCACCGAGGACCAGCTTAATGACCGGTGAGGGGAGGCCCATGTGGCTGAGGGGGACGCAAGGCGGAGAGGGGAGGGGCGCGGCCCGGCCCCCGTGTGTGAGGGGAGGGGCTGGGCCCATGTGTCTGGCGGCTGGAGCGCGGCGTGTGGCGGAGCTCTGGGAAGGGGAGGAAGCCTCGCCGTGTGGGTGTCCGCGGGGTCGGTGAAGAGTTACACTGGACACCGGGCAGAGAAGCGGGTTATCAGAGGGGTGGGTCAACTCTCTCTCCCCCTGCCCCCTCTCTGCGGGGACGGTGAGGGGAGGCGCCTAGCTGCACGGTTTAAAACATGGTCATTTCCTTATAGTCCCCGGACACCGCAGACTCTGGGTGCTGGGAGATCGTGACCTCTGCGAGTGAGTGTCTCACTCCCTTCCCCGCCTCTCTCCGCCCAGCTTTCACTGGTCAGGGGACACCGGGGTTGTACCAGGCTCCCCATCTGAGAAGTGGGTTATCATTACTCCTGAGCTGAGGCTGAGGAGGAGCAAAAAATTGTCCATATAAATCAACGATGAATTGACAGACGATGCGGTTGGGAGGTAGGGGGTGAAAATGATAGAACATACACAAGGACGGGGAGGGAAGTATAAAGTGGGATAAATATAAATGTCTGTACTGGGTTTTAGGCTTTTATTTTGAAAAGGGCTGTTCTGTAAAGTGCTGACTGTGGTAGCTCAGGCAAGGGAGAGAGACATGGAAACACATTGCATCTTTGAGTGTGGTGTTTGGAAACTTTACAATTGTATTTTAGAATATGGTGAGAAAAATGCAAGTTATGAAGAAACTAAAACAGGCCTGGGGAAGAAAGGAAACCTTTTATTTAAATGTCAAGAGGTGTGAGACATCTTAGAATTCTCTGTTGTCTTCTTCTAATCCTTATTAATAGAGTTTTCTGCAGCTAGTAAATTTCACAAATATAAAATCTTAATAGGATCTGAATTGATAAATTCTCAGCTTATATTAATTCCCTGTCAAATTGTTTGTGGTTCATAATAGAGAAGTCCTAGATTTAGTTATAGGGTGGAAATCCAAGTAATCTTCTTTCTTATCAGGCTGTATGGGCCTTTGGTTATGGACTTCCGTCCTTTGCTGCCTCCCAGGTTTGAGCATAGATCTAGGCTGCTTCCATGATCATGTCTCACTGAGTAATTTGGAGTAGGAAAAAAGAGAGTGCTGAAATGCCTCCATTAAACAACATTTGAGATTCAGGGGGCTTAATGTTTACAGTGAGGAAAGTAAGTCATTTTAAGGATCATATTTCACCCAAACTGCTTCATCTTTGACCTTAAACAGAAAGGAGAGATTTGTAGTGATAAAAGGGGGCCCTGACCTGAAGCTTGTCAGTTGGGTGTAACTTTTTTGGAGTGACCCAGTGACACATCTTACAGGACACTGTTTGTCATGTGCTTCCCAAAAGAGGCGGCATAACTACTGCTGGGAGATTGACCTCCTTCACAGTAATGCGTTCTTGTATGGCATGCAGTTGCTTCCTGCAGGAGAAGGTGAGCACTGATACAGTGCTGGGATATTTCCATTCTTTCACCTAACTTCTGGTATATGAAGATTTTTTGATCTTGAAAGAGCCAGCATGTTTTTAAAAAATATGATGAGACTGTTATTCAGCATGTAATTACGCACATTGCTCCAAGTGTATTGAAGGAATGCTCCAGGTTTTGCTTTAACACATCACCTGTCTTGTTTATTGGCTGAGCTTGTGAAGGCTAACCTGCATTTCTCTGTTTCTCAGTAATGCAGTAAGTTTTGAACACCACTTTTGATCAATTCCAAAATAACAAGAAAAGTGCTAGGGGTCAGTTGCCGGAATTCTAGTGATTTGGGGGAAAATTGGAAAAATGAGAGGGGAAAAATGGCAGATATATGGTGTCTCAGCTATCCAATTAAAAAAGCACCTCTGCAATTATTTATATATCAAACAGGTTGACGACACCCATTAATGCCTTCCAGCATAACAATATACCTGGCTCATCTCTGTGTGTCCTCCCAGCAGAGTTTAACATCTTAATACATTGAATGACTTTTTCCTCCCAGACAAGGAAAAATAACAGTGGGGGGAATAGGAGTGTGAGCACAGCCCCTGGGGGTAGGGTGAATGGGGGACACTGGAATGGGTAGGGAAAGAGGCGTTCAGTGTAGGGTACCTGCTATGGTGGAAGAGGAAAGCAGATGTGCACAGAGCCCCTCCTATGGGTGGTAGAATGGGGGATTTTGGAATGTGGGCGGACGAATGAGGAGAGCACTCTGGACCCTCTAGTGTGGGGCGATTAGGAGACCCTGGTATGGGGAGAACACAAAACCTCTGACATAGGGGGAAGGAGTAATGGGACGGTACAGAGAACTGACAGCTGGCACGAGGAGAAGATTGGGGAACTCTGGTGTGGGAAGATGGAGAATGGGAGGTATACAGACCCCTGGCAGGGAGGAGGTTGAGGGATCCTGGTGTGTTGTAGTGGTAGTATAGGAGGGTACACATAGTCCCAACGTGAGGGAGGGGTTGGAGGAAGTTGTGTGGTGCTGCTGAAAGAGATGAATGGCACAAGGGGAGCTTGTGACCTGGAATGAAGGAATTCAAGAAGCTCCCAGTATGTGCAAATGGTGTTTGCCTTTTGGTCTACAAGAATTACAAGGTGTGTGCCCCTCAGTTATCTGTACTGAATATGACCCTTCAGTCCTTCTGGCACTTCCTAAATTTATTTTACCACAGCACCAGCACCTTAAGACTTTTTTATTTAGTACAGGAAGCTTCCAAAAAATGTGGTAATTAATACATAGAAAAAAAGCTGTAAAAGTGCTATTAAGTAGTGACTTCTGTTGAATCAAGTTTCTTCTTGATCTGAGCAGAAAATTGTAAGTATCCTCTTCACAAACATAATTTTACTAGAAATGTGGTAAATGTGTATGAGAACTTGTAACACTGAATTCAAAGGGGTTCATAAATAGGGTTTGTGTGGTGGGTGTTATTCAGGAAATGCCAATTCATTTTTGTTTATAGCAGTACTACTTATCGCTGTAATGTGACAATATAACAGGGCCTAGATAGCTTTATACTTGTGATTTCACATAAATATGCATTTAGAAATTCCTGTTGAGCTGTAAGATGCTTTTCCACATCTTTTTTCCATTTTATAGAGTTTGCTTTTCTTTTTCTAGACTTGCTATTCTTTCTACCATGAATACTGTCAGCAGGCAAAGTCACTTTTCTACATCCCCACTGCAGCTTTTAATTACTTCTCGATCTGATTTTTGTGAGCAGAATTCCATTTTGACAGCCCACTGTAATACTCTGTGCAAAAAAACCCCTACATTAAGTTGGTCTCCTGAAATCATAAATGGATGAGTATCAAGTGTTTAAATTTAATATTTGGGATATATTTCCTGTTGAACCATGAGGAATTTACACATGTAACTCTCCTGTGAATCAAGATATTGGATGGTCTCAGATCTTAAAATAAGGCATTTAACCAGTGTAAATTTAGAGCAGCAGACATAATGTATGAAGGAGGCAAAGTCAATTAAAAGAGCACTGTTTTCTGAAAATGTTTTACCTCCTATTGTTACAAGTAACACCTGAAATTTGAGGAAAAATCTTTTCACTTTGTGAATTTGACTGCAGTTAGCATATAGTTTGCACTAATTTCCCCCAGCATAATTAGTCTCCTCTTTATCTGAGTAGGCATTTCACCCAATAACAGGGGAAAGGAAAGAAATGATTTTAAAGAAATGATTGTAGAACCCACAAAATTGGGAAGGGGACTTGAACAGTTGTAGTACCTGAAATTGATTTTTAATTTTTTTTTTAAAATAACTGGAGTCCACCTTGATGGTGTCCCTTAGTACTGTCTCATAGAAGTTGAAGTATTGTTAAAATAACTTATTCAAGGTATTCAGTAGTTGTCTAGAAGCTGTTTATTCTGGAGAAAACAAAGTACAAGATGGTGTTTAAAAGGAAGGCAATATGTGGGGCTCGTATTAGGATTCATTTTTTGAAACGATTAACTGATTTGCTCATCTTTCTTTAGGATGAATTGAACTAATGAAGTTTTTCCAGAGCAGTAGTGTATTTGTTAGAAAAATAGGTGACTTGGAGATTTTCCCCAAACAATTTCTCCTCTGCAGACCAAATAGAATAAATTTAAATTCAAGATGCAGTCTGCAACTTGATGATCTAGAAATTTTCTTTCTGCAGAGTACAGGTGACACAATAGTTTATGGCTTTAATTTTTAAAACAGAAGTGCCTAGCTACTGAGACAGTTGGCAGTAAAGATATTAATATACTTGGGGTATCCCTTTGCTTTGTAGCGTTTTAATGTGTCCGGGGCTGGACACCATGGATGCAGTGTGTACCTCCATGGAGTATGGCTCCACAGGCGCTCCTTCGCTGATGCAGAAAGGGTATCTGGGGAGAGGCAGGGAACTGGTGGGTCCATGACCTCTAATTAGCCTTTTACCCATTGTAACTTTCTTGTGTAGACAAGACTTTAGTTACAAGTCAGTTGTGTTGGGATTTTGTTTTGAAGGACTTAGTCTCTTAAATGCATATGGGATTAAAACTTAATCCAGAAGTTTTAATGGGAATGACATGTCTGCCTCCTGTAATAAGTTACGATAAAACATCGAGGGTCTACTGTATTTAAAAGATATGAACACCAGAGTTACGGATTTACCAGTCTACCAGACACCCTGTGAAACCTGAAGTCCTCAATGAGGCAGCAGTGCAGACCAAAAAAAGCAAATAATGTACTGTGTTGGGGCTGCAGCCGCAGGGTGTGTGTTTGGGGTCAGGGCTACAGGCAGAGGTGGGGCTTGTGGCTTCTGACCATTGGGAGCAGTGGGGCTCAGGGCTGTAGACCGGGGTGGAGTGTTGGGGCTTGGGGCTTTTGCCCCACGGATCTGCTCCCGGTTTCAGTGTGGGGTTGAGGGGACCAATGCCAGGGATGGATTCTGTGTGTCGGTGGGGGTGTGGGTGGGGAGCACGTGCTGGGGATCGGCGCTTCAGCCCTGCAGCTCCTCTCCTGGTTTTAGCCGGGGGTGGGGGTGGAGGGCGCTGGGGATTGGGGCTTTAGCTACAAGGGGAGTGCTGGTTTCAGCCCCAGTGCTCCCCCCCTCCCCCCGCTCATAGCTAACACCCGAAACTGGGAGCAGAAGGCTGAAACCCTGATCCTGCTGCCCTCTGCGGGGCTGAAACCAGAATGGAGCAGCGGAGCTGAAGCCTCAAGCTCCAGCGCTTCCCCCCCCCCCCCCAGATCTAAAGCAGTGATGCTCCAGTGGCGCCCCCCCCCCCCCCCGATCTAAAGCCTGGGAGTCCTGGCGGCCCCTAGAGTCAGGAGCTGCAGCCCGAACTCCTCCGCTGAAGTCCGTAACATCTTGTTCAGAGTTGCAGACCATTTCAGAGTTACGGACAACCTCCATTCCCGAGGTAACTCTGAGGTTTTACTGTATCTATTTATTGTCTTGAGGAAAGTATCAGTATCTGAAAAGCTTAGTCTTAGAACAATCCCCTCCTTTGAAAAAACAAATTAGAAATTTGTTTAAAACTCCTCATAATGCTGCTGTTAGAAGATCAAGGATATTGATTTCTTAGACTGCTGTATGTTGTGAAAGCTAACCAATACGGTGTGATGACGTGGGATGGTAAACTTTTATTTACAATACTTCATACACATTTTTAGGTATTGGCCATTGATTGTAGCTTATGTTTCTAGGCAGTAAACAATAAAACTTGTATGCCCCTGTCTGTAACAGACCCAAGTTTGTATGCAATTGATTATATAAGGATTAATTTAATACTAATAATCACTTTCTGGAAACAGAGCTATCTTTGCATACCTGTAGAATTTTTTTCCTTTACCAGTCTTTGTTGCCAGAATCCACCATTTTATCCCAAAAGGTTTAACAGTACTTAATTACAAACAACTGCATAATAGAACTATTTTTTGAAGATAAGATAAAAATTGTTGAAATGCTGTAATGGTTTGTACACCTCTTTCCCAATATAATGCTGTCTTCGGGAGCCAAAAAATCTTACCGCGTTATTGGTGAAAACGCGTTATATCGAACTTGCTTTGATCCACCAGAGTGTGCAGCCCCCCCGCACCCCTCCCCCCTGGAGCGCTGCTTTACTGCATTATATCCAAATTCATGTTCTGTTGGGTCACATTATATCGGGGTAGAAGGAATTCTCGAGTTCTTTCATAGGGTAAACTGTGTTTTAATAGAGATACTCCTGTCGATCATCTCCTCATCCATTCATGATTACACAATGTCTCTGGCAACTACAGCAATTTCTGACTTAGAAAATATTCAGTATATTTGTAGTTCTCCCTAATGCAATTTAGGAGGTGGAGATAAGAAGCCATATGACCACCAGCTCTTCAGACTGCTAATGGTCTGCAGGCAGCAGTATGCAAACCTTTGTACTATAAAGACTTTTCTGTACCAGTTGAGATCTTTGGTCTGTGTAGCACAGTATCCTGTCTATGATAGTGGTCAAACAGTACCAGATACTCCAGAAGAAAGTTACAAGAATCTCTATAATGTAAAATTGTGGAATAGCCTGCCAATAGGAGACGTTTTGTCCAAACTCCAAGCTGTTAGTGCTGTGGTTTTCAACATTTTTTCATTTGTGGATCCCTAGAAAATGTTGAATGAGGTGCCGGACCTCTTTGGAAATCTTAAACATAGTCTGCGGACCCCCTAGAGGTCCAGGGACCACAGGTAGAAAGCAATTGTTGACTTATGCACTGATGAATTAGGGCTTATGTTGTTTGTTTGTTTTTTTTTATTTTAAGGGTAAGTCATGTAGCAAGTTCACCAACTTCTCGGTTTTAGCTGCTATTGGCTATATTCTTGAGAGTCCACTGTAGTTAAAATACTCAGAAAGCTCTGTCTGCACTTTCTTAGTTCTGTAGTCGCAAAATTTACTATGTAAAGGACTTTTATAGAAGCTCAGGGCTTTTCCATACTTACATTTTATAGCGCTCTAACTTGCTGGCTCAGGAGAATGAATAATCACCCCCCTGAGCGCAGCAAGAGCATAGTGTGGACAGGCTCTAAGCGCTGGGAGCGCTGCTCCCAGCGCTCGGAGCTATTCCCCTCGTGGAGGTGGGTTACCAGTGCATGACCACACTCTCGCTTCTAAGCGCTGCCGTGGGAGTGCTCCAGCGGCAGCACTTCGAAGTTTCTAGTGTAGACATAGCCTCAGACTGCAAAAATAAATAAATTTTTAATTGACACTTGTCCATGGACAACTTGGTTCTCTAGTTCAGTTGTCAAATAAGTATGGTTGATGCAACTTTTCTGCAGTCATGTTAGCACTTGGGTTGTTAAAGATTTTTTTTAAAGTGAAATTGCATTGTATGCATACTTTGTGTACTTTCCTCAAGGACAAACTTCTAATCTGATGTTCATATACAAACTGAATTCTTTTTCTGAGTGGCATCTCAAACCTGAGATTGAAAATGGGAATGAAGGGTTTGGGGGGAGAAGGCCTATTCTTAAATGTCAGTAGTAATAGGCTCTGCTCAGCCACTGCACCCCAAACTTGATTTCGAGGACAGCAAATGCATAATTGGCTATGCATACACTTCCCAAAGTGTGGTCTAAGGTGCAAGTAGCTGAGCAGAGCCAGCGGAAGAGTTTATCTGGGTAGCAGGCTGGTCACACACATTCTCCAATCCCTTGTCCTCCTTCCCCTCCATCCTCCAGTTTTAGGATTGCCTTTGGGATCAGACTTTGTGTTTACTAGTCTTGCTAGATTAGCCCAATGGATTGAGATTATATTGGCCACATCTTGAGGATAGATACGTAAATCAGAAAAATACTCAGATTTTGATCATATACAAAAGTAGGATTTTTGTGACTAGTACAGATATTTTTGCAATGTTTTAATTCATTGTAAAACTTAACCTATAACCAACTAATCACGTATACTAATGTGGTTAGTTTCAACATACTAAGTATATTGTCATACGTTAAAATAATTCCTGATGACAGTTGCTTTAGTTGCCATACTGAATGAATTTGTAATATGATAAATTTGGTGCCATAAATCCACAAGTTAGGCTTAAGACAGATTTTGTGTGTGATCATATGTTCTTAGTAACTAGAAAGACTATTTAGAGGGATAGAGTAGATACAAAAATGAAAGAAATTTGTACATAAATGTAAACTATACATTGCTTCACCCAAACAGTATACTTAAATACTACAGTTTTCCAGTGTGTTGCAGCTATACTTATTTTTACAATTATGACTTTGTAATTATAATATTGTCTTAAATGTGGGGCATGTGTATTATATATATCACAGATGGGGGTTCAGGGTAACTGACAGAATGCTCATCTTTTATAGTGGTTGCACTCTTAGCATCCTCGGTAGTTAAGTTTGCAAAACATTTCTGTTATAGCCTATTCTTATCACCGCACCACATATCAGCTCTACAGCCTCCTTGCCCCTTAGAATGGTTTAAATTGCACAGAATATTTTAAAAAACCATGTCAGAGACTCCATGAAGTCTCTCTTGCAGGAGACTTCTTACATGGAAAGCAATCAGGCTGAGAATCTCAAAGAGATTTACCCCATGGACTTTAGTGGAAGTTAGTCTAAATACCGGTGAGGATCTGGGTGTCATATACTACAGTGATGGGCAGTAGAATAAAACTTAGGTAGGTAGAATGAATAGATTGGGGGACTGTCTGGGGACAAGAAGATGGAAGTTGCGGCAACAAACAACTAAGGCAAAGACTGCCTTTTAACAAGTTTGAGAAGTGTGCAGTTCAAATTGTACATGTATCTGCATTGTGTCTAACCTGGAGCAATACCCCTCTCAAATGAAGAGTCTGTGGTCATTAAGCAATTTTGAAATAATTCATTAAAGCAATGGCTCACCTGCATACCAAGTATCCACTCTTTCCCCCCGCCATCCTTTTTTTGGCAGAACCTTTTAAGTTGGAGAAATATTTTCCCGGCACCATCCCACTGATTCAGAAGACAGATAACAGGATTTTGTTGCACAAAAAACCTACTTTCTGAGATAAAACATGGAAAATTTCTGAAAGTTGTGAATATGTGAGAAGCACCTCTATTCATAATGATTGTTTTAAACTGGTCATTTGTAAGCTTATACAAGAGCATAGATAAATAAATATGTAGTTGGCTTTATCACTATTCATGCATTTTTGAATTGTAAGACAACTAGGTCCTGTATGTGGCAGGATGATGTCTGTTACATGTTTGAAATGCTGATCTATAAAGACACAATCAAAAAGTGGGAAAGGAGATGCAAGATACAAGCGTAGTGCTCAGGATGGTGATTAACTATTCCAAAACAAAATCAGGATCTGAAGGATTGTTTATTTAATCTTGAAGTTTTTCTCATTTTTGCTTCTTTGAGTGGCTTCTATGTGAAAACCACAGGTTGTAGAACCTAAACCACATAGGATATGACATTCACCTTCAAAAGAAGTGACACTAAAGATTTGTAACACAGTTTGAAAAATGTTGCTGAAGAGCTAAATCTGTTTACTCAAAGTCCATACTACAAATGTACCTCCAACCCATCTGAGATTCAAACATAGCACTTGTTGGGGAAGTTGTGAGGCTTATTAAGATGTAGTTCCTCAATCCTGCTGACCAGCCCCATCTTTTGTATCCTCCATCGGTGGCTAATGTTTACTAAGGTCCTGATGCTGCAGTTGGATGTACATAAGTTCAATAAACTGCCTGTGTGGGAATCTAATTGCAGAGCAGAACTTAAATATGGAGTTTGCCTTTACCATGCCTGTTGAGAAACATAAGTCTTTTAGCAAAGCAGAACTGTCTCAATTCTGCATTTCATTCTGTTGCTGCTGGTCCCCGTTTGCCCAGGGAACTTTCCTACTGATGAATGAGAGAGTGCTCTCCCCCCAGCCCTTCTCCTGCCAAGTCTAGATAATTAAATCTTAAGACAGGACAGGCTGTACATCTTAGGTGTGTTGGGGCTTGAGGAGAAATGCTTCAAATGCAAACAGTTTGTGCATTTATCAACACTACTACACAATTAATCTTATTGCAGTTACAAAATGGGCCTTTGATTAAGATAATGGTATATTTTGCATGCATTGTCTTTCTCTGTACTTATTAGTTTGATAGATGTGGATTGGGACAAGATTGTTATTCAAAAACCCCCACCAAAACTATGTTGTAAAATGGCTCCTAAGGATTTCTTTGTAGATTTAAAAATAATTGAGGAAATTAATTACGTTAGTTTGTTCGTTTTTCCAGGTTTTTGGTTCAGGCTCTCCCCATGCCCTATTGCTCCAGCTCCCTTCTCCTGACAGAAATGATCTTTCCAAAGTGTCTTCTGCCCCTCCTCTTCCAGTTGGTTTTCTCATTTCATTTTGTATTTTTCAAAAACATTTTACATTGGGAATAGGTTAATGCTCCCAAATGCCTTTTTATTTATTTATTTTTTTAAAGGCTGGTCAAACTGTAGGAGGAGTGCAGTGAGAACCTGCAACTGCAAGTTTTAAAAGACAACTGCAATGAATTAGTTGTAATACCATACATAGATAAAATGGTTTTACTAAAGAATACCAGTTACAAAGGGAGTTTTCAAAATGTTTTGCTGTTTTTAATACCTCTTTGCTGAGTCAACAGAAGCAATTGATCACTGCTGTTTTACTGTGTTACTGCTGTGTGACGTTCAGTTTTGCTGATTTAGTTTGTGACAATAGAATTGTAACTTAGCAGATGGAAGCATGAAGGTGGGAGACTTTCATAATTTCTCAATTTATCTTTTAATACAAAATATTGTGTAGAAAAACACACATGCACAAGCTGTTTGCTGCTCTTTACTCAAAGCAGCCAGTACTAGCCACAGCCGAAGATGTGGGTAATTTAGGACCATTATTACTGTATTCCAGTAGTGCTTTAATGTAAAACAGACTTCTTCGTCACTTCCCAGGACACTAGCCTTGGCAGCCTCCCTTCCAAATGGGAATCAGCAGTAATAGCCAGGAGGATCCTGCATTGCCTCTTAATATCATTCACTCAGCTCAAACTTAGACTCTGGATTTCTTTTTTCATGTGCTGTATTGCTAGTAGTTGTTAGTCTCTTCATCTTGAACCTCTCCTGCTGCAGCATCTCTTCCTCTGCCTAATCTAATTCTCCCTGCTTATTATTTTGCTTGCCATCTTCTCTCTTCCCCCTCAGTTTCCCTTGCACTTTATCCACTCCTGCTTCAACAGTTCTTTCCGATCCCACCTCCTTCCCCCCCACTAGCCTGTGGAATGAAACACATTTTTCCTATCCAGCTGGAATGGTACTCTCTCAAAATATCCTTAAACCTAAAATGAAGTTCTTGTCATAAAAATAGATGACAAAAACCATAAAACGTCGGGGAGAAGGATATAACATATAAAAAAATCATCAGAGTGATAGTAGGTCCAAGTCTTTGTTCAGTTTTTATATATATAAAAATTTATGCTTGTCATTGCCCTGACTACTTATATGCTATATATCCCTTTCACACACATTTTATATCTCTTGTCTTTTTGTAAGTTCTTTGAGACCGAAGTTGTCTTTCTGTATGTTTCTCCAAACTTAGTGCAATGAGGCCCTGCTGCTGGTTGGGAGTGATCAGACTAAACAAATAATTTAATTGGATTTTAGTATTAAACTTCACCCCCTTGCAGTTTGACACTACGTAATATGTACAAATAAGTGTCTGTGTTGCACTAAATTTTCTAATAACTTATCTTAATACAATCATCAAAATGCTTAGCCACCTTCATGCATTTACCTGAGTGGCACTTCCTTGGTCACAAGCTATTGGCCTGATTCAGCCACCATTAAAGTCAATGAGTCTTGCTATTTATTTAGGTAAGAGGACGATCTGGCCCCATAACAAACAGGTAAAATGAAGATTTCCTACAAATTATTTAAAAATTGTTCAATTTTTACAACTAGATTAAAATTTTAAATCACCCTTCATAGGTGACATGCAAAATTGTCTTCTCTATTTTGTGTAAAGTTCCTGAAAACTTAACCCCCACCTCAAAGAAGACCCCAAAACCTGCTGCTTGTTCTTTTGAAATACCAAAAATATCAAGTCTCTGCTTCCCGGATTTTGCTGCACTCATAGATTTGAAATATGGATTACGAGCTTTCTCATCCCGTAATATTAAGGGGTTGAAGATGTCAAATCTTTGACACTTTTCTCTAGTGTTTCTTAACTGTTATCCAAACACATGTTTTAAACATTTCAAATAATAATAGCTTCCCCTCTCAGATTTCATTTATATTGTGTCCGATTTCTTATTCATAACAATTGCCTGTAGAGTCTTCCAGGTTAAAGAGGGTAGACAAAAATCTGAATTTCTAATGGAAAAAAAATTACCTCTCCCCAAATTTCAGGCTTTCTTTATACTGCATAAAGAAGCAAAGTATGGGGACCTTTTCTTCCACCCTGACCTTTCTTGGTCACCTTTTAAAAAGTACTTTAAAGAAAAAATTGTTTTTGCTTTTATTCAGTGGTATAATGGCAGAAGTTTTTTTTTTGTTTTGTTTTGTTTTTTAGAGGCTCCCTCTTTTTACTTCCTACTGGACACATAGTGGTCCATCTCATTTGTATATTTTTTTTCCTTTGGATTACTTATATAGCATTTCGTAGGCTTTGCTGTCAGGACTGTTTCACCCACTTCTGAAATGTGCCCATCTGTAGGATAGAACTCTGGAGCTATTTAACAGTACATAGAAATGTTGCAAAGAATTTTAAGGTATCCAATACCGTATTTTGTTACGGTGGGAAAATAGGTAGCCAGAATGTAATGTGATCAGAACAGTCCCACTCCTGCAAAAAGTTATTGTTCCCAGGAGTGACCAGTACCTCAGTTTTTAATATCTGCTGAAAAACTGCACCTCTGTGCAGGGCCAGTGATTCAGTCAAAGCAGGTTGAGACAGCTTATATCTGCCAAGATTGCTACCCTAAACAGTATGGCTTCAGGCACAATATGAAGCAAGAGCTATATAGTGTGATGCTTAATGAGTTTCTCGGCAAAAAACCAGAAGGCTGGATAGACTGTGGGGGAAGCACCTGGAAATGTTGTGGCTGCTGTACTGGTAGATGAAGAGGGGAAATAATCAGTTTTTGGGAAATGCAGGCAAAGTAGTACAGTGACCTATTCATCCTAGAGGCTGACTGGCTTTTCAGTTTTGAGTCATTCAGCCTGAAATCCCACTTCTGATAAAAGTATGGCTGCTTGTTTTTGTGGCCCAGCACTGTCTCCTAAACAGTTTTCCCCTCTGTTTCCCTCCTAAAACAAGGTTGCAATATCTGGTGATATATAAAACAGAAAATGATTTTTGTTAAACATTCTATATTTAGATGATGCAGTTTTACCATTAGCAATTGAAAGAGATTTTAGTTATACAATCAAGGCACTATGTAGCCTGTAGCTTCCCAAATGCACGTTATGCAACAAGTCTCCCTCATTCCTGCAGCATAACAATACTGGCTGTTGTATTTTGGCTGCATTTTAAAGCAAATTAAAAATGTGAGACTTACTGAATTATTTTCAAATGTAATATTGCAGTTAGAACAATGGTCCGTAGGTTTAATTTGATAAATTTAACTTTGGACTGTTCTTACATTGATCATCTATGTGCTGCTGTGTTTTGTATTCACAATTGTATTATTGTATTTGTAAGTTAGGAAGACTAGAGGCTTTTGCACCTGCTTTTGGTGTTGAGAAAGTGGAGTTGAGGTGGTTAATTTTGGATTTGGAGGATTTTGCTCATCCGAAAAGTAGAACTGACTTTTCGTCCTATACTATTTCAGAACGTACCTTTAAGATAATATTGTTGGACTGGATTATAGGTCAATACACAACCATATATATGATCCAGAAGAGGATGTGATGTCTCCCATTTAATGATTGTGAGTGTGTATAGGCTGCTGTTCTGTCTCCCTAGCCTTGGAATGATTAAATGCCATGCCCAGGGTCTGGTCAGTCCCTTTTTTTAGGCACCATTTATTCATTGCACTGACAATCTTTAGCAAACACCAAAAGTAAAACAGTTCAGCATAAATCCAATAGCTGCCTTTCCCCTGACCCGGGGCTTTCTTTCCAGAGCTTCGCTACTCCTGGCAGCACTTTCCGAGTTCTCCTATAGAGTATCTGCATGGCAGTTCACCTTCTCCAGGGCCTGCCCCTGGAACTAGCCTGCTTTCTGTGGGTCCCCCTTCTCAGGGCTTGTCTACGCTACCACGCCGGGTCAATCTAAGATACGCAACTTCAGCTACGTGAATAGAGTAGCTGAAGTCGATGTACTTGGATCTACTTACCGCGGTGTCTTCACTGTGGTAAGTTGACAGCTGAGATTCTCCCGTCGACTCTGCTTGTGCTTCTCGTTTTGGTGGAGTACCGGAGTTGACGGGAGAGCGCTCAGCGGTTGATTTATCATGTCTATACTAGACATGATAAATCGACCCACCTCTGGATCGATTGCTGCCAGCCGATCCGGCGGGTAGTGTAGACAAGCCCTGAGAGTGAGCTCTTTCAGCCTTTATAGGAATCAGATGCTCATCAGGCAGTCACCTGACCCATTCCTAGCTTGGTCTGATGATGCCTTCTCTGCCAGGCCCAATCATCTATTCTAAAAGAACTGTGCCTCAGAACTGTACAGGCTTACCTCAGGCTCCCCAGCCCCTAAAGGGGAATACCACCTCGTTATAGAGTGCCTGTGAAAAGCCAACCAAATGTGTCGAAACCACCATGCTTGCAGGACCAGTCCTCTCAAGATCATCTTCTAGCTTGAAGAATGTGATCTGCAAATCCACTGCCCTCTCGCTGTTTAAAAACCCAAGTTGCAGTGGGGGAGGTTTAGGTTGGATATTAGGAAAAACTTTTTCACTAGGAGGGTGGTGAAACACTGGAATGCGTTACCTAGGGAGGTGGTAGAATCTCCTTCCTTAGAAGTTTTTAAGGTCAGGCTTGACAAAGCCCTGGCTGGGATGATTTAGTTGGGGATTGGTCCTGCTTTGAGCAGGGGGTTGGGCTAGATGACCTCCTGAGGTCCCTTCCAACCCTGATATTCTGTGATTCTATGGATACACACTTATGCTGTAGGCTAGAAGAAAGTAGCTGAACAAATCATTTGCTAATTTATCGGGGGGGGGGGGAACCTCTCCGTTTGCATATACCCTATGCTATGCACTAGGCTTTGCTGAGTATCCACATTGCCTTACTGATGTTACCTTTGTCTGTTCTTGCTCATACCTTTCATCAAGGTGTTTTGTTACCCTCCTTATTGCATCATGTCCTAAAGTAGTTTGTAAGTTTCACAAGATATGGGTTTTAGTACATTTTGGAATTATGTTAAAATAATCCATAAACATGCCCTTGCCTACCAAAGACTTAGGTGTGGATGTGAAAAAATTGGATATGTTACATAATTCCCTATTACTGGAACTTCAAAGTGTATCTGCAGGTGGCTCCTGGCTTCTGAGGTTTCTCTCACACATTTAGCTCCAGGCCACCAGGCTCCATATGTCACAAGTACACTGCTTGACATTCAGACTGCTGGGGATAGCTGTAGTCCTCAGTAACTTATTCAATTCTTTGCACCCATGTCACCTCCAGAAAGTGGGGGGAGACTTGAAAATCTGGTCCTTCCCTGAACCGGTATCTTGTTTCCCTGTGGCACTGTAGCACACTCATAATTGAAAACTGCATGTGTACTCTATTGGAGGAGATCTTGAAAAGCCTGCTTTTCCCTAAACCAGTTGCCACTGTGTTCTTGTTACTAACAGCACTCTACTACTGAGGCTCACTGACTACTGTGAAGGAAGGGATGCCATCTGATGGAATAAGGTTTTATATTGACTATAGATCTGTAAAGATTGTTTTATTTAGTGTAGTATGTTCGGATGTTGATCTAAGTGATAATCTTATCTATTTTCCCTTTTGGGAAATAATTTCTGTGCTGTGTGCTAAAGAAAAGGTGGAGTCAGAAAGTTAAATAGTCTGTCAAGTATACCACATAAGTACCTGTGCAGTTCTAAAAGTCTCCATTATGTTCAGGGACCAACTTTATGCCTTGTGTTTTTGACTTCAGTGTGGGTTGAACCAAGGATGAATTTGGTTCAAGGTGCTGTCACTTTCATAAGCCCTCTTCCTGGATTGTTCTCTTTGAGCAGGGGTATCAAACATACAACCCACATAATGTATTTATTGGCCTACATGACATTCATATTCTCTATCATCTAAGCTTTCATTTACCCCCCCTTCCCCCAGTCTCTATCCCTACTTTCTACAGAGAGAACCTTCCAAATGTGAACTAAGTACAACTGATGCTTTGATGTTGGCCTAATTCTGCGGCTAGCTTGAAGCCATGACTTAAAGGTGTGAGCTGCTTCCCCCTTCCCGTAAGTTCATATTCATTCATATTAAAGCCCAGTAATGACACTTCAGGTTTTTTTCAGAGTGCTTAGTATTTTATATGTTCAAAGCACAGCTCCTGTTGACCTAAGTTGCAACTGTGAGTGCTCAGCACTTCTGCAAATCTGGCCCCAGGTGTCTCATGTTGGGCATCTAGAAAATGAGGAGTGCACAGTTAGTGATTCCCCCATGAAAAGTTTGGGTTAAGTGTGAGTGACTTGGCCAGAGTCACATAGGAACTCTGTAGCGGGGGCAGGGTTAGAATCCAGTTCTACAGTGTGATGTTCAAATTCCTTAACAGTGAGGCAGTCCTATTTCCTCCTGCTGTCTCTTGCCTCATTCGCTACCCACCTTCAAACTTCTGCAACGAGTGAGGCAGGGGGTCCTACAGAAACAGTGTCATTCACTACACAACTCTGATTCATTCCCAAAGTGTTGTCCATACTGTGCACTAAACGAGGCAGGGGTCCTGGGGAAAATAAGTATGTGATCATATGCTTAAAGGCTATATATATCATGATGCCTATGCACAAGGAGGTTGAATTAAGGTTGCATGGGCAACCTTAATTTTGGGATTTCCTAACTTTCAAACAATTGGCTTAGCAATCTTAACATTCTTTTAATGTTAGGTTTTTAAATATAATTTCCTAGCTTTTTTTATATGTTAACATTTTTAAAAAAAACACCGTCATATGGAACAATAGTGATCTTAGGTCATCAGCAGGTTTGGGATCTTAAGATCCCCAGTACAGTCCTCTATCTCTTCTTGATCATATGGTGTAAGTGGTAGTGGTAGAGGCCATGTGGACTTCTACTAGAGGGGGATAGAGGCACATACTTTGCTGGTGGGTATCACAGCTATTTGCTGACGTCAGAGGAATGTTGAGACTTGGTAAGAATTGATTCAATTCCAGGTTCCAGAGGTGACTGTTTTGTAGTATTTATAGACCCATGTGCCCACAGCCTGTCTGCCTCTTCTGTGCAACCTATCTACCTCTTGACTATGTGTCCTCCCTGCTTCTAGCCAACCAGTCCATCCTGTCTCTTGCTCCGATTTCCTGTTCCATTTTGCACCCTTGTTTGTGTCCCAACACCCTCCCCTCTGCATCTGTACAACCTCTTTACCCGCCTCCTTTCCTGCTCTGCTCTTCTCCTGCTCTGCTCTTCTCCATCCAATAGATTCTATACACTCTCCTTCCACCACCTTCCAAATTCCTCACCTCTCTGCATTCCAATCAGCCTGTTTCTCTTGTGTTCCAATTTCTAGCATCCAAGCAGAATGGAAGAAAAGGAGAAACAGTCTTCCTGCTCTCAGTGCCATTTTCTGAAACCACAGCAGCCTAGAATAGCAATTGTAGGGAATGTCCTGCTTTGTCCCTGCAGGATTGGAGCACACTTAGTTCAGATGGACTCCTCAGAATTTTCATAAGAACATAAGCATGGCCATGATTCATCTAGCCCAGTATCTTGTCTTTCAACAGTGGTCAATACCAGTTGCTTGAGAGGGATTGAACAATGCGGGCAATCATAGAATGATCCATCCCTGGACATCCACACTTTTAGCTTCTGGCAATTAGAGGCTAGGGACACCCAGGGCATAGAGTTGCATCCCTGACCATCTTGGCTAATAGTCATTGATGGACCTAACTTCCAGAAACTTACCTCATTCTTTTTTGAACCCACTTATACTTTTGGCCTTCATAACATCCCCTGGCAATGAGTTTTACAGGTGGACTGTGTGTTGTGTGAAGAAGTTCTTCCTTTTGTTTGTTTTAAACCTGCTGCCTATTAATTTCATTGAGTGATTCCTGGTTCTTGTTTTATGTGAAGGAGTAAATAACACTTCCTTATTCAGAAAAGGAGTACTTGTGGCACCTTAGAGACTAACCAGTTTATTTGAGCATGAGCTTTCGTGAGCTACACGAAAGTGAGCTGTAGCTCACGAAAGCTCATGCTCAAATAAATTGGTTAGTCTCTAAGGTGCCACAAGTACTCCTTTTCTTTTTGCGAATACAGACTAACACGGCTGTTACTCTGAAACTTCCTTATTCACTTTCTCCCCACCAGTCACAATTTCGTAGACTCTATCATATCCCGTTTGTCATCTCTATTCCCAGCTGAACAGTCTATTTTTTCCATCTCTACTCATATGGAAACTGTTCCATATCTTTGATCATTTTTGTTGCTCTTCCCTGTACCTTTTGTAATTCTAGTATATTGTTTTTGTGGTGGGGTGACCGGAATTTCATGTAGTATTTGGCATGTTGTATAGTCGTGTGGGCGTCCCATGGATTTACATAGTGGAATAATGATTTTTTTTTTTTTTTAAATCTACCCCTTAATTAATGCTTCCTAACTTTCTGTTGGCTTATTTGACTTCTGCTGCACATTGAGCCAATGATTTCAGGCAACTATCCACAATGACTCCAAGATCTTTCTTGAGTGGTAACAGCTAAATTAGACACCATCATTTTGTATGTATAGTTGGGATTATGATTTCCAATGTGCAGTACTTTGCATTTACCAACATTGAATTTCATCTACCATTTTGTTGCCCAGTCACCTAGTTTTGTGAGGTCCCTTTGTGACTCTTCACAGTCTGCTTTGGACTTAACTAGCTGGAGTAATTTTGTATCACCTGCAGATTTTGCCACCTGTTTACCCCTTTTTCCAGATCATTTATGAATGTTGAATAGCACTGGTCACAGTGCAGATCCTTGGGGGAAACCACTATTTAGCTTTCTCCTTTCTGAAAACTGACCATTTATTCCTACCCTTTGTTTTCTCTTTTTAAACAGTTACCGATCCATGGGAGGGCCTTCCCTCTTATCCCAAAACTTCTTAGTTTGCTTAAGACCTTTTGGTAAGGGACCTTGTCAAAGGGTATATCTACACTATGAAATTAGGTCAAATTTATAGAAGTCGATTTTTAGAAAGAGATTTTATACAGTCGATTGTGTCCCCCGCCACTAAGCGCATTAAGTCTGCAGAGTGCGTCCACAGTACCGAGGCTAGCATTGACTTTCGGAGCGTTGCACTGTGGGTAGTTATCCCACAGTTCCTGCAGTCTCCGCCACCCATTGGAATTCTAGGTTAAGCTCCCAATGCTTGATGGGGCAAAAACATTGTCGTGGGTAGTTTTGGGTACTTGTCAGTTGCCCCTCCCTCCGTGAAAGCAATGGCAGACAATGGTTTCGTGCCTTTTTTCTGTGCGGGCGCCATATTTCTTTCAGCAGACGGTGCAGTAGGACTGCTAATCGTCGTCATTGAATCACCGCTTCCGCTGCCACTCTGCTCTCCTGCTCTTGTCTCGGTAGCGAATTTCTCCATGTTGTCTGTCATGGGCTCCTGCTTCCGCTGCAGCTCTACTCTCTTGCTCCCATGAATTCACCTTGCAGGTCATCAGCCACTACTTCGGCTGCCACTCTGCTCTCCTGGTGGTCTCACAGGGCTGCTTCCGTTGCAGCTCTGCTCGTCTGCTCTTGTCTTGCCATAACACGGCAAGCATGCAGCCCACTCAGCTGTTGTGTCCTGGCAGCAGACAGTGCAGTAGGTCTGCAAACCATCATCATTGAATCACCGCTTCCGCTGCCACTCTGCTCTCCTGCAGACGCCATACCACGGCAAGCATGGAGCCCGCTCAGATCACTGTGGTAGTTATGAGCATTGTAAACACTTTGCGCATGATCATGCAGTATATGCGAACCATAACCTGCAAAAGCAGGCGAGGAGGCGATGGCAGAGTGGTGTCAAGAATGATGAGGTCATGGACACAGACTTCTCTCAAAGCATGGGCCCCGGCAGTTTGGCCATCCTGGTGGCAATGGGGCAGGCTCATGCCATGGAACGCCGATTCTGGGCCCCTGAAACAAGCGCAGTGTGGTGGGACCGCATAGTGTTGCAGGTCTGGGATGATTCCCAGTGACTCCAAAACTTCCGCATGCGTAAGGGCACTTTCATGGAACTTTGTGACTTGCTTTCCCCTGCCCTGAAGTGCAAGAATACCAAGATGAGAGCAGCCCTCACAGTTGAGAAGCGAGTGGCGATAGCCCTGTGGAAGCTTGCAATGCCAGACAGCTACCAGTCAGTCGGGAATCAATTTGGAGTGGACAAATCTACTGTGTGGGCTGCTGTGATTGAAGTAGCTAACGCAATCACTGTGCTGCTGCTATCCAGGGTAGTGACTCTGGGAAATGTGCAGGTCATAGTGGATGGCTTTGCTGCAATGGGATTCCCTAACTGTGGTGGGGCGATAGACGAAACACATATCCCTATCTTGGGACCGGACCACCAAGGCAGCGAGTACATAAACCGAAAGGGGTACTTTTCAATGGTGCTGCAAACACTGGTGGATCACAAGGGACATTTCACCAACATCAACGTGGGATGGCCGGGAAAGGTACATGACGCTCGCATCGTCCGGAACTCTGGTCTATATGAACAGCTGCAGCAAGGGACTTACTTTCCAGACCAGAAAATAACCGTTGCGGATGTTGAAATGCCTATAGTTATCCTTGGGGACCCAGCCTACCCCTTAATGCCATGGCTCATGAAGCCGTACACAGGCAGCCTGGACAGTAGTCAGGAGCTGTTCAACTACAGGCTGAGCAAGTGCAGAATGGTGGTAGAATGTGCATTTGGACGTTTAAAAGCACGCTGGCGCAATTTACTGACTCGGTTAGACTTCAGTGAAACCAATATTCCCATTGTTGTTACGGCTTGCTGTATGCTCCACAGAATCTGAGAAAGTAAGGGGGAGACGTTTGTGGCGGGGTGGGAAGTTGAGGCAAATCGCCTGGCCGCTGATTATGCGCAGCCAGACACCAGGGCGGTTAGAAGAGCACAGGAGGGTGCGGTGCGCATCAGAGAAGCTTTGAAAACCAGTTTCATGGCTGACCAGGCTACGGTGTGACAGTTCTATTTGTTTCTCCTTGATGAAAACCCGCCCCCTTGGTTCACTCTACTTCCCTTTAAGCCAACCGCCCTCCCGTCCCCCCTTCAATCACCGCTTGCAGAGGCAATAGTCGTTTCAAATTCATGCACTGTTTATTAATTCATCACACAAATAGGGGGATAACTGCCAAGGTAGCCTGGGAGGGGTGGGGAAGGAGGGAAGCAGCAGGTGGGGTGGGAGAGGAGAGGAGGACAAGGCCACACTGCACTTCAAAACTTATTGAATGCCAACCTTCTGTTGCTTGGACGGTCCTCTGGGGTGGAGCGGTTGGGTACCTGGAGCGCCCCCCCTCCCCCCCCGCCCCTTGCGTTCTTGGGCATCTGGGTGAGGAGGCTATGGAACTTGGGGAGGAGAGTGGTTGATTACACAGGGGCTGCAGTGGCGGTCTGTGCCTTTCCTGCACCGCAACCATACGCCAGAGCATATCAGTTTGATCCTCCAATAGCCTCAGCATAGCATCCTGCCTCCTTTCCTCATGCTGCCGCCACTTCTTCTGTTGTTCCAGCCATCTATCCTCTTGCGCGTCCCTCCTGTCCTTGCGTTCATTTTGTGCTTTCCTGGACTCTGACATTGTCTGCCTCCACGCATTCTACTGGGCTCTTTCAGTTTGGGTGGACTGCATGAGCTCAGAGAACATTTCATTGGGAGTGCGTTTTTTTTGCCTTATCTGCGCTAGCCTCTTCGACGGAGATGCTAGTCACAGCATTGAAACATTTGCAGCTGTGGGAGGAAAAAAAGGAGATTAAAATTGAAAAAGACACATTGGCCGTTTAAAAGGAGGGGCTGATGTTTTCATGTTAATGTGCAGCACAAACCCAACTAACCCCCCCTCCCCCCCCAATTCTCTGGGATGATAGTTTCACTCCTTCCCCCACCGCATGGCTAACAGTGGGGATGATTTTTTTTCAGCCACAGGCAAACAGCCCAGCAGGAATGGCCACCTCTGAATGTCCCCTGAATAAAATTCCTCTATTTCAACCAGGTAACCATGAATGATACCACTCTCCAGAGGATAACACAGAGAGATAAAGAACGGATGTTGCTTGAATGCCAGCAAACACCCCCGACCACACGCTGCTATGCTTTCTTATGCAATGATTCCAGACTATGTGCTACTGGCCTCCCGTGGTAAAGTGTCCTACTATGGAGGACACAATAAGGCTGCCCTCCCCAGAAACCTTTTGCAAAGGCTTCATTGAGATGTCCCTGGAGGATTTCTGCCCCATCCCCAGACACGTTAACAGATATTTTCAGTAGCTGTACTGGCCGCGAATGCATCCCAAGTCTTCAGGGCAAAGTAATCATTAAACATGCTTGCTTTTAAACCGTGTATTATATTTACAAAAGTACACTCACCAGAGCTGCCTTCTCCGCCTTCAAGGTCCAGGAGCCCAGGTTGGGAGGGTATTGGATCCAGGGTGATAAACGGTTCCTGGCTGTCGGGGAGAACGGTTTCTCCACTTGCCTGGTGTGCGCTATCTTCAACCTCCCCCTCCTCATCATCTTCCTCGTTCCCCAAATCCTCATCCCTGTTGCGTGAGACTCCCCCCTTGCAGGAGTCCACGTACAGGGGTGAGGCAGTGGTAGGGGCACCCCCTAGAATTGCATGCAGCTCATCATAGAAGCGGCATGTCTGGGGCTCTGACCCTGAGCGGGCATTTGCCTCTTGAGTTTTTTGGTAGGCTTGCCTAAGCTCCTTAAGTTTCATGCTGCACTGCTGCGGGTTCCTGTGATAGCTTCTGTCCTTCATGCCCTTGGAGATTTTTTTCAAATATTTTGACATTTCTTCTTTTGGAACGGAGTTCTGATAGCACGGATTCATCTCCCCATACAGCGATCAGATCCAGTACCTCCCAGTCAGTCCATGGTGGAGCTCTTTTGCGATTCTGGGACTCCATGGTCACCCCTGCTGATGAGATCTGCACGGTCACCTGTGCTGATCAGCTTGCCACACTGGCCGAACAGGAAATGAAATTCAGAAGTTTTCAGGACTTTTCCTGTCTACCTGGCCAGTGCATCCGAGTTCAGAGTGCTGTCCAGAGCGGTCACAATGGAGCAGTCTGGGATAGCTCCCGGAGGCCAATACCATTGAATTGCGTCCACACGAACCCAAATTCGACCCCGCGATGTCAATTTCATCGCTAATCCCCTCGTCGGGGAGGAGTACATAAATCAATTTTAAGAGCCCATTAGGTTGACAAAATGGCTTCATTTTGTGGACGGATGCAGAGTTAAATCGATCTAATGCTGCTAAATTCCACCTAAACTCATAGTGTAGGCCAGGGCAAAGGCTGTCTGAAAGTCCAGGTACACTGTGTCCACTGGATCACCCTTGTCCATGTGTTTATTTGACTCCCTCAAAGAATTCTAATGGATTGGTGAGGCATGATATCTCTTTACAAAGGCAACATTGACTCTTGCCCAGCAAATCATGTTCATCCGTGTGTTTGATAATTCTGTTCTTTACTATAGTTTCAACCAATTTTCCTGGTACTGAAGTTAGGCATTCCGATCTGTAATTGCCAGGATCACCTCTGGAGTCTTTTTAAAAGAATCTCTCTCACTAGGTATCCTTCAGTCATCTAGTACAGAAGATGATTTAAGTGATAGCTTACGTAGCACAGTTAGTAAGTAGTTTACAGTTTCATATCTGAGTTCCTTCAGAACTTTTGGGTGAATACCATCTGGTCCTTGTGACTTATTGCTGTTTAATTTATCAGTTTATTCCAAAACCTCGTTTACTGACACCTCAATCAAGGACAATTCCTCAGATTCGTCACCTAAAAAGAATTGCTCATATCCTTTTCAGTGAACACTTATGGAAAGAATTCATTTAGCTTCTCCACAATGGCCATGTTTTCTTTGAGTGCTCCGTTAAGTACTTCAATCTTCCAGTGGCCCCACTGATTGTTTGGCAGGCTTCCTGTTTCTGATGCATTTAAACATTTTTTTGCTGTTAGATTTTGAGCCTTTGGCTTGTTGCTCTTCAAATTCCTTTTTGGCCTGCCTAATTATACTTTTACACTTGACTTGCCAGAGTATATGCTTCTTTCTGTTTTCCTTAGAAGGATTTAACTTCCAGTTTTTAAAGGATGCCTTTTTGCCTCTAACCGTTTTTTACTTTGTTTAGCCATGGTGGCACTTTTTTGGTTCTCTTAGTATGTTTTTTTTAATTTGGGGAATACATTTAAGCTGAGCCTCTATTATGACATATTTAAAAAGTTTCCGTGGAGCTTGTGGGCATTTCACTCTTGTGACTGTACCTTTTTAATTTCTGTTTAACTGGCATCCTCATTTTAGTGTGGCTCCCCTTTCTGAAGTTAAATGCTACTGTAGTGGGCTTCTTTGGTGTGTTTTCCCCCACACAAGCATGTTACATTTAATTATATTATGGTTGCTCTTACCAAGAAGTTCAGCTATATTCACCTCTTGTACCAGATCCTGTGCTCCACTTAGGACTAAATCAAGAATTGCCTCTCCTTTTGTGGGTTCCAGGACCTAGCTGCTCCAAGAAGCAGTTATTTGTGGTGTCAAGAAACTTTATTTCTACATCCTGTCCTGAGGTGATATGTTAATATGGGGATTATTGAGTTTTTGAGTTATTGGGGATAATTATTATTGAGTTTTCTATTTTTACAGCCCTGCTAATCTTACCATCACCATTCTGGTCAGGTGGTTGGTGATTGTATATCACTGTCAAACTTTAACAAGCCTCTACTGAGGATGTGTGAATTGTCATTTGTTGAAGGTTCATAACTTGGTCAAATTTGAGTGAATTTTCATAGGGGTGACAAAAGGCACATCCCCCACACCAGAGAGTATGAAAGGCATCGTCCCCCCTCCACATTGTCTCCAAAGCATGTGTGCGCTAGAGCTTCTCAACAAAAGAGTTGCAAGAATTGTAACATGGGTTAAAAACATTTTTTCTTAATCTTGTTGCTTGGAAACATCTGAACAGTTCTAGTTGAAACTTTAAAAAATGATTAAGTAAATAAAAATGAAACTTTTTTTTAGGCAAACACCTGGCATGGAGAATTGCAACTTGAACATTTTATGTTTGGCAGAGTTATAAGTAACTGAAAAGAGAGTCTTATAATGAAAATTTTAGGCAAACTTAACTATAGGAGGGACTACTAGCTCTCCTATAATAGTTAAATGTTTAATTACATAAAGGTCATATGGTACCTTTTGATCTTTTTGCTAATCCTACTAATACAAGTGAGCATGTCCTGATTTATACCTTTATACCTGATTTATACCTCCACCCATTTATGGATTGTAATTAAACATTGAGGGAGAGATCTTCACCTCTGCTTCATTTCCTTTATGCTGCATAAAAGATCTGGAGTGTGGTGTAAAGAGACTTTAAATGTCCTATATCCAGATGGGGGAGGATAGCCATAATGCTGCTTCCTCAGGGCCCAATAAGATCCTGGTGTAGAGACTGGGGATCATGAATCCAAGGTGCCTGTTGGGGGTGAGGGCCATAGAGCATGTTGCAGCTCACTTAGCTGTGTCTACATGTGCTGCACTCACCTCACATTGCAGTGTAGGCGTTCAAGTGTTCCTGTGCTCTGAAATGCTTGGGAGACTATTGCTTACAGAGAAGATGCTCTCTGTACCAGACTTACCCCTTTTCTCCATAAAGACTGTTATATGCATTTAGTTTTTCCTTATCCAGGCAATATTTGTACAGTGTTGATAGGGTAAGAGTTCCCGTGGCTTTGGTTCCCAACAAAATTAAAGTATTACCTTTAAATCTGGCAGACATTTGGAACCAAAGTGTGTAGATCCTAAGTCTTTGAATCTTCTTATTCTGAAGATTAGGCACCGTGATCATTGAGGAGAGAGAATTAGAGCAAGCACTCTCTGAACTCCTGCTTATCTGTTGGCTAAATTGCACTGTAAGCATCTTCAATCTGAGAGTGCTTCACTGCCTAGAAACAAACTTTGTTCGGAGATGGGGAGGGGGAATGGAAGTTACTGCATGGTCCCTGAGGACTCTGTCCCATCTGTGGAGCAGCCCTTGGCCTTGGATACATGCTCTTGTGGGTTCTGTTCAAGCTCAGATCTTTCAATCAATTAGGTGTCATAAAGAGCATCTCAGAGATGTTTGTGTAAATGTTAGACTTTTTAAGCTTTTTGGAGCTGGGTCCATATCTTTGGCACTATTGAATAATAAATATTTCTCTGAATTGTCTACCTATTTTGATCTCCTACATCAAGTTGCATTTATCGTTTATCTCTTTATTTGACAATGTTTATATTTGAGCTTTTCCCCCTCCCCTCACTATTTTTATTTGAGAATCATGTGTTGGTTTAAAATCTTCCATGGTTCCACACTGATATTTCTAGTAAAAGTCAGGGAAGCCCATGACCTGTCCCTGACTTTTACTAAAAATATCCATGACAAAATGGGGAGCCTGGGCAGCTGGGTGCAGGCTCCAGGGACCCCCACCACCCATGGGGCCTTGGAGCTCCATCGTCCCCCTCAACTGACAGCCAGGAGTGGTGGTAGTCGCCCCCTGGGGGAGAGCTGAACTCACGGAGGTCTTTGGAAGTCACGGATTCCGTGACTAAATCGCAGCCTTAATCATTGTTTGCCTGTGTTACGGAATATGTATTGGCTAGGAAGGGTATGGTGACAAGACAGGAATAATGTATGCCCTTTTCTTTCCAACAACCAAAAATGAGTGAGAAATGGGAGCAAAAAGATGTACTTGGGTTCTGTGGTAATGGGTGGCAGCATAAAATCCTAAAGTAGATTGTTGAATTGAGGCTGGTTCCCGCAAAATTGTAGTGCAGTGTCCTGGCATCTTGCAGTGTTTGTACTGGGTTTCATCACTACCTAGTAGTGAGTCGTTGCTATAATATAACTTTGTTGCCTACTGATGTTGTGTCCAACACTGAATTGCACAATTTGTCTTATGACTTGTGTTCTGAAATGTAACTTCATTATTAAGTGGCAGTCCATGTGTTTGCAAGTAGTTATGCTGCTGTGGTAAGAGGTTGAGCAGAATAAATCATGTCACAAAACAAATATTCTGATTAAGTGAACTTTGCATATAATACAGGATATCTTTCATATATATAGCATGCACTTTTTTTTTTTTTTTTTTTTTTGCAGGTTAAGGGAAGTTTCAGAGAAGCTGAACAAATACAATTTAAATAGGTAAGACATATTAGCCGTTGCTGTAAAACCATTCAGCAAAACAATTTTTCTGACTGACAAGCAAAAGTTTACATTGTAGATATACATTTCTACTGCTAATGTTTATTTTTTTATATATATTTTTGAAAAGGTAACTTTTGTCTAGGTAGGAAGTCTAGCTGTTGATTATTTTAGTAAGCATCAAGCTCATAAACTGAATTTAATTTGGAGTATAGACTCCACTTTTTATTGCTGACTGAAATAAAATTATACAATATTCCTTTATCACCTTTTAAGGTTTTGTTTTGCCTTTTCCATGCGTAATGACTGAAAATACATCATAGTTGCTTCAACTAATGTACATTTTTAGTCATTTTAAATGTTTTATATCAGTAATCATCATTGCATCTTCCATATAGCACTTAATTTTTGTTCAGAGTTCAAAAGTTTTAAAATGTTATACATGCTCACTTTTTATTTTTTCAGCCACCCCCCTTTGAATGTATTGGAACAGGCTACTATTAAACAGTGTGTGGTGGGACCAAATCATGCTGCATTTCTTCTTGAGGTAAATTACTCAGATCTGTTCTCATAACAAATTTGAAACCATACGGTTAAACATAATCCTTTTTAATATTAAATTAATGCAACTGAATTAATTAAGCAACTGAAGACTTGATTTTTCTCTAATTCTGCCTTGCATTTCAATTTTGGACACATGTTTTTCTTATTTTAAAACTAGGACGGTAGAGTCTGCAGGATTGGCTTTTCAGTTCAGCCAGACAGACTGGAATTGGGTAAACCTGACAATAATGATGGGTAAGAAATACTTTTTTTTTTTGTACTCATCAGATATTTGAAATGGATAAATCTGGATTTTCTTATATATTTGTCTTTGAAATCTATCCTCAAAATTTAAAATGAATGCTAGTACCATGTAGGAAATCTTTAGGTGTGCTACAATGGTTGTGATGATGTAGTCAAACAGTTCAGTTCTAGCTTGATAGTTATATTTTTGTGTTGAAAGAAATGGTATACCTAGTATCAAAATGATGATAAAAGTCCTACAGAATCTCTTTAACATAATAATAAAAAAAAACTTTCTGAAAGGAACAGACTTGTGTGTTTAAGCCCCATATTGAACCTACTCTGACAGTGGTCCTGACTGGAAGGACTTTCATTAACTTTAGCCCAGGTAAGTGCTCTTGATAAGACTACTATCAAAATAACTCAAATGTGGGCTTAAAACAATCTTTTTAATGCTAAAATAGCAAGTTGTTGCCTCTGGTTTACAGAAATAACATTGACAATTGCAGTCTGTACATATACCTTAAATTAAACATGAAGTTCAGAGGCTACCTCGTTTCAAAGTAATTTAGAATAATATGTGTTTGCAGTTATTCTATTGAAAAGATGGGGTTTTTGTTTTTTGTTTGTTTGTTTGTTTGTTTTTTGTAAGAAGAAAACAATGGATTGCTGACATGAATATCTATTAGGCATGCTTTTCGTATCTCAGTATACACCTTACTGTTTTGCAGTTAGATTAGTTTGGAGTATTCCCCAAGGGTGTTGCTTAAGCTGGTATGTTACCAGACTAAGTCCCTGAGACTTTAGACCTGGGATTCCAGGTGTTGTTCTTAACCCATTTGGGATTGTTTTGTGACTGATTTACCATCTTTTACTTTCAGTTCAAAGTTGAGCAGTGGCTCAGGGGCAGGAAGGACATCCAGGCCAGGCAGGACTAGTGACTCCCCATGGTTTCTGTCTGGTTCTGAAACTCTGGGCAGACTGGCAGGCAACACCCTTGGGTAAGTTTTGATAGGATTGAGGCTGCAATCTTTTTGTACCATATTTGGGTATGTGTGTATACACATATATAAATTGTATACAATTTGTATGAAAGAAGTTTAAATGCAGCAATTGTTTAGCTAGGGCACAACTAAAAAACCCTGTTTATTAAATCACAACTCATCACTCAGAACCTAAGATTTGAAGATATTCTGTATTCAGGACAAAACCAATTCAGAATACGTAGAACCAAAACTAAACTCATATTGTTGGTTGTGTTGTCCTTTAAAAAGTATTGGTGTTTGAATTTTGGGCCATGACTTATTTTTAAAGGGACACTGTCTATTTAAACACCACACTTCTGCTGGAAATCTTTTAGACTACTAGTATTAAAGTAATACTTAAAATTTTTAAATGAAAGGGATTCCAGAGGGAAAAAATTGTGGTTTATTTTGTGCATTTGGCAACATTCTGTTCATAGTTTTATTTTTGCCCTTCTGTGTACCTTAGTTGGTTTACCGTGTATGTGTAGGTCTTTCACACAGTAAGGGGAAACAAACTGCTTTAATAATAAAAATAGTAATAAAAATAAAAAAAGAAAGTGATTGCAAAACCACAAAAATCGAGAAAAGAATTCGGAGGAATACTACATTAGTTTTCATTATTTTAAATTGACTAGATTTCAAATTGATGGATGTTCCATTGAAGTCAAATGTGTATATATTTATGTACCTTAGTCTCCACTATTAAATCATAATAGATTTTGCATTCTGTGACTTTTTAAAGACATTTTGAACACTGCCACATTTTGTTAGTGAATATTTCACTGGATATTATGAAATTCTGTAATCATAGTCCCTGAATATGTGGGAAATTTTGCGGCTTGGTTAAATGGAGGAGAGGCAATGGCTTTTGACCAAAGTGGAATATGTCCCTTACTTATGTCAAAGAATAAACTAACTTTAGCTAGTGCTTTGTATGATTTTAAAATGCAAGAAATGAAACCCTATGAAATTTATGTAGAGCGCAATGTTCCCTCTAATTTTTTCCATCCATGTGCGGAATAAATATGTGCATCAAGGTATGTACGCCTCCAGTAGAAACAAAAAACCTAGATATAATGGATATTTTTAAAAAGTTACCATAGGGATAATTACTCCAGCCAGGAAAGGTTAAGCATTTTAGAACTCACTACTCAAACAATTAAATGTAAGTGTAAGAGAAATAAAAATTATGAAATGCATAGACCAGTCAAAACACTAAACACGCTTCGAAAGAATAAAATTTACAGAGAATATATATGCATTGCAGGAAGTACCAAGAAGTAACAACAACAATATACAAGTATGTGTTGGGAGGTGAGTGTGAAAGAGACTGTGTGTGTGTGTGTGTGTGTGTGTGTGTGTGTGTGTGTGTGTGCGTGCGTGCTGGTTGCTGGGGAAAGCAGTGCACTGTCTCTTTAAGACACTCACTGGAAGCTCTCCTGCTCTGTTCTGAGCCCAGTTGTCTCCCCTCCTCTGCTCTTTGGAGCTGGGGTACATGGGCGGGGAAGGGGGATACCCTGACATCAGCACCCTCACCCATCCCCCGCTCTATGCAGCCAGCAGGAGGAGCAACGCAGGGGTGGGGGCAGAGGTGAAAGTAAGCTGGTACGCCCTGGTATGGCGTACCGGCAAGAGCCCATGTGCCATACCGGGGCAGATCAGCTTCCCCAGATGGCAATTTAAAGGACCTGGGGCTCCCAGCAGTGGCTGGAGCCCTGGGCTCTTTAAATTGCCACCAGAGCCCTGCTGCCAGAGCCCTGGGGAAGTGGCAGTGGGGGCCCAGGGCTCCTGCTGCAGCTACCAACCCGGGCCCTTTAAATAGCCACCGGAGCGGCAGCAGGGCTCTGGGGACAATTTAAAGAGTCCGGGGCTCCGGTAGCCGCTACTGCCCCGGGTCCTTTAAATCATCCCCGGAGCCCTGGGGTAGCGGTGGCGGGGCTCTGGTGGCTATTTAAAGGGCCCGGGGCGGTAACAGCAGCTGGAGCCCCAGGCCCTTTAAATTGCCATTCGAGCCCCAGTGCAGGAGCCCTGGGGTAGCAGCAGTGGGGCTCCAGCGGTGATTTAAAGGGCCAGGGGCTCCCGGCTGCCATTACTGCAGCGGAGCCCCTGGCCCTTTAAAGCTCCGCCAGAGCCTGGGGCTCTTGATTTAAAGGGCCCAGGGATGTAAAGGCCCCGCCTCTTCTGGTTGAGGCCCCGCTCCCTCCTAAAGACTCTGGAGTATTTGTAAATCCTTTAAGTTACTTTCATCCCTGGGTGGGGGCGGCACCTGAACACATGCTGCCGGCTGTGCGCACTCAGCTAATCAGCTGGGCGGCACTTAAATCTCTCCTGCGCGGCTGCCTAAGCGAGGAGCTTACAGGGAACACAGTTAAAGAGTCTGAGCCTTTTGTCCTAATCTTATTTTTAAGGCAAACTAAAAAATGTCTGGGTCTGTAAGTGTGTAGAAACTTGGTGTTGGAACAGTTCTTGTGTCGCTTAAAGCATGCAGCTTCTAGCTGGGATCTAGAGAGCACTAAATTGAATTTTTATATTATATTCTCAATTGAGCACAGTCAGTATGCTTGATGCTGCTGTATGAACAGGACAACAACCCTAAGGAGCTTCAGACCTTCCATGGAACAATTCAAAAGTGGCTAATTGTAGGATGCCAAATCAGCACAACAAAAGTAAATGTTAACTGCTGTAGTGAAAGGGATTATCTACCGTACTACATTGGTTCTCCAACTTTTTCAAATTATGGAATACTTAAACTAGAAATCCTCTCATGATCCACATCCCATGTCTGCTTAAACTGGAGTTAACAAAGTTATAGTCAGCCCACATTAGCCAGAAACACTGTTTTGTGCAATTTTTTAAAAATGGTTTCCTAGCTAGGGGAAAGTGCAATATAGACAGGACCTCTAGAAATTAGGTGAAGATAAACTGTCTAATTCAATACTAACTTACATCCAGTCCCCTTTCCTCCCAAATATTGCACCTTCTCTGTATTTTTATCTCCTGGAATGTACAACTTTATACATATTAGTATCAAATCTCTCCTTGCTGCTTCAAAGCCTCTGCTCTTATTTGTCCAAGTTATTGTATGGTTGCTTCTGTTCACTTGTGTTTTTGCGCTCTCTCCAATTTTGCTGCCATCAAGAAATTCATGGTTGATGCTTACGCCAAAGGAATACCCAACAGAGCCTTGTTAACAGGCTTCCTATTTTCTGGGATGATGTGTTTCAGTTGTGTACTTTTTCTTTATTGTGACAGACCATCTTTAGACCATTAGCAGCCCACTGTGTACCGTTTGAGAACTATGCTCTTTGAACTGTGCATTGATAGAAATAACTTGACTATTTGAACCATGTAGACAATATATGCCTATTATAATTCCGACTAATTCCTTGTATCCTGGAGTATAGGACTGCACAGATGGAGGTGAAAAACAAGATATAGATGAGTCTACACTCGATATAACTCCCACAGCTGACTCTGTCAGCTGATTCAGGCTCGTGCTGTGGGGCTATAAAATTGTAGTTAGACATCCAGTCCTTTTTTTTAAATCCAGCACCTGTGTGTGTGTGTGTGTGTCTGAACTGCTTTCCTAGGAATCTTTTTAGCAGTTGCTGCTTCAGATAGCATATATATTTCTTTTTATCGATCAGATGTTTGGTCTTCTGTATTTTCTCTTCTTGAAACTGTTAAAGATGAGGCTGATCCTTGCTAACTAGTTCTGTTAATACTGTTGATTAAATTGTCAGAGATGCTATATCTGATATCCTTAAGCCTCAGTGTGCAATATGACAGCATCTACATTGGTCAGAAAAGCTGTCTTTCTGAAGGAATGGATGGCTGATTTATCCTCCAAAACCTGGTCTTATCTAATGATAAACTAGAGAGACTTTCAGATTCTCAGCATGCTGCGAGTTACCTAGGTTTACTCCAGCATAGATCCATCTGAAGGAATTCTGTGGCTGCTTTAAACTAGTAAAAGGTAGCTGTGATCGAGTGGATTGAGGATGGATCTAGAAATTGGGAGATCTGGTTTTGTTCCTTTTT
Source organism: Caretta caretta (assembly GCF_965140235.1). Classification (NCBI taxonomy): domain Eukaryota; kingdom Metazoa; phylum Chordata; order Testudines; family Cheloniidae; genus Caretta; species Caretta caretta. The sequence continues at coordinate 37,515,362 of NC_134207.1, forward strand.
TTGGCACTAACATTGAACAAGTCACTTCTGTTAATCTCAATTACCCTATCTATAAAATGTAGGGCCCTACCAAATCCAAGGCTATGAAAAACGTGTCGTGGACTATGAAATCTGGTCTTTTGTGTGACATTTTTTTTTAACCCTGTACTATACAGATTTGACAGGAGAGCTCAATGTTTCTCAAACTGGGGGTCCTGACCCAAAAGGGAGTTGCAGGGGGATCGTGGTATTACCACCTTTACTTCTGTACTGCATTCAGAGCTGGGGGGGTGGAGTGAGGTGGCTGTTGGTCAGGCACCCAGCTCAGAAGGCAGTGCCCCGCAGGCAGCAGTGCGGAAGGAAGTGTGGCAATACCAAACCATGCCATCCTTACTTCTTCACTGTTGCTGACGGTGGCTCTGCCTTCAGAGCTGGGATCCCAGCGCACTCTCCAGCCCCCCAGCTCTGAAGGCAGTGCTTCTACCAGCAGCAGCGCAGAAGTAAGGGTAGCAATACCACAACCCCCCCACCATAACCTTGTAACCCTCCCAAAACTCCTTTTTGGGTCAGGACCCCTACAATCACAACACCCTGAAATTTCAGATTAAAATAGCTGAAATCATGAAATTTATGATTTTTAAAATCCAGTGACCATAAAATTGACCAAAAGGGATCGTGAATTTGGTAGGGCTCTAGTAAAATAAGAATGTTTGTTTACTCACCCTTGTGAAGTGACATATACTCCTCCTGGGGAAATCATGCTCCAAAAAAATAAAAATTCTATAAACAATATTTTAAAATTCTACATATTTTATTTGCAAAATAACACTATCTAATCATGCCAGTTTCAATTATTTTGGTAATTTATTACAAAGTACCTGTGAACAACTATGTCTGTAATAATAGACACACAAAAACCTCCCCCAGGAGTAGAGAGTTAAAGAAATCCCGACGACAACCCAGCTCCTGTTTCTCTGCCTCCCCCCTCCCCAAGCCCAGTTGCTGAGTGCTGCCTGAGCCCAGACACTTGCACTTCCTTCCCCCGCCTCCTCCCTCCAGCCTAGCTGCACACCCTACCCCCAAGTCCAGACACTCACATCCCCTATCCTTCCAGAGCCCAGGGATCCAGGAGGTAAAACAGTCTGATTCTGGGCCCCAGGCTTGTGTGGAATTTTCTTCACACTGCTTCCTTCCTTGAGGATGTGCTGGGAACTGCAGCTGCTGGGAACCCTCCAGCTCCTTCCCCCTCCCACAAGCAGTGGCTTCTATTTGCAAGCTGAGGAGGTGAGCTCTGCCAGCTCCAGTGGCCCCTAGTGGCAGCCAGCAGCTCTGCAATGCCAATTCTGTGGAGGAGAAAGGAAATTCTGGGTAGAATATTAATTCTGTGCAAATTCTGCATTGCGCAGTGGCACAGAATTCCCCCGGGAGAAATATACAGGAGTAAATACCAAGCGTTAGTAACTATTCCAAATGGAATAGGTTCAGACCAGGTAGCATCTGTCCCCTGCAGATAGACTACAGAAGTAGTTGGAGAAGCTTGTCTAAGGGCATGTATACTGGGGATTGATGGTGTGGTGATGGATGCACCGGGGATCGATTTAGCGGATCTAGTGAAGATCCACTAAATCGACTGCAGATTGCTCTCCCATTGACTTGGTACTCCACCAGAACAAGAAGCATAAGCTAAGTCGACGGGAGGGTGTCTCCCGTCGACCCAGCACAGTGTAGACGCCAACGTATGTTGACTCCAGCTATGTTATTGACATAGCTGGAGTTGAGTAAATTAGGTCAACTTACCTCCGTAGTTTAGACAAGGCCTTAACATCAGGGAAATGACTGAATGCTTCAAGGCACATTTCTTTTGTGTAGTGGCCTCTTCTAGATGAACAGGTCAGAAGAGCTGTTAGATATTTGTAAGACAGCCAGCTGAGTGTCTTGACAGTCTCTGAAGCTCTGTTGGCTGAATGTGGCAACCTCCTCTGATGTTCACTTCTCAGTATGATGCTATGCACAGTTGGATGTAATACTTTCCTGTTGATGTTACTGTTGCTTTTAGAAACTCCAAGATTCATGACTGGTGTAGAGTCATGAACAATAACATTTATTACCCCCAAATTCTTGTTCTTACAATTTCTTCTATACAGCCCAAGCTTACACTTTCAGTTCTTCTGAGTTGGCCAGTTTTACTGCTGTTTACATTGTTTATGCTTTATTAGTGTGAGATCACTGCTCTGGAGAAATCAACTGAGAATTCAAGCTGACAGGCTCTTCTCTCTTTTACATGGAGGTGACATGGCTCATCCTCAGTTGTACTTTTCTCAGCCTGATAGAAATGAAATGTATCCCACAAGGTGTCTGATGTGAAGATTCCAATGAATAAAATCCAATACATTTTACCCTTTTAAAATAGCTCAGAAAATGTACAGATCTGTTTAAAATAATAAAAATGTAAATCCCTTAGAAGCCGCTGGAGTTCAGGGGTTGGTGGAAGTGGAGGAGGATCGTCTGGTAGATCATCAGCTGGAGCTCGGGATTCCCGAAGGCAAACCAGAGTTATTCGCACTGGACGTGATAGAGGATCTGGACTGTTGGGTAGTCAGCCACAGCCAGTGATTCCAGCATCAGTAATTCCAGAGGAACTCATTTCACAGGTAGGTGACCTGGCAGAACTTTGCCTGAGTGGATAAACATTTGGAAACTGCTTAAAGATCGATAGTTGGTGGGGTTCTATTTGGTATTGTGTTCTTTGCCTTTTAATTTCCTCTTATATCTGAAAAACCTGACCTTGTCTAGCTGAATTTTTTTATTTTTAGATTTATCAAGTTGATATTTCAAGGACACACTAGTGCCAGTTTCCTCATAATGGAATGTGTGATGAGAATGGTAGATATGGGGAGGTGATGACTTTGGATCTGAGAGTTTGCACATGAGGGAGTTGTTGGCAAGGACTAGAACTTAGAGGTGGAGATGAGGCATGGCATACATACACATTGTGATAGAGTTGGTAATCTGCTGATGGGGGATGTTGCAGGAGGAGAGTTTGTGTTCAAGAATGGATGTCAAGGTTATTGACAGTACAGGCAAATGAGTCTCTGTTAAGGAGGGTAAAGGAGATGGAGTTGGTTGGGATTGTTTTGTTTGTCCAATAGAAACACTTTGGTCACAATCCCCACGGATCACAAAGCCCTGGATAACTGTTCTCATGTCCACATTAGAAACTGTAACACTCTTAGTGTCCAATACAGATGGAAGAAAGTCAGTTTGAGGCATTCTTACCCCCTGGAATTGTAAGAGCAGTTGGGTAAGTACTCGATAGTCCTCCCATAGTCATCAGAGGCTGTCCTAAGCATGCTCTTTGCTTTCCTCAAGGATCAAAGCAGTAGGCAACCGATTGAAATTGACCTGATTCTTGTAAGTTTCACTGCTACATGCAGACTTAAGAAGACAGCACTTCATCCACTTACATTCATTTCACATTTGGAAAACTTCCTTTGCATTCGAATTTTTTTTTTTTGTATAAAAGCTTAAACGCTTTTGTCATTAGTGATTGAGGGAGTTTTACAAGACCTGATTCAACAAAGAAAAAGGAAAAGATGCATAAGCAAAGGAGGGTAGACTTTATTTAAAAAAAAAGCAAGCAGCAGGTTGAGAATTCAGTCTTTAAAAGTCTGTACAGGAGGGCATGGCAGCCCATGTGTTTGAATGAGACAGAGGCGGGAGAGAGCCAGTGTTGGCAGAAAGGAAGGGATTAACAACATTATGGAACCAGTTTCAGCTCCGTAGTTAAGGGTGAGTTGAGATTTTCATTTACAGCAGGGATTAAACATCTTTGTATACAGAAAAGTACAGTATGTTCTTTCCTTACTCTTTGAGTATAAAATGAATTTTTTGAGAATTTACGAGTAAATCCATTAAGTAGTTCAGTAGTTTAAAAATGAAATTTTAAAATGTGTCCTTTAAGAAATCTAGCACCCAGTGGCCAACACTTTTTTGTTCTCCATAATGATTTTAACAACAGAATAATAGACTTCTCAGACTTCCTAAATAGCTAATAGTCACTGAAATCTGGATATATAGGCTGCATTTGAAAAACTTTTTTATGGTTGATGATTTTTTTTTCTGTTCTTCATAGCTGAGTTTCTTCAGACTCTGCTGAAGAATAATCTGCTACAGAGAATTCTATGAAGAACCTGGCCTTGCCATAATGATCACCATCTCCCTTTGTTCTCAGTGGTTCTGGTGGTTCTCTAAGCCTCCTGACAGCATACTCTTACCCAAGAGCATTTTGACTTTTGAACCAATGGGTTTTTTTTCTTGAGGGTCTCTGAAAGAGAAGACTTTATGTACCACCCTCTTCTTACAGAAGAACTTTTGGGTTATGAAAAATATTCACCCAAAACCCATTAATCCTGAATATTCCCTTCCAAAAGCTGTTGTACCAGATCTATTCAACAGAGAAGATAGCAGGGTGTGGGAGTATACAGGGGAAAGGAGAGAAGTGTACATATGCGCTTAGGGGAATGCAGTGGGTGCAGAAGGGAGGAGGAACTAGATGTATACGCTAGCTGCTTTACACTACTCTGATGCAAGAAAGCACCGGTAAACTCTCTCAACCAGTCAGTATGCTCTGGCTGCTTTGTGCTGCACCTGAGTGGCATAAAGCAGCCAGAGCATAGTAGCGATTTTTGGCCATAAGTTAATTAAAAAAAAGTAATGATTTAAGGTTGTTACTTTTTATCTTCAAATCACAGAAATATCACATGGGCACACTTAGGTTTCTTGTTTAGTTTTTAATATATGAAAATTTTCAATTAAAGAAAGACCCACCAAAATATTCCTAGACACAAACATCTTAAAACAGGATTATGGTTGAACATACAGATCAATAAATTAAGGTAAAGCTATATTATAAGAAATGAATTATCCCCAAACCAAACATTTTACTATTGTTTTCCTGAGTTTCCAAAGTTTAAACTTAAAAGAAATTAATCCTGTTAAGGTATATGTGAATGCATAGTGAGGGCACCCAGACGACCTTAATGCTGTCCCCCTTGCATCCTGAAGGGCAGAAATGGGGGGCAGGCGGATCTTTCTTTAAAAATTGGTTGAATCCAATCTAGGAGCACAAGTTTTAAAATGTTTTAATCATAATTCTGTTATTACATGGTGTGATAGGGCAGTGTTAAGGTTGTTCCTGTGCCCCAACTGCACACTTCCATACCTTAACCCATTTGTATTTTTTTTAAGTTTAATTATGAATGTTCTGGGTTTAGCACTCTTGGATGTGTGATAATTACTACATTCCCATTTTTTTCTATATTCCCAGATAAAAACCACATTAAGACAGAGTTAAGGTTGAAAGTACGCATGGTAATTTTTAGAGTAAAATAGATAATACTCTAAAATTTAAATTACTGTGTACTTTCAACCTTAACTCCATCTTAATCTGTTTTTTTATCTGGGAATATAGAATGAAATCAAGCAGCAATAATGCATAACAGCTGTATATAACTTTTCACCTCTCACAGTATCACTTCGGAAGGTGATATTGAGAGGTGAAAAGGCAGTTGGGTTTTTTTAAAGGAAATGTGGGGGAAAAGGAATGAAAATGCAGTCTTCGCTCCCATAAAACTAGTTTATCTTTCAGCTGTATTACTTTTGTTCATTAGCTTCTTCACCTTGGCGTTCTTCATTACCGTATGCAAACTATCACATGTGGCTTTTGGGGACTTACAAAACCCAAAATCTTGCTTTTCATTTGGAGACTTGATTTCCATGTACTGGTGAACCAAAATGTTGACCCTTGGCCTTCATATACTATGCTTGCCTTTTTGAGAAATCAGCAGTCACGCTCCAACTTTTCGTTACTTCAGGAAATTTTGCTCTTGTAGAGAGAAATCACTCAGAGTGGTGGTTGGTGAATTGGAAATGACAAATAAGTGTTCTGCATTTTACAGGCACAAGTTGTTTTACAAGGAAAGTCCAGAAGTGTCATTATACGAGAACTCCAGCGGACAAATCTTGATGTAAATCTTGCTGTAAATAATTTGCTGAGCCGTGATGATGAAGATGGAGATGATGGAGATGACACAGCAAGTGAATCATATCTACCTGGAGGTTTGTATATCATGATACTTACCTTTTTTCCATTTTTCAAATACTGTTGAGCTCTCCTGTCTTAAAAGGGTTATCTGAAAATGCAAACAAGTTCTCAGTTCTCTGTATTTGAACATCAACAATATGCTCTGTGCTGTGCAAGGTACACAGTGAAGATAGTCCTTGCATCCAGGAGATTTCAGTCTAAGACATGGATAACAGGTTGCACTGGGAAGCCCGGAGAAGGGAATAGCTTTGATGTTTTAAAAAAAACTAACTATTGTCTTTACTAATTTGTGGGTAACACAAGTGAGTTTTGGATGCTGGGCTTCATATCATCAGCATTACAAACTATGCTACTGTTCAGTGAGATGACTGCCATGCAGTTTGCCATAGATGCTAATTCTAATGAAGAAATTAATTCTTCAGATTTTTTAATTTTAGTCTTTATATGGTAATGTGAACTTTTGAGATGCATTGTTTAGAGAAAAATGTGTTCAGCTTTCTATTAAGATATTATTTTGTGTAAGAGTTGAATAAGGTCTAGCTTAATAGTCTTTGACAGTTTTATTGAGGACTTCTGTTCTTTAGCCTCAAAATATTCTCATAGCTGAATCTTATAGCAGTGCTGGAGCGTTGCTGTCATGCTGGTTGAGCCTTTTTCGAAAGAGTGTCTTTTCTGTGTAATTGCTTTTAAAAGTCCTTCAGCCTTTTCTTGCATTGACTAATATTTCCGTAATTGGACTTTTCTTACTGAGTAAACATGCGTGGAAGTATGTAGTAGCCAGCTCTAATGTTTGTTTTTTCTGGCTAGGTGCATAGTATGAAAATCAAATGTCTAAACTCTGCGTGCATAGTAGCTTTTCTTTTTGTATGATAGAATGACGTTTTACTATATTTTTCTAATGGGTTTTTCTGCTCATCTGGTTCACCAAGAAGCCCATGGGCTTCCTTCATCTCTATCTTATCTACCATGTGATTGGACAAAGTGTGTTTTCCTGCATTTGCATCTGACAAACTTCTTTATTTTGTTTTAGAATCAAGAGTCCTTTGGTTGAATCTGTAGACACAGAGAAAGCAAATTAAGGCACTTTTGTTCCATCTCTCTCATTAGTAATTAGTTGCACAATCTATCTGCCAGAGATGTAGTTGAGGAAATAAGTTCATTTTACTCTCTTCCCAAATTTATTCAAAGTAAATATTCTTACTCCTGAGAAAACAAGGATGCATCAATCCTGAAATTGCCTTCAGCTTTGGAGGTAAGCACCCTTGGTCACTCTTTAGACCAGAGTTTCTTTCCAACGCAATCCTGTGCTGAGTTCATGATTCTCTTGATTTAGTACTACTTCAGATTATAGCGGCAAGCTTGCAGGGACCATCTGACAATCTATGACTTGCAACGTGTTTCTGTTTGCGAGTACTGTGACTTCAGCTGATGACTCTAGACTGTCTTGAATCAATGTAAGATAATTAGTCATGAGCACAATGTGTAAGCTTTCAGTAAATGCCTAGAAAACTGTTCCTTCCTTAGCTAACTTCTTTTATGATCCTCCCTTTGGAAAGACCAAACCTTTCCAGATAAGACTGAAACTTCCTGACATTAAAATTGTAATCTTTCTCCTCATCTGACCCTCTACCACCCCTGAGAAAATGGATTTATTTTCAAATTTTTTGTGGGGAAAGGGATCGGAAACGACAACAGAAATGGCCCTTTTGACACCCTTCAGCTCCAGTCTGGGCAGTTAATCCAGAATTCCCAGTCCTCAGAATATACTTTCCCTTGTCTTTCATAAACTACATTAGCTTTTTAAAAACTAAAGTAGATAACTAAGAATTGTCACCCTTCAAGGAGTGTTTAACTGTAGTCAAGATCTGGACATGCCAGGAGGCCAACTTTAAAAATATGATGACTATATGCCTGTGACTCTATTCTTTTGTATATTGAATTTTGCTTACAAATTTAGCAGTTCTTCTAGCTCTTCAGAGTCAAGTTAATTTTTAGGATTAGGATAAAGTATAGGCTCCAGGAAAAATGGTGGACCAGAATACCTTCCCGCATCTCTTGTGGAAAAAATAGTGACACTCTCCTTCAGAAGACTCCATAACAGATACAAATTGAATTTTTGATTATCTGATTTCTCATTCACACCAAGCATAACCTTGCCCTAAGTCTTCTGAACCTTCTTTATTTTCTGAAATTGTTCCTCTCCTTTTGCCTCTGGGTATTCTTTGGAAGTTACAGTGCTATAGATTTGAAGAGGAAAAAAATTACAATAAAACCAACATTTACGATCCAGTCTCTCAAGTGATAGCTCCAAGTAACTTTTTTTTTATAAAGGTGATCCTGAATAGTTGTTCTTTAAAAGTTTGCCTTTTAGTTTTTGATGATGTAGAATGAATGCTTGAAAGTTGTGGTTTTCTGCTTAATTTTAAACCTTGGAAGAGCGGGAATGTCAAGGCTGGAGGGCTTATTGAGTTCTTCAGAAGTATTTAAAATAAACTCTGTCCCCTTAATTATAAGGATATGGTATTGAAATCTCCACATATTGTTCCTTTCTCCCTGATGGGCACCTGGTGCTCTGTGATCCACTATAGCCGGTTATTGCTCCACATCTGCGAAGCATGGAAGTGCCTTTTTTTAAAAAAGTGTTCATTAGAGTTCAATAAGTGTTTAAAAAACAAAATAATTTTAAAATCTGAGTAGAAAATCCCTTCCCCCTCAATTATTCAATTTGCAGCTTCTTGTATATTATTTGCCATAATTTCATTAGTACTTTAATCGACATAGTTTTTTAGGAAATATAAGAGTTGACTTGAATTTTTAATGTTAAAAATGGGGGAGCAGAAAATACTTGGCAGTACATTCAGGCATTTTTTTAAACATCATCAAAAAAAGCAAAAAAGGGGTATAAGCCCAGTTTGTTTTTCCTTTTCAGGTCACCTTTAATTAATGCTTGCTTGCTTTCATGACCTAGTTTAAAAAAATCTAGTCTTGTTTGGTGGCAAAATAAGGAGACTCCATTGAATACATTACTAATAAATAAAACAAAGCAATGTAAATGAGACTATGGAAAGAAGAGTACCATTTGGCAGAGACATGATCAGGTGTCCTGGTTCAGCTCTTAGCTGGCAACTCACGGCAAGTGAGCCAGCTTGTAATCTTGCCTGGGGCTTTGTGTTCTAAAAAATGCGATGATTCTCCAGAACGTAAAAATGATCTTGGGAGCCTAGTTAATTAGGTTTTTATTTTGTTCCTCCATAGCAATTTATGTGAAACACATATACCTGGTTCTCATTTTCAGCGTGAAGAATACATTTGTCAAGGTTCCTTCCCCACTCTGAACTCTAGGGTACAGATGTGGGGACCTGCATGAAAACCTCCTAGCTTGCTTTTACCAGCTTAGGTTAAAACTTCCCCAGGGTACAAACTATTTTACCCTTTGCCTTTGGACTTCCACTGCCACCACCAAACTTTATCTGGGTTTATTTTTATTTGGAAAGCGTTGTTTGGAAACGTCTTTCCCCCCAAAATCCTCCCAACCCTTGCACCCCACTTCCTGGGGAAGGTTTGGTAAAAATCCTCACCAATTTACATAGGTGACCACAGACACAAACCCTTGGATCTTAGAACAATGAAAAAAAATTCAGTTCTTGAAAAGAAACATTTTAATAGAAGAAACAGTAAAAAGAATCACCTCTGTAAAATCAGGATGGTAAATACCTTACCGGGTAATTAGATTCAAAACATAGAGAATCCCTCTAGCCAAATGTTAAGTTACAAAAAAGACACACAGATAGGAATATTCATTCTATTCAACACAGCTATTTTCTCAGCCATTTGAAGAAATCCTAATCTAACACATAATAGCTAGATTACTTACTAAGTTCTAAGACTCCATTCCTGTTCTGTCCCCGGCAAAAGCATCACCCAGACAGACACAGACCCTTTGTTTCTCTCCCTCCTCCCAGCTTTTGAAAGTATCTTGTCTCCTCATTGGTCATTTTGGTCAGGTGCCAGCGAGGTTACCTTTAGCTTCTTAACCCTTTACAGGTGAAAGGATTTTTCCTCTGGCTAGGAGGGATTTTAAAGGTGATTACCCTTCCCTTTATATTTATGACACACACCCCAAATCACAGCTAGGGTGAAATGCTGGCTGGGATTTCTTCCTGGAGCTCTAGGAAAAAGAGTTAATAAGACACATGCACCTCTAAATATACTACCAAGTACATAAAGACTAACAATATTTTCCACATCTCAAGGACGATTTTAACCAGTTGATTCTGGGAAACTTTCATGGGAGAGTGCATCAGCCACTTTGTTAGAAGCTCCTGAGATGTGTTGGATGTCAACTGATTCTAGGGAAACTTGTGAAACATAATTGCAGTGACATTACTTATTGCTTTGGATAGTGGAACATAAAATAATGTGTTCCTTAACGTTCTGATTGTTCAGAAGGAAGAAATATGGAAGATTTAGAGGTGCAGCACTGTCTGGTGTATTTGTATGACATCATAGTGAGTATGAGTTAGCTCCCTGAGCTGAACATAAGAAAAAGATGAAAAGTGGGGTCCCTAAAAATTTTCTGAGTTGAAGAATATCCATTTTTTTCTTAAAATGATCTCCAAGATGGACAATATCCAGACACAATACCGACAAATGTGTGCGGTGATGAGTTGTTTTCTAAAGTTATAGATTGCTGTTGGTGCACTTTTTGAACTATTTGGGCTTGGTCAAACTTAGTTTTCTCTTTACCACAGTTTTCACTGGTAGCTCATTCAGATGAAGTAGGTATAAATCCCTTCTTAGCTGGACAGAGCTATCAGGATCATAATATCTTGCTCAACAATGAGAAATATACGATCATGAGTTAACATTGCTGGAAACATGAGTGACCAAATTGGATAGGATTCTTGAACAATGGAGCATAAAATCATGTGGCAGAATTCCGTGAATAAGTAATGGAATATTGTGTTCTCTCACCCAAACTTCTTAGGCAAAGTTTTAGTTTTGCTGAATCTATTTGTATCTCCACAGAATTCAAAGAAAATACCTGAAGGCTCTTAGAAGGATACTGAGGATTTGGCTCCTCCATCCAAAATTTTATGTAATACATATATTTGATGGTGTAGAGAATGGAAGAAAGAAGGGACTCCTTTAGTTTTTAAAATGTCATCTTATGAAATTTTATCTTTTGAAGTGGAACTGGTCTTACAAGAAGAAAGATAAATGTTTGCTATTGTGCCCTCCTCCTGTTTTTTCTTAATGACTCAGGAGCCAAAAATGTATGTATGTTTGAGGAGTTAAATATTTGTTCAAATTTTTGGAGGAGTTGTGCTGACTTGTAAGATTTCCCACCTGCGGATGAACAAGATGGCTGGAGGGATGCCTGTTAAATTCTAGCTGTCCTGTATAGGAAATTTCCATCTCTGATAGAAGAGCTGAGGTGAGGAAGCAGGTTATTCAACTTGGATGAATGCTTGAGAGCTTTCTCCAAGAGATGCTCCCTATAGCTTAATTCTATTGAAAAGGGCTGGGATGATGTGCACTGCAGCCATTTGGATGGACAGGGACAGACTGGTGGTGGATTTAGACCACCTTGTTCCTTTGTAGAGAGCTGCCACAAGGTACAATGAGGTTAGGCTGCTCTGGTGTGTGTATGGAAGGATCTGGTAGACATTTGGACAGCAAGGTCATTGCTTTTTCCTACACCATTGTTTGTACTCGGATGGTCTGACAATATAGGCAGGTCTGGTTACCTCATCTTTTTTTAAAAAAAAGAAAAAGAAAAGAAAAGTTACAGATTAGAGGTATGGAATAACTCCCATATGAGGTGAGATTAAAAAAAACTGGGAATGGTCATTTTAGAAAAGAGACTATTAAATGGGGGGAGGGGAAGGGAATATGATAGAGGTTTATAAAATCATGAATGGTGTGGAGAAAGTGAATAGGGAAGTGTTATTTACCCTTTCACATAACACAAGAACCAGGGGTCACCCAGTGAAATTAATAGACAGCTGGTTTAAAACAAACAGAAGGAAGTACTTCTTCACACAGTGCACAGTCTACCTGTGGAATTCTGCCAGAGAATGCTATGAAGACCAAAAATATAAGTGGGTTCAAAAAATAATTTAGATAAATTCCTGGAGGATAGGTCCATCAATGTCTATTAGCCAAGGTGATCAGGGACGCAACTCCATTCTTCAGGTGTTCCTAACCCTTTTGACTGCGAGAAGCTGGGACTGGATGATGGGATGGATCACTCGATAATTGCCCTGTTCTGTTTATTCCCCCAGTACGGACGTTTTTATGTTCTTATGATTGTCATCAGTGAATGTCTGTTTATATGAAATGTCTTACGACTGCTGAGAAAGCAAGTAGCTGTTGTTGGATGCTGGACTATTTGTCTGGCTTCAGAAAATGTTAATGTGGCCCTTCTGGTCTTGAGGGATGGAGGTTCACTGACTGACCTTTTCAAGGTCAAGAAATGAAACCCTTCTTAATTCCAAAAGTCCAAGTAGAAATAACTATCTGCCTGCCAGGGTTAAGAGCTTTTATTATTTAACTCTAAAATTAATTCCACTAAATCTAGACTGTTGCTGCATTTTTTTGGGTGTATGATAATTTAGAGGCTTTACAAATTCCATAATAGGAGAGGTCATGGCTGAAGAAGCTGGGTGTATTGTATTCTATGATGATTAAGTTTGACATGTTAGCTCTATGTATTTTTTTTATTATGGAATTTGGTGTTCCTACCTTATATTAGACTCATTTGATAATAGGCACTTGTAGAGGAAACACTGTGAATGTCTGTGTATTTAGGGTCCTAAGATTTTTTTGAGTAGTAATTGGGATTAGACTCATAGTATTTCAAATTAGCTCTTAATTTTTATTGTATAGATTTGAAATAGTGACTATTTTTTTGTAGACATCCTTTTATTCATTTTAATATAGATAGTGAAGTTTGACCTCAAAGCTTATTCTATGAAAGCACAGCGACTGTTTCCGGGAGTGAAGAAATTTCTTAATCTCTGAAGCAAATTTGCTGGGCAGCCACTCGGAAATGTGTGTAGTCTTTTTGCTTGGCACCAGAGGGGAAAGGCTGTAGGATCTTTGGAGGGACAGCTTTACCTAATAGCTACACTAGTCTTTTCTAATTCTAGGTAACTAATTTATGGAGTTTGGCTGTTTATTTTAATTGATGCTTTGCTCTTCCCAAGTGTGTGACTAAGGTTTGAATTTCTGGGGTGTGGAAATTTTTTTTGTTTTGGGGTAAGATTTGTCCAGAAAACTTGGTTAGACAAGTGACAGAGCAGTTCCTGTAGGGAAAATTGGCTGCATACATTGGACCACTGTGCTTGATTGTAAACGTGGGTGCATAGGAGGCACATCGGTTTGCACTGGTGAATCTGAAGAGCAGAAATTCAACTTATAAGTAGGACATTTTTTGTTTTGATGTTTATTTGGTGATGGTCTCTCTAGTTGATGTTTTAAGTAGCTGATTATTCACTTAAGACCCTTGTCTCCTCTTATAGAGGATCTTATGTCTCTTCTGGATGCTGACATACATTCTGCTCACCCAAGTGTCATTATTGATGCTGATGCTATGTTTTCAGAAGATATTAGTTACTTTGGTTATCCATCCTTTCGGCGTTCATCACTTTCCAGGCTAGGCTCATCCCGAGGTAATTTTGCATCTTTTTTTTTCTTTGTAATAAGTAGTTTCCTGTGCAAAAAGCTAGTGATAGTACACACTAGTTAGTCTTTGATTTGTGTGCACAAATTGATTAATTGATAAACATTAAGTCTCTAATAGTTTTGATAATATCAATAGTAAAATTTTTGAATATGAACAGGTAAGTTCTGCAAAAATCACAAGAGCGACTTTGAAGTTTGTCTGATGTTAATCATTTTTTTAAAGAAATTTTGCATGAAATTTTTAAAATCACAAATACCTACTAATTATTTTTGAAACCACAAATGCCTACTAATTATCTTCATGTATCTAATTGAGAATGTTAATTCTGATCTAAAAGTAATACTCAAATTTGATATGACATGCAGCATTCTGAAAGCTAGTTTCTTTGGTTTAGGTTGCTCAGTATGCAGTGCTCTTCTAATTTTCTTAACTAGTTAACTTAATAATAAATGAGTGAAGGCAATTTTAAATTTAGGGGAGGGAAATGAGAGGTGGACTGTGCTCTTTTTGAAGCATTTTTGGAAATGGGCTTGTAACTGTCTAAGGTTAATGAACACCTTGAATAGTAGGAAGTCATTACAAATGCTTAGAAAAGTGTATTAAATCTTAATATTTATGGCATAGAATCTGTAGCTTTTTCTTCATAGCTTCTTGAAGATAATTCTACTCAATAGGTGCCCAGAGCATTTTACAAACTGTTAATCCAACCTCTGCCATGATTGCTCATTTAGTACAGCTCTAACCTGTTTCATAATTCTGTTTTCTTCATTAGTATATTAACTGCTGAGCATATAATTGCTTGATACAAATTATCAGTCGAGGGTCAGTATGTTTCCGAATGAGCAGGTTCAATGTTATGTGAACTTTACCTACAGGGCAAGGTGTCATGTTTGACTTATGTAAAAACTTGTTCCTGTTTGTCTAGTATAGCAAAAGACCCAAGATTTTGAGGAATTTATTGAAAGGATGATACAGTAGTGGGACCATTTCATACATGTAATTCCAATTGAATCTTATGAACATAAATGAGGTACTTAATGGGTTAAATGCATTATGTGCATGTACAAATATTCAACATTTGACATAACTCCTTCTAAATCCCTCCTTTTTTTTCCCTTTCCTAAGGTTATTCTATGTAAGACGTTACCACGAATTTTATAATCCTTATTTTCCATGCATAGTTGACTCTTGGAAAGTTAGTTTGATTACCTGATTTAAAAAATTTATCTGCATGAGCGAACTGCAGAGTACTGGCTTTAGACAGTTTGTAGGCCAATTGGAGGGGAAGCATTTTGGTAAGGAACACTTTCCTACAAGGATCCTTTTTAAAACTTGTCTGACTCTTGAAAAGTTTTCATTTGAATACTTAAAAAAACAAAACAGAAAACAACAACAACAAAAACCACACCACCAGATATGCTTTAATGTATTCAATCCAGTCCTGTAAAACGTTGCTTTAAACAAAAGGGGTTGGATTATCAAATTTTTACAAGAGCCTTTTAAAAAGATTGCTTTGTCTTTAACCTTTTCAAGTTCTTATTTTTGGGAAACTTGTTATGAGACTCTCTAATAAATACTCTTTTTTGGCTTGCTTAAATGTATCTAACAGATGTCATAGATTAATTAGATGATCTTGTTATTAGATAAACCATCATAGGGTAAAACTTCAGGGCATATCGTACTATAAAACCTTAAATTACCTTGTTAAATACATTTTGGCTTTTTACCACTCTGAGTAAAAAATGAAGCATTATGCTTTCAGTAGTGCACAAACTACCTGATTTTCTTATTTCTAGAAATAACTTTATTTTTAGTTTCATTCATATGTTATATATGGTAGTAATAAGTACATATGCTTGAAAGGGTTAATATATTGAATGTTGCATGTCAGGATTTTTTTATATATCAGTATTTTAAATTTTTGTGAATAGATTTAACTGCTGTTAGTTGCATCCTGAAGGGTCTTTACTAGAGAGTGGCTTACTTTTATCCCACTGGTGTGACCCAATTGCATACCAGTTCTCCTTCTTCCCTTAGAGAGAGACTCTGAGCTGTTGCGTGAACGTGAGTCCGTTTTACGTTTGCGTGAACGAAGGTGGCTTGATGGAGCCTCATTTGATAATGAAAGGGGCTCTACAAGCAAGGAAGGGGAGCCAAACCTGGATAAGAAGAATACACCTGTTCAAAGCCCAGTCTCGTTAGGGGAAGACTTGCAATGGTGGCCAGATAAGGTACTGAGAATTTTTTGGCTCCTTTATATGCTTAGTACATTGCATGTAACTGATCTTATTTTTCCATAGAAATGTCTGTACTTCTGATTTCCCTGGAAAAATCTTGATTTTTTTTGTAAGTGTGATATTGAAGTAAAATGATTCCTAATGTGCTGCTTTAGTTTTGTTTATATTATTGCTATTCATGCCCTTACAACTGAGGTTCAATTGCCACTTCTTTTCTGACCTATTTCATCTCTGTGGCTGCCACTCATGCGGGCAACAACCAGAGAAATCTCAAAGAACTTAAGCTCTCTCTTCCATTAAACAATTTCCCGTTTCCTGTTGAGTTGCACTTATGCATTGGAGTGAATGGTCATATTCATGTCCAGCTCCTTTAAAAGAGGCTTGTATTTTGATTAGTTCAGTTCTTTCAGTTCTGTTTACATTTATTCTGTTTTGTCATGCTTGGTTATTTAAATAAGTGAAGATCAAGAGCTGCACAAATAGTAATTAAGTATCCATCTGGCCTTGGTAGCTGGACCCGCTTGCACCCCATATTCCATCTCCATGGGAGCCCAGGCTAAAATTTCAGGTATTCGAGTAGATGCAGAGTGTGCATTCCACCTAGGTGTGTGCGTGTCCAGCGCACTGGAGCTGGAGTCTGTTTCTTAGCTGTACCTCTAGACGGGCGGTGCTTGTGGCTATGACCCCTCCCTTGGCAAAATGAGACAGTGCTGTCCTGACCCCCCTCGGTTTCTTCTCAAAGCCCATGGCTGGAGCCAGAGCTTTGTGGTGTTGTAGTCTCACAACCTCTTATTTAGTCTTAGCCTAGTTTATTATATATAGTAAGTTAGCTAGTAGTCAGTAGTTAGTGTTAGTTGATAGTGTCCCTGGTGAAGCTGTTACTGGGGTTAAACACTGTTCTTCGAGTGTAGGTGTGATCCCCACAGTGACTCCGACTTGGTCTCGGTGAAGCGCCCCTTAAAGAGCACTGTTAGATTTGTAAATCATTTAAAAAGAGGACTCAGGTGGCACAGGACCTTTGCCTCAAGAAGCCCCTACTTGAACAGGACATGCGGCCTGATTTGGTACCAAGGCCCTGTTAGGCCAAAGATCAGCCTTGGGCTCGGAGAGCACTCTTGCCCCTCCTTCTAGGGTAGGCGCCTTGCGAGAGAGGTGGAGAAGCTGTTCTCTGTCATCGGCACCAAGGAAGAGGTCTCATAAGACCATTCGGGACTATTCTAGGTTGCAGGGCAACTCCTCCACCTCCCCCAGGAAAAACGTGGACCAGCATGGAATTGGATCTGCCACCAGAATGGCTGGAGTACTTCTGACGCTTCCCTGTTACTGAGTGGGAAGGGCAGAAACCCCATATCGTTGACCCTGGTTCTGGCCTCTGGGTATCCGTTGAGTTCAGTACCAATGAGGAGATACAAGTACCAAATGTGTTGATGCTTTGTACACTTACGACAGCTGCAGACCTCCTCTGCCTTTTGGTCCCAACCTCACTGTTGGTCCAGGACTTTCCCCAGGCTGCCTCACCTATAACCCCTCTAATGGAGTGAGCCGCTGAACCTTCATGTTGGTCAGCACTGCATCCAGACTCTTCCGTCCCCATGGTGGGGATGGAGACAGCACCAGAATTGTGTGGGGGACTTCGTCCCTGCTGCATTTGATGCCACAAGCGCTCCCATAGCGGCTCTCACCACCTTTGACATCAAAAGTATTGGAGCGCTTCCCTACTGTTGTTTGCACTGGGATGTTTTATGCCACGTAGTTGCATCCAAGGGCATCCAAGCGGAATTCCTCCAAGAGAACACGCACAAACTGGTGGACATTTTACAAGTGGTTGCTGAAGGTGGCTCCAGAGAGGAGCTTTTCACCCACGTCGACACCATGTTGCGTTTGCTCGACTCTCTGGGACTCATTTTAAACATCGCAGAGTCAACCTTGGCTCCCACTCAAAAAATTGAGTTCATTGAGGCCCTGTTAGATTCCATGAGGTTGAGAGTGTTGCTGCCGACCGACCGCTTCCAGGCAATTCAATGGCTCTGTGTCAGTCTGCAATATCAGTCTGTCTTCTTCCTTTACCCATTCTCTCGTCTTCCTTGCTCAGCAGTTCTTTTGATATTCTATTTTTGGGCTTCCCACTTCTCTGGTTTATTTGCCCTCTTGCCAAGCTAGCGGTAAAGAGCTTGCAGAGGTTTGTCACTTTCCATGTCTATCTGCTGACCTTGACTACCACTTCCTCCATCCTGGTACTCAGGCTGAACAGTGTGGATACTTGGAAAAACTGTTCATTTTTGAATAAGTGCATTTCAACCCATGCCTGGAATTCTGAAGTACAACCTAAACATGTAACTCTGAATTGTTAAATCAGTGCTTTTGACCCTCTGACTTGTCTTAACAGTAGGATGAAGAAAGTCATGTAGACAAAATATTTAGCAAATTATATAAAATCACTGAGATTCCGTACAGACTTTATATTTATTATTTTATTACTATACATTTAGATTGCAGTAGCACCTGAAGGCCACAACGGGTTGGTGTTCCATTCTATTTAGCTATTCAATCTTTTAATAAACTTGAGTCCCTCCTTCATGGAGCTTGCAGTATAAAAGACAGGACATGACAGATGGATGAGACAAACAAGCAGGCGAAGGTATAGGGAGTGAAGGTAGAGGCTGGGGTATAGGGAGTGAAGGTGACTGGGTAATAAATATAAGGTGTACCCAATTCGTAGCTGTCAGAGGTTGTTGGAAATTTCACAGTGGAATGTTTTTCAGTTAGAGAATGCTAATTCATCTAAATTAGGGACTATTCATTTTTTACAAGAAGCAAGCAGAATTCCAATGGAATCCTATCTGTTTTCCTGCCAGGTTACCCACGTGGCTCCTTGGCAGTCTGACTGATGAGAAACCAGGGCTCATTTACATCTCATCCGTTGGGCTGCCATGAAGCAAGGCCTCCAGGCTTCTTGCTCCTCTAGAGCTCAGAGGTTGGCTGACAGGGAGCCTGGAAGTCCTGAGTGGTATGGCTCCTTGGCAGCCCAGGCTCCCAGATGTCGAGAGTCCACAGCTCCAGGGCAGCCAGCTGATCAGATTGTCCCTGGGCTGGGGACCCCAAGGCTTTCCATTTTGCAGAGAATTTCAAAGTTCTCTTTTTTCATTCCAAACCAGAGAGAAAGCAACTTTCAGAATACCCAAATCCTCCAGTAAATGGAATTATTTTTCTCTGCAGCACTCTGGTAGCTATTCAGTAGCTGTGATAGCAACTTGCCATCTACCTAGCTGTTCTTGGGTTGCTGTTTTCTGTATAAAGAATACTCTAATTCATATTATATCCTCTCATACAATGCTGTATGTGTATACTTCCTAGTTAAATTTGTTACTGAATAATATCTTAATGTATTTTGGTATTATATAAGATGCATTTGTAAAATGAACCTTTAACTAGTAATAATTTACTGCTCACACTTCATATGCATATTCTAGTGAATACTTCACACTCAACTATTGTAAATGTGTTGTTTTTAATACAGTTATCACAAAGATGAAACTTACTTACAATTTTTGAGGAAGCTTACCTTAAGTCAACATAGCATGTAATATTTCATTAATTCAGAGTCATCTTGGAGTGAATATTTGGGCCTCTGTTTATAAATGTAACTATGAAATGGCATCTTTTTTTTTTAAAGCAATTTTTGTAATGATATCAGATAAATAGCTCTTGCAATTTTTTGTTTCACGTGAATGAAGACTATCCATAAACATTTTGGGAAGCCTGAATTAAAAAAACAGATACTGTCAGCAATATGGGTACATTTAAAAGTGCTATTCTTGTCTGATTCTGGGTCTAACCTACATAATATGATGGCCCCTCTAGCCACAGTATGAGTGTGTAAATCCAGAGGGGTGTGTGTGTGTACACACCCCTACCTTGAAGGTCTCTTAACCTTTGGAATATTTATAAATGTTTCATCTACGGTTTACAAATGACATAATTATACCATGTTATGTATGGTTTCCTGTGTGTGTAGGGTACATCACAAAACATGTTTTAGACATTTCTTCCCTAAGGATTTTAAAACATTCATTTGAGGAACAATGCACAAAATTACTGAGGAGTTATGAAAATAAGAGTGTATTGTTGATCAGTGCTCATTTTATACACTTGTGTGTTTATAAACAATTCCTCTGGCAATTTAATGTGCTTGACTGTTCTGGGGGCAAAAAAAAAAAAAAACCTAGTCTTTTTAAACTACTAGAATCTAAATGGATATAGGAGCTCACAACATGGCAGTTGATTTGCAATCAGTATCCAATGAAAGAAATAACCTGATCTCTTGGAAGAATTTTTGGTTTTTCATATAACGGGGGAGATCAGATTATGTGCTGAATCTGTGTTACGTAATAGTATAT
Organism: Caretta caretta; assembly: GCF_965140235.1. NCBI lineage: Eukaryota > Metazoa > Chordata > Testudines > Cheloniidae > Caretta > Caretta caretta. The sequence goes on from NC_134207.1 coordinate 37,535,768, forward strand.
TACTATACATATGGTATACATCATGTGAAATGCACTTTTTTTATTTGTATTTATGTATTTATAAATATATATAATGCTATAAAGACACAACTTTTAAAGCATATGCAAAAAGGGGGAGTGTGATGGCTTTAATGTCCAGCCTTAACCTCTGACTCCCTCATCCTTATTGTTGTTTGCTCTTTGGGGAGGGGGGGAAAATGCTTTTGAGAAAGAGAGAGAAATCTGAGCTACTCAGTTTGCCTGCTAAAATGGAGCCATTTCTTAATGGAGCTATCTTGAAAATTTTTGGAAGAACTGATTTTCCAGTTGAGGAACTGATTTTAAAACTTTTGTATCTTTAAACTATCAGAACCAATTTAATAACAAAATCAACCTGTCCCCAAAATGCCTCCCCTCTCCCAAAAAAACCCAAACGAAAACCAGTTTGATTTTTAAAACCTTAGTTTTGCAAAACAAGCTAAATTCAAAGAAAATTAATCTTAATTTTAAGTTGGAAGACTATCCTGAACTGAGAAGGTCTTAAATCCCACTGTTTTTTAAATTCTGTCACCCTGTGCATGAAATTGACAAATTAAGGCCCTGATCCTGTAGTCAGATCTGCATAGGCAGGTTTTCTTTACCTGCATGGAGTTCCCGTTCAAGACACTGGGGATCAATGTGGACACAGAAGTCCACCCATATGGCTTTGACTGCGGGTTCTGAGTCCTAAAATGTCTATTACTTTAAAACTGCTGAACTTCTTTCTTCTAATGTCTTGAGCCTTAACCTTGAGCTATGTAAAAGTCAAGTGTGATAATTTCTTGCTTAAAATATTTTGACTTTTAACAAAAAAATTCAGATAAGATAGTGTATCTTGTCCCCTTTCCCTCTCTCCCCAGCCATGCTTGTATAATTTAAAAATAGTCAAACAAATTTTGCTGAAACTTAAAATTAAAATACAAATAAAAATTCTCAGGGATGATACAGAACGTGCAAATTTCAGTCCCAATAAATGGGAGCCTTGACAAACTAAAGAAAATGGGGCTAAACTGGATAAGAGTGTCACCTTTAAGTAATAGCATGTAAAGATGCGCATACTGGGTTGTGGTACTGAGACACTAACAGAATTTAAAATTAAGGGAACACTGACAACTTGGGTGTGTTAATTTATTATCTTAAAAAAATTCTTGATCACCCTTTAAATGATGTATTTTGAATTAAAAAAACAACTTTCAAAATAAATACAGATGCAGAGAAATGTGTAGAAGGGTGAGAGGCTCAGAGGCAATAAGAGCAATAACAAAAATGCTCATGCCTAGCCTTGTTTCCAGTTCCCCTTTTCTGTGTGCGCACATCTGCCTGCTACTTGTTGTCAGTTCAGCTCTCTTCCCATTACTCCTCACCATACTCCAGGAGGGTGTGAAAAAAGACATGTTCAGTCACCAAAAATGTAATTGACTGTACACAAAGGTGCTGTCAAATGTATAATGTAAAAGATTTCAAATATATTTTTCTCAAATCTTGTGGTTATGGTATTTTTAGTAGTCACTGATAACGGTAATGGGTGCAAAAATTTCCACATGGAAATGAGACTTTTCCAAACTGATAAATTCTGCCCCTAATAGGACACTTATCTGTAACATTTAAATATCCTTCCTTTTGTATCTTTAAACCAAAAACCACACTGTCATAAATATTTTGTGGCTGTGAATTGAATTTTTTTAATGTGATTGGCAAATTGTGATATTACTGAACTGAAGGAAAATAACTTCCTGAATAAAAGATCTTGAATATTTCATTATTTGTTTCCGAAAGTATGATCAGCTTCAGGCAACACATTAGATAACTTCTTTTTTTATTACTGAATTTTAAATTCAGTGGAACTCTAATAGTACAGATGACTTGATTAAAATTTCAGTAACCATTGTAAGCTCTGTTTTGCACACTTGACATTTTTTGTTTGTTAAAATCTGCTGTTACTCAAAAAGTTTTAGTATATAGCACTGCCATTTTAGACTTCATCTTTTTCATTTGTAGGATGGAACAAAGTTTATTTCTATTGGAGCTCTGTATTCTGAGCTTGTGGCAGTTAGCAGTAAAGGGGAACTTTATCAGTGGAAATGGAGTGAATCAGAGCCTTATAGAAATGCACAGGTACTGTACATCCTTAAATCTATCTTTAAAATAATTCTGTATGTATGAATTTATAAAATAATAACTTCTTTTATGCTTTCAAAGAATCCTTCATTACATCATCCACGAGCAATGTTTTTGGGGTTAACCAACGAAAAGATAGTGCTCCTTTCTGCAAATAGTATCAGAGCAACTGTAGCCACAGAAAATAACAAGGTATGAGATCCTTTTCTTTGTTGTTGAGTTCATGATAAAACTTTTGGGGTTTTTTCAGCCACTGTTTTGCTCTATGAAGAATAAGTAAACCAAAGTCTGCAGCTATAAGTCAGTAGTACAAATTAATATCATTATAAAGATCATAGTGAATAATTTTTGTTGACAGGTTCAGCTTTCATAATTATCTTCTTTTGTACTGTAGCAATTTAAATCAAAGGCAGTTCTGAGGTCTTTCTGTGAGCAAAGATTAAAATGTGGTCCCAGCCTCCAGGGACTCTTAAGCAATGAAAGCCTGTCCATCTTACCAAATTTCAAAAAACTGTTAATTTTTTACTGCTGCACTGAAATCTCAGGTTAGAGAGGACTAATTCTGGAATGGAGTTGTAGCAAAAAATATTAAGGATTTAAAGATTTTTGAGCTCCAAGTACAGTAAAACAGATTATACAAACAGTAAGTTTGTTTTGACCAATAATAGACGAATCTCAGAAAGTTTAGAGTTAAAATGCGGTTTGGTTAAATATCCAAATTTGCTGAAATGCTTTGACCAGGAGTACCCTTTCAGTTTTTTGGTACTTTCATTTTCTGGCTGAGACCAGAACTGGAAGGGAAAATTTACCAGATTAATCAAAACTTTAAAGGGCCAGTTCTAAGACTGGAGTGAAGAATTGGGCTGATGATACTTTTCCCAAACTGATTCATCCTGAAAAATGTAAAGAGTTTGTTTAGGATGCAGTGTTGTTTTTTTCCGCCTCCCCTTCCTTTTAGGTTGCTACCTGGGTGGATGAAACTTTAAGCTCTGTAGCTTCTAAATTGGAACACACTGCACAGACATACTCAGAGCTGCAGGGAGAACGGATAGTTTCACTACATTGTTGTGCTCTTTATACCTGTGCTCAGCTAGAGAACAACTTGTACTGGTGGTAAGTATATATGGTATTGAATATATTTGTCCAAAAGTATCTGCAAACTCATTATAATGACAAAGCTTCCTTGCAGTTCACATGTTATAGTTCTAGTGATGAAGTTCTGTAACTCTGCTTTCATGGCTTATACTATCCTTGAGGGAAGTATTTGTATTATTGCACGCTATGATTACAAAAGAGGAAAGATATTGTGCCTAAAGCATTGGACCTGGCGGGAATCAAGAGATCTGGGTTTTATTCCTTGCTCTGCCACAAGCTTCCTGTGTGACCTTGAGGAAGTAATTGAAATTATTGGGGTGGTTTTTTTTTGATTGTTTGTTTTTTGTAAAATGGGATATTGTGATACTTTGTGAAGTTAAATTCATTAGTATTCAGATAGGATAGTGATAGAAAAGTTGGTAAAGAAATGATTCTAGAGAAGGCTGTTTTTGCTAATAGTGCTGTGAAACATAGTGAACGTTGTAAAACTGATACCATTATTGTATTGTAGCTGAGGAGCAGCTATATAATACAGTGAGATGCCACTGACTGAGGTGTCAAGGGTCCAGACGTGCCTGTAAAGATGTACTTTCATCGTTGGATTCTGATGACTGACTGCATAGAGTATGAAAGCCTTGCTAAGAGCTACAAAATTTAGGACATTAGACTGAGACTGTGCAATATAGATAATGAAAAAAATTGTCTTGTCAAGTTGGGTTGTCATCTGCAGATCCAGATAATTGAGTTGTTCTTACTGGGAAAATAAATGCTGGTTGGCTGAATGTTCTCCCCCGGTATTACATAGTTTCACAAAGTAGTTTTAATATATTTTGTATCTTTCAGGCCTTTACAAATAATATAGAAAACAAACTTACCTGTGTACACTGTCCTTTTTCTCCCATAGAGCTCTGTGGCTAGAATGTTAGGCAGTCTGATTCATAAACTATATTGTTGGCTTAAATGCATGCTGAAAAATTGGATGAAATAACCTCCCATAAATTGTTAAAACATTTCTATTTGTAAAACTTCACTGAATTTTTAAAATGTCAAGTTTTCTGGACATAAAAAGGTAGAAGTTGATGATGATTTTTCCAAGCATGTAAAAAAATGAAAATACATTTCTAATTACAATGAGTTGACATGCATATCCGTGCCATTTTCAGTGCCCACCTTGTTTTTACCTGTGCTTCACTTAAGAGTTATGCTAAATCTAAACAAGCCTTGCTTACAGTGGCAGGGATCTCCAGTAGCTTTTGTTATAGTGGGATTAAATACTCGCTGACCAGTTACTTGCAAGCACCGAAAATTTGAGATACTAAATATCTTTCTGTTTGGGGTGTTTGCTAAATGTTAACCAGAAGCCAAACAAAATCACAGCCAGATATATGAGGAAGCTGTATTTTACTCCTAATTTTGAAATTTGGGGCAGAGCGGTAGTAGAAATCACAACTTTCTGATTTTTTTTTTTCTCTTGACTGTAAAACCAATGTCATTGCAAACACAGTTCATTCTAGAGCATCACTCAGCATAGCAACCAGTAAACCACAACTTTGTGGGGACCGTAATACTGGAAACTTTTGCATGCCTTCTTACCTTTTTTGAATAATAAGCCCATTGTATTTAAGAGGTTTGTTTGTTATGCTATTTAAAAATTAACTACAAATTGAATTATCCTGCAGGGCCCTTCACTAGTTAGGTATGCTTAACTTCAACATTGATGATCATGTATTTGTCATCAGATTATGGAGACATAAGCGTCTATTAATCATGATGATTCTTTTCCCCAAAAAATCTAAATTGCTGACAGGCATGGTAGAGAGAGCATACTATGCTGTTTATACTGTGGCTAGGCTATGGTAAAAAGGTGTCTTGTATGTAAATCCATATTATCTAAATAAAATTGGCTTAACTCTTTTTGTATCCGTGTATGCACAGTTTACCACCTCTAGCTGTATAGTCTGAGGTTATAACTTGACTTGCTAAAATCAAGGTAAGGGTGTTAGGGTTTTCATTTGAGTTGTAGCTGGATCAGTCTAACTTGACTGGGGGGAGAAAGTATCTAGATAAGGAAAAAATATGATGACTTGGAAATCTCACTTAGGGCATGACCACACCAGGACAAAGTATTTTTAACCGGTGCTTTAAAAAACATACAACCTCCCAACACCACTCTTTTCTCCAGGAAGGAAAAGGCCGGTGAGCTTTGGGAATTGTTGCCAGTCATGGTGAGGACAGCCTCAATATGTTTAGGGACTGATTGCCAAAAAGAGTTGGTATTTGCTAGTTAATTGCTTTTGCATTTCAAGAAAATTGTTTCAAGTTGTACTTGTTACCTGTTTTGCCCTTGGTGCATGTATCCTTGCTGCTATCCAGAGCTGATCCTGGCACTCAGTACAGAGTAGAGCAGTAAGAACCCATATACAAAAAGCTCTTGTGGTGTTTACATAGAGTTATAGTGGGGAGAATATTGTAATTGCTTCTCATCCTCAATCTCTTGAATGGCAGCACATCTTCCATCTGCTGCGTTGTCAGGCTGGTGTGACAATGTAGTATTTTAAAAATATATTTAAATAGCATTACCTTGTTCTTTGTTGAGCTAGATTCAAAATGCCATTATGATCAGATGACTTGAAATTGACCCCTTTTTCCTGAATGCATCTCTGTATAGTGCAAATTATATCTGCATTTAACACTGAAAGTGCTGCAAGTGGTGTTTTTTCCTTGTTTCTTTAGCAGAATTGCAAAGTGAGTTTGATTCTAGATTCTCTGTTGTGGTATAGAAAGCAGGACAAAAAGTTTTAGGTTTTTAAATAGTATGTTGAGTTTTCAGTACAGGCAGTTTAAAAAAATGATTTGTAAAGTGAGCATTTTGATATAAGAGCATTTGAGAGTGAGGTGGAGTGAATATGGGACAGCAAGATGTCACTTTTGCTGAGGGCTTTTGGCAGAGTGGTGTTTTACCATGCCTTCCATTTAAGGGCTTGTCTACACTACCAAGTTTTGTTGACAAAACTTACCTCAACACCCAAAAATCGCCAAAGGGTGTTCATACTTGCTCCCTCTGTCAACAAATCATGTCTACTTTGGGGACACCATCATCGACAGGGTGAGCAATGCACTGTGGGTATGTATCCCACAGTGCAGTGTTGTGGGAAGGAAGAGCTGATCCCCACACATCTTGGGATCCTCTCCAAGTTCTGCCACAGCCCCCTCCAGCTGCGGAAAGCAGCATCATGAGCAGCTCTGTGAGCTCTCAGTGCGGAGGAATGGCAAAGCAGCACAGCAGTCTGACCCCCTCCCTCTGCAGCAGCAGTCTGCCTGCTGCTGTGTTCCTAGTGCCGGGCAGAACACGAGCATTCCAGTTATTTACTCTTTTTGTTTCCCAAATGGAGCAGCACACAGCTACTTCCTGGAGCTTTGAAAGGGGAGGGGCGCATGCTTGCAGGGCAGCAGAGATCAAAACACTGAGCAGAGCAATCAGGGCAGGCATTGTGAGATACTGGCAGAAGCCTCTTTATGGACAAAAAAGGGAGGGGAAAAAACAAGTCTCTCATAGCTGTGGAATTTTTTTGTTACCAAAACTGGGCGTTTTTTGCAACAAAAGTCCCATTGTAGTGTGTACGTTCTTGCTGTTTTGTCACCAAAAGGCAGTTTTTGGCAACAAAACTTGCCAATATAGACAGGCCCAAAGTTGTAGTCTTGAGAAGCTCAAGACTATGAACAGACACTTCTTTTGTAGTTCTTGGTTTAATAATTTTGTTTTCTTTCCTTAGGGGAGTAGTTCCTTTTAGCCAAAGGAAGAAGATGCTAGAAAAGGCCAGAGCAAAAAATAAAAAGCCCAAGTCTAGTGCTGGCATCTCTTCAATGCCAAATATCACAGTTGGCACGCAAGTAAGTACAACCACTGTATTGTGAGCTGTCTTAAGTGTTTTGGAAGGGGGATACTGGTTGTCAAAAACATATCAGGCTCTATTCTCCATTTACACTAAGGCCTTGTCTGTGCACAAAAGTTGTATCACTTTTACTGTAGTTAAAGTGCTGCAATCCCCTACGTGTCAATGCAGCTATGCTGGTATAGCTTATTCCTGTAAATTTAGAGGAATAAGCGGTTACAGTCACAGCTAACTGCACCTCTGACCGCCTGCTGGTATCCCTGAGGGCACGCCACTTAGGTGACGGATAGAGGCCTGAGACCTGTCTCAGGATGGGATCCCATGATCCTTTCTTCCCAGACTGGGGACTCAGGCTGCAGGTTTCTGCAATTTATTGTAATTATCTCACTAGGTCTGACTTTAGTTCAGCACCTGCAGTCCTGTTTCAGGGACAATGACAGGGTTAACTGGTGATCAGTCAGCTCTCTGTTTGTTCAGAATAAAAGCATTACAAAGAAAACATCTTATATACATGCCTGGTGACTGCCTGGTCAGTTAATCTCCCACATAGGGACCCTAGTAGGACTAACGTACTTTAGGCCTTCTCCACAGGGCCTGCCTCTCTTGTTCACAGTCTCATGTTTGTTCTTGGTTTGACTGTGAGTGACTCCTCTGTTCATGGCTGGTATTTTATACCGTTTCAAGTTCTTTGTCTCCCAGGCCTTTTACCAGGTCAAACCAGTATATGCTATTTGCCTTGAGGGAGGTGAGAGCGAAACTTCCACAGATTTGTTACTTGTCTTGTATCACTGGTGAGGATTAGCATCAGTTATCCCTCAGTGACTTCAGTTTTTGCAGAAAACCCTTTAGTTCATCTTTTGAGCCAGGAATACAAATAACATTTAAAATAGATGCAGCTGTTTTTGAATATTCCATGTGCCCATAACATCTGTCACATCTCAATGCAATAGGTAGGACCCTACCAAATTCATTGTCCGTTTTGATAAATTTCAAGGTCATAGGATTTTAAAAAATCTTAAATTTTGTGGTTTCACATATTTAAATCTGCAAGTTTCCAGTGTTGTAACGGTGGGGGTCCTGACCCAAAAGGAGGCTGAGAGGGGCTTGCAAGGCCATTGTTGGGGGTGGGGTTGCGGTATTGCCATCCTTAGTTCTGCACTGCTGCTGGCGGCGACACTGCCTTCAGAGCTGGGCACCCGGCCAGCAGCCACTGAGCTCTGATGGCAGCGCAGAAGTAAGGATGGCAATATTGTGAGCCCCCTACAATAGCCACGTTTCTCAGAAGAGACCAGATTTCACAGTCCCTGACGCGTTTTTCACAGCCATGAATTTGGTAGGCCCCTAGCAGTAGGCTTTGAATATTCAGTGTTTCTAAAGCATCACTTGTCACATTAGCTATACCAGTGTAAGGCACCTTTATACCCCTTAATTCCAGAGAAGGGGTTGTATAGATTTTACTGCTTTGTTTGGATAGAAAGGTGGATTAAAAAAGTAGAAGAGTACAAAATTAACATGGCATACACATTGAATAGATTTAAAAACTGGCAAACTCTGGGTCTTGAGATGTAATTGTAAATAGGGAATCATCGTTGAATGTCTGTTTCTGCGGGGGTCCTACAGGGATCAGTTCTTGGCCCTATGCTATTTAACATTTTTATCAATGATCTGGAAGAAAACATAAAATCATTACTGATAGAGTTTGCAGACAACACACAAATAGGGGGAGTGGACAGGTCACTGGCAGAGAGAGGCGTGGATTATTTGGTAAGCAGAGCACAAGTAATGTGTTTTAATGCGGCTAAATGTAACCGTATACATCTAGGAACAAAGAATGTAAGCCATACTTATAGAATTGGGGACTCTATCCTGGGAAGTAGTGGTTCTGAAAAAGATTTGGGGATCATGGTGGGTAATGAACTAAACATGATCTCTCAATGCAGTTCTGTGGCCACAGGGGAAAATATGATCCTTGGATGTGTAAACTGGAGATTCTCGAGTAGGAGTAAAGAGGTTATTATGCCTTTGTGTGTGTTAGTGGTGCAGCCACTGCTGGAATTGTGTCCAGTTTTGATGTCCATAATTCAAGAAGGATGTTGATAAATGGGAGAGGGTTCAGAGAAAAGTCATGTGAATGATATTAAAGGATTAGAAAACCTGTCTTATAGTGATAGGCTCAAGGAACTCAATATATTTACTAGGGCTGTTGATTAATCGCAGTGAACTCACGCGATTAACTAAAAAAAAATAATTAATTGCGATTAATGGCCGTTTCAATTGCACTGTTAAAAAATAGAATATCAATTGAAATTTCTTAAATATTTTGGATATTTTTCTACATTTTCAAATATTGATTTCAATTACAATACAGAATACAAAGTGTACAATGATCACTTTATATTATTTGTATTAAATATTTACACTGTAAAAACAATAAAGGAAATAGTATTTTTCAATTCACCTCATACACATACCGTAGTGGAAGCTCTTTATTGTGAAAGCGCAAGTTACGAATGTAGATTTTTTTTTTGTTACATAAATGCATTCAAAAACAACAATGTAAAACTTCAGAGCCCTACAAGTCCACTCAATGCTACTTCTTGTTCAGCCACTCGCTAAGACAAATAAGTTTGTTTACATTTAGGGGAGATAATTCTGGCCATTTCTTATTTACAGTGTCACCTAAGAGTGAAAAGAGAAGTTCGCATGACACTTTTGTAGCCAGCATTGCAAGGTACTTACATGCCAGATATGCTAAACATCTGTGTGCCCCTTCATGCTTTGGCCATCATTCCAGAAGACATGCTTCCATGCTGATGACGCTAGTTAAAAAAATAATGCGTTAATTAAATTTGTGACTGAACTCCTTGTGGGAGAATTTTATGTCTCCTGCTCCGTGTTTTACCCGTATTCTGCCATATATTTCATGTTATAGCAGTCTCGGAGGATAACACTTTCACTACAGATTTGACAAAACGCAAAGAAAGTACTAATGTGAGATTTCTAAAGATAGCTACAGCACTCGACCCAAGGTTTAAGAATCTGAAGTGCCTTCCAAAATCTGATTGGGATCTAGAGCATGTTTTCAGAAATTTTAAAAGAGCAGTATTCCGATGTGGAAACTTCAAAACCTGAACCACCAAAAAAGAGAATCAACCTTCTCCTGGTGCATCTGACTCATACGATGAAAATGAACGTGCGTCGGTTTGCGCTGCTTTGGATTGTTACTGAGCAGAACACGTCATCAGCATGGAAGCATGTATTCTGGAATGGTGGTTGAAGCATGAAGGGACATATGGATCTTTAGTGCATCTGGCATGTAAATATCTTGCAACATCAGCTACAACAGTGCCATGCGAACTCCTGCTCTCACTTTGAGGTGACGTAAACAAGAAGTGGGCAGCATTATCTCCTGCAAATGTAAACAAACTTGTTTGTCTGAGTGATTGACTGAACAAAAGTAGGACTGAGTGGACTTGCAGGCTCTAAAGTTTTGCATTGTTTTATTTTTGAATAGTTATTTTTTATACATCTATATTTGTAAGTATCATGAAAGTTGGAGATTGCACTACAGTACTTATATTAAGTGAATTGAAAAATACTTTTATCTTTACAGTGCCAATATTTATAATAAAAAATAAAGCAAGCATTGTACATTTTGTATTCTGTATTGTAATTGAAATCAATGTATTTGAAAATGTGAAAAACATCCAAAAATATTTATATAGTGTTCTATTATTGTTTAACAGCACAATGAATTGAAATTAATTTTTTTAATGCTGGACAGCCCTACCATTTACCTCAACAGAGGGAATGCTAAGGGGTGACTTGATCACAGCCTATAAATACCTACATGGGGAACAAACATTTGATAATGGACTCTTCTTTCTAGCACACAAAGGTATAGTAATGGCGGGATGTTGAAGCGAGACAAATTCAGACTGGAAATAAGTCATACTTTTTAAAGTGAGGGTAATTAGCCTCTGAAACAATTTATCAAGTATCGTAGTGGAATCTCGAACACTGGTGATTTTTAAATCAAGATTGGATTTTTAAAAAAGATATGCTGTAGTTCAAAAATTATTTTGGGGGAAGTTTTATGACCTGTGTCATACAGGAGATCAGCCTAGATGATCACAGTGATCCCTTTTGACCTCGGAAACTGTTTGTTTGTTTTTTAAACCACAATAATTAAGTCAATCCAAAAACTCTGTAGACCAAGCCTAAGGTCCCCTTTATACTGCTCTCTGAAACCCACGTAGGTAGGTGTTGGGATTACCTGCATTTCTTAACAGCTGTGTACAACTCTGTAATAGTGTATTGGAGTCATTGCTACCCAGCTCTGAACAGCAGTTCTTCGAGTGCTTGCTCCTGTCTATTCCATTCTAAGTGTGTGCACACCCATGTGTACAGTCATCGGAGACTTTTGCCTTAGTGGTATCCATAGGGTTAGCTGTGGCGTCCCCTTGAGTGCCATGTTCATGCATCTGTGTATGAGGCACTGCTGACCCTACACCCTCTGTTCCTTCTTACCGCCCATGATGCTTGGTTGGAGTGCCTTGTCTTGCATGGCAAGAATGTTAGTGGTTCTTACAGTCCATTGTTCTGTCTCCTTTGTATTTAGTTGATAGGTACATAGTTAGACCGTTAAGTTGAGTGGTAGAGTAGTAGTTTAGGAGTTAGATTCCCGATTGGGGACTTCACCTCGGAGTGGGGCATGCCTCATTCCGCAGGCTTTAAGCCATGCTCATCGTGCAGCCGGGCGATGCCCATTGGCAACCCCCACAAGTGGTGTTTGAGGGAGTCCCACAGAAAGGATAAGTGAAGGATCTGCAAAAACTTTTGCCCTCAAACTCAAAAAGAGCGGGATATCCACTTGAGGGTCCTCCTCAAGGAGGCTGCGCTTCGTCCTGCCTCAGAGACCGCTCAATCGGACTCCATGCCCGGCACTTTAGCATTGGCATGCAACGCGCTGCCAGCACTGTTCCCCCTAGCGTAGGAGTCTGATGACCTCTTTAACGTCATACCCTCCTCCACCCCGGCCCGGCTCCCGTTGCCCGTCCACCCAGGGGTCCTGAAAATTGCTAAGTCTTTGGAGACCCCCTCTTCTGTTTCACCTTCCTCCAAGAAGGCGGAAAATAGGTACTATGTCCCGGCAAGGGATTTGAATACTTGTATGCCCACCTTCCAGCAGGGTCCCTGGTCGTGTCTGCCATCAACGAAAGGGCCAGGCAAGCGGCACACAGAAAAATAAAGATGCCAGGACGCTGGACTTGTTTGGCAGCAAAATTTTTTCAATTGCCAGCCTGGAATTTTGGGTGTCTAACGATCAGGCCCTGCTAGGCAGGTACAATGTCAAACTGTGGGACTCCATCAGCAAGTTCAAGGAGGGCCTTCCACAATAGTTTGTCACCTTGGTAGTGGCGAGAGACGATCTCCAGATGGTCTGGGATGCTATGGAGTTGGCAGCCAGGGTAGTTGCCTCTGTGATGGTCATGAGCTGCAGCTCCTGGTTGCAGTCCTCCAGCCTGTCCCAGGAAATGCAGACTACCCTTCAGGACCTCCCATTTGAGGGAGCAGGGATCTTCTCGGAGCTGACAGATGCACAGCTCCACGGCTTTAAAGACTCCTGTGCTACCCTCTGTTCCTCAGGCCTGCAAACCCCTGAGTAGGTTAGAAAGCCGTTCCGTCTCCCGCCTCCTCTGTCTAGGTCCTGAGGCGTCCCCCAGTCCAGCTCCTACAGGAAGGACAGAGACAAAGGGTTTAAGTGGCAGTACCCTTCGTCTTCCCATTCCTCTGCCCAGCCTGGTTCTTCCAGAGGCCAAGGAAGCTGGAAGCAGGCATTTTGAGGATCCTGGAGACTGGTACGCTCCCTTTGACTTAAAGGACGTGTATTTTCGTATTTCCATTTTCCCAGGGCACAGGCGTTCCCTCTGTTTTGTGTTGGGCCTCTGCCGTTTTCAATCACGCACTGCCCTTCGGTCTCTTGTCAGCTCCAAGAGCGTTTTCAAAGTGAATAGCGTCAGTGGCTCCTTACCTGAGGCGCCGAGGTGTGCAAATTTATCTGTATCTCAAAAACTTGTTAATTAATAAAGGGCTGATTCCGGGATCAGATGCAGTGTCCTCTCGACCTAGTTTGGTCCACCAATTGCGACCTGCAGCGGTTAATAAATGAGAAAAAGTCAACCTTAGTTCCAGCACACGACTTAGAGTTCATTGGAGCAGTCCTTGACTCTACGCGGGCCAGGACCTTCCTCCCTGAGACCCTGGCCATGGCAGACCTGATCTTGTGTGTGCAAGCCCACCTTCTTACCGGCGCTTATATGTGCCTGCGGTTGTTGAGCCACATGGCAGCCTGTACTTACATGGTCTGCCATGCGCGGCTCCACCTCAGGCTGCTGCAGGCGTGGCTGGTGTCAGTCTGTGTCCCCAACAGACACAGCACAGACCATGTGGTGAAGGTCCCAGACCACATCCTGTTGTCACTTGCATGGTGGAAAAATTCTGCATTGGCATTGGAGGGAGTTCAGTTCGCGGCCCTCCCTCTGTTGGTTACCCTAGTCTCTGATGCTTCAGACCTGAGATAGGGAGCCTACCTGGGCAATCTCAGCATGCACGGTCATTGGTCCTGTCTTGATCATTCCCTACACATCAATGTCAGGGAGTTCAGAGCAGTCCACTTGGCCTGCCTGCCTTCCTACCTCACCTAAAGAGCAGGGTGGTCCAGGTTCTGATGGACAGTACAGCAGCTATGTTCTATATCAATAAGCAAGATGGAGCCAGGTCGTCTACCCTTTGCCAAGAATCCCTTAGGCTATGGGACTTCTGTGTACAACACAACATCCATCTCATAGCTGCAGACTTCCCTGGGGCCAGGAATGCCTTGGCAGATCACCCATGGCGAGACTAGAAGGTCCTGCTGAGGCGGTCTCTCCTTCCAGAAGCAGTCAGCAGCATCTTCCAGAGGTGGAGTACTCCCCAGGTAGATCTGTTTGCGTCCAGGCACAACAGGAAATGCCAGGTTTTCTGCTCCTTTCAGGAGCTTGACAGGGGCTTCCTGTCGGACGCTTTCCTGTTCCTGTGATTGGGGTGCTCTGATGTACGCCTTCCCCCTAGTTCCGTTGATCCACAGAGTCCTCATGAAAATCAAGCAGGACAGGGTGAAGATAATCCTCATCACACCACCACTGGTTTGGCATGCTACTGGACTTCTTGGTGGCTGCTCTGTTATGGCTACCGCTCCAGTTGGATGTGCTGTCACAAAACCACGACAGTCTTCTGCATCCAAACCTGGCAGCGCTGCACCTTATGGCTTGGCTGCCGCATGGTTAAATGCGGAGGAGCAGAAGTGCTCGGCTGGTGTCCAGCAGGTCCTGTTGGGCAGCAGAAAGCCCTCCACCAGAGCGACCTACCTGGCCAAATGAAAGTAGTTCGCTTGTTGGACCTTAGATAAAGGCATCCGGCACAAGCGGGCCTCTCTGCAGTTGGTCTTGGACTACCTTTTGCATCTCAAGCTCCAAGGCCTGTCCCTTTCAACTATCAAGGTCCACTTGGCCACTCTCTCAGCCTTCCATCCGCCGCTCCAAGGTAGGTCAGTTTTCATCCAGGACATGACTACCAGGTTCGTCAAAGGCATCGAGCACCTCTCCCCGCACATCAGGGACCCCGTCCCTCCATGGGACCTGAATCTTGTGCTGTCGCGGCTCACGAGACCCACCTTCGAGCCTCTGGCTTCCTGCTGTCTCCTTTTCCTTTCCATTTCCTGGAAAGTTGCATTCTTGATTGCAATAACATCTGCCTGCCCAGTCTCTGAGATCAGGGCTCTTACCTCGAACCACCCTATACGGTCTTTTACAAAGACAAGGTCCAGCTGCAGCCGCACCCGGCTTTCCTGCCTAAGGTGGTCTGTTTTCATACGTGCCAGGACATTTAGTTACCTGGTTTTTTCCCAAAGCCGCATAAGTCGGAGGAGGAGCATAGGTTGCATTCCCTAGACATTGGGAGGGCGCTAGCCTTCTACATTGAAAGGACTAAGCCATTCCTCAAGTTGGTGCAATTGTTCATCATAGTGGCAGACAGGATGAAAAGTTGTCCAGTGTCCGCTCAAAGAATTTCTTTTTGGATTACTGCCTGCATTCACTGCTGCTACGATCATACAAGGATGCCATCTCTGGTGATCATGACCTCCCATTCAACCAGAGCTCAAGCCTCTTTGGCAGCTTTCTTAGCCCAAGTGCCTATCCAGGACATCTGTAAGGCGGCCACCTGGTCGTCCATACACATGTTAACATTTCATTACGCGCTTATCTAGCTGACCCGGAACGCTGGTTTCGGTGGAGCTATGTTGCAAGCCACAAGTCCGTGAACTCCAAGCCCACCTTGGAGGATTCTGCTTGTGTGTCCCCTAGAATGGAATTGACATGAGCAAGCACTTGAAGAAAAATGATTTCCTACTTTTCATAACTGTTGTTCTTGGAGATGTGTTGCTCATGTCCATTCCGTTACCTGCCCCTCTGTCAGAGTTGCTGGCAAGAAGGAACTGAGAGGGTGTAGGGTCATCAGCACCTAATATACTGGTGCATGAGCTCGGCACTTAAGGGGGTGGCGCAGCTGACGCTACAGATACCAGTAAGGCAGAAGTCTCTAACTGTGCACGTGGGTGTGCGCACACCAAGAATGGAATGGACATGAGCAACACATCTTGAAGAACAACAGTTATGAATGGTAGGTAACTTCTTTTGTTTTTTGAAATTATTTGAACTAATTGCACTCTACACATTCATTAGAAGTAATGAACAAAAATACAGATGAGGTAGCTTAATCTACAACTGTTTTATCTCCTTAAAATCTGTGTACATGAGCTTTGCCCAAGGGGTAGTTATTTGTCCATAATTCAATTTGAATTGCTTTAAAAAGTAGTAAAGAATGTATTATGGGCTGTAGGACTAAACACTTGATGTACTCTATTGAGAATACTGCTTTATAAGTCATTCGAGTATTAGGCTCTGATCTGGCAAATGCTTAGGTTACTCATATAAGCATTTGCCAGATTGGGTCCTGAAAAGGTCTGAAAACAACCTAAGAGGCTCAACATCACATGCCATGGGATTATAATAATGGTTCTAGTCACACTGCCAGAACACTGCTTTCCAAGGAGCTGCTGCTTGTCCTTATTGACTCCCCAGGGGAGGGTGGCACTTCTCTAGGAACATTTTTTCCTAGCATTCTTTTCTGAGCCTGGCCCTTTAAGGTTGTAGTTGCTTGGTAAAGTCATATTTGAAATGGCCATTTTGCAACTGGCAGCTGCTGGTTGCATCTGTACCTATTGTGTCCTCCCCTAAAAAGAAAAGGAGTACTTGTGGCACCTTAGAGACTAACCAATTTATTTGAGCATAAGCTTTCGTGAGCTACAGCTCAGAAGCCATTTCCAGCCCAACTTGATGATCACTTTAGATAAGCTATTACCAGCAGGACAGTGGGGTGGGAGGAGGTATTGTTTCATGATCTCTGTGTGTATATAATATCTGCTGCAGTTTCCACGGTATGCATCCGATGAAGTGAGCTGTAGCTCACGAAAGCTCATGCTCAAATAAATTGGTTAGTCTCTAAGGTGCCACAAGTACTCCTTTTCTTTTTGCGAATATAGACTAACATGGCTGCTACTCTGAATCCTCCCCTAAAGTTTTCCCTTTCTAATTGCTGAGGAAATGAGACACTTTCACAGAGATATATGTATGTTCAATGTTTTCTTGTGCTCTTATCTGAATTAATATTATTTTTTGTCTGATCTTACATAGAAATATTCAGCTATTTCTAACTCTTGTCTGTAGGTATGCCTGAGAAATAATCCCCTTTATCATGCTGGAGCCGTGGCTTTTTCAATTAGCGCTGGAATTCCTAAAGTGGGTGTCTTAATGGAATCGGTTTGGAATATGAACGATAGCTGTAGGTTCCAGCTTCGATCACCAGAGAGCTTGAAAAACATGGAGAAAGCTAGCAAAACTACTGAGGCAAAGTAAGTGCGCTAAAAAGAATCTGTATATATTTTTGGAGTGAAAATTTACTAGTTTGTCAAAATATTAATTAAACATTAATATCGATATTAATTGAGATACCGATTAATTGAAACTGGCAATCACGAGTTTGCATCAAGCTTTCATGAAGTTTCTAGCAGACTCTGATGAAATTAAACAAAATCCCCATAGATTCTGCAGCGTGCTGCTGTGAGCTCTTTCCTGATGTCACTGATGGAGATTACCTGGCAAATAACTATTCAGTAAAATGGATTATTTTAGGGGTAATGAGTGAGTGACACAAACCACTTTATATAGTAGAACCTCTGCGTTATGAACACCTTGGGAATGAAGGTTGTTTGTAACTCTGAAATGTTCCTAACTCTAAATAAACTTTATGATTCTTTCAAAAGTTTACAACTGAACATGGACTTAATTCAGCATTGAAACTTTACTATGCAGAAGAAAAAGCCTGCTTTCCCTTCAATTTTTTAGTAGTTTACGTTTAACGCAGTACTGTACTGTATTTGCCTGTGTGTGTGTGTGTGTCTGCTGCTGCCTGATGGTGTACTTCTGGTTCCAAATTAGGTGTGTGGTCAGTTTATAACTCTGTTTGTAACTCTCGGGTTTTACTGTACTCTTTAACATTAAATTGATGGGGTTTAGAAACAGAGCGGCATATGAAAAGGAGGACTGTCTTGTGAAGAATCTCAGGATAACTGAATCTGAAGGAGGAATTATCAGTGATGGGGATCAGGGTAGGCAGGCAAGCAAACAGAGGCATGACACTGTCACTTGTTGAAACTACAAAACCATTAAAAAAACTCTTGGTCACTAAAAGAGATTTTTATAGGGCAGTTGTTGGTGATTCCAGTGTTCTCTGGTATTAGTAGGATTGCTTGATGTGAGAGGGGAAAACAGACTATTGGGATAACTGAGTTGTTAATATCAGACAGCCTGACTAAAAGTCTACAGGGTTACTGAGCACCATATTTATGCTTCAGTCTAGTTCAGCCAGTAAATTTTGTTCTGGAATTTGTGAGTGGAAGAGTGTGCCCTATTTACCTGTTGGGTCATTTGACTGTGCTTGTCTCTTCTCTTTACCCTACTCAACTTGAAAATCAATATGTTAATATATTTTTTAACTTCATAGTACTTATTTGAAAATTTCCAAAAATTAAGGGACGTATCATTTTTATAAGGTTTTGAGCTTGCCTTAGTGCATTTACTGTAGAAGTTTGGAGTTGCTAAAATGTTTGCGTGTTTCCTTGGTTCTTAATCAGACCCTTTTCTGGAAAGTTGACATCTAATATGTATTTACCCTAATGTCTACCAACAATCAGAAATCCAGCTTTGTCTAAATAACTTCTTTCAAGTAAAAATTTAAGGCCACTTTTCTCCCTCCCTATGGTACCTACCAAATGGCCAGCTCAGCCATTACTTCCTCCTGGATAGATCAACTGATAACCTGCCAGATGTCACTGGTGCCCTGGCCACTTCTCACAGCATTGGACACTACTTTTTCCTTTGTCCTAATACTGGGTCAGATGTTTCCACTACCATTCCTCTTTCCCATATCCTCCTCCTGCTTTTGACTGTCATTCCCTCCTCAGAGTGATCGCTAGTATAGCTCAGATGTAAAGGGTGAAGGTAATCTCTAGGGAAATTCAGTAAAATAGTGGTTTTCAACCTGTGGCCTGCGGACCCCTGAGGGTTCGCAGACTGTCTAAGATTTCCAAAGGGGTTCACTTCTCCATTTGAAACTTTTTTTTTAGCGGTTTGCAAATGACAAAAGGTTGAAAATCACAGCGGTAAAATAAGCAAGAACATTCAAGGTAAAGTCTCATAGTTTCCAGAGGGCATTAGTCCACTTTCTTTTATTTTGTAGAGAAAAAAATATTTTTGGAATATATTTACTTTCCCAAATTGGAATAATAGCTTTTAATTATTATTGGTGAGGGACTGAAATTGCACCACATCTGTTGCAATTAGAAGTACGTAGATCTTCAGTACTTATTCTATAATTTTGGATAGCAAACAGCAAGTTAACACAATTTGAAAGAAAAATGTCTTGCTGATACCCTGTTTTGAGAGGTGGTAGCTGACTTGACCGTATTGCTTTTGGTTTGTGTTACTGAATTACTGATGTATTATATGTGACCATATTTATTGCTTTAGCTTTTATTTGCTTTTGGCTGAATGTCATTTCCAGTTGGTATTATTGTTTAGCTAGAACAATAAATGATGCTCTTATGTACTGTATATTATAGCAGGAGACTTTAAATTAGGTAAACTATTGATATTTTTTAACAGAACATGGTTGCTAGCTTATAACATCTTGTTATAACTTGACAACACACAATTTGGGGGGGAAGGAAAAAACAATCCAAAAGGGGTGATTCAGTTACTTTATCAACTAAATAGGTTGTTGAATATTTTAGTTGAGAGAGCTTTGAATCGGTGATGCCAAAATATAAAGGAAAACATTTGGAAGTGGTCAGACCTTAGATAAGGAGTATGGAGTTGAGCGAAATCTGGAGTTTTTTTTTTATTATTCCTTCTCAAAATGAGACTCGGATTTACTGGTAAAGTCTGCATTTTCAAATTACCTAAATGTGCAGACATTTTAATTGCCATCAAGATGTCACCACAAGTGTTCGAAACTATGGACATTTAAACAACAGGAGTGTTATGTGAAGACTGAGACTCTTTTGTCTGCTGTGTTGTTTCATAGTGGTAGTAAAACTTTACTTGAACAATTATGTATTTTAGGAAGCTGGAAATTGCTTCAGTCTTGGTACTCATTATATTGTGAAAAGCTGTGTTAAGTACTCTCTCCAAAGTTAGGGTTGCATCCAGCTTCCATTAAAAAGTCCTGTTAGCCCACTGATAACTCTGATTTGAAAAAAATTGATTTGGCCTGAAAATTTTCACGTACTCTTAAGAGCAAACTGTTTCTGTTAGTTCAGGGGTCTCAAACTCAAATGACCACGAGGGCCACATGAGCACTAGTACATTGGCCTAAGGGCTGCATCACTGACCACCCCCTCTGCTGCCCCACCCCCACTCCACCCCTTCCATGAGGTCCCGGCCCTGCCCCGCCTCTTCCCACCCCTTCCCTGTCCCCATTCCCACCCCAGCTCCACCCCCTTCCTGCCTCCAGGGGGTTCAGGAGGGGCGCAGGGTGCGTCAGGGGGCTCAGGGCAGGGGGTTAGGGTGCAGGGTGGGTGTGGGGTGTTGGCGTGTGGCAGGGGGTTGGCGTGCAGAGGGTTCTGCTGCAGGAGGGGTTCTGGGGGTGGGTCCAGCCCGGCGTGCACCGGGGGCAGGGCAGACTCCCTCCCTGCCTGCCTGCCCAGCCCCCGCGCTGCTCAGGGAAGCTGCCGGGACCTCAGTCTGTGTGTTGCCCTGGTGCTCCTCCAGGCACGTCCCCTGAAGCTCCCACTGGCCGCGGTTCCCTGTTCCCGGCCAATGGGAGCTTCGAGGGAGGTACCTGGAGGAGCGGCCAGGGCAACACACAAACCCCTGTCTCTTCCCACTCCCCCACCCCCAGGTCCCGGCCACTTCCCAGAGCGGCACGGGGGCAGGGCAGGCAGGGAGGGAGCCTGCCCTACCTGTGATGTGTGCCGGGCTGGAGCCGCTCGTGGGGGAGGCTGGGGTGCCGAGGGGAGCTGGCGTGCGGCCCGCGGGCCGCATGTTTGAGACCCCTGTGTTAGTTTGACACTTTTCTTACAACTTATTTTGAGTTTTATAGGTCACTTTAATAAATAAACACCTTTCTCGTCTTCCCTCCCTATCCTACCAATTTAGTTCACATTTGGGGATGTTTTAACATTCCAAAATGTGGGATTTCAGCTCTCCATTGAGAACAATTATACAGCCAGACTTTGAGTAAGGAACATAGCATCATCTAGATATAACTTTATCCTAGTAGCTCTATAATGGGATATGTTTAAAAGCATAGAAATTTAGATTTATATTAGGATTTTTACTGTTTCATTCTAAATTAAGAAATCTGTTTAAGTGTTTGCAAAAAGAAAAGTATTTTTATCTCTTACACAAGTTACAATGTAAAATGCTTGGCTAGATTAGCTTTTTGTTCATCAAAACAAGCCCAAGAAACAGTTTGTCCAAACCTTGAAATAGACTTTTCATTCTGGTAATGTTTTTTTCATAAATATAATTAAATTCTTAAATCCTAGGCCTGAAAGCAAACAGGAACCGGTGAAAACTGAAATGGGTCCACCACCATCCCCAGCTTCTACGTGTAGTGATGCATCTTCAATTGCAAGCAGCGCATCAATGCCATACAGTAAGTTTTACTTTAATAGTGTACTGTCTATATAACTAAAAAGAAAAGGAGTACTTGTGGCACCTTAGAGACTAACCAATTTATTTGAGCATAAGCTTTCGTGAGCTACAGCTCACTTCATCGGATGCATAGCTCACAAAAGCTCATGCTCAAATAAATTTGTTCGTCTCTAAGGTGCCACAAGTACGCCTTTTCTTTTTGCGAATACAGACTAACACAGCTGCTACTCTGAAACCTGTCTATATAACTGTAATCTATCACAGTTACATTAAGTCAATCGCAATGTGTTTGTTTTAATTTATCTCTAGCACTGAAGAGTGCACTTTACAAGTAATTTTAAAATCAGTAAATGGGAGATGTCTTATGAATAGTGTAGTTAACAGAAATCTTTGAAAATGTAACTTTCTGACTGGCAAAATGCATTCTGGCTCTTCTACCCTAACTGCAGTTCACTTTAATTTAAAAAAAAAGTCACAGTAGTCTTTAATCCATGGATGCTGAAAGTTCAGATTTGCCAGTGTCCTTCTAATGTAGAATTTATTAGAATAACAGTGGGAGTTTAGTGCTGGGTATCTTAAAGTAAATATAGTAAATTTCAGTCATGGAGCTTGTAGATTTATACAAAAGTCAATAAATATGTGATGCTCATTGGTAGAAACACTGTAGTTGGTTATAACGAAAGTCTCTGTATAACTATTTTTGTATGTTTAGAACTTCCTGGAATTAAATTTTCCATGCTTGGTTTCAATCTAGAATTGAACTGGTTTTGAAAAATTGAGCAAGATCCATTCTTCAGTTTTTGAAGTGTGCAAGGGTAGCAGAAATATACCTTATGCACTTCCAGATTATTTTAAAACATTTCTATGTATTTTGCTCAGGCAGCTTAACTAGAGCAAGCTTCCAATTGGATAGTCTTCCACTGAGGACCTTCTTCCACTCTTATTGCACATACCCAAAGTAACAGTTTTAAAAATTTAGAAGTTCAGTATTGCACATATGCTATAAAACTGTTTTCTACTTGCATCAACAGTTCTCAGAATACCAAATGTACCACATTAAAAACTCAAAAGCACTTGTCTCTACCTTACCACCTTTGTGACTTTTAATCAGTATAGCCATAATGGATTCTTAGTCTGATACTATAATTTCAACAACTTCCTCATTTTGACCCCGTCCCTCCAGTTATGCACATAAAGTGTACTGAAGAGTCACATAATTACCTAGATTAGAGAACTTTAGGTTCTGACCTACAATACTAATTTTGTTATAGCCAATATCTAAATAGAAAGCTTTCAAAATAGAAAACTTTTATAGATTAGTTTTGAATTCAGTAACTGTTTTTTGACTTAAAATAGCTGTCTGTTTAATCTTTCTTCATAGAAAAGTTTAAGCACTAAAATCTTTGTGTTTACATAGTTATGTTCCAGCTATTAAAAGACCCCATGTTTTCAGCCCTGTGCTTATACATTTGTGTGGAATTTTAAATCTGTAAGTGCAGGGCTATAAATGTGTGGAGTTTATGAACCTTTCCTGTTTCTTTATTTAAAAAAATATGAAATCAGATGTTCATGTATTATTGGTTAATATGAACCCTTATAAGTAAGGAAGCAAAGGGCCTCATACTAATGTTAACTCAGCCATGTTACGCTTTTAACAAGAATACAAATGTGCATCTTAACACTTGCTCTTCAGATGTTGATCTTTAAAACAAAATTATAAGACTGCCATGAATACATTGCAACCCAGGTCCAAAATGTGTTCTATGACTTTTACCACAGTAATACTGTTTTATTCATCTGTCAAATATTGCCCTGGGCTAGTTGGCAGAGTTTTGCAAGGATGTCATAATTAATGCAGCATATTTAACATGTCTGAATTAGGGATCTTATGCTAACTTCAGCTTTTTAGGTTCCTTTATCGTAATTACCGTAACATTACAAGAACATTTGGTACTTTAATACTCTGAATCTTTAACATATGGAATAAAAAGACATGGCTAGGAATGAATTAACATAACTAAGGAAGTCATAGCTTTAATAGACTTTTTTTTTTTAGTTTCTTTTTGTTGTTATGGAACAGCTTTACTGTTTGGTAGAGATTTATTGGCAAAACAGTTAAGTGACATTGAGAAATTCTGTCATGCTACCCTGACTTCAGACAGTGTTAGAATCAAACTAAATTTTACTTCTGATTTAAATTTTTGTTTGAGTAATGGTACACTTCTGCAAAGTGTGTGTGTTAGGCATAAAGTAAGACCTCTGCTATATTTAGATGAAATATTTCAAGTTGCAGGTTTTTTGGTACTTATTATTTTGTTGTCGTTTAAGAACGACGACGGTCTACTCCTGCGCCGAAAGAAGAAGAGAAAGTGAATGAAGAGCAGTGGTCTCTTCGGGAAGTCGTGTTTGTAGAAGATGTTAAGAATGTTCCTGTTGGCAAGGTTTGTTTAAAATGAATTCTGACTGCTTTCCTTTTAATTGGTGTGAAACAACCTTTCCCTTCGATTGGCTGACTGTTCAGTTGGTTTTACTTTGGCTGTAAAGTGACCCAGTTCTGGGGACAGATGGGAGTATTGTTTGCTGTGCTTCTTCCTAGCACAACTTTTGTCATATTTTAACGTTTGTTCTTAACACAATCACTGATGCTCACCAACTGCAAACACACTCTGAGTCCAAGACACTGACTGTGAAAGAAGTAATCTTTGATTTTTCCCTGGACTTGATTCAAGCCTAGCATTGGAAGAAAGCACAAAGATTTGGCCTTGCTCAAAAGTTCTTATAAAGGAAGGAATTTAGCCCCCTGGGCTGTCCAGCAAAATCCGGTGGGTCAAATAAACTACATTTTTGAGACAGCATCACCTGAAAATTTGCTTGAACAAATCTGTTGATAAAATGGGACCCCGGAAAACAAACAAGAACAAGATTCAGAGTAGAAATAAACTGGCATGTTTACTGGAAACTGGGGAATAATCTTATTTCACTTTTTACTAAATGGCACCAGCAGGACATTTTACTTTATTCAAGAACAGCAGTTTGTCTGTTCCTATATATCTCAGGACCCCAAGCTCCTGTCTGAACCCACATGTGAAGGTGAACCTGCCTTCAGAGATCTTGCGCAGGATCAAGAGTGCCGAAGAGGGAGGTACTGTCTCTACACTGCACTGCCCTTTGTTTCCAACACTCCTTTGGTTCTGGCTTCGTGAAATTAGTTAGGAGGGATGAGGTCAGTTGGGCATTTTTCTGCTGTATTCTCTAAACTTGCGGAAAAGCCGGCACAATTTGTAGTGAACTGCAGAAACTTGCACTGCTTCCCTTTCTGAAAGGGGAAGATCCCATGATGAATTTCCACTTTCTCATATGGATTATTGCTGCATACAGGAGGATTGAGTTATTTGTGTAAGAACACCCGAAAGCATTTTCAGGTTTCTCTTGGGGAGACTGTGTGTTCTAGTGGATAGGGCACTGAACTGGGAATCAGGATACTTGGATTCTGTTACTATTTCTGCCACTGATGTGGTCTGTGACTTTGCAAAAGCCATTTAATCTCTTTGCCCTTTGTCTGTCTCTTCCGTTTAGATTGTAAGCTCTTCAGGGCAGGGACGGTTTCTCGCTGTGTCTGTGTACAGTACCTGGCACAATAGTGCTAAATCTGGGGTGAGACCTCTACGTGACACTGTAATACACATAAAATAAATGAGGTTGAATTTGTTTTGTGCACACTGTTTTTGTGATGTGCAAATATAGCAGTCTTTCTGCCTGTAAATTTTTACAACTTACATATGTCCACAATTGCTAGTAAGGAGGCCCACCCATCAGGACAACTCAGTCACCTTTGCTGATTTTTTTTAAATATAGAAGGCTAGATGGCACCATAATAATGCAAACAATGTTTTTAAAAGTAAAACTAAAATGTTCAAGCTATGAAAAAGAAAGGGACAGGTCCAGCTGATCTTTACCCAACCCACCAATCCCACTGCTTTCAAGAATGCTTCCCTCCTTCTCCAGTAATCTCTGCAGACTCTCCTTTGTCTGAACAGAAATGAAGCCTACAAAACCTATTCCTCTCTTCCAAGAAATGGTATCAGGCATGAATGAACAGTTTGGAAAAAATAATTCTGTCTCCAATTCTTGTATTACCAACCAAAACAATCACACAGTTGCACTGCTGTTATTCATGTCCATCCTTTTGCCCTCGTTTTTCTAATCATGAGATATCGAGTTGACTTATTTTAGAATGTGAACTCTTGATGGCCAGGAATGTGTTTTACGCACAATTACTCATTTATGGTACTGTTTTAATAGCCATTTATATCTCTTAGATTGTAAATTCTTTAAGGTAGGGAAACTTTACTACCTATATATTTATATAGCACTGTAAAATGTACAATACAATATAAATGTCAGCCAATTTTAAGTTGCAAGCAATAGTATAAAAATAGATAGCAAAATAAAGATTTAGATAAACAGTAGCTTCCAGAACCCAGCATGCAAAAATAGACATGCACTTGTAATCTCCAGTGAAAGAGGGCAGAGAAATGCACGTTGCAACCTTACTGATTCAGATTGCTTAGCGTCTTTGTCCATGAAGTTGCGTAGAACAAGTTGGGGACACTGTTAATATCCACTTGAAAAATACTGTTCATTATGCTTCTGTCTTGCAAGCCTCCACAATAGCCAGGCTTGTTCATCTTGCAACAGTAGTCTTGGTAATTGTTTAACCTTTTTTAATTCTTTAGTGAATGAAAAGAGGATTTGGGTCCTCCTATTTTAGATTTATACATTGCATGTATCCCTAATTTTTAGATGCATACAGACTTCCAAATTGCAAACAGTTATCAGACATGTCAAAAAGACAAGATGACCTGCCCAGTTTTGAAATGGACTCAATCCTATTCTTTCCCAGTTGTCCCTCTGTGTGCCACCACCATCTTTGGAAAAGTAGATGTTTTGTACAACCTCCTACAGTATGAAATCAGGGCTCGGACAGATCAGGGTTTGTGAGACTTCCATAGCTTGAGGAAACTTCAATGAAAATCTTCTCCTAAGGCCTGCTACCTTAGACACCTCAGATATACTGATGTGTATTTGTTCCTTTTGTACTACACAGAAGGAATGGTCTGAGTGCAGTAACTCCTAGTTTATTGTATCCTTAAAAAGAAAAGGAGTACTTGTGGCACCTTAGAGACTAACCAATTTATTTGAGCATGAGCTTTCGTGAGCCACAGCTCACTTCATCAGATGTGTACCGTGGAAACTGCAGCAGACTTTATATACACACAGAGAATATGAAACAAAACTCCTTTTCTTTTTGCGAATACAGACTAACACGGCTGTTCCTCTGAAACCTGTATCCTTAAAAGACACTGGAAGACAGGAGAGCAGCAGAACTTATCAGATGGAAGCTCTTGGATGTAGGTTCAGGCTATTTCCCACACCTGTATTTTTTTTTTTTCCTAGTTTTGATGTTCCACTTTAATCCTAATCCTCATGGGTTTGGAACGGAATCCAAAGCATATTCCTGGAAGCCCTATGAGTCAAGGAGATCCTAATTAGAAGGTTGCCAAGGTGGTGAAAACAGATGGATACAGGAACAGGGAGTGAATATTATTCAGCACCAAAGTCTTGCACCTGCTATTTTAACTATTAGATGCTGCTGCTTGGAATGGTTGAAATCAGAAGTGTAGGGAAATTGGGTTGAAGCTGCTTCTGTCTTGTACTTTGGCAGCTGCAGTTCCATTCTGAAGCTTCCTATTGGCAGTGTCCAGGGCTTCCCCAAACAGCTTCAGTCCATCAAACACATCCTGGATCAGATTGAGAGTTCAAGATAGTGTACATTTCTAAGTTCATAAGCCAAAATTTTTCTTTTGCTCTTGTGTGTAATACCCAAATTGGATTGAATGGGTAAAAAAGCTTGGCCAGAAAATTGGGATGTATCTTTTTAGGCAGTGCTTCAAATTCATTTAGTCTTTGTCTTAGTTTCTGGAATTTTTGCCTTGGGCCTCAACCCCATAGGAAAGATGCCTTAGACGTACACACATCTAACATAGTCTCTGAAAGGGTATGTAGCTCCTTTTCATGGCTGTACTTGTCTTAATCCATTATTCCTTTAGGCATGGCCTTTTGTACATGCTCTGAGTGTAAGGAAGTAGTCTTCTCTTTACATTAAAATAAGTATGGATTATATTGAAATAGGGCAAGCTATTAAACTGGTCCTGTTCAGTCCCATGGTGAATTGGTTTAAAAATGTAAAATTGCACTTTCACTTGGCTAGCTGTGCTGCTTTCTGGAGAGGAAATCCAGTCACCGTGGAGAGATGGAATATTTATGCAGAAAAATGTAATTTCTGAAAGGATCAGCTCTGTAATAGTCATCTTCCATGTTCTTTAATACTGGAGAGTGTCAGTCTAACATAGACTTCTACACTGAGCCCTAAGGAGAAGAACCTCAGCAGAATTGCCTCCATTTGTTGCTGAGGAACAGAACTTACCATTGAAATTTTTTTTTCCTGATCATTCAGAATATTTTTTTCTCCACTTCACTTTTTTAGTATAACTTAATGAAATGCACAAGAAAGCGTGTGTGTGTGTGTTCAATGTTAGTAAATGTATATCTTTGTGTGGTAAGTGGCAAACTTACTAAAATATTTCCTTTTCAACCAAATTTTAAAATACTGAAAAACTACGGTGGAATATAAAGAGAGAATAGTGAAAGTGAGCAGATGCCATGGAAGCTGAATATTGCTTTTGGAAACGTATTTAAACGTCAGCATTTTTATCTGCTTGTCTTTGTTCTAAATAAGTTTTGTCTATTTAATGACAACTCTCAGAGGCTAACTCTTACTGAATGTACGACTGTGTACAACATATGCATATATTCTGTTGCTAAAATTGTAAAGTGAATATTGTATTTTAGTTTTTGATGGAATTTGCACAAATTGTGAGAAGCTGCACTAGCAGTGTGGAATGTCTAGCAAACAATTCTGTTTCTGAAAGAGATTTCTAAGTCAGGTATTTTTATTAAAAAGAATAAAATACCAGGGCTTAGTAGTGAGCTTCTTTCATTGAACTGAGACTAAAATAAACTGGGAATAAAAACGAGTCTGAGCAACTTGACTAATTTTACGAAAATTTTGCTGTTGTATACTGGTCAACTGATCTTTTTCTAAAGGCAAGTATATAATATATCCAAACTCTTGGGTCTGTGTTCTCTGTATAACTGGGATCAGAGCATCCAGTTTTTACTTCGCAGTTGATTGCTTGATTCGTCAGTGGGTGGTCTATCCTGACTAGTCTGACACACACAAAAGCCAATAACTACTGTAGCATTTGTCAATGAAGGAGCTACCATAGTGGTCTTTTTTTCAGGAGCTCGCTTCTAATCCCTTCTCTCCCAAATCTTCTTGAATGAAGGTTTTCCCTGGTTTTCCTAAATCAACTCTGAATGACCATTAGTTTCTTTCTAAATAAAGATTTTCAGTTTTGGTGCTTCTCCTTTAAAAAACCGTTTCCTTTTAGGGTCACTGCATTTTTCTTATTCTGTCTGTATTTCTTTTTTACTGACTATATAAAAAGCAGCTCAGTTGCTTTAAATGGTTACTGAAGTGTGATCAGAAGAAGTCTAGAGCAGATTTGTTTTAGGAAGATGTGTTGATCTGTTAGATGCTGGAGAGAACGCCAACTTTTTCCCCTGTAGCAGGTTATGTAAGTCTTGAAGATGGGAAAGAAGGAAACATGGAAGATGGCCTCTTAGCTCTCCGTGCTCGTGATAGAAGTTAAGACTGTACAGAGCCATCTGTTTTTAGAAGAGGCACAAGTGAAGACTTCCATAGCAACACTTAAACAGTCATTTGTGAGCTCCCATACGTTAAAGCAGTGGTTATGCCAAGGCTTCACTGTGGTCTCAAACACTCAGTCTACAGCACAGATCGCTGGAGAAACTGGCACTGAAGCCTCCCTTCAAGTGTAGATTATTTACTGACACTTTCTATGCCTAGTTTTCCCTGGAATGCCTGGATCAAACTGCTTGAGTCCTCCATGCAACATCATTCTTTTATTACCATTCCTGCTAGCTAAACTCTGGTCTAGAACATGTTCTCTCTTGACAGGGCCAGATTTGTGGCTTTACACCATGTTCTTACAACTTGTCAATCCTGTACGCTCTGTATTAATTGACGCGGAATAGGGCATCAAGCTCGCTCCCATCTCTGGGTGAGTGTGCCTCATGCTTTGGCACCGCTGCCTGTAACACTGCCGGTTACGTTGTCGCCAGCCTTGGTGCCATCTCTCTTGATACAGGGTGTTAAAGCATCTTTTTCCATCAAAGCACTTGGTGGCCTGAAACTGGTTGGGAGAAGGGTTGCGAGTCCATAGGAGTCTCTGTTACCCTGAAGATTTAGAGGGAAGCTCTCCTACTCCTTACAACTCCATCGGAGTAGAGGAGGGTGCAGCAGTTGACTAGTGAACAAAATACTTCTTTTCTTTCCTTGCAGGCAGGGTACCTGCACCAATCTCACTTAATTGAGAGGCTAGCAAAAGCTTCAGAGTTACCATTATTCCTTGTGATGAAGGCCTTAGTAAATCTGAAGGCAGGTCTCATTACCTGGTTTTGACCAAAAGGTGAAAGTATTATTGGACCTTGATTCATCCTAGAAGCCTCAAAAGTTAAAGGAACGTTACACTTTTTCTGCTTATTTTTCTCTTGTACTTTTGAGAGACTGGTGACTGCAGCTGGAATGACCAAGGGACATGATGGCTTTGCAGTTTGGTGATTCATGAATGCAATGCTAAACTGAGGAACTTGTTTGGCAAGCATACCAGTCATGCATATATAATGAGCAACTCTTCAAGGGCAAGTATCACTTAAAATTTCAGAAGAAGTGTCTGAGGCTTTCGACTGCTTTTGTAAGGGGAAAGATGCATGTAGTGTAAATGTTCCTGGGTATGTGTGGCTGCATTCTTAGACTCGAGTTTTAATAGTAAACTATTTTTGAGATTGGATTGGGGCAGATAAGTAAGACCACTCTGTTCACCGGTTACTGTCATGCGGCTCCTTTTCGTAGTCATTCCAAATACTGGATTAGGGATAGGCATGAAGAAATCCGTCTAAACAAATAGGTGCACAGGAACCCAGTAACTGCAGAAGAATAATACCCCTAATAGCTAGGGGCTTCCGAGTTAAGACTTACTGTCTCAGATCAAACTTCTATGCTCTGACAAAAAGGTTCAGGGTACATAAAACTACTTTACAGCTTTATCTCAAAGTTTTTAGTAACACATCAATTATATTTAATATTTTCTGCTTGTAGGTACTAAAAGTGGATGGTGCCTATGTTGCTGTGAAATTTCCAGGCACATCCAGTAATGCAAACTGTCAGAGCAGCTCTGGTTCAGATCCCGATCCTTCTTCCCTTCTCCAAGATTGTAGGCTGCTCAGAATAGATGAACTCCAGGTATGTTGGATGGAGAAATAAAAAAACAGGAATTTGCAATTTCCTCATGCTGTTTGCATATTGAAATCTTGCTCTTGTTTTTTAGGTAGTCAAAACTGGCGGGACTCCAAAAGTTCCAGACTGCTTCCAAAGGACTCCTAAAAAGCTGTGTATTCCTGAAAAAACAGAGATTCTAGCAGTGAATGTAGATTCAAAAGGTAAGTGTTTTCTGTAAACTACCCTGCTGCACTTCTTAGAAGTGTTTTTTCCCCTTTGTAGAAAACATTTCAACTGTCAAATTAAGGTGCATTCTTGTCTGCGTTGATTTAACAAATTATTAGAGATGCAATGGTTTGTATGTGTGTTCTGTTGTATTACAGAACGCCATCAACGAGAGATGTTTAAATTTTTTCTTTCTTGTTCATGTACCCATGAAGGAGTGCATGCTGTCCTGAAGACTGGGAACTGGGTTCGATACTGCATATTTGACCTTGCTACAGGGAAAGCTGAGCAAGAAAATAACTTCCCCACTAGCAGCATTGCTTTCCTGGGTCAGAATGAGAGAAGTGTTGCCATTTTTACAGCTGGACAGGTTTGTTTGGGTTCTCTTGTTAATTTCCCTGTTAGAATTTAGTCATTTAAAGTGCTTTAGTGCTTTAGTTTTCCTAATCTGTAAAATGGAAATGCTGCTTACTTTTCTAAAACTCGTTTAAGGTTTGGAAGAGCTGGGATTTTTAAATGGTTTAAGGGAGCTAGGCATCCAACTCCCTTGACTTTCATTGAAAGTTAGGCACTTAAATACTTTTAAACATGTCTGAAAATCACATATCAGAACTTTGAAATCCTTGGATGGAAGGCGCAAAGTATTTTTATTACAGAGGAAGTAGCCACTGCTTCAGTGAAGACTTCAGTGAACAGCAGATATGGCTTTGTTCAGGAGGAAAGAAGATTTTCATCTGACCCATTTCTGAACATTTGAAAATAGTAAAAACTATTTCATGCTCAGTGTGTTAAGCTTGTTAAGCATCTGTCTAATAGGATGTGAAGTGAATGTGTCTATAAGGAGCTTAATGAACATGTGATCACTGACACATGGCTGTGCAGCACATCCTCTCTTAGGAGCATTCTGAACTACTAAGTCTCCTGGAAGCACTTCCAGAAGACTGAAACTTCTTGAATGTTTCTCAGACCCACGATCTTATTAAATGGAGCCTCCTCTTTGGGTTCCTGTGGCATCAAGGTTGATCAGGTTCCAATGTTGGTGTAAAGACAAATAGGGCTGGCTGTGGACTTGCATGCTTTGTTTGCAATATTTTGCAAATCAGAGTTTCTAAATCCTGTGATGTTAATCTGCTTCTTTTAAGTTTGTCATTCCCCTCCCCCTTTTAAAATAATAGAAATTACGGGTCAAAAGTATGTTAAATCAGTGTAGAATTTGCCTGGCTAAATACACAAGTCAGGTAATCCCAAATTTAAGGTTGAATAACAGACTTAACTCAGTATTGTAATGAATATGTAAGGGGGCCATCTTTAACTGCATATCGCTTATTTCTTGATGCAGATTATTATATAAAGGCTATAGAGAAAATATATCACACAGCAATATTGATATGTTTTCTATGTAGTGTAGGCAGTCCATGACTTGCTTAGGTGACATAAGTGAATAATGGATCTGCAGGCATACATAGGTGTTTAGAAGAAGAAACAGAAAAAATAATATTCAGTGATTTCTGCAAGCTTTTGTATGATCCACATCTTTAGTAAAGATATGTAAGAAAATTTGTCAAAGGCACTGAAAATGTATAGAATTCATTGTTTCCATTCGGGTTTGTAAGTATTTTTCAATAAATTATGGTGTCAAAGATCCAGGTATTGTTAGGATTGATACATATTTCATTTTAATTGAGGTTTCATTTTTAAAGTAAGTTAACACTTGTGCTAGGCCCTTCCCAGTCATTCAAGAAGGGGTGGTTCTTGTCCCAAGGAGCTCAATCTAAGAGGTTATGAATTTCAAATCAACTAGATTTCCTGTAGGCAGCATAACAGAAGTGAGTCTTTAGGAGGGATTTAAATGTAGAAATACATATTACATGATTTTGAAAAATGGTGATCTGGTGTTAATTTATTTTTATGTAGGAATCTCCTATTATTCTTAGAGATGGAAATGGAACTATCTATCCAATGGCAAAAGATTGCATGGGTGGAATAAGGGATCCCGACTGGCTTGATCTTCCACCTATTAGTAGTCTTGGAATGGGTGTTCATTCCTTAACAAATCTTCCTGCTAATTCAACCATCAAAAAGAAAGCTGCTATCATCATCATGGCTGTTGAGGTAATGTTCTGTGTTTTGCTTACTTCATTACTACGTGGTAATCTTAATAACTGCTTTTTAAAAACGGTAAATTAAAGCATCTTGATATTTAACTCTTTAAATTACCATTGCATTTCTACTCTTAGATGTCGTTTTAAATTAAGTAATCTTTTATAAACATGAAAACCAAACACAACTATTTAGTAAACCAAAAGGTCTTTGACACAACTCCAGTATGAGATTTTTAAATTATTCTTTTATAATTGTTAGAATTATTAGGGATTATGCTTCTAAAGTTTAAAATATTGACTAGTGTGTCTTGCATAATATTGTATTATTCTATTATGAATGTATGTGTTTTCTCAAGTGATCAGAAGTTTGCCATCTTACTGTAAAGGCACTACAATTTGCCTGTAATTTGAACTAGTGCAGGAAATGTTAAAGGAGAAATTATAGGAGTGATTTCTTGTGAATCTCCACTGTTGTGACGTATAAAATCTCTGGGGAAGGACCTCTTGCTTGAATCCTCTGTAAAGTGCCATATACGCCTTCAGCACCGTATAAATAATTATACAGTATATTGTACACTAGTTTATGCAAAATGCCAAACATGCTGGAAGAACCTCCACTACTTCCTCTTAAATGGTTGCTGTGGTATATTAGCAGATTCCCTAAAGAATGGATTTATCATGTGTGCTGTACTGCTGCACATCATTCTAGACCAGGGGTCGGCAACCTGTGGTACGCGTGCCAGAGACGGCACGCAAGCCGATTTTTAATGGCACACTGCTGCCTGCCGGGGTCCTGGCCGCCGGCCCCGCTCAGCCCGTTGCCAAACCCAGGCCAGGACCCTGGCAGGCAGCAGCATGCCATTAAAAATCCTGCCTGCCCCAGCCCGCTCTTCTCCGCTCCCCCGCGGGGGCAGGGTGAAGAAGCTTGGTCCTGCCAGCTGCTGCAGGGCAAGCAAGCTCCCCTCTCCCCCGCCTCTTCCCCCAGCCTGCGGGATTCCTGCCCCTCCTCCTCTCCCTCCCTGCCACTGATCAGCTGATGGCCCTTGCGAGAGGGAGCATGCTTGCCGCTCCGGGAGGAAGCGGAGAAGAGGTGGGGATGGGACCTTGGGGAAGGGAGGTGGAATCAGGGCATATCCCCTCCAGCCCCCTGCCATGAGCCGCTCTGGGAAGGGAGCTGGGAGCAACCCCAGGACCCTAGCCCACACCCCCAGCCCCCTGCCCTGACCCCTGCTTCCCCCCACGCACACTCCCAGCCCTCTGCCCTGACCTCCTGCACCCTCCTCACACGCTCCCAGCCCCCTCCACACCCCATGCCCTGACTCTCTTGTACCACCCACATTCCCACCCCCACCCTGAGCACCAAACGGGAGCTTCTGCACTACCCCACCCCCCACACACACATTCCCACCTGCTCCCCTCGCACCAAATGGGAGCTTCCCAGATAAACACTCCACACCCAAACCTCTTGCCCCAACCCAGAGTCCCCTCCCTCATTCTAGCTCCTGGCCAGACCCTACACCCCAACCCCCAGCCTGCTCCTTCACCCTCAGCGCAGTGCAGAGAGAGAGGAGGAGAATGGTCTAGAACCAGGGAGAAGGTAGGTACCCACTCTATGTGGGCAGGGCCGAGATCCCAGACCAGCAGTGGGCCGAGTGGGGCCAGCAGTCGGGACCCTGGCTGGCAGGAGCTGGCGGACGGAACTCCAAACCGGCAGCGGGCTGAGCCGCTCAGCCCACTGCTGGTCTGGGGTCCTGGCCGCAGGCCCCGCTCAGCCTGCTGCCAGTCTGGTGTTCTGGCTGCCTGCACCTTGCCAGCCGGGGTCCTGGCCGCAGGCCCCGCTCAGCCTGCTGCCAGCCTAGGTGAACGGAACCCCAGGCTGGCAGTGGCCTGAGCTGGCCGGCGGCGTAAGATCAGCATTTTAATTTAATTTTAAAGGAAGCTTCTTAAACATTTTGAAAACCTCGTTTACTTTGTATACAACAATAGTTTAGTTATATAATATATAGACTTATAGCGAGAGACCTTCTAAAAACGTTAAAATGCATTACTGGCACGCGAAACGTTAAATTAAAGTAAATAAACGAAGACTCAGCACACCACTTCTGAAAGGTTGCTGACCCCTGTACTAGACCTATATTGAGTCTCGCATTGGGGTACTTGACATCTGTAGGAGGAAAAGTGGTCACCCAGACAATTTCAACCTTTCCATCCCGGTTCTACCAATCATTAAGAGAAAACCCTCTAAAAGCCAGTTTATACAGACCACTTGCTGTATTCCTTGAATCCTACCATTTTGCTCTGTTACATAGTCATGAATCATAGAAATCCTTTATCTTTTGAATTGATGTAACCAGGTATGATGCCAAGAGCCAAGCTTTTGTAGTTTTGACAGATGCTTGGTATTTGAGCATGTCCTTTTTCTTTAATTTCCTTTTATTATTTGGTTATAGTAGAAATGACAGTCAGACTCGATATGAAATGATGTTGAGATAACATTTAAAAAAAAAGTTCTTCTGGTATATTTGTATTCAACATTTCCTGTGTTACTAGTGAACATCTTAGACTTAAGTTTTGCATGTTCATTTTTCAATGCAAAGCCAGAAGTATCTAGAATTGTTTGTCTAAATTTTTTGTTCCATTTTATTAAAGTCTTTCTTCCTTTTTCTGAGCACAGAAACAGACTTTAATGCAGCATATTCTCCGATGTGACTATGAGGCCTGCAGACAATACCTGATGAATCTTGAACAAGCTGTTGTCTTGGATCAGAATCTACAAATGCTGCAGACGTTCCTCAGCCACAGATGTGATGGAAATCGTAATATTCTACATGCTTGCGTATCTGTATGCTTCCCAACCAGTAACAAAGAAACTAAAGAGGAAGAGGGTGAGCAATGTATCATGAGTGTCTTTTTGAAACTACCTTTTTTTAATACAGTTTCAAGAATATTTGGAGGAGAGCCAAAATTTTCAAAACAAGTGCCTAAAATGTGGCACCTAAAATAAATGGCCCAACTTTTCAAAGGTGTGGTGCATATGCAGCTCCCACTTACTTCATTGGGATTTATGGGAGCTCAGCACTACTTTATGTAGGTACCTAACTATGGTTTTAGGACAAACTTAGAGTACCCAGATCTGAAAATTTTAGATTGTCCCTTTATATCACTGTTAGCTTGGGGTCACGCACGCACGTACGCACACAGTTGTTTAAATTTTCTTTCCAGGATTATCAAATAACTAGTCTAATGTTTAGTGGTGTCTTTGGTATTTCTTCCATTGAGAAATCTGTATTGGAAAATATGAACAAAGGGCTTTCTGTTGTTGTAAGGGACTGACATTTTTTATAGCTTTTAAAATACTATTGCATCAAAAAAAAAAAACACATGAAAAGAACATTAAGTTTGCAAAGTCAAATGCTCAAAAGATAGGAAATGCCAGAATTAGGGCTACTTTTGCCATTTTAATTCAGCCCCCTTCTGCATATGCGTTATGATAGTCTTTAATTACATGATCACATACTATTGTTTCCACAGGGCTACTTCATTCAGTGCACAAGATGGACAGTGCTCACCAAATGGGTAGCTATTCAATATTTCTTTTATCCTCATCATTCAATGTGTGGCCCCATTCCTTATTTATTGTACACCATCCAAACCCTGCACTGAATAAAGATTTAACTTCCTCATGGGCTTTACTGTGGTGCTCTCATAGTAGTATCTTGGTTCTTTACAGACATTAATGAACTTATCTTCATAAGGCCACTGTGGTGACTGGGTGGTGGTATCACTATTTCACGCATGAGGAGCTGAAGCAGAGAGACTAAATCCAGAAGTGCCAACTAATTTTGGGAGCCCAGTTTGAGAAGCTGTGGGCCTGATTTTTTTTTCAAAGTATTTAGCCATTTAAAACACTCTCTACATTCAGAGCACAACTCTCATTAATCTCAGTTGTAGAAGTGTGGATCACTCACAAGTCAAACCCCACATGTCTCTGATTGGTTACCCAAGGAGCACATAGTGGTCACCAGTGGAAATTTTGGTTAGTGACTTTGCCACAGAGTTTCTATATGGTACTGGGGGAGGCAGAAACAGAATCCAACTCTCTAGAGTGGCATACAGCTGCCTTAACTGCAAGACCATCCTTTTTCTTCCTGCAATTCCCTGTCTCATTCATTACACACCTTCCAATCTCTGTGACAGAAATGAGGCAGGGGTCCTACAGACAACCGCCTCATTCACTACGCAACACTTATTCCCAGAGCACCGTCCATCATGTGCACTGATTGAGGCAGTGGTCCTGTGGGAAAAAATACTATGTGATCATGTAATTAAAGACTATTAATATGCATATCCACAAGAGGGCTGAAATAAGGTTGCATTGGCTAGCAACCTTAATATTCTCTCTTCCTAATTTCGAATACTTGACTGTGCAACCGTAACATTCTTTTGACAGTTTTTTTTATAATTTATATATTATATAATGTAATTTACCAGGTTTCTTTAAAACTTAAAATCCAAAAAGATAAAAATTCCATCATGTGGAGTAATATTGACTACTCCCCTCCTCGTAAGTAGGGTTGGGCTCTTTAGTTCCCATGCACAGACCTCCCTACTTGAGCTAACAGTAGCAGTAGTGGTAGAAGGTTATCTTCTGTTGACCTGCCACTAGACAGGGATGGCAGAAAGGAATGTTGACTCAGGAATAATGGGTTTAATTCCAGGTTCTGAAGAGGGTGTGCTTGAGCTTCTCAATGAAACAGTTATAAAATTTTTAACATGGACTAAACTGTTCATCTTTCTGAGAAACAGCTGAACCAATTTGGCTTAAACTTTTTGAAAAAGACATAAGCCTAAAACAGTAAGCATGAAGTTTCAGTCCAAATGATTTGAGTTTGGCAAAGTTATAAGCAACTGAAATAGGGTCTTATAATAGAAAATGTCAGGCAATGTTAAATATATATGCTAATACCGGTACCACTTATTATGCTATGTATGCTTTTATTATATAGACAGTACCAATACTGTAACCTTGGAACTTTGACCATATTAAAGTAGAAACCTTACGCAATTCTAGTTAAATGCTGGTACGGAAATGCTTGTGAAATTTTTTAACTTAGAATATAAATCCAGTGTGGTGGTTTTTTACAGTTTCACATTATCTGCCTGAATAAAATAAACTCAGAAAATGACCTTGTAAACTGCATTAACTACTTAACTTGAAATGTTTTGTTTTTAGCTTGTATGTTGCTGAACAGTATTTCTTATGACTTTTATTGGTGCCTATTTTCTGAGATTCTGAACTAGAATATTTCATAGGGAAGTAAGTAAAGGACTATAGAAGAATATAGTCGATATAATTTTTCATTATCCAGACAGAAGCACTAAAAGTAAATGACTTAGGGCTTGTCTCCATTGGCACTTTACAGAGCTGCAACTTTCTTGCTCGGGTGTGAAAGAACACCCCTCTCCCCTCCCTCCCCCCCAAGCACTGGCTGTAAAGTGCCAGTGTGGACAGTGCACCAGGGCTGGAAGCAGGTATTGTGGAGGTGTTTTTTTCTTGTAGCGCAGGTAGAACTCTCTCCCAGCGCTGGTGCTGCAACTAAACAGCCACGTAATGAAGACATGCCCTTAGTAATTTCTGGATTTTTAGTTAGCACAGTGCTGTAGTGTTTAGGTGGCTTTCTGTTTCACAGGAATGTTGTAACCCAGACAAAACGGTTCTCTTTGAGAGAAACTGTTTATACTAAATTGTACAATTCTTTTTTCAGTGTAGCAGCTGTGTTAGTGTCTGTATCCACAAAAAGAAAAGGAGTACCTGTAGCACCTTAGACTAACATATTTATTTGAGCATAAGCTTTCGTGAGCTACTGCTCACTTCATCAGATGCAAATTTTACAACTTTTTTGTAAAACTTTTTTTCTAATACACAAACCAATGAAAATGTCTTGCTGATCCTATTTGCTGTATCATAGATTTTTGTCATGATTGCCTGCACGATATAGTTTTGTCGTCAGTATCTGGATGAACTTTATTGGGTTGACACCTCAGAGAAATTTCAGAGGGGAGCTCTGTGCAATTGTTTCTTTTGCAGTGACTTTTCAAATGCTGGTTCCCTTTGGCACTCAGGACCTTTGTGTGTTTGTACAGCCATTAGAAGAGATTTAAGACTCTTTGGGTTGTTGTATATAGAGATACTAATAGTTCTACACCTTGTTCATTGAATTCAGAGTCTTATTCCAATAATTATTACACACATGTATAAGGCACACAGCAGTAATATCTGGATACTACTTGCAAAATGAAAAACATAGGATCCATGTTTTTGCAGATCATAAAGCATATTCTGTGCAATCATTTCCCATCAACATACTTTCCTCCTAGAGCCAGGGAATTTGCAACTGGAAGACTAATTTGAATTTAAAACAAACAAAAATTAAAGAGTTTGCAGGAAAGTCTTTATGATGTAATAAAGTTCCTTGTTTTAACTCCTTTCTTTATAATGATACTTTATTTAAAATTTGGCACCAAATGTTTTTCTTAATGTTTCAGAAGCAGAGCGCTCTGAAAGGAATACATTTGCTGAAAGGCTTTCTGCGGTTGAGGCTATTGCAAATGCAATCTCAGTAGTATCAAGCAATGGTCCAGGAAATCGGGCAGGATCATCAAGCAGCAGAAGGTATAAACTGGTTTTAACAAGCTTGTTTTGTACTTTGAGTACCCCTTGTATATTAATGAAACTATAAAAGGTGATATTAGGAATAGCAATTTCAATATTCTCATCTACTTTGCATCACAGAAATTGCACTCTAATGTACGCAGACCACACAAACTGCAATCATAAGCCTAACCTCGAAGGCGGGGGAAGGGGGTTTTGGTTTTTTTGCCTTTTAGCTGTGGTCAAGCATGAGGTGCTGTTGTCAGATTAAGGAGAAGAAAATGGGGATGTAGTGTTTAAAGTGCAGGAGTGAGGGCCAGACAGGCTTGGTTCTGTTTCTAGCTCTAGCATAGACTTGTGGGCATGTCTCAACTACTCTGGCCTTCAGCTTCTTCAACTGTGTATTAGTACTTATCTACAACCTGGAGATTTTGAGGCTTTAATTAATTGCTGTTTATAATGTGCTTTGAGAGTCTAGGAATAAAAGTGTTATAGAAGTGTTTGAAAATTGCTACTTATATTTACATCTTAAAACTTCTAGGATAGGCTTATGATTTCAGTGTGTGTGATCTGTATATATTAGAGTGTAATTTCTGTGATGGCAAAATAAATGAGTAATATTGTAATTGATACTCCTAATATCTTTTATAGTGATCCATTCTGCAAGCTTCTTGGATTCTTGCAACTCTTATTCCCCTTTCTCCCCCAACTAATCATTGCTGTTGAGGGATTGGTGGGGGTGAGAGGGTATGGTACCTATGTTGCTCTAAGTCATTGATAAACTCACAAGGTGTCCCTATTTATTTGCTGTCTTCAGGACCTCTAATTTCATTAAGTGCTTCCCCCCACAAGTTTGGTTTGCCTTTAACTACAAAAGTTTTTCTTTGATTTATAATTAGGTAATATACTTAATGTGGAAGTGAATTTGTTCTGTTTGGTTTGTATTCAGTTTGAGATTAAGGGAGATGATGAGAAGATCCTTGCGAGCAGCTGGATTGGGTAGACATGAAGCTGGAGCTTCATCTAGTGATCACCAGGACCCAGTTTCTCCACCAATAGCTCCTCCCAGCTGGGTTCCTGATCCTCCTGCAATGGATCCTGGTAAGATTGCTAACGTATCAATTGAGTGTAAAACTAAACATGTTTTAAAAAAAACAATAAGAAACTAATGACTTTAAAAGTGAATCTAAAATTTAGTGTATGAGACTGAAATGTATAGATTTTAAAAAATGTCCTGAAGAGTAAGTAATGTTAGTAATGGACTAGTCAGATGTACTTTTTGTATGGAAGCAGTGATTTAGAATTTAAAAGCACTTATTCAAACTGGTACAATAAACAAAATTTGTTTAAAATGCTGTTGCCAAACTTTTTTAACAACCAAACTTTGCTATAATGTTGGCTACATTGATGTCAGCCTAATGACATGACTTTTTGCTAAAAGCAAATTGTCAGTTAAATATAAAGAACAGATGTATAGTGTAGCTAGATACTGCAGAAAAAGCTTGTTGTTAGGGATGTTTTTTATATATTGATGTACATCCTGCTGTTCTGTTTACTGAAAGATGGTGACATTGATTTTATCCTGGCCCCCGCTGTGGGATCTCTTACCACAGCAGCGACTGGCACTGGCCCAGGACCTAGCACCTCCACCATACCAGGTGAGAACCTGCTCTTTATCTGGATATGCTTTAGAAGGGGGGAAGGGGGAATCACAAAAGCTACCTTTTGATAGGTTTTGTGTATCCCAACTGCTCCTTCTTTGTAA
Source organism: Caretta caretta (assembly GCF_965140235.1). Classification (NCBI taxonomy): domain Eukaryota; kingdom Metazoa; phylum Chordata; order Testudines; family Cheloniidae; genus Caretta; species Caretta caretta. The sequence continues at coordinate 37,577,378 of NC_134207.1, forward strand.
ATACAGATAGTTTTGGCTTGAAGCAGCATTTTACCACTATTCTTAAACTGTTTTTTATGTAAAACACAGCTCAATAGAACATCACAAACTTTTATTTACCTGTAAATTTTGTGCATTTGAAAACTGTCAATAGTAATATGAAATTGTGCTATCTGTTTCAGCTCATAACATTTCACATTCGCAAATCTTACGTCCTTTATATACAGTGAAATGCATGTGTTGCTGAAACTGCCAAGACTGTCATAGTCAAGGTGATGATTGATGATAACCTTAATACAACTATGTCTTTTTGATGAAATTATTTTTATTAAATGACCCCCTGTAAGAGGGACCCACTTTAGGGATTGTTTCCACAGAAGTATTTTTTCTAATTACAGGTCCTTCTACCGAACCGTCTGTAGTAGAATCAAAGGATCGGAAGGCAAATGCTCATTTTATACTGAAATTGTTATGTGATAGTGTCGTTTTACAACCTTATCTTCGAGAACTACTATCAGCCAAGTAAGGGTTTTCAAATGAAAAGTGCTGCCATTGTTTAAAACAAATGTCCCCTGAAGATGGTACATGAGCTGAAACTTACTCATGAACATCTTGGTTAAAATGTCTTCAATATGTAGGCAAATTTTAAATATGAAACGGTATATTAAACTAGTATTACTGCAGAATGTCTGCAAGAGTGTGTGCACACAGATACATGGATTACAGAGTACTTTACTTCTCAAGTAATCCCTTTGAGGATATTTAATCTAGGCACTTAACACTGTGATACTGCTGTATTGGAGAAGGGTGTATCATAAGAAATTGACACCAGATCTAGAGATTCTTTGTGAAGAAAGATGAAATGGAATCCAACTTAATATCTTTGGATAAGACAAGGCTTTGAAATTAACTATTTTCACAATTGACAAGATTGATAAAATTGATAAACTATTCATAGTAGGGAGAATTCATACTAATTAAGAAACAAAGGGACACTACTTAAGTGTCAGGAAACTCT